>NC_077229.1:504281862-504881862 GCF_027887165.1 Monodelphis domestica | reverse complement strand
GTTTCTCTGATGAGAAAACCCCAAATAGGGTAACAAAGCTGAAAAAAAAATCACTCTTTCAAGTGTAATGTTTTCAAATGTAATGTTATCTACGTTTATTGATTTTGTTAAGTATTTGCCAATTGCATTTTAATGTGGTTTGAGTCTCACTTGGGAATGTTCAGGGCCTGAGGGGCTGTGACTTGAACATCTATTGACCCTATTGCACTAAGAGGATCCTATGATCAGTCTGTGTCAGGAAAGGGAACTGAAGTCAGGTTTTCCTGACTCCAAGACTACAACATCCTCTCCAAGCAGTGTCACCTCTTTACTTCTCCAGATCCCAGCTTCTGGAGACACTTGTTCTCTTTTCTGTCAGGTGAGGAATACAAATGAGCGGATCCCTGAAATCCTTCCCATCTGACAAACCTTTGGGTCTAAGCCAAGTTGAGTCTTTGAACAGGCCTTTGGAGGATTTCTTGTTTGCCTGTCCAGGCAGGTCCCCCCTTGGAGGCACTTCTGGTTAGCTGCCTCTTAGCAGACAAAATAGTCTACGTTTTCCTGTATAAAAATTAGTTGAGAAAAAAATGTGGCTTTTGAATAAACAATAGCTTGATATTTATGATATTTATGAGCAGGTAGATAAAATATAATAAATCAAAAGCCAATTTAGATAATAAGGAAATACAAAACTCACTCCAATTGGGGCCTCTTTTCTATACTAATTAAACCTCTGGTGTACTGTAGGCCTTATTATAAGCTTATAACCTCTCTTCTTTTCCCTGGAGTCAAAGGCCAGAAGTTCCCTAATATACTCATTCCGGGGTTCTGGGATTCAATCCGTCCCAGAAGTCTTGAGAAGTTTTGGTCTTAGATGATCTCCACCTGATTTGGACTCCTGGAGATGTGAAATGATAACTTAATTTGTGTGTCAATTTTTTGGTTAGGAAAGGCTTTGGAATACATTTTCCAATTTGATCTTCAAAATATCCTATGAGTTAGGCAGCACAGAATGCATGATCTCCATTTTTACAGATGGGTAAACAGAGTCAGACAAATGGAGGCATTTTCCTGAGGTCACACTGGAAGTCAGGAGCAGATCCAGGGCTTAAACTCAGAATTGTTCCATGACCTAGACTTCAAGACTTGATAGAGCTCTGTTTAAAATGTCTGTGTTTACCCTCCAGGGACCTAAATCTTTAATTAAGTGTTTACCTTAACACCCGAGTTGACAAGTGATCTGGAACCTGCTTTATGCTAGTCTTCTTGGCAAAGTATTTGAAGAATTACCCGACTGCCTTCAGGGCCAGCCTCGCCCTTACTCTTTCCTTTCAACTGGGAACAAAAAGAAAAGGAAGGGAAATTTGGAGCTTTGCCCCCCAGGGCTCTCTTCCCAAAGAGGGAACAGTTACCTCAGTGACCAGGTGACCTTACCCAGATCTTATTGTCTCTCCTTCCTCTGAGGGAAGGCTTGTGAGTCCCAGCCTCTCTCCTGAATGCCATCAACCCTTTTGAAGTGGGTCACCTTCCCCAGGCTGATATTTCCACCCTGTTGGATTTGTTTTGTTTTACTTGGTGGTGGTGGTTTTTTAACTATTTCTAAACTGCAAAAGAGTTTAGAGTTGCCTTTTTTCTCCTGGAATACTGGAAACATTAAATATAGAGAAGCAAACAAACCATGGTGGCCCATTACTGAACATTCAGAATCCTATTTTTCCACAGTAGATTGTTTTATTTATTCCAGACACTGCCCCACCTCCAATGAAGAACATGACTTTAGAAAGGACTGGTTGGGTGAGCATTTAACCAGGAAACTAGGCAAATGGAGGGTCCATAAATAGTAGCAGAAGGACAAATAGGATGGATGACTCAGGGAATCATGTGAGTCAGTCTTTGGCTAAAAGATCTTTTCTAATGAGCTAAAGCCATTGTTCAAGGTCAACTTTGAATTTAAATCCCTACCAGTTCTGATATACAAGTCAGATTGGAAGATAGACCATATTCAGAAGCACAGAAAGTCAGTTAGAAGGCAATTCAGAGGACACCTAGTTGATAAGAGTCCTGGATTTAGAATCAGGAAGATGGGTTCAAATACCACTTCAGATACATTCTAGGTGTGTGACCCTAGGCATTTTCCTTAATCTCTTTGAGACTCAGTTTCCTTAACTTTTTTTTTAAACCTTTACTTTCCAGCTTGGAATTGATACTAAATATCGGTTCCAAGGCAGAAGAGAGGTAAAGGCTAGGCAATGGGAGTTAAGTCACTTGGCCAGGGTCACACAGCTAGGAAGTGTCTGAGGCCAGATTTGAACCCAGGAACTCTCACCTTTAGGTCTGGCTCTGACTGCCCCTTCTTAACTTTTTTATGATGATGGTAATACCCTTTTTTTAATAACACAAGGTTGTGAAGAGGTTCAAATGAAATAAGTATATTCAGTGCTTTTTGAATGTTAAAATGTTATTAGAAAAATATCAAGTGTTATGATAATGATGATTACATTGAGGAGACTTGGCCACGAAGGGCTCCTTGCAGATGGCTGATATAGAGCATGTGCAAATATCTCCTGCCTAGTTCTGTAGCATCCCAGGTATAGAATAATCTTGAAAGTATTATTGATGTATTACTATTGCAATCTATGTGATCATGTCCCAGACTCATGGTTATATTATTTCTTGATTATTGTATTTAGTTGGTACTCTATTAATTCTGACTGACATGGGCACTGTACCCCAGAAACCCAGGCCAACTATTATCAGGTACACAAAGCCACTCACTGTGTCTTTTGTCTCATGTGGAGATATTTTCCCTTTTGGACCTTCTTCCTTTGTGACATCCCCATAATAGGCACATAATACAAATTGGAAAATTAAAGTTTCCATTTCCCCAAACAACCTATTAGGTTAAAAATTGAACGTTCTCAAACTGTTAGGGAACATTCTTTGAGAAGTAGGTGAAGTTTATTAATTGTTGGCTTGTATTTGCAGCCTTAAGTGAAGTTGGATCTTGAGCTTGGGATAGCTCAGAGCTCTCCTGAATTTTCCCCAGAATCTGGAGTAAAGACATTCATCTGTAAAATATTGTTACTCCAGTGTTTATAGATGTTATCGTTAATGTGTACCTTGCAAAAGGATATTCTTTAACAGAGGCATCACATACCAACTCTGCAAACAACTCAGGAATCCCATGTCCTAAAGGGATCTATTCCTGTCAGAAGATGGTTTCTGAAGAAGTCTGTTGGCTAAGATCCCCAAATGCAAATGTGCAATGCCAGTTGTTATTGTAGTAATTTTCCTTGTTTCTATCCCCCTAGTCTTGGTTTCTACACTTCTATCTTAGGGACTGACTCTCCCCTTGTGACCTGCCTGCCCATCAGGGGAAGCAGTCGCTGGACATCCCTCACATCTCGAAGCAGGTTTCCAGCTACCTAGGACCCAGGCACTCACTGAGGACATGTCCCTAAGACCCTGTGCCCACAGCCTTTCCGTCCCTGCTATCTTCAACCCCTTTTACTTTAGCCTTTAACTACCTGGCCATAACTATTTCTTTCCTTAAATTTTGGGTCTTCTTCTATGTTTCAAATCATGCACACCCAGCCAGCCGGACATATAATTCTCTGATTCAGCTTGGGGAAGCGTTAGCCAAAGTGGGTCTCTCTAACTGTTGGGTCTGTATGAAGCACCCCCAAAGTGGAGAGAACCCCAGGCCTCTAGCCCAAGATCTCAGTGCCTCTGAGGTTTGGTTTATCCAAGGCCTGAGGTTGTACTTGTAACCTTGTCATCTCTAGTTGCTTCTAGCACTCATGGGAGTCACCCAGATGCCAGACTCCACCATAACCTGTAAACCTCAAAATTTCTTAGACTTATAAATGTTGGAAATTTCACCATTGGGACATTTCATACTTGAAAAATTTCCTATTGATAGTGGGTCTTGACTATTGGAATGTGAACCCCATTGGCATGGGAGGTTCCTTCTCGTCCCTTCTTAAGATTACTTTAGGACAGAAACCTTTTGCTGAACAATGGAAAGGACTTTGACCTATGCTTAAGCATAGAACAGGAATTTCTTTGAGTCATGATTGATTTTAGAATTGATACAATGGAGATACTTGGAATCAATCTCCACCCTACTCAGTCCTAACAGGATTGAGGAAGGGCTGCAGCATAGATCAAAATTTAATTATTCCAATCTCTACCCTACTCAGGTTAACAGGATTTAGAAAGGGCTGTAGCAAAGGATCAAAGATTTAATTATTTGAAAATATGACCTTCAACAGATATGTGCAAAGCCAGAGACCTCTGGGCGGTCCTGGGTTAAGCTAGAGCCTCCAGTGGCACAGGGAAATTGATGGACAGGTGATTGGTAGATGTGAGGACTGAGGGGAGGGAACTTGGATGGTTTCCTGAAGGAGAGGGCGGTCTGAAGACTGGAGGTGGTTGAGGAGTTTGTCGGAGTGGTTGCAGGGTGCTCTGAGAAGCTTACGCTGAAGGAAGCTGAAGGTGGGGGCCCCGGAGACTGTTTCTCCATTTTTGGTCACGTGAGTAATAGGGACTGATCTCCTTTCATTGCCCCAGCTATCTAAGGGCTTGGGCCTTTTGGCCCAGCCTAAACAGAAGGGGTATTTAAGCCCTATTCCCTTCTCTCCCCTTTCTCTCTCCCTCTATCTCTCTATCTCTAATTCCTTTCTTCCTCCTGTTTGTAATTAAAACTCCATAAAAGGTTGACGGCTGACTTGAGTTTTCATTAAGGAATTACATAGCTGAATTCCTTGGCGACCTTAAATTAATATATATCAGTCTTTTAAAAGTGATTTCCTTGTCACAAACCCCAGCAACCATCCCAGCCTGATGCTCTGGACACTGTCTACAGTCAATGCCTCTCTCTCCTAAGGACCTCTCTACGCCCATTCTCAGCTCTGAAGAAGTTACAGAAGACAGATCGCCATCCCTTTTTCCCTTATATATTAGGAGAGGGGGGAGATGACATGGGCACTGTACCCCCCAGAAACCCAGGCCAACTATTATCAGGGAAAACTCCTTTGCCCTTGCATCCTTGTGACTCTTAACCTAAAAACACCCAATGACCCCACCCAGGGTCCTGAGATGTTTACCCTCTTTTGTCCTCTAGATTTAAGGTGGACAAAGAAATGAATCTTGATGCCTCCAGCAGACCCCAGTCAGATGACCACCCCACTCCACCAAATGCCTGAGGGACTAACATTCTGGTCACGTCCACACCAGGACCTAGCATCTAAAGAGTATATAATCCCCAGAACTGATGTCATCTGGGGGACAGCCTCTCCATCCATGCTGTCCCCATGAAGGAACAGCCTTTCCTTTCATGCTGTCCTCCCAGGGAACTGCTCCCCACCTTGCTATCCTCCTGGCCACTCTCAACATTACTTTCTAAATTAATAAATCTCTTTTTGTTTTTAAGCTAAGTTTGGAGTCATTGCATGCTTGCAAAAGGCATCCTTCCCGAACCCAAAAAGGGTATCCTTCCATGCCCATAACATGACCACTCTCCAAACCTACAGTTCAAAGGTCAGGAGAATTCCTGGGTAGGACATTAGATGCCACAGGGTCCTAGCTCCTACCTTGACAGACCAGATTCCCTACCAGGTCACATCTTTGATCTGTCAATTGAGGCAATGTTAAATCTTACGCCATGTCACATGTTCATTAGCTACCTCTGAGATCTAGGTTTCAAACCCTAGAACTGGAGTTACAGTCTGGGAAATTGCTAGAGCCTCAGACACAGCGGGGGCGGGGCTCGGAGATGTTCTGGAATCTGGGAAGAGCAAGAGTTTTCTGTCAGAGAGAGGCAGTTGACTCTCTCAATCCTGAGACAGACTAAGGAAAGGTATGGTCAAGACTTTGCTCCTGAGAAAGACTTAGATCTTTCTCCTGGTAATTGGATACCCTTCCCCTCACCGATTCCCAACTGAAGTGGCCAGTTGGAGAAAACACCAAGCAGCTGACAAGATCACCTCACAGCTGCTGGTGCCATGGGTCGGAACTGTGCCCAGTGGCCAAGACCAGGGCCATCCAAGCCCAAATCTCAGGAGCCCAAGGCTGCCAAGGCCCAGGTTCCCCAACTTGAGGAGGGAGGTAAGGGTAACTAGAATAGGGATGCCTTTTTCCCTCTTTCCTCACAAAAATCCTTCCTGAAGCCATTTCCTTGTGTTATTCCCCAACTGAATTAGTTTAGAATAAAGGTTATCGTTTTCCCCCAACTGACTATCGTGAGTGGGAAACAGTTCTAGCTTAAGAGGGAGGGTAACTCTCTCTCTCTTTGAGGAGGGAACCACTATATATTTAGTAGTGAAGAGGCAGTCTGGGGTGAGCAGCCATAGCTGTGGAGAGGCTAAAGGAGGGAACTACTCACTCCCCCTCTCCTCTTCCTTTGCCAAGTTAAACAGCAGCTGTCTTCCCTGAAACCCAATTTGAGAAGGGAGGTCTCTACTCTTTCTCCCTCTCTCTCTATACTGACAGACTTAATCCTTTATTATACTTACCCTTCCCCATTCCTTGATTCTCAATTAAAAGATTGGGGACATTGTGTATATCTCTCTCTCTCTTTTCCACCATCAGAGGAGCAGGCATGCTGGAGCCCATGTTGTTGAACTCTTTGTCTCTTAGTCTTTCTTCCTTTATTGTGTTCCCTCTCTCTCTATCCCCTTCACCCATTTCCCCTCCATTTCTAGCTTTTCTTCTCAGGGGTCTACCCACGAAGATATTAATTTGTGGCTGCAGGCCACAAGTTCCAATCCACCGCATAGAACTTTTGAAAGCTGTTTCCAGGCATGCATGACTGAGGACATTATGTTATGATAGAAAATCTTCTCATTGGCTATAAGGTAAAAGAACCAATGAATTGGGAGTTTCTGAGCAGGAACTGAGTCTAGACGGGCCAACTGACCTCTGTACTATTTATCATTCTCTTTTCTTTGCCGGGAGGCAAGGGCTACTTGCTGTGAGCCATAGAATAGGACCAGCTGACCAGCTATGTTGTATTTGTAAGCTTATGGTATCTCTCTTTCATTGGTGCTTATTCTTTCCTGATCTCCGGTCGAATGAGTGTCCTCAGAGCAATTTGCCCATCTGACAATCTGACAAATTAAGTACTGTCAGAGTTATCAGAGGTTCCACTAGCAAGTCCCTTAAGCGTAGTTAACAAAACCCATCACAGCATTATGATAGCTACCAGAGCGATAGTCACCTATAACAGAGAAAGTGCTTTCAGAGGTGTTAGCCCCAGGTTGGGGGAAATATTTCTGTAACTACTGCTTGTGATTTACCTTTTTGATAAATTGCTTTTATGAGACCAAATGTTTGTGTTTAAGTATGATTAGCAAATAATAAAATAATAACAACAATATTAAAAATAAAATTAATAATAATTAGCAAAAGGTCTATAGTGCTAGAAACTCCAGCCCCTCAGGCTTACTCCTAGAACTGTCTTCTGGAGACCTAAAATGTTAGTATCAGTGTCAGTTGGAAGAGTGAGTACAGAGTAGATATTATACTGTTATTAGTATTATTTAGTCCAATTCAAAACCCCAAAAGAATTTTCTCTATAGAATCCCCAATAAATGGCCCAGTTCCCATTAGTAAATACTTTCTGATTTTCTGTATTCACATGTCATCCCAATCTACATCCAGTATAACTTTTTTTGGAAGCCCTTCTAGTTGAAAATGCGTTGTTTTTAAACTTATGGTTGAGAATAGTTGAGACATTGTATTCCCAGCCTCTCTGGTCAATCAGTGTTGGGTAGAGGCATCCCTTAGTCTGTACATCCATATTCCCTGAGATTTGGCCTGAAGGCTAATCAAGTCATCACAGCTGTGTGAAGTGTAGCATATGAGGGGAGGAACTAAACTGTAAGGGTCCACTTATTGTTGATGGGAACCAATCAAAAATTTGCTCATCTCATGACTAAAATTCTATTCTAAATAGCTGGCCTACCCTGAAACCTCAGCTGTTCTCCAGTGATCACAGTCAACATTTTGCCATTTATATTTTTAATAAATTCCTTTTAATTTCTTATCCTAAATATCCTAATATTTATTTAAATATTTATCCTAAATATTTACTATCTTTTACAGAAGTCTGCCAATTTCTGCTTTTCTCAAAACATATGTTTATGGTTATTGATAGGAACTTCAGGCACGCTGCTAGAGCAATTTGGGGAGGAGGAGAGTGGGATGGGACAGATTTTGGATCATCACTGGTAGATGGTCACATATAGATGGTCCTGCTTTTCTCTTCGGAACTGTGTTGGATTCTCCCATGGGGTAATACCCAAAATTGTTGCTTGTTATATAGTGTGATCAGATGCTGCTCTTAGTCAATGCTGGTATTTACCACAAGAATCTGACTGAAATGGCATGGACGGAATCGTCCTTAGGAAAGATTGCTGAGCTATGGTGGTAAAGAAAGTGACAATGAGGAGCAAGGAATGAAGTCAGGCTTGCAGGATAAGCCCTGAATCCCAGCCCTCGCAAAGTCCAAATAATGTCTTGGGTTTAACTTCAGCACCTGAATTTTGGTTGGTATTTTCCCCTGGAAACACTAGTGTGGGAAGGCTCACAAATAGAGAAATGAGACTGGCAATAAGAGAAGAGAGAAAGCTTGTTTTCTGCCTACCTCCCACACGTTATCTGACTATGTAGGCTGAAACAGATTGTAATTAGGGACTGGTAGTAAATTATCCTTTAAATTAGAGTTGTTTTGCAAACCCAAATGATATTTGCAAATGGAGAAAAAATTGACATATGCAAGAGAAGATATCTTGTGTGTATATATGTATGTATATATATGCGTGTGTGTCGGTGTGACTATTTTTAAAAAATATATAGAATTTAATAAATGAAATCAGTTTTCAAAAATTTTCCCAGTGTTAAGATGGCAATGGTCTTAGTCCCACACAGAGGTTTAGTTTAATAGTGGAACCAAAAATATTTTTAAAAAGGAAGTATCCAGTGGGTCTTTCATAGAGGCAGTATAAGTTCATGATGAAAGAATGCATACTCTATTTGGAGACCAATGGGGAGGGGTATACATTTCCTAAAAAGAAGAGCCAACACAGCTGCCCTTCCTGTAGTCCCAGTCAAGAAATGGAGCCAGAAAAAGGGTTCAAATACGAGGGGAATGTGACTGGGCCCAGCTGCAATGAATGCCTCCCTCAGACAGTCTAAAAGAGGAATGGAGACTTTCTGGAACTGAAAGTCAGCGAATATTCATCTCAAAATGGAAAAGGAGATAGTAGGAGAAGTTTGGGCATTCAATTTGTGGCCTTTGGCAAGGATAAGATTTTTGTGTCTGCTTAGAAAAAAACATTATTAATAATAAGATTTTGATTTAATTTTATTGAATAGAAAAAAGTTATTAATTTAAGAATCTTTTGAATTAAAATAGGGAAGGACTTTTCTTTCTTATATATTCTAAGTTGCAGCCTCCTTCTAGCTCCTATTGTCCTTTGGGTCATCTATGATTGATTCTTCTGAAACCCTGGTGTTTCAGGATCAGTGACTGCAGAATATCAGCAGTTAAAGGATACACTCCAGTTGCAGGAAACAGCTTGAGGGAATCATTGAAAATAAATGCTGCTCACTTTCCCAAATTCAATCTAGCCCAGTTCTTGGCCCGGCTCATTGTCCATCTGTAATACCTGGCTAATACACTGAAGGGGCTGCCCATCGAACTCCTGGTTGAAATTTGGACAATATGAATGCATCCTTTTTCCAGAGGAAGACTTCCAGAATATTAAGAGGCTCTTTTTGGGGGGATTTATGGAAGGACATGGATGAGAATCTGGACAATATGCTTGTATCATCCTTTTTCCAGAAGAAGACTTTTAGTATATTAAATGCATTTTTCATGGAGGATTTATGGAAGGGCATGGATGAGAATCACATAGGATGAGAAGGTGTGGATGGTTTGTGATATACACCAGTAGAGGGAGTGCCCATACCAATGCCATTACGGGGCTATGTAAGTATTGAGATACATTCTAAATATGAATTGAATGAATGAATGACAAGTGTATGGGGCAGATGGGTCTGGGAGGGAGAGAGAGAAGAAAAGGATAAGGTTATCACAAGCAAGGATCTGGACCACCAGAAGGATATCTAGAGGACATGATGCAAGTAACTCGTGCAAGGTCACACAAGCTAGTCAGTATCTGAAGCCAGATTTGAACTCAGGAAGAGGAATCCTCCTGATTCCAAGCCCAGTGCTCTATCCACTGTGCCACCTAGCTGCCCCAAAAGTATCATATAGATGTATAATTATTAATTATTATAATTACTCTTGTGTCTCTCTGCTATGATTTCATAAGTTTGTACTACTCTCTCCCACATACTTCTTGTATACTAATGAGAGAGTATGTTCCAAGTTTATGGTTGGAATGGTAGATTGACTTATTCTTTCTTTGCTTTCTGTTTAATAAATGCTTCTGACTGAGAATGAATAGTTTCTGAAATGATTTGTTTATTTGGGAGCACATCACTAAAAAGGGCATGAGCTACAGTTGTAAGTAGGAGAAATAGACCTTCCTGAGATCATCATTATTGCCAGGAACCAGAGAATGACCAGTAGTAGCATGGCCATCTCCTCGATGAACTCATGAGTTACTTACCAGAGGAAGTATAATTTTGAGGAGGGAGCCAGCCCAGAGAGAGAAAAAGAGAGCAGGGGGCTGTGCCATGTCCATGACTCCACATGTAATAAACGTCTAAAAGTTCATTGCCTTGTTTGCCTGGTGATTTCGAAGGTATTGAGGATACCTAGATGAAAAAAATCTAGATATAAGCTGAAATAAAAATTGTCCAAGAATTCATTGCTAGGTACTACTACAAATTATCAACACACAGAGACATTTAATAATCAATTTATTTTGTGTTCAGAGCACAATCCTAATGTACACAAAAACCAATGTACTCTGATCAGTCATTTTCAGAAACCCCATTTAGTCCTTAATTATATCAATGGGAAAAGGGCCAAAGGAGAAGGTAAAGATTTACACAACAAAAAACAGATGGTAGAAGGGGTATTTGTCCAGGCAAAATAATAAACTGATCAGCAAACATTAGGAAATCTAACCAGAATTTGTGGACTAACCATTAACACAAGAGCTATAGCTAGTGACAAGAAATGTTCACCATAAATATATTGAGATAATAACAAAGAGTCCAAAGTTCTTTTATCACTAATCAGTTAATCACTGAAGTATAGTTTGCTGTCTCAGCTAAATCCTGCAAGCCCTAGCTAGGAAGGTGACTAGCTATCTTAAGGAAATGGACATCATAAAACCAATGCAGAAAAAATGTGTTTTTCTTATCCTAAAACCAAATTTAGGTGTTTCAAGGGAAAACTGAGGAAAGCCTCAGCCAAAGAGATAATTATTGAGAGGCCTCCAATATGGCTCTCAGTACATATAAACCCAGGTTTATCTAGGAGATGATTTACACAGTTATAAAGATTTAAGTAGGAACTTCTCTTTAAACTATCATCTCTACATTTCCCCCTATTTTAGGTATAACTATTTGCTCCTCTGACTGCTTAGTTTAGGTTTTCCCATCAGTTTTACCACATATACTTACTCATTTGACATTTTGACCAGATATCTGCAAGTGAAAGAGAGGAACTCCTAGAAATTTCTTGAAAAGGGTAGCTCTGAGGTCATGCATGGAATGCTTATGAAGGGCTCTGCTACAGGGAAACTTATAAAGGAAAAAAGTAATCAACATAAACTTCCTCTTCGTATGTCTTTTAAAATGTATTTTTTCTTGACTGTTGTTTTTAATTGGCAAGATTTCACAATTCCCCCCCTCATCTCTCTCATATATATATGTACAGGGGGCAGCTGTGTAGCTCAGTGGATTGAGAGCCAGGCCTAGAGATGGGAGGTCCTAGGTTCAAATCTGGCCTCAGACACTTCCCAGCTGTGTGACCCTGGGCAAGTCACTTGACCCCCATTGCCTACCCTTACCACTCTTCTGCCTTGGAGCCAATACATGGTATTGACTCCAAGACGGAAGGTAAGGGTTTAAAAAAAAAATATATATATATATATATATATGTACATAGATAGGATCGGATAGGATATAATGTGATGTGATATAATACTTGCAGAGCTGCCCAGTAGAGAAGTCTGCACAGTTATATCCCATGCCCCCTAATCCAACTGGTTATAAACAGATGGCTTCCAATACCCAGCTGGAGATTCAGACCCTGAATTAGTTCCTGTAATTGGCAACTTTTGTTTTTATTTTTCCTACGGAGCCAAAAACTCTTTCAAAATTTAATTATTGTACTTTGAATGTTTAATATATTATTACTAGTATTTTGGTATTCTCCTGGGAGAGCAGCTAACATCACAATAATAATAATAACAATAATTTTCACAGTTATATAGTGCTTCAAAAAACACTTTACAAAATTTTATAAAAAAATAAAAAAAATTATAAAAAATTTATGAAAAGTTTATAAAAATGTTTTTTATGGAAGCCCTATGAGGCAGGTAGTAAAAGTGCAATTAGGTCAAGTAAACATGCACTCATTAAGAACCTGCTATGACATTTCATTGAATTTATTCAATAAAAGTGGTAACATGATCAGACCTGCTCTTTAGCTAAGTAGAGGATGGACCGGAGTCAGAAGAGACTTGCTGCAGGAAGCCAAAGCAGAAGGCTTTGTAGAAGTCTACAGAGAAGATGCTAAGGGTGGTAGCAGTGTCACAAGACAAAACGGAGTATTTATGCAAGGTCTTGTCATTATCACTCTTAAGCCTCCCTGTCACATTCCCTAGAGCCACAGACCCTGCATGCATGGATGCAAGAGTAGGATCCAGATTTATGGTTGAAAGGCTAGGTTTTGATTATTCTTTCTTTGCCTTTTGTTTAGTAAATGCTTCTGACTGAGAGTTAATGGCATCTTGACTGATTTATTTTATTCTGAAGCATGCCAAAGCAAAGAGAGAACTGATAGAACTTGGCAAAAGACCAGGTAAAGAAGGAGGCGTTAAGAGAGTAAGAGTGAGGAGCAGAGGATGACATCTACCTTGAGAGGCTGCATGGTATCTGTAAATATATTAAAGAATGGGGCAGCTAGGGAGGTCAGTGGCTAAAGTCCCAGGCCTGGAGACGGGAGCTCCTGGGTTCAAATTTGACCTCAGATACTTTCTAGCTATGGGACCCTGGACAAATCACTTAATACCAATTGCCTTGGACTGATTAGTATCCATTCTAAGACAAAGCAAGATTTTTAAAAATAATATTATGGAAATTAGGAAGAGGCATTTAAAATGTCTATGAGATGTCCCATTTGAGATATCTAAGGGGCAGTTGGAAATGTAAAACCTGGAGGTCAGAAGAGAGGTTGAGCTGGATAACCAGACCTGAGAGTCATTAGCATAGAGATGAAACCATAGGAATTAACAAAATCACCAAGTGAAATAATATAAAAGAAGAAGAGAAGGGCCAAGGCAGAGCCCTAGGGCATATCTATCCTTAGTGGGCATAATCTGGATTAAGAACCAGCAAACAAGGCTGAGAAGAAGCACTTAAAACAGGTAGGAGTACCAGAAGAGAGTAGTGTTATGCAAAACCTAGAAGGAAGAGGGTATCAAAGAGAAAAGGGTCTATCAATAGTGTCAGTGGCTACAGAGAAGTCAAGAAGGATAAAGCCTGAGAAAAGGCCATTCTTTTTTTTTTTTTAATTTTATTTAATTAGTTAATTTAGAATATTTTCCCATGGTTACAAGAATCATGTTCTTTTCCCTCCCTTCTCCCCCCCCCCCCCACTCCTTTCCCATAGCAAACGTTCAATTCCTCTGGGTTTTACATGTGTCATTGATCAAGACCTATTTCCATCATATTGATATTTGCAGTAGGGTGAACATTTCAAGTCTACATCCTCAGTCATATCCCCATCAAGCCATGTGATCAAGCAGTTGTTTTTCTTCTGCATTTCTGTTCCCACAGTTCTTCCTCTGTACGTGGATAGTGCTCTTTCTCTTAAGTCCCTCAGAATTGTCCTGGATCACTGCATTGCCACTAATGGAGAAGTCCATTACATTCGATTGTACCACAGTGTATCAGTTTCTGTGTACAATGTTTTCCTGGTTCTGCTCCTCTCACTCTGCATCACTTCCTGGAGGTTGTTCCAGTCTCCATGGAATTCCTCCACTTTATCATTCCTTTGAGCACAATAGTATTCCATCACCAACATATACCACAATTTGTTCAGCCAATCCTCAATTGAAGGGCATCCCCCCATTTTCCAATTTTTTTTGCCACCACAAAGAGTGCAGCTATTAATGTTTTTGTACAAGTCTTTTTCCTTATTATCTCTTTGGGGTACAAACCCAGAAGTGCTATGGCTGGATTAAAGGGCAGACAGTCTTTTAGCTCCCTTTGGGCATAGTTCCAAATTGCCCTCCCAAATGGCTGGATCAATTCACAACTCCACCAGCAATGTATTAATGTCCCACTTTTGCCACATCCCCTCCAGCATTTATTACTTTCTTTTGCTGTTATGTTAGCAAGGCCATTAAATTTAATGATTAAAAGAGAAATTATAACTTTGGTTGAATAATGAGGTCCAAAGTCAGGCTGAAGAGAAAAAGAAAGCAAGAAAAAAAGGAAATAGGAGCATCAATTATAGATTCAAGGAGTTTAGTCACAAAGGGGAGAAATATGGAACTGTAGCTAGTGGAGATGGATGGATCAAGTGAGAGGTTTTTGAGAAAGAGGGAGAAATGGATTTCCCTCAATAGGGGAGGCAATAGGGAAGTACCAGTAACCAGGGAAAGGCTGAGAGAAGAAATAATAAAAGGGTCAATCTGCTAGAGAAGTCAGAAGCTAGAATGGGGTTACTTGATCATAGAGGTATCTGCTTTGACAAACTTAATTTCTATATGAGATAGAGTAAAGAAATAAATAGGGATGAAAGACATCAGAATTTTGTAAGATGGGAAGGGGAAAAGAGGGAGCTCTTATGAGTAGCCTCATTTTTTTTTCATTGAAATATGAGGCAAGATTCTCTGCTAGGGAGGAGGAGCATGGGAAATTTAAGGAGGGATAAAAAGGTGAACTAGTTGGAAAAATATTAAAGGATTGTCTGGCTCTCTAACCTCTTTGCAACTCTGCCTCTCATCTAATGCAGTTACATGATACAGAAGACTATACATTTGCATTTCCAATTTATAAATAAGGAAGCTGAGACTGTGGCATCAAGGCTTTCCCAAGGTTAAATAGCTAGAAAGTATCAAAGCTAGGACTTAGTTCCAGTCCAAGTCCTCTCCTGACCACATAACAAAACATGATTTCACTGTCACATTGTCAATCTGTATAATTCTATCCATCTGGAGAGGGATTCAGAGAGAAGGCAGGAAAGGTAAGTTGTAACCACATTATGGAGACTTTTGAATGTCAGGCAAAGCAGAATAAAGATTACCTGATGAACTAGTGAATAGGGAGTCATTGAAGGTTCTTTAATTTCTGAGTAACTTAAACAAATCTATAAAGAATTACTGTCAGTCAGAGAATTAGTTGATAAAAAAATTTAAACCTTTACCTTCTATCTTAGAATCAATACTAAGGATCAGTTCCAAGGCAGTAAGGACTAGGCAATGTGGTGGAGTGAACCCCATTTTGAACCTAGGACCTCCAAGCCTAGAGACAACCACCTAGCTGCCCTTCAGTAAGAATTTACTAAATGTGTGTGTGTGGGGGGGAGGGATTTAACTAGATGGCTCAGTGGATTGAGAGTCAGGTCTAGTGATATTAAGTTCTGGGTTCAAATATGACCTCAGGCACTTCCTAGCTATGTGTGACCCTGAGCAAGTCATTTAACCTCAATTGCCTAGCAGTTAACCATTCTTCAATACTCACTATTGATTCTAAAGCTGAAAGTAAGAGTTTTTAAAGAATTTTCTTAAGTGACTACAATATGCCAGGTATACTAAGAGCAGCTTTATCTTCTCAGAATAGTGGAATCAACATACATAGTCTTTTCTTAAGCACTTATTATATTCCCAGGCACTCTGCTAGGCTCTGGAGATACAAAAATCAGATATGAAATAAGGTCACCTTGTTAGTGATGAAGAAGAGGACTTTGTTCTAGGCAGTCATAGGAATTGAGAAGAGAATAACAAGGTGGTAGCTTGTCATGCCCTTTCCAATAATTATGGTAATATTAATTTGATTCCTTCTCCCTGAAGAAGAGATGAAAGATGGTTCAGGGCAGAGAAGATGGCAAGATTCTCATGTTGATTAGAACTTGGAGTCCTCATGAAAGGCAGGAAGGGATGAAGTATGGCTTAAGCTTAGAATTTTGTCAAAACCCTAAATAGCTTGAAACCCTTGTAGGTTTTCACTTCTATGACTATCTTGACTTGAGTAATGTCCTTTGGCCAAATCTAAATATACCAGTTATATGCCCAAAGGGCGCTAAAAGACTGTTTGCCCTTTGATCCAGCCATAGCTGGGTGTGTACCCCAAAGAGATAATAAGGAAAAAGATTCATACAAGAACATTCATAGCTTTGGTCTTTGTGGTGGCAAAAATTTGGAAAATGAAGGGATGCCCTACAATGGAGAATGGCTGAACAAATTGTGGTATATGTTGGTGATGGAATACTATTGTGCTAAAAGGAATAATAAAGTGGAGGAATTCCATGGAGACTGAAACAACCTCCAGGAATTGATGCAGAGTGAGAGGAGCAGAACCAGGAAAACATTGTACACAGAGACTGATACACTGTGGCACAATCAAATGTAATGGACTTCTCCATTAGTGGCAATGCAGCAATCCTGAACAACTTGGAGGAATCTACGAGAAAGAACACTATCCACATTCAGAGGAAAAACTGTGGGAACAGAAATGCAGAAGAAAAACAACTGCTTGATTACATGGGTCTATGGGGATATAGACCCTAAAGGAACATCTTAGTGCAAACATCAACAGCATGGAAATAGGTTCTGATCATGGACACATGTAATACCCAGTGGATTGGCTATGGGAAGGGTGGGGGAAGGGAAGGGAAGAATAGAATATGATTTGTGAAACCAAGGAATAATGTTTGAAATTGACCAAATAAAATTTTAAAACTAACTAAATAAATAAATACACCTATGCCTGATCACTAAATCACCTTCGCCACTTCTAGAATAGACCTTACTCCCAAGCCAGCTTTGCAGATAGTGAGACATTCACAAATTGGGACAGACTGGGTTTGCAGGTATGCTGGAGTAGGCTCTAGAATACATTTTTTCAGAGGTCAGAGGTAAGCTACCTGTAATTTATATTTTATTATTAATTATTATTATTATAAGAAAGCTCTTCTAAAAGAATGAGATAAAAGAAAAAGTAACCAGAAAAGGATCCTAACAAAACAAAACAAAACAAAACAAAAAAACAATGACTCAAAAAAGAGAAGATAGTCACAAGGAAGGAGTAGAGGTCGTTCTATTATTATTGGAAAACTAGAGTTCTCTTATGTTCATATGCAGAAGATATGAAATTAAATGAAGATTGTGCTCCATTTGCCAGAAGACCTAGGGAGGAAAATGGTGTTAGTGTTTCCTAGTTATTGCCATACGCTTGAGAAAATATATAATAACATCACTTTGAGCCTTTTCATATGTGTGTATATGTTCAATTTACCTTATACTCAGTGAATTAAAGTATAGAATGGGAAACTGATTTTCCTTTTAAGGTAGCTTTTTCCTAAATTTTTTTGTGGCCATTAAAAAAAACTCTTTATTCTGTTTATAAATAATACTGACATTACTGTCGCACTTTCAAGTTCATGAAGCACTTTACAAATATCCCATTTGAACCTCAAAATAAGTCTATTATAGCTCTTACGAGTATTTTTATCCTGTGTTACTTTGAGGAAACTGAAGGTCATTGAGCCCAAGGGACATGCCCACAGTTCAACAGCTAGCAAGTTTCTGAGGCAAAAACTCAAACCTTCCTAATACATCTCTTGATTTTTGAACAGCCTCTAACAGATTATCTTTTATCTCAGCATTAGTGAAAAGTAGAAAATGTTACAATTCATTTGAATTATGACTTTCTCCTCCTTCATAAGGAAATGTCAGTAATGAACATTTTATTTAAAGTCCAGTAAAGCTAGGCAGCCCTTTCTTAAATACGGGTACAAATAGAGCTTCACATAGTATAGACCCTCCATGATCATTAACCTATAGGTTCTTAACCTGAAGTCGGTGATCTTGATTTTTATTTTTATTTACATATTTATTTTTAACCTTTACCTTCCAACTTAGGATCAATATTGGGTACTAGTCCCAAGGCAGAAGGGCAGTAAGGGCTAGACAATGGGGGTTAAGTGACTTGCCCAAGGTCACACAACTAGAACGTGTCTGAGGTCATCTAAGATCAAATTTGAACCCAGGACCTAACTCTCTGAGCCACCTTGTTCCTCCCCCTACCCCACTTAATAAATTATCATTGGGGGCAGCTAGATGGTTGTCTCCAGTCCTGGAAGTCCTTGATTTTAAAAAATATTTTGATAACTATTTCAATATAATTGATTTCCTCTTTAATTCTATCTATTTTGTCTTAGGCACTTAAACATCCTTTCATAGGAGTCCAAACTGCCAAAGGGATCCGTGACGCCCAAAAGGTTAAGTCTTCCCACTCTCTCAGATCGTGCTGGCAGTGTACTTTCTGTGGATCTTTGCGTGACTGACTCCTGAATGCCAGATAATCCAGGCTTTACATAACTTCTCACAAACACATGTATTAAATAAAACTAGGTGTACCTGTATTGGCAGATCCAGCTTTGCATTTTCAATGTTTTTTCCATTTCAATGATGTGTTCAAATTTATATTTCATCATCCTTGAAAAGCATTACTCTGCATTTTCTTGTGTATAGCATTGTGGTAGGTGTTATATAAGACAAACTAAGCGCACATAGTCTCTACCCTCTGGGAACTTACGAGTTAAGGCAAATGTAGATGTGGAAAGATCAAAGGATCTGTGTGTGTGCATGTGTATATGGGTACATGGGAGTATATGCACACACATACACAGAGGGGCTAACACTGAGGGTTATAAAGAATTACTATTGTCTACAAAAGAACAACTGAATTCTGTGGAATGGTGGATTAATACTGCAAGTTATATAATTAGACAGGAGGATCCAGTTGGTTGATATCACTAACTTTCCATTTTCCAAAGAAGTCTGCTTGGAGATAGAGTGATCATAGGAGTTTCTTCCTTGTGTAGAAAAAAAGAGACATATGAACAGACACAGAAAGGGCAATCTTACCAAAGAGTACAGGTCCTCATTGAAAATAGACTCAGAGGCAGGAGTATAGGAAAAGAGAACATTAATAATCTGTTTGATTTTTCCTGTAGTTTGTTTCTAGTTTTGACTTGGCTTTGAGAGGAGGGGAGGAAAGGGTAGGGGAGATAGAAATAGGGATAGATAGTAAGAGATAGAGATAAATAAATGTATGGATAGATAGTGAGATGTGGATAGATACAGAAATAGAAATAAATGTCTATATAGAAATAGGGATTAGATCTATTATTCACTATTTTGAATTTTAAAACTATTCCACCCTAATCAGACCATTCTTTAGAAGATCTGATTTAGCTATTTCCTGATCAATAACAATGGAAATACTTGGAATAACAGAATCAGGTCTTGGAAATCCACATTCTCCACCCTACTCAGTTTAACAAGATTTCGAAAGGTCTGCATCAAACTCAAGATTTAATTATCTGAGGAGATGGCCTTCAACAGACATATGCAAAAAAAGGACAGACCTCTGGGCTGTCCTAAGTCAAGCTAAATCCTCATTGGTACAGATGAGACGCAGAAAAATGATGTAAAAATGTCCATATAAGGCACATCACAGGCTGCCTCTTTCTCTTTCCTGGAGAGACAACTCTGGCTAGCAGCATGCTAAGCATTCTGACATCTTGGAATTTTGGGGTGGTGAGTTTTGCCCTGGAGCTGATTTCAGGTTCAGGCATCTTAGCTGAGCCCCTTTGGAGGTCAAGCTGATCCCTTCCTCCTTCATACTCCAAACCCTTACTCCCTTATCTCCTGATCTCCCTGCCTGATATTAATCAGGTGGGGGGAGGGAGAGGGAAAATACCTACTTCTTCTTCCTTCTTCTTAATCTTCTCCACTATCAATTAAAATCACCATAAAATTTGGCAGATGACTTGGATATTTTAGTATTTGGGATTTCCCTTGGCGACCACTTAAATTTAGATTTTTATCAGCTTCAACCATAACTTCACCCTTAACACTATTATAGGGTACTCTTGAATGAGGAAAATTCCTATACCCAAAGCAAGGTGGTACCTTCTTTCCAACAGTTTTAGAGCACTGAGTGACTTGGTGACTTGTCCAGAGCCACATAGCCAGTATCTGTCAAAGGTTATAATTCAACTCATATTTTTTCTGGCATTCACAATGACATTCCACTTCTGCATATGTATATAAGATACATTTTGCTCTGTCATCGAGAAGCAGTAATTATTTAATTTAGCTACAATTGCATTTTCAGGGAAATTGATCAATCAATAGACTCATTTTGAAAAGCTGGTCAACTCTTTATGTCCCCATGGGGAAATGTTGAGAGAAATGTCACTAGAATACCGGAATTCCATTAGGAGAGGTAGTGTATGACCCTACTGAAAATAGAAAGTGACTCACCATAACAAAAAATTATCATCCTTCCTTTCTTGTAGTTCTGTAGTTCTGTTGTAAACTGTTTCCTTTATAAGTATTCTCATCCTTATACAATTATAAGATTTCATTATTATTGACTATCTTGGTATCTTTTTGTGTGACTACTAGGCTATGAATTTTTAAGAGAACATTAATTTTTTAATTTAAGAAAAGCACCTATATTTAATTTTCATACATATATAATTTTTAAAAAGCATACTCAAACTCGACTTTTTAGTTTTATTTGCATTTTAGAGAATTGATTGGTTGCACAATTTTGGACTTAAACTATTGTTTCTTTTTTGTTTTAAAAAAAAAAAGAAAAGGGGGGGGCACTGGATGGCTCAGTTGATTGAGAACCAGGCCCAGAGATGGGAGATCCTTGGTTCAAATCTGGTTTCAGACACTTCCCAGCTGTGTGACCTTGGGCAAGTCACTTAACCTCCATTGCCTAACCCTTACCACTCTTCTGCCTTGGAACCAATACACAGTATTGATTCTAAGATGGAAGGTAAGGGTTTTAGTTAAAAAAAAAAAGGAAAGGAAGGATATTATTTCCCTATTATTAACAATGTTTTCTCTCAAACTATATTAAACTGATGATATAGACATCTGGGGAAAATGGATAAATACATGGGTACCTCAATCGTTAGCTTTTCACAGCATAACCTTTTGCTCTTGAATCTCAAATCCACCTTAGTGCCATCTTATAGGCCTGAATCCTGAGGGGTAGAACTGAGGCAGCCATATTGATAGCATGTAGTTTTCTGACGTAAGTCTGCTTTGTAGATTATTCAATGCCTCTACTCCTGAGAAAATATGTGGAAGCTGGATTATCTAGAATCCAGAAGTCAGTCATTCTTAAATATCTGGTTCACTATAGAGCCCACAGCTGCTTTCTTCTTGGCTATAGTCCTGCCCTCTTGGTCCAACAAAGTCTACAGGGCAGCATATGATATTTTCAACACTCCACAGATAATTCTTGGTATTTACAGGAGGATAAACCAACTGTCCTCCTTGTTCATTACAGCTTTGTCCTTCATTCTAAGTCACCAGAGTTTCCTTTAAAGCTGTCCTCTTGTACTGAAAATGTAATAACTTCTACATATACAGCCTACAGCCAGAGAATAGGATAAGCAGGAAATTCTTTGTGTTTCTACATAGAAAGACATAATCCTCTCCTTTAGAAATGATTCCAATTTTTTAAAAATTACAATGTAGTGATCTTCTTTGACTCTTTACTCTCTTTTAGCATCATAATCACGGCCATATTGAATTAGTTACCAAGTCTTGTTATTTCTGCCTTAGTAATATCATATATATATATATATGTATATATATATATATATATATATGTGTGTGTGTGTGTGTGTGTGTGTGTGTACAC
Source organism: Monodelphis domestica (assembly GCF_027887165.1). NCBI lineage: Eukaryota > Metazoa > Chordata > Mammalia > Didelphimorphia > Didelphidae > Monodelphis > Monodelphis domestica. The sequence goes on along the minus strand of NC_077229.1, from coordinate 504,859,773 downwards.
ACACACACACACACACACACACACACATACAAGTACAGGCTCTCATCTTCCTCAACTTTTTGATTCTCCTTTTCCTTTTCCTTTCAAGTCATTCTTCTCTTCTTTCAATTTTTTGGTGTCATTTTCCAGCAGGTCAATTCTGGCTTTCAATGCCTGTGCCTCTGTTTCCAGATGACCTATTTTGTTTTTCAGGCAACTATTTTACTTTTGCCATTTTTCTTTAACCTGTCTTGTTTGATTTTTAATTCTTTTTTTTTAATTCCCCCATAGCCTGCTTCTAATTCCCTGGGGTTTTTTTGAGACTTTGCTTGATGTTTCCTGGATCTTGTCCTTATCCATTGGTCCTGTTCTTTGGTCATTACCCCCACAGAAGCTCTCAGTTGTAGCTTTTTTTTTCTCATTTACTCATTTTATTTACCTCATCCTATGGACTATATAGACCTGTTTTTCGGTTGATTTACTGAACCAAAAATCTCCTCTTTTCTCAATCCTCTGCTGATATAATGGATTCAGCCAGTTGTGCTAACCTACTAAACTAGTCTGCCCTGGGGAAAATTTTTCACTTTAGCCAGCTAACCAAGAGTGTCCAGCCAGGTGATTCTCTCCAGTTCCTCCCTGCCAGTACTTGTTAGAGCCCTAGGGTATGTTTGGTGGGTAGGAGATAAACCCTTGCTGCTACAGTCTTTGGCTCTCACATAGACAGCCTGGTCTTATTGCAGGTCTTAGCACTGGGTTGAAGAGGGAGTCTCCCCTTTCCTGGGAAAATAGACACACAGTGCCAACCTTTCAAGTTGTTTTCAATAGGAGAGTCTCATGACTTCTTCTTGTTAGGTTTGGATTTCTGTTTTCTTTGAAGTAAAATATAAATATTGGTTTGGAAGGATTACAGGAGAGGTTTGGGCTTTGGGTGCTTCTAAGCCACCATCTTGGCTCCAATTGATATGAAAACTCACCGCCAAAACCCAGACAAATAACTGCCACCACACCAAGATGTCAGAATGCTTAGCACGCTGCCAGCCAGAGCCGCCTCTCTGGGGAAAAAGGCCAGAGAGAAGAATTTTTGTGCCCTATATAGACGGTTTTACGTCACTTTCATGCATCTCATCTGTACCAAAGTTAGCTTAGCTTGACTTAGAACAGCCCAGGGGTCTGTCTGCTGTTTCTGCACATGTCTGTTGAAGACCATCTTCTTAGATACTTAATCCTTGAGTATGGGTGCAGACATTCCTGACCTCATTAAACTAAATAGGGTGGAGCAATGTAGAGTTCCCAAGACCAGATTCTGTTAGACCAAGGATCTCCATTGTTACAAATCAGGAAATAGCTAAATCAAATCTTCTAAAGTAGGGTCTGAGTAGGGTGGAGTAGTTTTAAAATTCACAGATCCAAGTAGTAGTCCAAAGTGTAGAAGATAAACATCAGAAATAGTCTGGTAGCCCCTGTGAATCTCTAGTCACATGGATAGAAGGGGATAGATGTGAGATATGGTGTGGAAGCGAAATGATCAAGATGGCAATTGATTAGATATGGCAGTGAGGAAGAAGAGTAAAAGATACCTTCAAGACTTTGAATGTGAATGAATGAAAATATGGTAGTAACTTCTATACAAGAAAAGAAGCTCAGAAGAATGGATTTAAGAGGAAATAAAATGAGTTCTGATTTGGAAATGTTAAGTTTGATGTGCCCATGGGACATTCAGGTGAAAATGTCTATCAAGTAGGTGAAAAAAATGTTTGTTGAATGAATGAGTAAAATGGATGAATTTAGGGGAAAGATTGGGCTAGATTGAATTTTTCTGTCCACAGCAATCTGGTGTTTGTGATTCCAAGGGCACAACTACATTTTACTAGGATGTGAAGAAAATGTATTCGTGTCTGTGGAGAGGAGGAGCGGGGAGTGTTATAAACTATATATAGCTAAGACCAATCATAAGCACAACCCATGTTATTTACTTCTCCTAGAATAGGTTTAAAACACTAATTATCCCTTCCAGCTGTTATCACTCCCTCTTCCTTTCAGCTCCAAACCTACATTCTAGTCCATGAAGTTTTCACCCTCTGGTCAAAGATTAAGTCACCCTTTTGGGCACTGAAGAATTGGTAGAACTTCATATACTGGATGGAACATTAGAAATAACCCTATTCCAACCCCCCACATCTTGTATATAAAAGAATTGAGCCGTAGGAGTTGAAGTGACATGTTCAGCTGGTTTTCAGTCATTTCAGGCATGTCCAACTCTTCCTGACCACTGACCCAAAGACCACTTCTTGGCAAAGATACTGGAGTGGTTTGCTATTTCCTTTTCCAGTTCATTTTACAAATGAGGAAACTAAGGCAAACAAGGTTAAGTGATTTGTTCTGGGTCACATAGCTCGTAAGCATCTGGGGCCAGATTTGAAAGCTGAGTCTTCCTGATTCCAAGGCCAGTGCTCTATTTATCCACTGCACCATCTAGTTGCCCTGACATGTCCAGTATTAAGTGCCAATTTTTTACATACCAGGAGGCACTGGTAATTCAATGACAAAAAGAAAGTAGACTCTGCTTTCAAATAATTTATGTTCTATCAGAAAAAAACTAAACAAAACCAAACCATGTAAATATGTATGTAATTACAAAGAAGAGGCACCACCAGGGTCATGAAAGCTTTATTTATTTGAACCAAGCTTTCAAGGAAGTTAGGCTTTTCTGAGAGGTGACAGTGAGGAGGAAGCAGGCATTCCAGACGTGGAAGACAGCCCGGGCAGAGGCATAGTCAGTCAACATTTATTAAGAACCTGGCATGTACCAGGTACAATGCTAAGTGCTGGGGATACAAATAAGAAAAAGACAGTCCTTGCCTTGAGTTGCTTATAACATAATGGGGGCAAATAACATACAAAAGGACCTGAAAAGAGGTGAGGGATGAGGTGAGGGTGTAGAGAATACTAGATTCGGGGGCATGATGGAGAAATCAGAAGTCCCAAAGTAGTACAACCAGTTGAGAGAGAGAATGTTATGAAGCAAGGCTCCCTCCTTAAATGGAAGTGTTAGAGTTCATGGCCTCAGCCTCCAATCAGAGGGACAGAGGCTAGTGATGAAATGGAATACCAAGCTGATGGGATCTTGCAGGATGATTTCTCCAATAAAAGACTTCCTGAGATATTCTGGAGACTTCTGAGAAGATGAATGGACATGTTAATGGCACGAGGAAAGGCCCAGATATCCATTTGTAACGTAGCTTCGATTAGGATGGAGTGAGGAGGGGTGAGGAAGGCAGCTTGTCCGTGAGCAAGTTATCAATAGTCTTTTGTGACACTAAAGTCTCATGGAAGTAATCAACTCTCCACAAAATCTTTTCCAAGTCTTCTCTTCCCTCTTTAAGCCTCCCATGCCTGCACACTAATTCTCTCTCTGAAATGGGAAGCTCACCTCTTACTTTACCAAGAAATTTATGGCATGTCAACATGATTTCCCACTTCTATTATCTTTTCCTCAAAACCCCTTGCCATCAGCCTGCCTGGACATCCCACACTCTCTTCTCTTAGACTAGAAGTAATCTCTTGCGATGAGACCCCCTGTCCCTGGCCAAGGCCAACCTGTCTATATATGCCCTTGATCCCATCCCATTCCCTCTAGGCTCTTCCAGAAGATTGCAACTTCAATCACACCCATACCCCTTCAAACTCTCCCTAGCCACGGATTCCTTCCCTCCTCATTCCAAACAATCCCAAGTCTCCACAAGCTCTTCATTTGACCCTACCATCCCATCAAACTATCATCCAATATCTCTCCTCCCTTTCTTAGTCAACCTGAGAAAAAGGAATCTATCTGTATTTGCTGACTCCCTTTCTTCATCTTTCATTTATTCCTCAACCTCAATCCCATCTGACTTTTGACCTTGCTTCTGAACTAAAATTGTTCTATCCAAGGTTACCAATGATCTCTTAATTGTAATAACTAATGGCTTTTTTTTTTCAGTAGTCATCCTTCTCTATCTATCTGCTTCATTTGACACTGTTGGCTAGCCCCTCCTATCTAGGCTTTCATGGCATTATTTTCCCCCAGTTCACCTTCTACTTGTCTAACTGTTAGCTCTCAGACTCAATTGCTGATTCATCATCCTGATTAGGTCTTCTAACTGTGGGTGCTCTCAAAAGGTCTGCTTTATGCCTCTTACTCCTCTGTCATTAGCTCCCATGGGTTTAATTATCATCTGGAAGCAGATGTGTCAGAGATTTTTTCAGTCCCTTCAATCTCACACTATCAATTTATTTAGACATATCAAACTTGATGTCCCAGAAACATCTCAAATTCAAAACATGCGGAATTGTGCTCATCATCTTTCCCCCAAAACCACCCCTTCGTTATTTTTGTCAAAGGTGCCAACATCCTTCTAGGTTGGTAATTTCATCACTATTCTGGACTCTACCATTCTCTCCCACCACATATCCAATCAGTTGTAAAATCTTGTCATTTCTACCTTCAGAATGTCTCTTGCATCTGACCTTTTCTCTCTATTCACACCATTCTTCTAAGAGCCTCTTGTTTGATCTCCTTGTAGGGATGCTTTGATTTGTGCTACATATTGCTGCCAATGTAATTTTCCTAAAATATATATCTGATCACGTCACTCTGCTATTCAATAAATGACAGTGGCTTCCTATTGCTTCTCGAATCAAAAATAAACTCTTCTATTTGGCTTTTAAAGCATTTTCCAACCTGGCTCCATGCTACTTTCCAGGCTTATTGGACATTACTCTCCTTCCTGCACTCTGCAATCAAGCCAAAGCTAACCTTCTCTCTGTTTCTGATACAGTGTTCCTTCCATCTCTCCCAGTTCCTAACTCATAGAATCCCCCTCCTTCATCCAGGCACAGCTCCAGCACCACCTGCTACAAGAAACCTTTTCTGGTCCCCTTAGTCCTGATGTCTTCTGTTTCAAACTATCTTGTGTTTAGCTACTTAGTACTTATATGGGTAGAGTCCTGGACCTGGAGTCAGGAAGATCTGAGTTCAGATCCAGCCTCAAACATTTACTATGTCCCTGGGCAAGTCACTTAACCTCTGTTTGGCTTAGTTTCCTCATCTGTAAAAGGGGATAATAATAGCATCTACCTCTCAGAGTTGTTATAAGGATCAAATAAGATAATAATTGTAAAGCTTTTAGTTAGCGTAGTGCCTCCACCTTTTGAGTTTGGTGTGTCAGAATTCACCATAAAACTGAGCATAACTCTAGTGGTGTGTCACTTTGAGTAAAAAAACATAATTTCATGATATTTATAGTTTAAATAACAATGTAAAATTGTAATATATAACTGTATTTAATAAACCAAAAACTAATTATTTAACTCACCTGCTTAGTGACTTCTTTGTTCATCTGTCATTTGGTTTCTTTTGTTGGTGTTGATATTATTTAACTTGTGCTGGATGCCGTGAACTAAGATAAGTGGAGGGGGGCAGGAATTCTTTAACTAACCTGCCTATTAGTGACTTCTATGTTGCTGAATTTCAATATTATTGAATGTTGAGAATAAGGTCTCACGAAAGTGAGGAGGGAAAAATTGTGAGTAAAGCCATTGCTATATTTTTCAGGGTGCTAAAAGTGTCTGGTAATCAGTTCCAGGCACTCCTCCATTGCAAGTGGGCCAGAGCCCCACCCAGTCTTCCTCAGGTCTGGCCCTGCCCCACCCCACCAAACCCCAACAGGGGTGCTGGGAGAGTAGCGGCTGCCACCCTCCAGCCTGCCTGCCTGTGCAGTCCTCTTTCCCCTGGGAGCCCCACACGCTCTAGCCACCTGGCGCAGGCTGCCCAGAGTTTGTCCCATGCCCCTTCAGCCAGCAAGTGGAACAGCTCTCCCCACCCCGGGCCAGGGCAAGGCCAGGGCCACAGCTCTGAGCCCGCATGTGGCCACCTGTTATTGAAAATGGCTACATGTGTCAGTGCAGACACGTGTGTCATAGGTTCACCATCATGGGCCTAATTCTTAGAAAAAGCTAAAGAAATGTTAGCTATGTGTCTTTTGTCTGCTTTTTTTTTTTAATGCAAGCTCCTTGTGAATAGAGGTTGTTTTATTGATTGTCTTTATATTCCCAGAGCTGAGTGCTGAACATTGTTGTAGTTCAGTCATGTCAACTTTTCAAGATCCCCGGGACCATAGAACCCCAATACTCTCTATGAGGTTTTCTTGGCAAAGATACTGGACTGGTTTACCATTTATCCTTCTTAGTGGATAATAAAGTACCTGGGAGGTTGGATTTGAACTCAGGTCTTTCTGGCTTCAGGTCCACTGTTCTATCTGCTGGGCCACGCAGCTACCTCCTTATAGCCCATAAAAAGGTACTTACTAAATACTTGTTGATTGATGTTCCCAAATGTCCCTCACTCCAGTTTCATGCTTCCTTTTGTGTATTGTCTTCCCCTTCATTTTATAAACTCATTGAGGGCAAGGACTGTTTTTATTTTAATTAATTAGCTCCAGGACATAGCAAGGTGCCTGGCACATAGTAGGCACCTATTAAATGTTTATTTGATTGGATCCATTAGATTATCAAAGCACACAATGATGAAACAAAGTAGATGAAGGTGATCTTGTTCTTTCAGACTTTAAAATGTATTATAAAGTGGTTATTTATCAAAACTATTTGGTTTGGGACCAAAAATATATATAGAATGTAGGCTGAAATGAACAAAACAGACATAACAGATATCCAACCAAAAGGGTGAGTATCTGATAGACTTGTAGAAAATAAAGAGGATCCAATATTTTTTTTAAATGTACTTGGAAAATTGACTAACATTGAGGCCATAAACAGATTTAGATTCACATCTCATGCCATATGCCTCAGTAGATTACAACTGAATCATAGACTTAAACATGGTTTTTTACTACAAAAAATAAAATAAATAAAATATGATATCTCAAACATGGGGGGAGAGTTATTAGGGCAAGATGGAAATACTTGATGACAGAAAAATAAACATGTATAAAAAATACAATTAAAAGAATTATCTCAAGATGCATCCATATGAGGCAGACAAATTTGATGTTCAATATATATAAAGAACCATTAAACATTTACAGAATCAGTTCCCATTCTCCAAAGAATAAATGGTCAAAGGCTATAATAAACACATTTTTAAAAAGTTTTATTGATATTAAATATATCCACTCTCAGTTTGTCCCTACCATCCCACAGAACCTTTTTTTAATCACCAAAAAAAAAGCCCCCTTAGTAAAAATAACCAACACAATGATGACCTCAGACGGCTTGTGAAACATTTGGCAATCAGCCCATTCCAACTGGATACCGAGAAGACTTAGATGGAAACTGAAATTGTTAATAATAAACTTTTTTAAATGTTCCAACTTGCTAAAAATTGAACAGATACAAATCAGAACTACTTTGAAGTCTTTTCTCATATCCATCAAATTGATAAAATATAATTGAAAGCAATAAAACTCAATATTGGCAAGGTTATAAAGAAATGGACCTACAAAGTAGTAGAGCAATTTGGAAAGCATCCTGTCAGTATGCAGCAGAAGTCACAAAAGCAATTATACCCTTTGAAAGAAGAAAGAGTTATTCAATTTATCTTGACATTAAATAAATGCTAACATATTGTATCACAGTTACACAGTGCCTTTTATATGGCAAATATCGTGTTGATTTTTAAGCCTATCAAAGATAATTATCAGGGATGTAGAGAGGCAAGACAGTTATAAAACAAAAGATTCATTAGAAGATATTAATGATGGCATTAATTGTAATTGAAAAGCAAAAAAAAATTAGAAGCAACTTAAAAATCCAGTAACAGTGGTTAAAAAAAATTGTGGCACCCAAGAGAATGGAAATAGACATACATCTCAGCTAACTGGGGGGCTGAGGCTGGCAGATCTCTTAAACTGGAGAGTTCTAAGGAATCATTGGCTAAACTAAGTGGTATCCTCACTATGTTCAGAATTAATATGGCGAGCCCTCAGTAGTAGGAAGCCACAGGGTCACCTAAGGAGGGACAAAGCAGCCCAGGTCAGAAACATAGCAGGTCAACGTTTCCATGCCCTTCAATAGTGGAACCAGGCTGGTGAAAAAGGCTGCTGTACTTCCACCTTAGAAAAGAGATTATTTTTCAAAATAATAATGATAATTTTAATTGTAGCCCATTGCTATTATAGAATATAATACTATAATTAAGGCTGGCAAGCATAAAGAGCATACAGAAACCTGGAGTGACCTTTATAAAAGTTTACAAACCAAAATAAAATGCAGAACCAGAAAAACCAAGTACACACTGACTGAAACCAACGAAGAGGAAATGAAAATGAAGAGACAAAGAAACTTGAAAGTGACAAAGAGGGAGTGACAGATAAATTGTGATGACATTTTACAGGCTGAAATTAATTAATTTATTTAAATGCTACCAGTTGATGAAGTAATTGTAATTGGTTGCACTGATGTTTAAAGTGAAATTGATCATGAATCTTTTTTTAATTAACAAAACAGCAGTACAAAACAGGATAAAATAAAGATCAAATGTGTGGTAAAAACAACCATCACTATAGGAAACTCAGAAGATCCATCCTTAATAGGCAAGTTTAGTGCACAGAATTACCACATCTGGAGGATCCTATATAAGGATTAAAAAAACAAAAAATCAAAAGAACCTCCATCTCTGGGTTATTCATCTGTGAATTTTTTGCACTAAATTCTTATTCTTCCCTCTGTACCCCTGCCCTGCCACCTCACCCCACCCTGATTTCCTTGCATCTAATTGTTCAGCTAATCTATGCTGGGACAACATTTTAATTTTAATATGACCCAGAGCCAAACAAACTCCTGGAGTGGGGGTGCTGGTAGGGATGGGGTAGAGAGCAAATAATACAATGCAAAAGTAGCTGTAACATTTTTTTGGATTACCTGCTGTATGAGATTCCCAAGCCACTAATTAGTTTCATTTGCATGGATAGTTGAAAATTGATTATAATCTTATTTTGCAAACTAATAAAGCATTTCTGCTGACACCAATGTGGTGACTAATAAATTACTAAAGAAAAATAACCAAAAGCAGTGAAAGGTGATGGCCTCTGTTTTCTTCTACTTCTCAAATTAATTAATTAATAAATAGATATTTTAAATTTCTTTAGGGCTCTGTCTCAGCTAGCCCAAACTGCATTGTCACTCTACTCCTAGAATAGCCATTAATTATGGCATTGTTAGCACAAAACACTTTTAGCAAGTCAATAATGACTTGAATTGAGCTGGCTGTACTTCAGCACCAAATTATTTCTTGAATGTTTTCTTTTTTTTTTTTAATCCTCACCTTCCATCTTGGAATCAATACTATGTATTGGTTCCAGGGCAGAAGAATGGTAAGGGCTAGACAATGGGGGTTAAGTGACTTGCCCAGGGTCACACACATGAGAAGTATCTGAGGTCACATTTGAACCCAGGACCTCCCATCTCTGGGCCTGGTTCTCAATCTACTGAGCCACCCAGCTGCCCCTAAATTTTTTTCTTTCACTGAATTGCATCCAAATATCCTGTGGTATTGAGGAAAACATCCTGGACTTGGAGTCAGGTGGCCCATGTTTAAAGCCATGGTTCTTCCATTTACTAGCTGGCTGACCTTGGGAAATTCACTGCCTGGCTCAGTTTTCTCATCTGTAAAAATGGGGATGATAATCACCACCTCCCAGTATTGTGAGAATAAAAGGAAATGATATTTTAAAGTGTTTTGCAAACCTTAAAGTACTATATAAATGCTAGTTAGTTCCATTAATATTAGTGTTTTTCAATGGATCTTTCTGCCAGGGAGTGAGTAGCTTAGGTTCAGTGAAAAGGTTGCAGAAGTTCCCAAACTGCTGAGTAATCCCCGAAGCATTCTACTCCAGTTTTGGGTCCCCAGGCAAGTTACTTAAGTTCTCTGAACTTCAGTTTCCTCATCTGTAAATTGAGTATTGAGTAGAGAGAATACAGGGCCTGCAGTCTGAAAGACCTGAATTCAAAACTGCCCTTAGATAATGACTTGCTGCCTGACCCTGGGTAAGTCACTTACCACTGTTTGCCTCAGTTTCCTCATCTGTCAAGTGAGCTGGAGAAAGAAATGGCAAACCACTCCAGTGTCTTTGCCAAGAAAATCCCAAATAAGGTCACAAAGAGTCAAACATGACTGAAACAACTCAACAACTATCTATCTGTTTATCTGTCTCTCTTTTTCTCTCTCTATGTATATCTATCTATATATATAATTAATGATACATTAACGTTATAAAATGTAACAGCATAATATTCGTTGTAGTGTTATATTATAAGCTATATAATATAAAATTATAAATATATTTGCATATTTCATAAATGTATGCATTATATTACATAAATATATATTGCTATAAAATATATTTACATATTACTCATTTCACACAGGCATTTGTGGGGCAGTGGTTAGAGATTATGTTAAAGCAAATTAGACTTAGGTTCAAGTCTTGCCTCTGACACACACGAGTCTTATGACCTTTACTTTGCAAGTCACAACCTCTCAGCTGTCATAATTCTATAAGACAGTAAGGCGTAGAGCAATGCTTTGAGAGGATTTCCCACACTGTAAAATGACAGGTCAAGTCCCTCTCTCCCTCATGGCTTTAAAGCTAGATGGAACCACTTGGAGGGCAAATCTAGTCCAGTCCCCTCGTTAGCCAGATGAGGAAGCTGGCACAGATCATAAATGGCAGAACTGGGATTCAAACCTCCTTCATTTGATTCCAGATCCAAAGTTCTTTCCAATACATCATGCTGCTGGTGAGCTAGCAGGGAAGTAGTCTTTAATTCTTAAAAGCACCAAAGAATGTGAGTTATTAAACGGTCAAGCTGTGTGACCAATATCACTCATTCTTTCTCTCTGAGTCTTATTTCCATCCTCTATAAAATGGGATAACATATTTGTACTATCTAGTACCTGGGGTATAGGACTGTTCAACAAAGCACCTTTTAAAGCTTAAAATGATTTTAAATTATTTAATGTTTCCTCACAACAATCTCCTAGGATCAGTAGTATGAAAATCATCTCCATTTTATAGATGAAGGAAATGAAGTTTGGGGTGACTTTCTCGGTATTGCACCGTCCCTTGGATTACTTTCCATGCTTGTACTTGTACTTGCCAGTTACATTCCCCAGAAAGTTCCTGACTTTTTTCAGGGTCCTACGGATAACTTTGGGGGACTATGTTCCTAATACTATAGATCCGGAGTCCTCATTGGGTGGCTTCCCATGAACAATCATCCAGAATACTTAGTTAGCTTTTGGCAAAGGTATTTATAAAATGGTATGATGGGTAGTACAAAATTTTCTCTCAAAAAGCCTGGGGTACACTCTCCCCAAAATATGCACAGGTCCATAGGAAGAGTTGACTCAAACAATGATAGTAAGGCACATGTGTAGGGAACACATAGGATAAAGTGGTAACATAACTCTTAATATGGGGAATCCTTTTTGCTCTCATAGAATCCTCTAGCAGTTCCCTTTGGGCAGTGATCTCTGCTGGATGGGCCAGCAGCTGCTCCTTTCTTGAGTAGAGAGTTTGCACTTCTTTCCCTCATAAGGGGTCATGCTTCCTGAAGTGCCTCTTTCCTTGGATGATGGGTTGCTCCATAGCCATGTTTGATTTCAATGCTTTTCTTCCACTGCCACTCTGGGCACACTGTCTGCCGCTGCCACCATTTAGAGCTGACTCCCAATGAAACATACTGATGGGGCTTCCAAACCTTCCAAACTTACAAGGTCCCATCCCTCTTGGGTTAATTTACCTACTATTTGTGGGGGGGGGGGGAAGCAGTCATGTGCTCATAACCACATGGAGACTAGGTAGAAGAGAGGGAAGCCACCTTCTTAACCAGAAAGAAAGAAAACTCTAAGAACTCAATAGCTTCTTATGTATAGTCCTTGATTGACCAGCTTTTCTGACTGAACAGTCAATTAAATAACTCTTCATCATCTTACAGTATATGCCTTTCTGTCACACATGGAACAGAAGTAGACTCCCCCAAGCTATCTGTGCATGATCCAAGGAATGGCTCTAGATGCCAGTTTACCCATATTTCCCCAGAATTACATAGCCTGTAAAGGTTCAGAGCCAAGATTCAAATTTGGGTCTCTAAGATTTCTCCCTGTCTCTCTTCATTAGATTTTGACCACGTGTAATTGAAAAGCTTGTGCCTTTGAACTACATTTCCTAGGAGCCCACTGACTTCCTGTCATTACACATTGACCAAAGACAGGAGAATAAATAGGGTGGTCTTCCATGGCTAGTTCTTTTTGCTTCCTGTTATGACTGTGGTGGAGCGGGTTATTTGAACAGGTAGATTAGCCATGGGCATGTGGTGTTATTTTGTTACCTTTTCATTTTGTTACTTCTAGTGATTATTAATAAATCTTATAAAATATAAATTTAAAATGATTGTATATTAATTTTAATTTTTACAACCAAGCACAAAAACAATGGGAATCAGTGAAAAGATCTTAGCTGAGAAAGTTAGGAAGAGTCTTGCAAAAAGAGAGGGGAAATGAGAAATATAAGATAGGAACAGCAAACCACAAAACATAACAGTGGAAGGAGATGATAGAGGGTAAGGGCAAAAAGTAGGGGAAGTGACAGAAGAGATAAATAAGGCAAGTTGGTGGAGACAACAAACAATAATATGGAAATTTCTTCCCAGATGCCAACTCATTGAGGTCTGAGGGAAACAACAAGAGTAGATCAGTAGGACCAAACCTGTGGTTTCACTGGGACAGGAAACTCCTCATGAGTGATATCCCTTTATCAGTGCATATCACCAGCTGCCACAACTTTTAACCTTTAAGAGATGACTGGTCCATGGAGAGGTTAAGTGATTTTCAGAGAGACATATAGTCAGTATGTCAGAGGCAGGACCAGAACCCAATTTTCCCGATTCTTGGACTAGATTCCAAACACTGGGTGATACCGTTTCAGTGTTAGCAAAAGCATATTACAGTCACTTGACCCCCATTGCCTAGCCCATACCGCTCTTCTTCGTTGGAACCAATACACAGTATTGATTCCAATATGGAAGGTAAGGGTTTAAGGAAAAAAAAGCATATAACAGTTTAGGAGGAAGTAGAAAGTTCCTGTTCTCTTTTTTTAATAGCAAAGAAATTCTAAGTGGTCTAAGAGAATGATTCCATTTTATAAAAGATTTCTTATTCTATACTTTCAAGTATACTTCCCATATCACTAAGAAAGATGTCCTACTGCTCTGTCAATGACTAGCGTAAATTTCTCTTCTTCCCATAGGCACGCTATACTGGAATACTGGAAACTTCCTGATAATATTCCTGATGTAACACTCTTATCAGTCCTCAGTATATTGTTTAAAATGTCCTTCAGATTAAAAAAAAATCCTAGAGTGTGTGATTTCACCTAATGCACTTCACCCACAAATTTGCAATTGGTGAAATCTAATTTTTTAAAGTCAACAGAATGTTACTTAAATATATTGACAATCAGTTTTGAAGAAGACTGAAATACGTTAACCTATTCAGAGAAAACTCTAGCCTCAGGCAAAAAGAAATCTTCAAAGGGGTCTCCTTCCAATTTGCTTTTGCTTCTTTCAGATATTGACTTTAAATAGCACAATGTCTACAAAAATCTTTTTTTTAAATGCTCCAACTACATTAAAAAAGACAAAAATTGAACATTTGGATATCTACCCCAATGAGAAACAGAATGATGTAGTAGGTAGAGGTATGCCTTTTGGGGTCTGGAAGACCTTGGTTTAAATTCTGCTTCTGATACCTATGCATTAATTATCTATGAATGTCATTTAACCTTTCTATGCCCCAGATAACTTTTTTAACCTCAAATTACCAATAAGTTGACAGTCTACATGAGTAAAGGGAGTTTCCAGCAGACACTTTCTACAGTGATGAAATCTTAGATCCTTATCAAATAAAGCTATTATAGCAATGAAAAGAAGTGTGATACAATGGATACAGAGATGACTTCATAACCAAGAAGACCTGGATTCAAATTTTTCTTCAGACACACTACTGGCATTTCATTCCTAGACAAGTCACTTCACCTCTCATTGCCCCAAGCAATCTCTTAGACCATTAATTGCAAACAAGATAGGAGACTTAAAAAGAACAGATTAAAAATCCCCAACTAAACACCAAATGAGAAATCCTAAAAATTAAAGATAAGATCAACAAAATTGAACATAAGAAAAAAATTGTTTTAATTTCTTTTCTATTAACTTTTTTAATTTAAAAATTTTTTCTATGATTCCATGACTCATGATTTCTTCCTCTCCCCATCCCACCTCCCTTCCAGAATTGACAAGCAATTCCACTGGGTTTTACATATATAGATTATCACTTGAACCCATTTCCATATTATTAATTTTTGTAATAAAGTAATCTTTTAAAACCCAAACCCCAGGGGGCAGCTGGGTTGCTCAGTGGTTTGGGAGCCAAGCCTAGAGATAGGAGGTCCTAGGTTCAAATCTGGCCTCAGACACTTCCCAGCTGTATCACCCTGGACAAGTCACTTGACCCCTATTGCCTAGCCCTTACCACTCTTCTGCCTTGGAGCCAATACACAGCATTGACTCCAAGGCAAAGGTAAGGGTTTATAAAAAAAAAAAAAACCCAAATCGCATACCCATATGTGATAAATAATATAATTTCTTCTGGATTCATAAGAAAAAATTAATAAATTAATCTAGGAGTTGGTTTTATGAAAAAATCAACAAAATAGGTAAGCCATTGGTTAATATGATTTTTTTAAAAGGAGTAAAAACCAAATCACTAGCATTAAAGATGGAAAGGGTAAATATACCACCAAAGAAGATGAAATTAAAACAATTATTAGAAGTTATTTTGCTCAATTATATGCAAACAAATTTAACAATTTAAGTGAAATGGAAGAATACCTACAAAAAAAAATAAACTGTCTAGACTATCAGAGAAGGAAATGGAATATCTAAATAAACCTATTTTAGAAAAAGAAATTAAACAGGCCATATATAAATTTCCAAAAAAAATATCAGGACCAGATAGATTTATAAGTGAATTCTACCAAACATTCAAAGATCAACTAATTCCAATATTAAATAAATTGTTTTAAATAATAGGCAAAGGAGTTTTGTCAAACTACTTTTTAAAAATAAATATGGAGCTGACATCTAAACCAGGAAGAGCAAAAACAGAGAAAGAAAATTCCAGATCAATTTCATTAATGAATATGTACACAAAAATCCTAAATAAAATATTAGCTAAGAGACTACAACTATATATCATAAAGATTATACATTGTGACCAAAAAGAATTTATACCAGGAAGGCAGGGATGGTTTAATATAAGGAAAACTATCAGTACAATTTATTAATTAATAACAAAACTAATAAAAACCATATGATTATATCAATAGATATGGAGCCTTTGACAAAATACAACATTCATTACTAATAAAAACAGGGGAAAGCATAGATAAAAGGGGATTTAAAAAAATGATATTGAGTATCTACATAAAACCATGAGCAAGTATTATTTGTAATGAGGATAATCTAGAAGCCCTCCCAATAAAATCAGGAGTGAAACAAAAATGTGCATTAAAGACAATATTATTTAACATAGCATTCAAAGTGGTAGCAATCACAAGAAGAGAAGAAAAAAATTGAAGGAATCAGAATGGGCAAAAAGGTAATAAAAGTATCTCTTTTTGCAGACAATATGATGGTATATGTGGAAAATCCTAAAGATTCGAGTAAAAAAGTTGAAACTATCAAAGTCATAAAAAGGTATATGAAAAAATGCTTGAGAGCACTACTGGTTAAAGAAATGC
This sequence comes from Monodelphis domestica, assembly GCF_027887165.1. NCBI lineage: Eukaryota > Metazoa > Chordata > Mammalia > Didelphimorphia > Didelphidae > Monodelphis > Monodelphis domestica. The sequence goes on along the minus strand of NC_077229.1, from coordinate 504,843,940 downwards.
AAACCAAAAAAAATTCTGAGATATCATCTTACACCCATCAAATTGGCTAAAATGACAAAAGATCAAAATGACAAATGTTGGAGGGGATGTGGAAAAATGGGGACACTAATACACTATTGGTAGAACTGTGAACTGATTCAGAGCAATTTGGAATTACATCTAGAGAGCTATAAAGCTGTGTATACCCCTAGACTCATCAAGGCCATTGCTGGGTCTATTTCCCAAGGAGATCAGGGAAAAAGAAAAAGAATGTTTATGTTCCAAAATATTTATAGCAGCTCTCTTTGTGGAAATTGGGGGAAGTCCATCAATTGGGGAATGACTAAGCAAATTGTGGCATATGGTTGTGACAGAATGATACCTACAATTTAAGAAAGAATAAACAGGCTAATTAAAAAAACTTGGAAAGAACTACATGAGATAATAATCAGCAAAATGAGAAGAACCAATAGAACATTATATACAGCTAAAGATTAAATAACGTGAATGTTCACCTTCAGAGAATGAGCTGAAAAATGGAACACAAAAGACAAGTCTATTTAGATGTATCTGTTTGCCAGATGATGCCTTCTATGATGTGGGTAGGAGAGGGATGGGCTGAGATAGTTGAAAATAAAATCTAGTAATAAAAAATAATAATAAATGACAAAAAAAAAGAGGAAGATGCCACAGTGACAGAGAGAAAATGTATGCCTAAGGTGAATTTGTTATGTGCCCATCACATTCTGTAATTTTATAGAGGGCACTGATGGGAAGTTAATCGATCAAGGGTTCCCCAATTAACCTTTCAACCACTATACTAATTTTGGGATCAATTTTTGCTTTGGATCTCCCTAGGCCAATAAGATTTTCTGGGCAAAGAATGATCCTTAGAGTGAGGAACACCTGAGTTTGAATTCTACCTTTAAATAAACTGTGACTCTGGACATTTCACTTGCCTTTGTGGCCCTCTAAGCTACTTTCTAATACTACAAATTACCTAAGAGGTGCTGATCTACTCCACTAAAAGGAATACACTCATTGGTAGGTCCCTATGCCAATGAAATGACAAGTTCATTTACCCCACATCCCCAGTGAAATAGTAATAAACTGTTCAGGGTTGGAGAGAAAAAAAAAAAGAGGAAGATAGGAGACTTGTTTTGAAAGAAGTTCCTTACTGGGAACTTCTGCATCAATGAAAACAGCCTACACCTGTTATGTTAGTTGCAACTCTGAAAAGTAATTATATCTTCTCACAACTGTATGTTTCCCATGAACATGAAAGTATGTCCAGAAAACATTAGTGATTGGCTTACAAATAATGTAAATTCCCTCTTAGTCAATTAGAATAAAGGATTGCTCAATTTCCTTTCTTGTTGTTGTTCAGTCATTTCCAACTCTTCATGACCCCATTTAGGGTTTTCTTGTCAAAGATACAGGAATAGTTTACTTCATTTAGAGATGAGGAACTGAGGCAAACAGGGTCAAGTGACTTGCACAGGATCATACAGTATTTGAGGCCAGATTTAAACTCTTACTGTTTAGAGGGACAGCATTCTATCCTCTTGGCCACCCAACTCCCCTTTTTCTTTATCTCTATAGTTTATTGTCCAATGAGACTATCGCTACTAACAAATAGACAAAAACATAATTAGAACTTTTTAGTGACATGTGCCTTGAAATATAATTCTGTAATAAATAATCTGTATTCTGGAGCACTAATAAGGAAATATACCTTATTCCTCTCACTGAAAAAGATATAAACCATAGAACAAGAATATGCTGTATACTATCCTATATTATCTGATGTAGCCGCTGTGTCAGCTTTGTTTGAATTTGTTGTTTGTTTATTTTTTCCAGTTATAAATTAAAAAAATTAATTCTTTTTAAAATTTTTGTTGTTTCAAAAAAATTGGGTAGAGCCTGGAGAACTAGGAGGAATGACTGGTATAAAACCCAAAGTCAATAATAAATTTTCCTTCAAAAAGGAAAAGAAATACAACTAAGTACAGAGCTAGATCAGTAAATGGTTAACAAATAAATTTGCTGAGTTCTTTCACCAACCCCAGCATTGTATACTAGCTTTTTATGACACTAGCTGTGTGACCTTTGGGAAGTCACTTAACCTTCATCTGTAAAATGAGCTGGAGAAGGAAATGATAAACCACTGCAAGAAGCTCCAAATGGGGTCACAAAGAATTGGGCACAACAGAAAACCTACTCAAATATGTCATCACTGACAAATCAATTTAGCTCTCTGGATTTCAGTTTCCTCCTCTATAAAAGGAAAAAAAAAAGTTGAGTCAGATGATCTCTCGAGTTCCTTCTGGCTCCAAATGTTACTATTTTCTAAAGTAAAACTTCACTGTAATTTTAAGCAAAGCGACTTTGAAACTTATGACTGGCCCATGGAGAGATTAATATCCGCCTAGCATTAAGCCTGAGGCTAAATTAGAACTAAGTGATAATGCTCTTAGAATCATGGTGTGGATGTAAGAGCAGGAACTGCCATTAGTATTGAAGTCTCATTTGCTATTGAGGTTAGGCAGGGGAGATGCCAAATGAAAATGCATCTCCAGGAAAAAAAAAAGAAGAAGAAGAAGCAAAACTGTCACTGAAAATAGCAAATCAGTGGAGCTGTTTCAGGGACATAAATCACAATTTAATTCCCACTTATTATTTCCCAGATAGAAATAGATGGAGAATCCTTTTAGCTCTCAGTAAATACTTAGAGTAGGGAAACTAGGAAACCTGGGTTGATGTGAAGCAATCAGATTAGCATATAAATGATGCCCAACCTGTTCCCAGCTTTCCCTCTCATTTTCCTAATACAGGGGTTTTTAACCATGGATACTTGACCAGATTTCAAGAGGGTCCATGAACCTGGATGGGAGGGAAATTTTACATCTTTATTTTCATTTAACTCTAGCTGAAATGTATCGTTTCCTTCAATTATTTAAAAACATTCTATGAATGGATCCATACATTTCATCAGGCTGCCAAAAGGGTCCATGAGCAAAAAATGGGTTGAGAATGCCTGCTTTAATATTGAACCAAATCAATAACAATTAACAGCCATTTGTGAAGTGTTTACTAGGTGCCAACCAGGACCACTAAGTGGCTGACGCTGGAATCAAGAAGACTTGAATTCAAATCTCCTCTCCGAAACTTCCTAGCTATGTTATCCTGGGCAAGTCATTTAACCCTATTTACCTTATCTATAAAATGATCTGGAGAAAGAAATGGCAAACTACTCCAATGTCTCTGCTAAAAAAATCCCAAATGGGGTCACAAATGACTGGACACAACTGAAACTAAAAATGCTGGAGTCACAGAGAACAAGTGAAAACTATCCTTGTCTTGGAAGGGCTTCCATTCTAATGGGGGAGCCATTATATAAGCAGGAGATGCTACTGGGTAGAGAGGAGTCTTTGAAGGAAGGCTCTAGCCATTGGGAGAGCCCAGCATGGTCTTCCTGTTCAAGGGAGTCATGTTTGATCTGAGTCTTGAAGGAATCCAGGGATTACAGAGGGTGAGGATGAAGATGAGACTATTCCGGGTACCAGAGGCAGCTGTACAAAGGCATGGATGTGGGAGATGGAGCGCCATGAGTAGAGCATCCTAAGTAGGTCAGGATGGCTAGACTGAAAAGGGGATGACTGTGGTAGGGAGGGGCCGGGTTGAAAGGAGCTTTAAATGACAAACGGAGGAGTCTGAGAAATTCCCTTGGTGCCAATTTCAGATGGGCTTCTAGATAAGACACCTTTAATATTCCATACACTTAATGAAGGCTGCCAGCAGCTGTCTGATCACTGGCTCTGATCTCACTTTGTGATAAAAACAGACATCGGTGACTTGCCTTAAAATTAGTGCCAGAGTCTGGCTTCCTTCATTTATTGTGTAACCATCCCTGCCCTGTTGTTTGCATAACTCAAAGGGAGTTTCTTGAAGTTTTTGCTGGGTTTGAAAAGGATCAATACTTGAGAAAGGCTAAAACACTCTTTCAGTTACTTAGCCATTCTAGAGCGAGAGGGGCTCTAAACCAACTAGCTCATGTGACTGATGGAAAAGCTGAGACCCAACTTATTTACACTTTTCTTTCCCTGTGTATATGGCCCCCTTCCTCCCAGAAAGTGAGGTGGGGATAAGATTGATGACTAGAATCGTTTCAACAACAAAACGCATGTTATTCAAAGTTCTTTCTCCTCCATGCTCAGAATTATTTGTACATATTTTTGTCATTGTGGTTCAGTTCTTTTAATTATAATTTAACTCCTGGTGCTCACATTTGGGGTTTTCTTGGCAAAGATATTGGAGGGATTTGCTATTTCTTGCTCCAGCTCATTTTACAAACAAGAAATTGAGGCCAACAGGGGTAAGTGTCTGGAGCCAGATTTGAACTTGGGAAGATGATCTGACTCTAGGCTCAGCACTCTACCCACTGATCCTTGTGGCTGCCCTTTTCATACTCAAAACCACTCATTTGTTATCTATGTAATGTGTAAAAATAGAGATTTGAACCCCAGACTTCAATTCCCAGAAGTCCTTGGTAGTTCCCAGAATTCCCCAAAATCCCACCTGAGACACGCACCTGGGCTGAGAACAAAATGGGTATTTAAACTGACTGTACCGCCTACCCACACTCCCTGCTTCCGCTTCTAAGCACACGCTTCTCTCAAGATGTAGTAAGTGAAATTGAATGGGCCTTTCGGCCCTCCTAGGCACACGCTTTCTTATTTTGTATTTTCTTTATTTCTTCATCTTTAATAAATCTCTAAAAACATAATACTTTTAGCAGAGAAACTAATTTTAACTGTTACAAATGAGAACTTCAAAGGATTCCTTCCCCTAGTTTCAGACCAGCTTCTTGGGCAGAGGCTGTTTTGGGGAAAAAAAACAAAAAACAACAACAACAAAAACCCTCTGTCCACTCTTTTGCTTCCAATGGCCTCAGGAACTTTTTGATCAGTAGCCCCTGGAAGACAAGACAGGGAACAGAGCATCCCACAGGCAAATAAACGGGCTAGCATCAGAAGAAGAAATGCCTACTGTAATGAAGCGAATGAACTTTCTGCATCCTTTTCTAAGTAAATAAAAGCCAATGCTGTATTTGAAGTCATGGATGCCTAAGTACTTGGAAGAGGAAGCAAGCAACTGGAGTGCTGCTATCCCTGGAGAAGTGACACCTAGTCAGATAATAATACCTAGTTCCTCTGGAGTATCTGGTTTTCCTCAGACTCTTAGGTTCAATTTAAGCATCTCATTTTTCTACCGTTTAAAGATACCAGGCCTGGAGTCAGAAAGCCCTGAGTTCAAATTCAGCTTCACGTTATGTCCCTGGGCAAGCCACTTAACTGCTCTCTGCCTCAGTTTCCTCCAATATAAAATGAGAATGAGAATGGTGCCCACTTGCCAGGTTGTTGTGAGGTTCAAAAATAAAAAGATTTCTAAAAATAACTTGGCACAGTACCTGGTACATAGTAGGCATTTTATAAATACTTATTCCCTTTCTTTTCTCCCATATTTTCACCTAGGGATCATATCTCAGGAGAAGAACTATGGTTGAGCAGAACTTTCCACTCAAAAAGTAAGGCAAAAGTAAACAGAAGAAAACAAAGGTGTAAATATGCAGCTTAGGTTACAAAGGTACAAACATAAGCAGTGACTTTGCACTTTCAATTCAATTTGATCTCTACCATGTTTGTCTTTTTCATTTACCCCGACTTTTTAAAGCTGTCATTGGGTGCCTCCTTCCTCCCTCAATTCCCAAAGGAAGACACTGGCTCTGAGTTGGCCCACTTCTCAGTCTCAGCAACACAATGGTTCATTATTTGCTAAGTGTGCTCATCTTCATCTGCAAATGATACCTTTAGTTCAATCCACTAGGGAGAGGGCAGAACCTGGCACCCACACTGGTCAGAATTCATTGCCTTTGATAGTTTAGTCATACAAATGGAATAGATGGCTCCATTTTCTTTCCAACCTGGTAATTCACCTGTAGAAGTTTCTTCACCACTGTTGTAAATCTGGCCATGAAATAATAGGCTATGGTGTCATCTACCTTCTATTCTGCATCCACGTGTTCTATTATCATTTCCTCCCACTAAGAAGCAAGCTGTTCATTGCTCAATATTTTCAAAAAGGTTTTCAAGGAAATAAAAGGAGAGATTTTTCTGGTATGGTTTGCCATTTTTAAAAACAGACTAATAAGGAAGGTTACAAAATCTTCTTCCTACTACATATTTTTATGGATAGCAGATGTCTTGGTAAGATACAGTTCTATAAGGTGGCAAAGAGTCAGAAATGGTGAGGTATCTTCTACTCTTCTGGTTCTCTTATCAATGAGATGATAAAATACACATAAGGGAGATTGAAAAATTGAAGAGGGAAGAATGGGAGGAAGACAGAAGAGGACACAACAATTAAAGCTCTTAATAGACCTGAAGTTCTTCTTTAGGTAGAGAAGTTGGTCCCTCTGAGAAAGAAGTAGCTTCTTGTATTCCAAGGAATGATGCTCTGGATTCCCAAGTGCTACTAGGAGAAAGTCTGTCCATGAATGGTCATAAGAAGAAGACAGAAGAGGACACAACAATTAAAGCTCTTAATAGACCTGAAATTCTTCTTTAGGTAGAGAAGTTGGTCCCTCTGAGAAAGAAGTAGCTTCTTGTATTCCAAGGAATGATGCTCTGGATTCCCAAGTGCTACTAGGAGAAAGTCTGTCCATGAATGGTCATAAGAAGAAGACAGAAGAGGACACAACAATTAAAGCTCTTAATAGACCTGAAGTTCTTCTTTAGGTAGAGAAGTTGGTCCCTCTGAGAAAGAAGTAGCTTCTTGTATTCCAAGGAATGATGCTCTGGATTCCCAAGTGCTACTAGGAGAAAATCTGTCCATGAATGGTCATAAGAAGAAGACAGAAGAGGACACAACAATTAAAGCTCTTAATAGACCTGAAGTTCTTCTTTAGGTAGAGAAGTTGGTCCCTCTGAGAAAGAAGTAGCTTCTTGTATTCCAAGGAATGATGCTCTGGATTCCCAAGTGCTACTAGGAGAAAGTCTGTCCATGAATGGTCATAAGGAAGAAGACGGGATTAGTTGATGACTCTTTGTTGAGGAGTACCAAGGTAGCCAGGTATCAACGCTGACTTAAACAATAGAGCAAGGATATCTTCCCATGGCATGTTTCCAGTACATTGACAGTCTCCAAAGACTTGTCAAAACTTCAAACCACTACCCACTCCTGGTGACTCATGTAGGGATAAGTGATACTGACAAAATGAACCCAGGAAACATTGCTAGGGCTTATATATTCTATTGCAATTCTAGACAAGAAACTGAAAGCCTTATTAAAGGCAGGGATTTCAGATGAGAAAGGCAGATTTGGGAAGGGCAAGAAAAGGGAGATAAAGGCAAAAGAGGGGCATGATGCTACAAAACAAATGTCAAAAGTACTATAAATCAAATGATGCAAATTATAATGCTTAGGACAACGAAAAAGGGCCTTTTTTTGAAGCTATGTTAGTATAACTAATCATAGAAGACAGACATCTTAATTGGATAAGTCGATTAAAAATAAACTAGGTGAGAGAGCAGCTAGATAGTTCAGTGAATTGAAAGCCAGGCCTAGTTATAGGGGTCCTGGGTTTAAATTTGTCCTACTTGACCCTGGAAAAATCACTTAACACAAACTACCTAGCCCTTACAACTTTTTTGCCTTGGAACTAATACACAATATTGATTCTAAGGAAGGTAAAAGTTTTTTACAAAATAAAAATAAACTAGCTATAAATAAGTCCTTGATGACAGAGGCATTGGGTCACTTGTTAAAAGCAGATGGCATCACACAGGAAATACCTTGTAATTGATTGAAGAAAATTGTTCAAGCCCCACAGAAATAATATATAAAAACAGTAAGCCAGCTCAGGCCAGTCAGTTGGGCATTGGTTGAATCCAGTTAAAAAGGACTCCTAGAAGGAACTGTCTTTGTGGGAAGGGAAAGAAAAAAAGGTTCTCTTTCTCACTAACCTCTCCTGCCAGGCTTGTGAGAGTCTGGTGACATAGACATTAAGGTCTATGTTAATTTGTGAAAATAAAAATAGAAAGGAAGATACAGATATGAAATAAATTTGCTAAAGTATAGACTTAGTAACCCATTGGGGTGAGAAAGAGTCAAGATTCAAAGAACTCCAGGGTTTCAACATTGGAGATGAGGTGAATGGTAATACCCAGACAGAAATAATGAAATCAGAAAGAGGAGCAAATTAAGAGGGAAAGATGATCATCACAATTTAGAATCAGACACCCAAAGAATATTCAGAGGGTAGATATCATATAGGCAGTTGAAGAAAAAAGAATATAGATCAAAAAAGAAGTCATTGCTAAAAAGACAGACTTGGGTGGAAGTTACTCACATAGAAGAAGTAGTTGAAGTTATGGGAATGGATGAGATTAACAGAGGAAAGCATATTGAAAGAGAAGAATCATAGACTACAAAAGCTGAAAAGAGATTTATAGACAGAAATGAGCTAGAGCCAGCTCAAAGCAGCAAGCCAGTTGTTAAATATATCAGTGTGATCAGAAAGGACAGAAGTAAAAGCTTGAGTAAAAAAAGTTTTCCCAGTCATGTTCCTGGGAAAAAAAGAGAAAAGTGGGGCTACACAAAACTTATATCCTCTCTAAATTAGCATGTAATGTGAGAAGGAACATAGAAGGCTGGAATTTAGATTTCCTGATGAGAAAAATCTAATTATACAATCCCCCTGTGATTCCATTGGAAAATGAGCATGTAGAAATCTCCCAGATTTACATACCTAGTTTCCCCGATGAATCAATACACATAACCAACTTATATCTCTAAAGATTTTTAACTAGTGGTACATACACTATTGTAGTTTCTAAGGGGAAATTACAATAACTTGGGGATAAGAAGGAAATAAAAGAGAAAGAGAACAAAACCAATGTTAACTAGGTGCATTGACAAAAACACAATTAGGGGATAGTTCCCTCTGGCATAAGAGTGTATATTCAAAATAAATGTATTCAACCCCCCACAGTTCGATTTCACTACATTCCAAAGTTCACTCTGGATCTTTTGGTGCAGTGTGTGGTTTCTGCTGGCTTCTTTATGGAGCCTTCTCCAAACAGTTTACTTTCTTGATTTGGGGAGGTAGCAAGTTTCTTATCCTAAAATTACTCTCAAACAAGAAAAATTTTTATAAATCTAGAATCCCCCCTGAGGAGGATGTTGACCAACACACGGATCACCCCAGGGTACATGGCTGAGTTATGAGGTATATGAATCAATTGTCAAATGAAAATCAAACACACACGCACACACACACACACACACACACACACACACAAACAAATAAAAGAGAGAAAAAACTTCTCATGTGTAAAAATTCTAAGTAAGAAAAAAAAACCTAGAACAGGTCCTAGAATCAGGGCCCAATTAAAGTGATTTATGTCCTATAAGCCTGTAGTAGTAATTGTGCACTTATCCAATCAGCAGCCAGGACTACAGAAATTTGACACACTATGAAAGATAGAAAAGGGAATAGATTTTTGAAGCAGAAAGGAAAATATCATTCCTTGGTCTGATTTTATCTCTGTTTTCAGGGATAGGAAAGCCAAAATAGCAGCCAAACTGAGGTACTTGGTAGAAGTCTAGATATGGCACAAGGTAATCCTACATCTGACTTTCCAAACAGCTGATTCCTCAAATACCAAAATAAGTTCAAGTCCCCTATCTTAGTGCAGAATCTCATCAATCCCACTGGGATTGGTTGGTCTCTTTGACCTTGTGCTCATAGGCACTGTGCAGGTTAACTTTGTTCTCCTTGACACTGTGGCTCTTTTGTGATCTGCTCCCCTGGAATCAGACATAATCATTAATCAAAGTCCCATAATATTTAACAATCAATGGTAGGTTTGTTTCCATAGTCCAAAGATTTTGGTTATGCATTGACATTAGGGCTAATAGACATTTGAAACTTACCCTAGTGCAAAAGCAAAAAACCCATTAATACTGGTAACATGTACTTGAAGTACAAAAAAAATGAGAGAAAAAAGAAAACTCAAATACTCTAAATGAGAGAAAAAAAGAAAACTCAAATATTCTATTGCACATGGTAAAGATTAAATTTAACTCTCCCCTGATTGTGAAAATTAAATTAACTCTACTGACCATTTTTAGATTTACTCACCAAAAGTATAAATACCCTACTTACAGTTGAGTGGGGAGATTCTCGTTTTTTAGATTTAATCACCAAAGGTTTAAACATCCCATTCACACTTGAGTGGGGGAGGTCTTTGACCTATGTGTGCAATAGTAGGTGATGAATCAGAATTGACTGACTGCCCCCAGGCCAGTCCTAAACAAGACTTTAGACTATGATTTGTCCACATAAAAAGTGGAGGAAGGCATAGGAAGTGATGCAAAAGGAAGTGTCCTTAAAAAAATATACAAATATAAAAACCATTCAGGAGCCACTAGGCTCCATGGGAGATGCTCCCTCTTAGGAGCCATTCAGGGGTTGCCATGCCTCCTGGGGAACCTTCCCACCTCCCATATGAGACTGTAACAGCCATAAAAGACATGTATTTATATGTTGCATCCATAATATTTTTATAAATGTGGAGGTGAGGAATACAATAGTGCTATAGCACTTCACTTCAACTACTAAATAGACCCTTACCTCTTGTTACAAACAACTCAAAGGTAGGTAAATGATCAGTCTGAGGTAGTGATGCTACTAGACATCTGAAAATCACTTCTGAAGACCCATTAAAATCAATTGAGATTTTTAGCACATTAAATTCCCCAAAGGTTGTATACACGTCGTAACCAGTTTAATTGAGTCCATTCATCACCATCTATGTGCCAATTGTAGTAGATACTGATACTAGGGAAATTATGGTAATAGGGAAATGTTAGAGCAGTAACACCAGAAAGCAAGCTAGGGGAAAGACTGAATCTTGGGCTCCTCCCCCTACACTACTTCCTGTTCCCTTTCAACTGTTTTGAAATGTTCTTCTCAGAAATTGTAAGCTTGAAGATTTCCCCTAATAACTAAATCCCACAATCAAATCTTTTAACTAAGAGGTCTTTTATTCTTTTGAATAGAGGAGGTAAGAAGAGAGAGAGAGTGAGAGGAAAATAGGTCTCCCTAAATTTTCTAAGTTATCCCTGTTGACTGAAGATTTCAAGATATATTCAAATTCAGGAAAGAAAGTTATTTTTTCCTAAGGGGAGATGTTGACAGCAAATGCTGACAGGTTTCTTCTGGGCTACATTAAGATTAAAATTTAGTTTCTCTGCTAAAAGTATTATATTTTATGAGGTTTATTAAAGATTAAGAAATAAAGAAAATACAAAATAAGAAAGACGTGCCTAGAGGGCCAAAAGGCCCATTTAATTTCACTTACACTACATCTTGAGAGACGTGTGCTTGGAAGCAGTAGCAGGAAGAGAGAGAGAGCTCCAGTATGCGGAGAGCTCCTTTAAATAATAATTTGTGATCTCACACTCAGGGAGATTAGAGAGAATTCTGGGAGCTAGCAAGGACTTCTGGGGATTGAAGTCTGGGGTTCAAATCTCCATTTTTACATACCTCCATATGATCCTATTGGGAAAAGTTTCCCCAAAAGGATCGTGAAAACATAATCAACTTAAAGATTACAATAATTTGAGGATGAGGAAAAAAGAACAAAACTAATAATTGCTAGATGCATTGACAAAAGCCAGTTAGGGGGAAGTCCCCTTTGGCATGAAAGTATACATACAAATAAATGTTCAATCAACCACACCCAAAGTTCATTCTTGATCTCCTCATGCAGCTGGAGGCATCTTCATGGTGTCTTCTCCAAACAGTTCAGTTTCTGGATTCAGAGAGGTAACATGTTTCTTAACCTAAAATTCCTCTCTCAAGGAATTTAAACTTTGCAATTTAAAATAATAATATTTTTACATTTCCCCATGAAGAGGGTGATTGAAAAACACAGGATCACTTAGGGATACATAGCTGAGTTATGAGGTATATGAATCAATTTTCAAGAGAAATTTAAAAGACATCAAAAAAATCCAAAAAAATATATAATTTCTGGATGAAAATATAGACTCTGAAAGCCTTATGTGTAAAAATTCCAAGTAAAGGAAAAGTAAATCTATAACAGGTCCTTGAATCAGGGCCCAATTAAAATGATCTAAGCAATGATGCATTTACCCAGTCAGTAGCCAGGACTACAGAAAGTTTGCCACACTATGAAAGACAGAAAAGGGACTAGATTATAGAAGCCAAGTTATGGATACTCATCTGTAAGTATTTTCAGAGCGAGTGTGGATACAAGGAAGGCCTATGTCTTAATGTAGGTTAAGCATAGTAACCTTGAGTCTTCACACTAGGTTCAAGTCCTTTGTATTGGCTTGGAAGTGAATCAATCTGTCCTGGATTGGTTTATCTCTGGCCCTGTGTAATGGCTTTTTTTTGTATATCTTGTCCTGGAATGAGACAGAATCATTAAGCAAAGTCCCATAATTTGGTTAAACAATTAGTGGCATCATTTTTATAGTCTCAAGCTTTTGGGGCATGCATTAGCAAATGTATTTTAAATATATTACCGCAAAATTAAAAAAATTAAAGAAAATCTTAATACTGCTGACATGTGCTTCAAATATAAAAAGGAGAGAAAAATAAATTGCACATGCAAGAAAAACATAATAAAAGGTTTAAAAATTCAAAAATGTAGCTTATAATCATTGTCACACTGTGTCAGCTAAGAAAATATGGAATACAAGGCTTTCTCACCAAAAATGAAATCCATTTCCTTTTCATATCTGGTCATGATCCACTGTGAGTACAAGGAAATGAATTGAACAGTAGTACAAATATGTAGTTATCAATATCCACAAAATTCTCAATAGCCCAGTTAATTACAATAGCAAACAAACACATATGGGCCTACTCAATAATGTTTGTTCAGTATAGCTTTAGGGGAAAAGCAACAGAATTTAGCAGTAGTTAAAACCCAGTACTTTAAAATGATCCAGTGTTACAGAATAGTATTGAATGCAGTAATATATGAACTTAAAATCACAAAGTTAAATCTTAAACAAAACAATCAGCAAATGCAATAGAATACAGAGATTTTTATAAAACATTGGAGTCTAAAATGCCTTAAAAATATAACCTCCAGTCTCTTTAAAGTTTCTTGATTTTTTTTGTTTTTTTAAATTATTCATTTAGATGTCTATTGTCAGAAGGCAGAAGATTGGTAATGGTTAGGCAATGGGGTTTAAATGACCTGTCCAGGACCACACCACTAGGAAGTGTCTGAGGCCAGATTTCAAAAAAAAGACTTCTCATCTCTAGGCCTGGCTCTCAATTCACTAAGCCACTGAGCTGCCTCCTCCCCCCCCCCCCCCCCCAATAGTAAGAGTGGATTTTAGGAATCCCAAATTTGGCTAAAGAGTTGCAGGGAGATGAATTTTTCCCCTGAATCTCATGTGAAGTAAATGAAATTATCAGTACAGTCAAAAGATATCCTCTTAAATACCCCATGCTTGTAAGTTCCTGTTTAGAAAAGCCTTTTCCTTCTTTTCTTTCTTTCTCCCTCCCTGTGATCCCCTGCCCCCAGTCCACATGGAGGCTAATTGTAGCCTAAGGAAATGGACCTGGGGTGATGAGCAGTCTGCTCCAAGGCTAGAGTTTGCTGGGCAGGCCAGTCATAACCAGGTGAGCAAGGTCTGGGTTAAACAGGTCCAGATTGCAGGCAATAGGAGCAGGCAGCAGGAGCTAGCCAAGCCGGGCGGGCTGAGCCAGACAGGGTGGGATTGCAGGCAGCAGCTGGGAGGACAGGTGAGCCAGGGGCGGCAACCAGGACAGAAGTTATTTGAATCAAACAGGTCCAGATCAAGAGGCTTCTCTGAAAATTCTTGGAGGAACTTAGCTTAAAAAAATCACTATCTAGGCACTAGCTATTAAAAAAGATTAAGGGTATTTCATTACAACCCACATGGTTCACCATACTGTTAAGATTAAAATTTAGTTTCTCTGCTAAAAGTATTATATTTTTATGAGGTTTATTAAAGATTAAGAAATAAAGAAAATACAAAATAAGAAAGCATGTGCCTAGGAGGGCCAAAGGCCCATTCAATTTCACTTACACTACATCTTGAGAGACGCGTGTGCTTGGAAGCGGAAGCAGGAAGAGAGAGAGATCTCCAGTAGGCAGAGAGCTCCTTTAAATAATAATTTGTGATCTCGCACTCAGGGAGATTAGAGAGAATTCTGGGAGCTAGCAAGGACTTCTGGGGATTGAAGTCTGGGATTCAAATCTCCATTTTAACAGCGAAAACCAAAAGTCTTCTCAGCACTCAGTCTTATGAATAAGGAATGACCAAATAGAGAGTTTGTCTTCCACCTTCTCATCCAACAGCCAGAGAAGGAAGTGAAGTTCAAAACTGCTAGACTTTCCTAACTGCTCCCTTCAAGATACCATTGGAACTATGTCCCGATCTCAGTTGATTGGCATTTCACAAAGTCCTAAGCTTCTCGTTTTTCTGCAGATTCATTTTGTATTGCCATATTGTCAATTACAGTGACAATTAACAAAGGCAAAGGGGAACAAAAGGCTATTAAGACAACATGTGACTTCAATGGATCTGGTGACAAACCCAAATCCATAAGGACCTATGTTTTTGCCACAGAAAAAGGTTTGCACAAGTTTTTAATGGACTTTTGCAATGGTATTATCTCCAGTCAAGTCATAGGGGGAGGTTCAAATAAAGAAAATGTAACAGAACATATAGCTAATGGCCAAAACACAGTAGCTGAAAATGACATAGGTAACAGAATCATATAGATTAGATCAATATGTGAACTTAAAAAACAAAATTAAATCTTAATACAATATTTGTGACAGGATACAGGCACTGAATCCAAGAGTACTTTTCTCCAATTCCGAAAGCTGCGATATAGAGACTTCTTCACTATTTGGAGGGAAACAAACTGAAACAATTAACATAATAAAGCAATGGAGTCTGAAAAGGCTTAAAATTTACCTCCAGACTCTTCAAGGTTCCTTTCCCTCTCCAATATCATCATTCATCTAGATTCCTTTGGTTACATTTCTGGGGTTCCCCATATAGGCAATGGGCATAGTGTGGACAAATCCCATATAGGATGTGTTGCAGAGACTTGGCAGGCCAAAATGGCAAAAGAGGGTAGGCAGATGAATATCGCCTCTGAATTTGAGGATTGTACAAGCTAATTGCAAAGATCAGTGCACTGAGGAACAGTTGGAAGAAAAGACATCCAAAAACTGGGAGCTGTTTGAGCTCAGTAAGGCTCTCTGGAAACAGGAATTGTTTTGAGATAAGCAGGAAACTGGGCCATGCTTGCAATTCTACTTCCTGTCCATAGGTGGTGCTATGCTAGTATGCATAGGATAGGAGTAAAAGTCTCACATGGAATGTTTGGGAAAAGAGTTCCATCCCTTCCTCACCCAAGGGTAAAGCTGGTGGCCCCATGACACCTCAGTCTCTACCCCGACAGCCAGGAGTATGGAAGTCCTCCAGAGTTAAGCAGGCTGGGGTTGAGGTGAATAGCATGGCTTGGCTATTCCACATTGTGTTCCCCTGCTGAAAAGCAGCTAGTGCAGGCTTGAGACCCACATGAGTGTGTGTGTGTGTGTGTGTGTGTGTGTGTGTGTGTGTGTGTGTGTGTGTGTGTGTGTGTAGCCCAACAGGATTTGGATCTCACCCTTCTAGCAGGAAAAAGATATTTCTAAACAGTTCTCAGACCTTCAGGCAAACAGCAGTGGTAGGGAGGCCACAGCGGGAGCAAGGGGAGTGGCACAAATAATGGACAGCAGAAATGTCTGGAGGCTTCTAAAGCTAATCTGTCCTTAAAAACTGCTCTACAACATAGAATGGAACTAGAGTCTTATAACTCCAGACTTCTGGTAACCAACAGTGTAAGACCTAAATTAATATCCAATAACTCCAAGTTATATTTTATAAGATTTATTAATAATCATTTGAAGAAGAAGAAACAAAAGGACAAAAGTAAAAGCCTGAGTAAAGAAAAGTTTTCCCAGTCACATTTGTGGGGAAAAAAGAGAGAGGCAGGGTTACACAAAATTTATATCCTCCCTACATTAGCATGTAACATGAGAAGAAACATGGGAAGCTGGGATTTAGAGTCCTGGGGAGAAAAATCTAATTATACACTACAAAATCAGGGCTTGATTTATGGTTTTGTTGATTTTCCAGACTTATAAAAAGTGATGATGTAATGTTAATAATATAGATTAAACTTAAAAGTGCATCAACCAAACAGTTTTTCCAAAAACTAGTTGCTAAACATTTACCAGCACAACTCTACTTACAGATCATTTAGACCAATTCCCTCATTTTGTAGTTGAGGAAATTGAAGCCCAAAGAGGTGTAATGACTTGTTCAAAGTAACCCAGAGAGTCCATGGTAGAGCAAAGATTAGAATGTGTTCTGAGTTCAATCCAGTATTCTTTTTTATTGTTTAAAAATATTTTATTTCCCCAATTACACAAAATAACTATTTTTAACGTATGTTTTCTGAAATTATAAGATCTAAATTGTCTCTTTTCCTCCTTTCCCTACCCCCTCCCAGAGATGGTAAGCAATTTGATCTGTATTATACATGTGTTATCATGCAAAATATATTTCTGTATCAGTCATTGTAAGAGAATTCACGTATAAAACCAAAATACCAAAATAAAAGCACATAGTGAAAAATAATATGCTTTGATCTTCATTCTGACTCCAAAAGTTCTTTCTCTGGGGTTGTTTAGCATTCTTTGTCATAGGTCCTTCAGAATTGTCCCAGATTATTGTACTACAGATCATTGTACTGCTGGGAATAGCTAAGTCTTTCACAGTTGAGAAGATTACAATACCGATTTGACTATGTACAATGTTCTCCTGATCTGCTTATTTCACTGTGCATCTGTTCATATTGGTCTTTTCAACTTTTTCTGAAATCATCCTGTTCACCATTCCTTTTAGCACAAATAATATTCACTCACCAATATATACCAAAATTTGTTCAGCCATTCCCCAAATGATGGATACTCCTCTCAGTTTCCAATTCTTTGCCACTACAAAAAGAGTTACTATAAATATCTTTGTATAAGCAGGTCCTTTCACCCTTTTAAAAAAATCTCTTTGGGAAACAAACCTAATGATGGTGTTACTGAATCAAAGGGTATGCCCAGTTTTATAGCCCTTTAGGCATAGTTCCAAATTGCTCTCCAGAACAGTTATGTTGGTTCACAACTCAAAGCATTAGGGTCCCAGTTTTGCAACATCCCCTCCTTTGCCACATCACTTTCCTTTACTGTTATATTAGTTAATCTGAGAGATGAGATGGCACCTCAGAGTTGTTTTAATTTTCATTTCTTTAATCAAGGATGATTTAGGATATTTTTTCTTGAGATTATTGATAGCTTTGGTTTCTTCATCTGAAAATTGCTTGTTCATATCCTTTGACCATTTGTTAGTTGGGAAATTAATTGTGTTCTTATAAAATTGACTCGGTTCTCTATATATTTGAGAAATAAGGCCTTAATAAGAGAAATTTGCTGTAAATCCCACCTGCCCACCCCACCCCCAGTTTGTTGTTTCCATTCTATTCTTGGTTACATTGGTTTTGTTTGTACAAAACTTTAAAAATTTAATACAATCAAAATTATTCATTTTACAAATCATAATGTTCTCTATCTCTTGTTTAGTCATAAATTCTTCCCTTCACCAAACACCTGCCAGGTAAACTATTCTATACTCCCCTAATTTGCTTATGGTACCACCCTTTATGTCTAAATCATATAGCCATTTTGACATTACCTGGGTATATGATACAAGATACTGATCTATCTAGTTTCTGTCATACCTTTTTGCAGTTTTCCCAGCAGTTTTTGTCAAACAGTGAGTTTTTATCCCCAAAGCTGGAGTCTTTGAGTTTATCAAACACTTAGCTGCTAAGGTCATTTACCCCTGTATATTGTGTATTTAATCTATTCCTTTGGTCCACCATTCTATTTTTTTAGCCAGTACCAGATTGTTTTTACGATTATTACTTTATAGTAGTACAGTTTGAAATCTGGTAATGCCAGGCCACCTTCCTTCACATTTTTTTCATTAATTCCCTTGATATTCTTGACCTTTTGTTCTTCCAGATGAATTTTTTTCCCAAGTTCTATAAAATGATTTTAATAGTTTAATCAGTATGTCACTGAATAAGTAAACAATTCATTTTTTCTTTTCATTTTAACAATTCTGCTACAAAAGAAGAAGGCTCAGGAGGAGATATTAAGGAATACCCACAATAAGTAGTCAAAAAGAAAAGCAACCCCAAAAAGACAGCAGGGATGTGATTAGAAAGATAGAAAGAGAAACGAGATTATCATGTCTTTGAGGTCAATAGCAAGGCTTAGAGATGAGTATTAAAGATTGTTGAGCGATCAAAGAGTTTGAGGACTTACAAACAACAACAGTAACATGGATTTAATATTTAGGAGGTAATTGGTGATATTTGGTGAAGCAATTCTAGAATATTGGTATTTGTAGAAACCAAATCACCAGGTGTTGATGGGAAAGTAGAAAGTAAAGAAGTCGAACGTTAATTTGGTGAAGACAGGGACTAAGTTTATTTTGTCTTTGGACAAAGGCTGTTTGTTGAACTGCATTGCATTGAAGTTGGGGCATTGGATGTAGTTTTCAGAATTTTAGCAGTGAACATGATTAATATGGAAATATGTTTTTTGCATGACTCCACAAATATAATTGGTATTATATTGCTTGTATATATACAATTAATAGAGGAGGGGCCAAAGGGAGAGAATTTGGAACTCAACATTTTAAGAGATGAGTATTTTAAAAAAAACAAATTTAAAAATAATTATAGCAGTGAAATTGATGATAATGATCTAATGGAATTTAAGAGTGAAGGAAAAGCATTTTTTAGGATTGAGGAGAGCATGTAGGTAGATGGGAAATAGAAAATGCATAAGAGAAAGGGACTGCTGAAACAAGGTTCTTGAGGAAATGGTCCAGAATGGCATTAAGGATGCAGGGAGAGAAATTATGCATAGGAGAAGAGTTGGAGTACTTCTTTTGTATCCAGAAAGAAGGGAGAAATAGTGAATGCTGGTGCTTAGAAGTTTTGGAAATTCAAGAGGAGGGCTGGGAAATCTCATTTCAAATAGCTATAGACTCCTGGGTGAAGGAAAAGACCAAGTCATCTGTTATAAGACTAAGAGCTGGAAATGTGGTATATTTTGGTATAGTCAGTCAGTCAGTCAACAAGCATTCAATTAAGCACCAAATTAATAAATGTAATTGAGGATAGAAGATAAGGACTGTCAAACATTAGCGAAGACAACTAAAGTTAAATACCATGAAAGATAATGTGGAGATTGTATTGACAGGATTTGGCAAGTGATTTTATCTGGAAAGGGAAGTAGAGGGAAGGGTCCAGAACAGTTGAAATCTCAAGCCTGGATGCCTAGAATGAAGGTGGTACCTGCTACCAGCAGTAAGCCTCTTTATAGATGGTAATTGCTTCTTCATCTATTCTCTCACACTCCACCCTGATACCTGGTAAGCAATAGATTCAACCCTAAGAAATCTGAAAACGAATCCAGAGTTAACTGCTGCCAGTCAGCCTCTTCTGCAATTTTTGCTTTTCTGGTCTTTAAGGCATATATTACTGAAGGTTATTTTAGTGCTTAAGCTAATGTGTATGGAAAACTTTTAGCGAAGAGTATGTCCCAGATTCAAAGTTTCTCAGTCTTTAAAATGAATGCTTTTCTCTAGAATGTAAATTTAAGAGAAAATAATGTACGTTAGACATGCAAGATAGACATCCTCATTAATCTCTCAAATACAAGACTATGAAACTGCACCAGAAATTTTGGCATTAAATTTTATAAGATGATCAATTACTTGATTTTTTAGTAGACTGAGATTTCACCCAATACCTTTAGAAGATTCAGTTTTATCATAAATTTGCATTGCTGATATCATCACTTCTTAAAAAAAGACATTTTACAATATATAATTATTAATTGTATATTTACAATATACAATCATAAATTTGAATTGCTGATATCACAGCTTTTTTAAAAATAGGCATTTTACAATAGAACATTGCAATATATTCAGACAAGCATTATAAATACTTCTGGAATGACCAATTAGCTTGATTTTTTAATTATAAAAAAATTAACTTATACTTCATCTAGATTGCAAAAAGATTAAAAGTATTCTTTATTAACATAAAATATAAACAAAGATTTCCAATAAAACAAGTCTAGTGCTTGGATATTTTTTTAACCTTGAACAAATGTCATAAAAGAAAAACGAATACCCCAAATTTCAGTTCATAAAAATGACAACCTATGAACAGAAAATTTATGACTTTTTTTCTTCTTATTTTGAAGATTTTCCAGTTTCTGAGTTTCATATATTTGGTGAGACAGCTTCAAACATGGCAGTCACATCATAGGAGAATCTTTTAATCTCAAAGATGAATTCATAGCACAATAAAAGCAAAATAGTGAAAAGCATTTGCTGAGTGTTTAAAGAGAATCTAAGACAGGGATATTCTGAGCACATTTCAATATCTAGTTGATGACAGATTTTCTTCTTACACAAGAAGAAAATTTCTTTTCCTGCATCAGTGATGGTATCATAATGTTAAGCATTAAAGTTTCATTTGTATCACTCCAAGCAGCAGGATAATATTTTAACTGGGTCTTCAAAAACTTGTCTAGTAAGCAAGTAACTTTGTGAGCATAAAATAAGAGAATTACATTTTTATATGTGGAATATTATACTACTGAGAAATTCCTCTGCATTACTAAAAACTAACTGAAATCGTGCATATGATTTTATTTCCTATAAGTAGTCAATTTCAGTAAGCACAATTTTTAAAATCATAGTATTAAAAATATTAAGTCTCAAAGATGCTTTAAAATGGAAAAAGTTAAACTTGATTCTGTTTTGGTTTTGCCTCTTATTTTCCTGTAACCTAATTACTCTTTTAAAAAAAATTAGACTATTTCCTGTTAAAATAATTGATGGTAGAATCCTACTCCTGGCTATTTGCTGATAGGTTCCATAGAGAGAGAGAATAGTCAATTTAGTTTAGAGCAAAATTCTCTCTTGGCAGAACTTGTGAAAGCTTAGTCCAAGTACTGACTCATTGTTTATATGAAAAAGACCCACACAAGATGACAAGGATAGGTGGATTACAGTATTGGGCCATCTTGATGAAATCACAGTCCTTTGTTGGAGTGATATTTCCCAAAGCACTCTCCCTTTTATTTCTAATAAATATTCATTCCTCTTTAACTATTCCAACCATAACTTCAAAAATGACTCTGCTAATGACCAAAGGAGTACCTCTTAGGAAAATATTGGGTAGGGAGAAAAAGCCCCATTTCCTTTTTTAATTAGTGGTGGTGAACCTCATGACACAATAGAAGATGACTTGTTGTGGGCTTAAAGGACTTGGGTTAAATTTATGGCTCTTATGCTTATGCCATGCTTAGTACAATACCTGGCACAGAATAGATGCTTAACCTCTTAGTTTTCTTATCTGTAAAGTGAGAGGATTAGATGGCTCCCAAAAGACATTATCCATATCTAAATCTATAATCTTAAGGAATAATTCTAGTAATTCCCATAAAGTTGGCATCAGTTATTTCCAGAGATAGACACACTTATACACATACTCTCATGAATAGATATGTATACATGTATTATGTATAATTAACATTTTAATAATTCATTGGATCCATGATCTGATCAATATGAACATTCCATTTAATGGTAAATATTGTAACCATATTTCATGGGGAATCCAGTGTACTAAATAAATTCTTCTAGGTTTCATGACATTGGATGGATACCAATGCTTCATTGTCTACTCATCTGAAATTCTTCAATCTTGTTATATAACCAAACTCATCTCTTTTTGGCCATGCACTGCTTTAATGGTATCTTTCACTTGCCTTTTTGCATTCAAATCACCATTGGGAATATGATACAGTCTATCACAATGTGCTACTCTCCCACCCTTTGGATGACCTATAATTTTAATTCCTTGGGGAGATTGTGATGTTCTATGATTCATAGCCATATTGAGCATCATAGGAAAAATATTGCTGCTGAAAAGATGGATTTTCATTTCAGGAAAAATCTTGATATTATTGAAAGTATTGCTCAGTTTCCACATACAATCCAGACTGCTCTCTTTTTTTTCATTTCTGATCCCAGTTTATGATCCATCTGCACTGTTTTATCAATATATATGTACTGACTGACCAACTCTATGGGCTATTTATACAATTATAATTGTAGTCTAGATAACAGGCACTCTTCATTGAAATAATTTAGTCCAGTCAGTGGTGATTTACGTTTGTACTTTGTCTTTTAGTTAGGAGATTTACAAATATGTGTATTTGGAAAATGGACACATTATCAAAGTAGTTAGTCCCAATAAGATTTCAACACACTTGATTGAAAACTTAAAAAGAAAAATTATACATTGTTTTGTGAATGATTTTTTAAAAAGTAGGACCAAAATTTTTACTATTTGGACTGGATTTTTTACTGAATTAATGAAATCAATCAGCAATTTTAAGATCATCTAGACAGATGCAGATTATAGAAGCAAAGGAAAGGAGAAGACATCTGATTAATTTAATCAAGATAAACAATGGATCAAATTTAGATTTCAAATTTTTTATAGTTCTGTTATTGCTACTGTTTTACTTAATGACTGAAGCTTAATTTTAAAAATTCCTTAAATATCCTCAAATCCTTTTGTTTGACATAGGGTTTATTAAAATATACAAAGGGATATAATAACTTCCCTTATTTTTCAACATATTAAAAGAAATACAATGATCCTTAATAGCACTGAGAAATTATATATGATAAACTACATCTGAGTAGATGATCACCTGGTGGAGATGGCAAAAGATGTAAATAAATGGTAAATATTGGCTATGAGAAGAAAAGTCACTAAACTATATCACTTTGATTCAGTGATACTACTACCAGGTAGAGACAGCAAAAATAGAAGGAAAGGGCTTAAGGAAAGGTTCTTAACTTACTCCTGTGCTCCTTACATACAAAAATATTTATTAAATACTATCCACTTTCAGAGAAAGAATTGTTGGAGTCAGCATACAGATGAAAGCATATGATTTTTCAATTGTTTATTGGGGTTTATGTTTTAGGGTTTTGGTTTTATAAGTTTACTCATAAAAATGAACATGGAAATTAAAGTGTTAAAACTCAAAAATATTTTAGAGCATTTTTTGTAGTGTCAAAGAACTAAAAACAAAATGAGTTCCTATTGATTGGGAAATAGTTTAATAAAATTTGGTATATGAATAGAATTTAGTATTATTGTGCCAGAAGAAACAGGAAATGTTAAGAATTCAAAGGGCAGCTAGGTGGCTCAGTGGATAGAAAGCCAAGCCTGGAGTTAGGAGCTCATGTATTCAAATCTGCCCTCAGATACTTACTAAATCTGTGACCCTGGGCAAGTTACTTAAGCCCCATTGTCTCATTCTTATTGTTTTTCTGCTTTCAAACCAACCAATATATGGTATTGATGTCTAAGACAGAAGGGACGGGTTTTTAAAAATTAATTTATTTAGTCAATTTAGAACATTGTTCCTTAGTTACAATAATCACATTATTTCCCTCCCTCCCCTCCACCCACTCTTCCTATAGCCGATATGCAATTTCATTGGGCATTACTTGTGTCCTTGAACAACCTATTTCCATGTCGTTAGTGCTTACATTAGGATGTTCATTTAGAGTCTACCTCCCCAGCCATATTCCCCTCAACCCATGTGATCAAGCAGTTGTTTTTCTTCTGTGTTTCTACTCCCACAGTTTTTCCTCTGAATGTGGAAAGTGGTTTTTCTTGTAGATTCCTCCAAGTTGTTCAGGATCACTGCATTGCCACTAATGGAGAAGTCCATTACATTCGATTGTGCCACAGTGTATCAGTCTCCGTGTACAATGTTCTCCTGCTTCTGCTCCTCTCACTCTGCATCACTTCCTGGAGGTTGTTCCAGTTTCCATGGAATTCCTCCACTTTATTATTCTTTTGAGCACAATAGTATTCCATCACCAACATATACCGCAGTTTGTTAAGCCATTCCCCAATTGAAGGGCATCCCCTCATTTTCCAATTTTTTGTCACCACAAAGAGCACAGCTATGAATATTCTTGTACATGTCTTTTTCCTTATTATCTCTTTGGGGTACAAACTCAGCAGTGCTTTTGCTGGATCAGAAGGTAAGCGTTTTAAAAAATGAATTCAAACAAACTAGGGAAGACTTGTCTGAGTGGATACAGAGTGGATGAAACAGAAACAAAAAAATCTACATAGTGATCATAATAATGTAAGGAAAACAATATTTAAAAAGATTAAAATTCCTTACTCTAGGTAATGAACAGTGAAGAATGGTTCCCTCTTCTTAATACTGTTAAAAGAAAATATAATTTGGATAGGGGAGGGAAAACAATACAGAGGGAAAACAAATAAATATTGAATTTATTTTAACATAGAAAGGATGAAGGAAAGGGAAAGGGGAAAAGGGGAAATCTAAATTCTTTAACCCATTATATAAACCCTATCTAACTTACTCTTAACCTATCAAAAGCAAGTCCATCAGGGGATGAGATCAGTTTCTCACAAAGAGTCCTTGATGAGCCAGAAACAGGAGTCCAGCTGATGTTTCAGTTGTCACAGCAGGGTAGTAGGCTATTTTCCAGTCTGGCTATCTATCAGGAAGACTGGATTTATTCTATCACCACAGCTAGAAGATCCTCAAGGCCTTTTGTTTGATGGATGGGTTCAAGATGATTCAAATTTACATGTGTCTCCTCCTTCTCCCAGGTGCAAAGAGTCAGTTGAGTCTTTTCAGCAGTTTAGAATCCTGACAGCCCTGGGAGAATTCCAGGTCTCAGGCCCTGAAAATCATTCCTTGCATTAAGTTTTATTCTCCTTTGCTATGTGAATAAGGGGATGACCAGAGAAACAAGGAAATTTGAAGTTTGAAGAAATGCATCAGAAGGATGCAATGCAGAGGAGCAAATGGGACTTCACAAGACCTGGGGGAATGGAATCAAATTCTATCCAGGCTCAAAAGCAGTTGGAGGAGAAAAACCAAAGTTCTTCTTATCTGAGACTCTTTGGAGCTGGGTGAGAGAACTACAAATATCTAAATCCTTTGCTTGAACAGAAGACGATCTCAATTCTTAACTGGAGTCAGTCTTTCAGATAAAGACTCTATTTTTCCTTAGGGGAACCCAGAGCTTATTCCTGAAAAAGATTTCCTTAGTCAAATCCTCAAAAGCTATATAGGAAAGAAAATCTTAGGGACTTCCTCTTCCCTCTGTCCTTTCCTTACTCATTTATTTCTTTTCCAACAACTTTATACCCAAATAAAATAGATATCTTGATTTATAATAGAACTTGAATCAGAGTCTATGTGTTAGGAGGGGAATTTCAATCCATCAGTTAAGAAGGAGGCTGAGGGGAAACAGACTTACTCTTTAGTCTAGACTGACTCACTCCACTGGTAATAGCTCAGATTAGAGAAAGAAAGAGGAAGTGTCACGTAGTATTCAATCCCCAAAAGCTGTACATTGGTTCCTTCCTTTTCAAAGTCCCCCTCACTAATACAGCTACAATAGTGCAATGGTAGGTTACAGCTAGAAAATAAGGCATACATTTGACAATAGCATGTTTTGTTTTTTACTTAATTGTAATTCATTACAACAAAGGAGTGAAAAATTTGCAACAAATGTTTTGGGGCATGAGCTGGAGTATGGAATAATGAGTCAATTGAAAATGACAGTCATGGTAAAGAGAAAAGAAATTATTAGTAAAACATTTCTTCAAGAACAGATAGGAGAAAACAACCCCCTCCTACTCCTTTGAGGAAATGGAAAGTCTATGAGTGCATATGTTTTCATATTTTTTCAATGTATTAGTTATTTGCTCGTTTTCTTTCTTTTTTCTTTTAGATCCAAGCTTTTGGGACAAGAGCTCACTATGTGACAAAAAGTGCTGGGAAAACTAGAAAAGCAATTTGGCAGAAACTAGATCAACATCTCGTACTATAAACCAGATAAGGTCAAAATGGGTACATGATTTAGACATAAAGAGTGATACCATAAGCAAATTAAGGGGGGCATCATTTGTCTGTTAGTTAGTTCTATGGATAAGAAAATTCATTACTAAACAATAGAGAAGAAATGAGATATAAAATGAATAATTTTGATTACATTAAATTTAAAAGGTTTTGCACAAATAGCAGCAATGTGGCCAAGATTAAAAAGAAAACAAAAAAACTGGGGAAATTTTTTATAATGAATTTCTCTCATACAGGCCTCATTTCTCAGATAGAGAACTGAGTCAAATATATAAGATTATAAATCAGTCCCCACTTGGTAAATAGTTAAAGGTTATGAACAAGAAACTTTCAGATGAAGAAATCAAACCTAGATTATCTAGTCATATGAAAAAATGCTCTAAATCACTATAGTTTTGAGAAGTACAAATTAAAACCACTCTGTATTTGCCTATAAAGGATGTAGTTTACAAAAATAAGTAAAAGATAATATGTGACAATATAGGACAAAAACGAACAAAGATCACTATAAAGGAGAAGAGGGAATTGGGAATAACAATCTGAGATTAGCTCATTATTGTTAGGTACTGAATTAGACTCTGTTTCTTGTTATATAAGGCAATAAAGAAAAAAATGTTGAAGCAATACCACTACTAGGTTTGTCCCCCAAAGAGATAACAGGGAGAAATACTTGTACAAAAATATTCAGAGCTGTACTCTTTGCAGTGGCAAAAAAATGGAAAATGAAGGATTGTCTCTCGATTGGAGAATGTCTGAACAAATTGTGGTATATGATGGTGACAGAATACTATTGTGCCTTGTGAAATGATGAACTGCTTGATTTCTATAAGAATTGTAAAGACCTACATGAACTGATGCAGAGTGAAATGAGCAGAACCAGGAGAACATGTACACAGAAAATAAAACATTGTGGAACAATACAATGAAATGGACTTTGCTACTAGTAGCAATGCAACAAGAAAGGACACTCCTGAAGGACTTATGGGAAAGAATGCTAACCACATTGAGAAAAAGAACTATGGGAGTAGAAATGCAAAAGCAAAACATATGACATCACATCACATGTATATATAGGTATGTGATTTGGGTTTAGGCTTTAAAAGATCACTGTAGAGCAAAAATGAATAAAATGGAAATAAGTATCAAGTTATAACATTTGTACAACCCAGTGGAATTGCTTGTCAGCTAAGGGAGTGGGGAGGAAAGAAAATGAATTATTTAAACATGGAAAAATATTTTAAATTATTTTTAAAATGTTGGTTCAAACACAGTTTGACCAACTGGATTGTAACATGAGTTCAGATTCATAAAGCTTAGTAGACAGACTACATTATCCTTAAGCAACTTTGGGGCAAAGGTTATTAACAAACTTCATGAATAAAACACCATCAGTAGAATCCTTTCTATGAAATGTCCAATTTTTATCAGAACTAAATACATATGAGCCTAGCAAGATAAATAAATTGCTAAAAAGTATAGAAACAATATATAGAGAGCTTTTAATGAGTTTAAGATTATCCATTTAAAAACTAATGAATGCCTAATGCATTTAAATATATATATTTTTGTTATTGATCATGGGCTCCTCTTGACAGGAAGTGATCATTTCTAATTATATTCAATTGTAAAAACATTGAAGCACCTAGCTAAGGACCTTCAGGTCAAGGGATCCAAAAGCAAAAGCAAAATACATAGTCCCTGCTCTCAAGGAACCTACATTCTACTGATGGAGGAGAGATACAATTTAGACAAATATTAGGAAAGACAAGGTGGTAACTTGAGTAGGAAGCACTAATAATAAGGAAGGACCGAGAAACCTTCCTTTAGGAGGCTGTACTTAAGCTGAACCTTGAAGATATCACAACCTGGTCCCCTCCTGGGTCCAAATCTTTTCCTTTACTCTGTCCTTCACCTCTGTAATCTGTGACCCAGTGGCACTGACTGCCTTGTTGTTCACACAAAGCTCTCCATTTCCATCTTCCATCTGGACATTTTCATTGGCTATCCTTTTAGTCTGGAATGCTTTCTGTCTCTTAACTTCCTTCAAATGCTAACTAAAATCCTGCCTACTACAAGAAGACTTTATTTGATTCCTCTTAACCCCAGTGACTTCCTTCTGTTAATTATCACTTCATTATCCTGTATATTTCTTATTTTACAAAGTTGTTTTCATGTTTTCTCTCTGTCTCATACCCCTTTGTGCCCCCTGACACATAGTAGGCACTTAAATAATGACTTATTGACTGACTAATGATAAGGATGATGAAGCTGAGCAGGGAATTCACTGCAGGCATGGGTGAATATGCAAGAGTGGGAGCTAGAGAACAGCTGCATGTGGAAAATTTGAGTTTGGCTAAAACATAAAGTGAGGAAAGGGGAAGGATGAGATAAGATTGGAGCCAGATCATGGAGGTCCTTAAATGCCAGACTGAGCAATTTGTATTTTATCCTAGAGGCATGAAGAGTCTTCTATCCTAGATGTGATAGTTGCCACTGGCAGTTTGGGAGCAGGAGAGAAACATGGTCAGATGTGGGCCTTCAGAAGAGTATTTTGGCAGCTGTGTGGAGGATGTGTTGGAGAGAAGAGAGACTGAACACAAGGAGATGTAGGTGAGAGGTGATGAAGGTCCACCCTGTGGTGTTAGCCATACAAATAGACAGAAGGATGGCGCATGTGATGTTAAGGAAATGGGCAGTTAGGTGGTTCAGTAGATAGGGCACTGAGCCTGGAGTCATAAAGACCTGAGTTCAAATTTGACCCCACACTTACCAATTGTGCAATGTAAGTCACTTAACCTCTTTCTGCCTCAGTTTCCTCATCTCTATAATGGTGATAATAATTGTCTACCTTCAAAGTTGAAGTGATGATCAAATGAGATAACTGTAAAGCACAAGTGCTTGGCATATAGAAAATACTAATTTTGTTATTAATATGATTACAATTATAATGGCCAGAACTTTCAACAAGTTGAACATAGGAGAAGGGGGAAGAGAAGGGATGGGAAGAAACACGGCTGATTTTCAGGTTATAAACTTGGATTACTAGAAAAATGATAATATTTTCTATAGATTATGATTGTTAGGATGAGGAATATTGGGGGGAATAGAAAATGTTAACTGGAAAAAACACAGAACTATTAAATAGTCAAAATCACTCTTTATTAAGGGCAAAAGGGGTTCAGCACTAGTAGGCCTCGACAACAGAGCTGCTTCACAGAGTCCGAGGATTGAACTCTGGCCACCCTGGTCACTGACCCCTGGGTGTGCCACCTCTCAAGATGGACTCCGAGGAACAAAATAATTTGGGGAACCTATATACCATTTGGGGATTCCATGGGCAGGGAAAGATTATTGACATCACTATAGCTACAAAGAAAATGGGAGTGTTCAAACTACACTGACAGGATACAATCAAGATTGGGAAAGGAATCATAGCTAGAGGCTATAAGAGAAGGGGCTACTTACAATGATAGTAAAGAATGGTTCCTGCCTAGGTATGGGTCTTCTTGGGAAAGGGGCTGATACAATAGGGGAGAGTACCTGAGACAAAGAGGGTCCTTAGCATATGCTTAGTCTCACCCAACTAGGATTGTCATTCCCCTGAGGGTCTCCCACTCAGTCTGAAACTGCCATCTTGGGATCCCCTTAATGGTAGATTCCCATGGGAAAAGTAAACAAGGATAAGCTTTGGGGTCTCCAACCTATAAGCTAGTCCTAAAACTTGGGGTTCATCAGATCTCACTAGACCACAAGTTTGGGATTCCTAGATTCCATGTTGACAAAAAGATGAGTTGTATTTTTATATGTTGAGTTTGAAAAGCCAATGGTACAAACATTCAGCTTCAGTTGTCCAGATGGCAGCAAATGATGTGAGAGTGTATTTTAGGAGAAAGATTAAATCTAAAATTGTAGAGAGGCAGTGTGTATAGTGGATAAAAAACTAGCCTAGGAGTCAACAATATATGGGTTCAAGTTCTATATCTAACATACACTAGCTATATGACTTTAGGCAATTTGCTTAACTTCTCAGTGCCTCAGGAAACTCTTTAAGGTTAAAAATTATATCTAAGGTGCCTATCAGCATCAGTAGAAAAAGTTCTTCATCTAAAGGGGTTTTCTATATGTCTGATAAAAAAAAATTTTAAGACTGTATAATAGACCAATATTTCACATTATGTACCAAGATAAAGAAAAAAATGGATGCTTAATCTAGAATTAGAGGATGAGACCATGCTGTGGGGTAGGCCAGTCTCCCACAGGGGATGGGGTCTTGGAGGTGGGATGGTCTCGGAGAAATGATGAATGTGACATATCTTTCACATTCAACCCACAGCACAGGTTTCACAGGATAAACTGCTCTGCCTTGGCTGAGGCCTGGCTTTATTTTATACCCTCATGATCTCACATATACTTGGCACACAGTTTCATTCTCAATATGCCTGTTGCCATGGAACCTAACAACAGACAGGAAGACTAGGGAGATAGTCAATGAAACACTGTTGCTAAGGGCAGGATCAGTGGGTAGGATCAATATGATCCAGATATAGGTTAAGAAATTCAGAGGACAGAGTTGCCAGAAGTTTTTATGCCTAGAAAAGAGGGTCCCATCTAAGTGGGTATATAAGCATCCTTAGGTTTAATTTTGTAAGTGGGTTCTCCTGGAAATATCCTGGGGGGATAGAGTGGGGCATATGTATTAACCCTGCAAACATGTTGTTCTCATCTATTTTTCCTGGGGCTAAGTAAGAATAATAACCATGGCAATTCCAAAATGAGGAGATGTTAATAATGAAAGTCACTTAGAGGAGTTTCAGTGGGTGTTTCCATCCTTCCTGGGGGCTGCTTTGCAGTCCCCACTTTCCACATGGACCATGCCAAACAGCATGGTCTTTGATGGCTCCCAGCATCTCCCCCTTTTTTGTTTTTTAATTGAAGAGACTTCAATTCATCTTGGGCTTGATGTAGGGTAGAACCTAGCCATGGATGATGATTGATATGTAGTCAATCAATCTTCTACATATGTGACATTCTAGAATTTGATTGGATAATATCAAATCACCTAAACAACATTACTACAACAAAGAATTCTATGATCATTTACTAGGTTTCTACAACACTCTGTGATAGATATGATTAATGTGAATAAAGCCATTTGCAGGTTAGTACCCCTTGACCTGCTGAAAGGATCATTGTGCTTTTGGTCAGCTTTTACTATCAATCATAATTGCTAGGGAGATGAACAACAAAACATATTCATATCTAGGTTTGAGGACTAAAAGCAGACCAGTTTTGGGGTGGGGGTTCCTCAATTTACAAGTTCTGTTTCTCTTGTGTTACTTTGAAGTGCCTAGCAATGCTGCTTGGCTTCTATTAATTGGAGTGTGGTAACTATAGGAAAAGATTCATTCAAATAGTCAAGCTTTTGGCTGGTATTTATTATAGGACCTTGGACTATGTCTTGTGCTTGAGAAAGGAGAGGTCATGGGCAGTAATCTTTGGGCTTTAATTCTGTAATTGCAATCTTTTGGGGGTAATAATCTAGGGGACTTAAAGTAGGGTATATATATTTATTGATCCTATAAGTATTTGCTCTCATATTATTTCTCCTGTATTGAGGAGAGAATAATAATCATAACAAGTCCATTAGTGGGGAAAATTTGATGAGAGAAGTCACAGAGGGGTGTCAAATGGAGATTTGAACCCTGGACTTCAATCCCAGAAGTCCTTGGTACTTCCCAGAATTCCCTATAATCTCATATGAGTCCTCACCTGAGTGCCAGAACACAATTTAGTATTTAAAGGACTCTCTGCCTCCCAAGCTCTCTCTTCTTCCACTTCTAAGCACACTCATTTCTCTACTTGTCATGCAAGATGTAGTAAGTGAATTGTGAATGGGCTAATCAGTCCTAGGCATGTGCTTTTCTTATTTTGTATTTTCTTATTTCCTTGATTTCTAATAATCTTTAATAAACCTCATAAAATATAATATTTTTATCAGTAGAGACTAATTTAATTTTAACAGTTTGGCTGACCACGTCAGTTGTGATGAAATACCCTCAATCTTCTTAACTTTCCTAAATCTTTTCTCTACTGTGACTAAGTTCAGCTTTTAATAGCTACTGCCTAGATTTTTTTAAGCCACGTTCCTCCAAGGATTTTCAGAAAAGCCTCTTGATCAGCTCTGCTCCTGCCACCTGCTCTTGCTTCCTGCTATCCCTGATTGCCTCTCCACACCTTCTTGACCAAGATAGCTCACCTGGTCCTGACCCTGCCCATCCTGGCTCTGGCTCTGGCTCCTGCTCCTGGCCTCTCTCTCACTCACCTGGCTCAGCTGATCCCCAGCCCCAGCAACTCTGGCCTCCGACCCATCGCCCCAGGCTGCTGGTAGCTGTCCTTTGTGTCTGTCTTCAGAATCAAACACCAGCTGGTAAAAACAGGGTTGATCTTTCCTTAGGCTATAATTAGCCTCCACCTGGGGGCAGGGCACCATGGGGGGGGGGGGGGGGGAGAAAGAGGAGAAAGAAGAGACTTTTCCAAACAGGAAGTTACAAGCATTGCTTATTTCAAAGAGTATCTTTTGAGTGCACTGGTCCTTTTATTTATCTCATCTGAGATTCAGGAGAGAATGTCAACTTCCTGCAATTCTTTGGCCCAATTTGAGATTCCAAAAACCCACCCTCACTATGGGGGAGCAGCTCAGTGGCTCAGTGGATTGAGAGCCAGGCCTAGAGACAGGAGATCCTGGGTTCTAATCTGGCCTCGGACACTTCTGGGCAAGCCACTTGACCCCCATTGCCTATCCCTTACCATTCTTCTGCCTTCTGACAAATGGTATTTAAATTGATTAAAAAAAAAACAATGAACTTTAAAGAGACTGGAGGCTATATTTTTAAGGCATTTCAGACTCCAATGTTTTATAAAAATCGCTGTATTTTATTGCATTTTGCTGATTGTTTTGTTTAAGATTTAATTTTGTTTGTTTTAAGTTCATATATTAATGTATTCAATACTATTCTGTTGCACTGAATCATTTTAATGTACTGGGTTTTAACTACTGTTAAATTCTGTTGCTTTTCCCCTATAACTATACTGAACAAATATTATTGAATAAGCCCATATATAAAAACAGCCTTTTTCTGTTTTGAATTTGTAAATTGTCACAAAGAGGATAGATGGACTTCATCAGAACTGGTTACACTTGTATAACAACCTTTGGAAAATTTAATGAGCTAAATATCTCAAATTGATTATAAGGAGTCTTTAGACATCATTTTTAGAATTTTTTAACAATCTCTGGTCATTTTGCCTGCCCCTAACAGGAGGTAAGGTCCATTTTAGTAACTGAAGTAAAATACAAATTTAATTCCCACCTCCCACATTTATAAAAATGTGAACAGATGGGACATCACAGTCTCATACCAAAGGAGCTGGGAAGTTAATCCCAGGGCATTGTACCCCTAGAAGACTCCCAAAGAGGAGTATCTCTCATTTATAATTCTTTAGCTCACTTTACCCAACATCAACAGTACAGGGGTTTGGATTTTTCCTAGACTCCTTTGCCACTCTTTTTGTAATGATATCTAGATTTCTTGATGATGTTCTAGACCCAAATGAGTTTTACTTTGTTTAAATATGTTTACCAAGGTTGAAAGATTTGCTACACCTGAAAAACTTGTGACAAGTATCCATTTTCTTTAAATGTCAAATAGCAGACACATATAAAATATAATAGTGGGTTTGTTTGCTATTGTATTTAATTGGGCTATTCAGAATTTTGGGAATATTGATACCTACATATTTATACTACTGTTCTTTATTTAAAAAAAGCTGTTACCTTGTAAAATTCATTTACTTGTACTCACAGTGGATCATGGTCAGATATGAAGAGGAAATGGATCTCATTTTTGGTGAGAAAGCCTTGTACTCTATAAGCTATATTTTTGAATTTTAAAATTATTTTATTATTATATTTTTCTTGCATGTGCAATATACTATTTCAGTTTTTTTATTTTTTCTCTCCTTTTTATATTTGAAGCACATGTCACCAGTATTAAGATTTTCTTTAATTTTTTATTTAGCAGTAATATAAGTTTAAAATACATTTGCTATAATGTCAATGCATGCCCCAAAAGCTTGAGACTATAAAAATGATGCCACTAATTGTTTTTTTAAAATTATGGGACTTTGCTTAATGATTCTGTCTGATTCCAGGACAAGATGTACAAAAGAGCCATTGCACAGTGCCAAAGAAGCACAAAGCTAAACCTGAATAGTGCCAAAAAGAGCACACAAGAAATATTAATGTGGACTCGAGGTTGTGACATTTGACATATGTTAAGTCGTAGGCCTTCCTTGTATCCACACTCTTTGTGATAATACTTACAGACGAGTATCTCAAATTTGGCTCCTACCTGACTCCTATAATCTAGTCCCTTTTCTGTCTTTCACAATGTGGCAACTTTCTGTAGACCTGGATACTGGCTGGGTAAATGCTTACTTGCTTATATTATTTTAATTGGGTCCTGATTCAAGGACCTGTTATAGATTTACTTTTCCTTTACTTGGAATTTTTACACATAAGACTTTGATAGTCTATATTTCATCCAGAAATTATCTTTTTTTATTTGGATTTTTCTTATTTTTTTTATTTATCTTATCAATTGATTCCTATACCTCATAACTCAGCCATGCATCCCTAAGTGATTCCTGTGTTTTTCAATCACCCTCTTCAGGGGGGAAATGTATACTTATTATTATTTTAAATTGCAAAGTTTAAATTTCTTGAGAGAGAAATTTTAGGTTAAGAAACATGCTACCACTCCAAATCCAGAAACTGAACTGTTTGGAGAAGACACCATGAAGATGCCTCCACAGACCACAAGCTGCATGAGAAAGATCAAGAATGAACTTTGAGTGTAGTTGATTGAAAATTTAATTTGTATGTATACTCTTATGCCAAAGGGGACTGCCCCCAACTGGCTTTTTGTCAATGCACCAAGCAATCATTGGTTTTGTTCTCTTTTCCTCTTATCCTCAAACTATTATAATCTTTAAGTTGATTATGTTTCCATGATCCTTTTGGGGAAAATGGTTTCCCAATACGATCATAGGGGGAAAGTGTAAAATGGAGATTTGAACCCTGGACTTCAATTCCCAGAAGTCCTTGGTACTTCCCAGAATTCCCTATAATCTCACATGAGTCCTCACCTGAGTGCCAGGTGATTGAATCCATCCTGGGTGAATCAGCCCTAGGCATGTGCTTTTCTTATTTTGTATTTTCTTATTTCCTTTATTTCTAACAATCTTTAATAAATCTCATAAAAT
Source organism: Monodelphis domestica (assembly GCF_027887165.1). Taxonomy (NCBI): domain Eukaryota; kingdom Metazoa; phylum Chordata; class Mammalia; order Didelphimorphia; family Didelphidae; genus Monodelphis; species Monodelphis domestica. Next base: position 504,808,412 of record NC_077229.1, on the reverse strand, counting down.
ATAATATTTTTATCAGTAGAGACTAATTTAATTTTAACAGGGAGATCAGTAGGGGGCTCTCATTCTGGGGTCTACTTTGCAGACCTCCTTTCCTTAGACTGTGACCTTGTCAGCCAGTCGGGGTATGATGGCCTCCAGCAAGACAAATTAGGGGGAACCTGGAATAGTTTTATGACTAAACAAGACATAGAGAACATAACAAGAAATGAAATGGATTGTTTTGATTACATTAAATTTAAAAAGGTTTTATATAAACAAAACCGCTGCAACCAAGATTAGAAGGGAAAATTTTTGAAACAATTATCTCTGACAAAGGCCAATTTATAAAAAATCAAAGCATTTCCCAATTGATAAATGATCAAAAGATATTAACAGGCAGTTCCTAGATGGTGAAATTAGAACTATAGTCATATGAAATAATGCTCCAAATCACTATTGATTAACAAAATACAAATTAAAACAACGCTGATATACTACCTCACACCTATCAGATTTGATATTATGACCACAAAGGTAAATGATAAATGTTAGCGGGGATGTTGGAAAACACTAATTACACTGCTGATAGAACTATGAACAGATACAATCATTCTGGAGAGCAATATGAGCTAAAGACCATATAACTGCACATTCCCTTTGATGCAGCAATAGCACTATTGAGTTTGTATCCCAAAGATATAAAAAAAAAAAGGAGAAAAAGACCTACTTATATAAAAATATTTATAGCAGCTCTTCTTGTAATGGAAAAAAAATTGGAAACTAAGGCATGTCCAGCAACTGAGGAATAGCTGAATAAACTGGTATATTGTAATAATGGAATACTATTGTGCTATAAAAAAAATGACAAACAAGATAAGCGCAGAACAATTTGGAACTATGTACAAAGGGCTTTAAAAGAATGTCTACCCTTTGACCCAGCCATACGATTGCTAGGTTCGTACCCCAAACAGATAATAAGGAAAAATACTTGTACAAAAATATTTATAGCTGTGTTCTTTGTGGTGGCAAAAAAAAAAATAGAAAATGAGGGGGTGGTCATTGATTGGGGAATGACTGAATAAATTGTGGTATCTGTTGGTGATGGAATACTATTGTGCTGAAAGGAATAATAAACTGGAGGAATTCCATGTGAACTGGAACAACCTCCAGGAATTGATGCAGAGTGAGAAGAGCAGAACCAGGAGAACATTGTACACAGAGACTGATACATTGTGGCACAATCAAATGTAACAGACTTCTCTACTAGCAAAAATGCAATGACCCAGGACAATTCTGAGGAACTTGTGAGAAAGAATGCTATCCACATCCAGAGAAAGAACTTTTGGAACAGAAATGCATAAGAAAAACATGATTGATCACATCGTTCAATACACTCCACTGCAAATATGAATAACATGGAAATAGATTTTGAACTATACATGTATAACCCCGTGGAACTGCTTGTCAGCTTAGGGAGGGGGGAGGAAATGGGGTGGGGATCATGAATCATGTAATCATGGAAAAATATTCTAAATTTAAAAAATGAAGTGAGCAGAACCAGGAGAACAGTATATACAGTAACAGAAATATTATGTGATGATCAACTGTGAAAGACTAAACTATTATCAGCAATACAAGGTTCCTGGATAACCCCAAGGGACTCATGATGAAAAAAATGTAATCTATAGCCAAAGAAGGACTTGTTGGAGTCTGATTGCAGATCAAAGCTTTCAATTTTTCACTTTATTTCCTTCATGAGTTTTTCCTTGTGTATAAGTTATATATCTCTTTTCACAGTATGAGAAATATGGAAATATGAATTGCATGACAGCACTGGCATAACCTGTGTCAGACTATTTACTACCTAAGGAGGAGGAAGGGAAGAGGAGGAAAGAGAGAACCTGAATCACAAAATGTCAGGTAATAATTATTAAAGAATTTTTCTATGTATAATTGAAAAACATTTGAAAATACCCTATACTTGGATATGGAAGCTATCTGTATAGAGAAGATAAGTGAAATTATGTGGGCAGAAAAGAGCACCTAAAAAGAGAAGAGAAGAGACAGAAGACAAGAAGAGGAAGTTCAGAACAGCTTTGAGGGACACCTGCACTTAACAAAAGTGAAGCAGATGGGGAATTTATAAAGAAAATAGAAAAGGAGGAACCAGATGAGTAGGAAAGAGTATCCAAGAGGAGGGAATGGTCCATAGGGTCAAAAGCTGCAGAAAAATTAAGGTGGATAAGGACTGAGAAAAGGCCATCAGATTTAGCAGTGTCTTAAGAGCTCACTGGAAACCTTTGAAAAACCAGTTTCAGTCAAGTGATGAAAACAAAAGTTTCATTGCGAGAAATAAAAATAGGAAGGGAAAATGAAGGTAGCAAGTAGAAATGACTCGTTGTAAGAGTTTGGCAATAAGTGGAAGGGTATTCAGCAGCTTTGGACTAGACTTGTTCCAAGTTTAAGGCTTGGCAAAGCATGAATAATGGAAGGACCAGGGGGCAAGATTTAAGGGCAGAGAAACACGAATAATTAAACTAGTTCATTATAGAGTCAGGACTATGAGGGGATGAAAGTGAGATCAGATCCAGGGTAATGAATGTTCTAGGGAAACAGGGAAAGAATCCATACAAAAAATTAGAGGTTGTGGTAAAGATTTTTTAAAATCGTTTAGAGTAAAGAGACAGAATGAGGAAGAAGGAAGAATAGGAGATTTTAATCAAAATTTCAGAGTTCAAGCATGGAAATGAAATAGTTTGAGGTGATGATGAGGTATAAGGTATAACGACCAAACCCTAAAGTTAAATAAGGTAAAGAGTAGAGATGTTAGATACGGGAGTCCATTGACCTGATTGGGCTAGGAAATTTGAAGAGATGTCAGTGAGAATACTGAAGTCTCCAAGTATGAGTGAATTTGGGGATAGATAGAAATCCTGAAAGTCCGGTACTAAACTCCCAGAGAAAGACTGGATAGTGCCTTAGGGAACAGTAAATAACAATAATAACAGTACTTACATTTATATAATATTTTATAGTTTGCAAATATCATCTCATTTGATCATCACAAAAATAACCCTGAGAGGTAGGTACTATTATTATTCCAATTTTTGCAGATGGAGAAATTGAGGCAAACAGAGATTGAGGAGTTTGTCCAGGATAAAATAACTAGTGTATGAAGCAGGATTTGAACTCAGTTCATCCTGACTTCAAGTCTAATGCCCTGTTTTCTGCTCTGTCTCATAAATGACAGCAGTAAGGATCTGAACAGAGTGATATAGAAGGATATAATGACTCCTAAAGAAAAAAGAGATTGATGGTTATATTGGCAGAGTCTGGGAGTAGCAATAGGAAGCAATGAGCTAACTCCTCTACAATTAGTTCAACTGTTTAAGATCTTTCTAAGTCAAAGACAATAAGGCTGTGTTATCAACATAAAGGCTAAGACTTCTTTTCCTGTTTCCTTTAGTAGAAGACATGAAATCAGGTCGTCTTAATGGAATAGGTGAACTAATTTTTTAAAAAAGATCTATGTATATATAAAACTATACTTTGCTTATCTCTATTTATCAGTCCTTTTTATGGAGATAGACATACACAAGTTATTCTTCAAACAACATTTCTGTTGCTGTATTTAAGGTTCTCTTGGTTCTGGTTATTTTACTTGTGATAATTTCTGGAAGGTCTTTCCATGTTTTCTAAAAAATTAACCTGCTTGTTATTTTTATGGTGAAGTAATATTCTGTCACAATCATGTGCCATGACTTGTTTAGCCGTTTTCTAATTAATGGGCATCCCCTCAATTTCTAGTTCTTTGCTACTATGAAGAGAGCTGCTATCAATATTTTAGAACATATAGGTTTTTCCCTTGTTCCCTGATCACCTTAAGAAATAAATACAATAGTGGTATTGCTGGTTCAAAAGGTATACACCATTTAAACCCTTTAAGCATAATTCCAGATTGCTCTCTAAAATGGTTGGATCAGGTTCTACCAGCAGTACATTAGTGTCCCCTTTTTTCTATATCTTCTCCAACATTTGTCATTTTGCCCTTTTATCATTTTAGTCAATCTGATGGGTGTGAAATGGGGTCTCAGAGTTGTTTTGATTTGTATTTTCTACTCAATAATGGCTTAGAACATTTAAAATATAGCTTTGATTTTTTCTGTGTTCAAAATCTTTCAATGGCTTGTTGCTGAATCTCATTTTGGATAGAAACTATTCTATCATTCAAGACCCTCCATAATCTGACTAACCGAACTCATTTCTGAGTACTCCCTGCTGGCCCCTTCTGCTAGTTAAGAGTATTCTGCTCAAGATTCTATAAGCTGTATGAAATGAAGAAATCATTGGTGCTCTGTAATGGTCAGTTTCAGCTGAATGATAAGGTCTGAAGCCATATTGCAGAGGGTTTAGACATGAGTAAAAGGATAGAAAGGGATGGCACCTAGCAAAGATGACTTTCTCAAGAATTGTAGCTAAGCAAGGGAGGAAATACATACATAAGAATAGTTGGATCAAGTGAGAACTTTTTAAGAATGGGAGAGAAGGGTTTGCTTTGGCAAGGAGAAAGGCCACTTCACTAGAGACATGACTGAAGAAACAGTCTTTTTTATTTTTTATTTTATTTCTTTATTTTAAACCCTTACTTTCCATCTTGGAATCAATACTGTGTATTGGTTCCAAGGCAGAAGAGTGGTAAGTGCTAGGCAATGGGGGTCAAGTGACTTGCCCAGGGTCACACAGCTGGGAAGTGTCTGAGGCCAGATTTGATCATAGGACCTCCTGTCTCTAGGCCTGGCTCTCAATACACTGAGCTATATAACTGCCCCATTGTAAAAATGGAGATTTGAACCCCAGAATTCAATCCCCAAAAGTCCTTGACAGTTCCCAGAATTCCTTATAATATCACCTGAATTTCCACGTGGGCCAAGAATAAAAATTGTATTTAAACTGACTGTACCACCTACTTGGTCTCTCTGCTTCCGCTTCCAAGCACATCTCAAGATGTAGTAAGTGAAATGTGAATGGGCTAGTGCTCTAGGCATGTGCCTTCTTATTTTGTATTTCTTTATCCTTGATTTCCAATAATCTTTAATATACCTCTAAAATATAACACTTTTAGTAGAAAAACAAAATTTAATTTTTACAGTTTGGTGTATAGAAACTAAATTTAATTTTTATACCATGAAAGAGTCTTCTTCTAAGGGATCTCCCTTCACTCAGAATTATACAGACTTTATGTGGCTCCCTAGACTCAAATTTGATTGGGTAGTTCATATGTTTGTGTAAATACTTGGATAGGAATTTAACCTCTCAGTGCCTCAGTTTCCTCATCTGTAAAATAAGAGTTTTGGGCTGAATAACCTCTACAGTCTTTTCCAACTTTATATCTATGGCCTCTGAGCTAGGTCATAATAATAATATTAGGGTTACAGCCTAGTGATTTCACTGATATAGAGAACTCCCAGAAGGAGAAACTCCCTCTACCAATGCAGGTCAGTGTATCTGCAATCTATAATCTTAGAGGGTTCCCTAGAGCACTGAAAGAAGTGACTTTCATTAATAGCCCTCATTGATACAAAGGGTCCCAAAAGTCTTACTACAGTTTTAAGCTATTAAATCCTTATTACTAAATGTATACAGTTTTCTAAAAGTCTTAATCCAATTTAAAGTGCTAATAACTATATTAAAGTTAAAGCTTCCCGAACCCGCGAGAAGCCACAAAGTAGGAAGATAGAAAAAGGATAGAAGTTCTGGATGCCGCAAAGGGCGTGAGGGAGCCAAGTTTGAGATGTCAAAAATGAGTCAGAGATCAGTTATTATTAATATCTTGGAGCTGCAGCCATGCCCTGATCAGTGGACGTCACTGAAAGGCTATTTCCTGTCCAAAGATCCAAATTTAACACTTCACTGGTCAGAGGATGATATAGCTCAGCTAAGAGAATGAATAGAGAATGATAGGAGGAATTAGAGAGTAATAGGTATTAGCACTGGAAAAGAAAGAGACATCTGGCTGAAGGCCAGGTTTCAGGTAGAGATAGAGAGGAGAGAGAAAGGTGGAAAGACAGTGATCAGCAATCCTGTGAGATCGTCCAAGAGAGAGAGAGATGGCCACAGCTCCCTATTTAATCTCTTTGATGCGCAAATGTACTCAATACATATTGATAAGTTACACAGTGTCTCAATACATATTGATGAGTTACATAGTGTATTGCCATTGGATAATTGCAAATTATGACAAGGTGAAGGTGGAGTTCTATCCTCAGGTGAGCGAGACAAAGGGAAGCAAGGTTTCATGCCCTAACCTTAGCCATGCTGGGAACAGAGTTCATTGCCATGCGCAGAATGGCCATGTGCCCACACACAATCCTTGCCTCTTAATTATACATATGGGCTGGACTGCTACAAAAGTTTTAGTAGCTTAAAACTAGAGTGCTAGACCTGGAGTCAGGAAGACCTGAATTCAAATTCAGCCTCAGACACTTACTAGCTATGTGACCCTGGGCAAGGCACTTAACCTTTATTTGCCTCAGTTTACTGGAGAAGGAAATGGCAACTACTCCAATGTCTTTGCCAAAAAACTTCACAGATAGTTTTGGAGTGTTGTGGTCATAGTCCATGGGATAATTTAGATTCATGATTGCACAACAACAAAGCTTAAAACTGCACTAACACTTTTAAGTTTGAAAACTGTTTTTCTTTTGACAAAGCTCTAAAGCAGAAAGCATAAGAATTATTATCCCTCCTTTAGAATGATGAAGCACAGACCTAAAGAGGTTTAAACATTTGCTCATGGGCACATGGTATGAAGAAAAGGGCTCTGGCCTTGAATTTGAGAGACTTGCAGCATTCCCAAAGCCATAGCTCTTCTGTTTCTCTTATTGTGGATAATGTTTGGCTTTCTGGGGCTCCTGTGATCTTATTTTAAGGATTTCTATGAAGCATTCTTACCTGAAGGACTTGGCTTTCCAATGTACCCCAGCTATATCAGGGCATGCATTACTGGCTCTATCATTGCATAACTAGCAGTACCTCTGCAATTCCTCTTCTATCCATCCCCTCTCCTTCTTACTTGTTCTGTTGCTCCAGATTAATGGGCCTTCTGCACCCAATTTCTTGCTGCTTACTCCATCATGCTCGGTGGCCATAATAACATTACTCCTCTGATCAAAAATCTGCAACAGCTCCCTATCTAACCTGGAATGAACTAAAAATTGAAGGGCTTAGCCTGGTATTTAAAGTCCTCAACATCAGTCTCTAATATATTTGTTGCCATCTTGGATATCTCATATATTCTCTTCTCGTGGCTTATTGGTCTGTTTTTCACCCAACTTGTCCCTTATTCTCCTCTCTCTATGCCTTTGTTCAGCACTATATTCTATGTCTAAAGTTCTATGATTCTTTCTCTAATACTAATGAAAAGGGTTTAATTAAGTTCTCCATTTCCTCAGTGGTGAATGCCCTGAAAGTGTTCAGATAAGAAAGAGCATAGATTATAGCTTCAACATTATTATTTGGCTGTGGTGAAACATCTTTTAAAGGATCCTGATTGTATTCCGATTTTTCCACCAACACCTACATCCTCAGATCTTGATGACAATAGTAATAGACTTATAGACTTACTAATAACTGATTTCAACTGTTTTTCTGGGAATTTAATGTCTGTGTTCAAATCCAATTGTTCTTTTTTTGGTAACCTTTTTCTTTCCTCTCATCTTAACAATGAGATAAAAAATCACTCCACAGTGTAGAAGGACCTAATTTACAGATGGGAAAATTGGACACAAGATAAGCAATAAGAGAGTAACAGAAACAGTTTGCATATTATCTAGATTTTTCAATGAAATTATGATATTCAAAGAAAATAATCTTTATATAAATGGATGGATAATCAGAAAGTATCTCCATGACTTTTAAACAGGTTGCCAGAAATACATTCTAGAAGCAAGAAACAGTGGTCTACTGTGCCAGATCTGTCTGCTCATTTCTGCCTTGATATATGTATGGTGAGAAGAAGGGCAAAGATGTGTACAAAGCATCTTCAAGCAAGCATGGCTTATAGAACTGATACCTTGATGGCCTTTCTGTTTATCTTTTCCTTTTCCAGCTTTGGATTCTTTTATGTTTCTGGGGCTGATGGTAATTGGATCTTCTGCTGATCTCTCACCACCCACCATCCAAAGTCTTGCCATCCTTTCATCTACCTTACTCATAACTGTAAGTTCGCTTTATCTGGTCATTCCAGCATTGCCCATTATTCCCTCTTCTTGATGTTTTTAGTTTTTCCACTTGAGATGTACACTCTAGAAGAATGGCCTATATGAATTATGAGAGATTTTTAGTTTCCATCTTTTTCTCCCATTTTAGGCATTTTATAGTCAGAAAATACAATACAGTTTGGGGAAATGTGTGTATTGTCTTTAAGCATCAACTGTAATTAATTTCCTTTGGCAACGAGGAATAGTAGAAAGAGAACTAAGTTGGAAGCCTTTAGACCAAGTTCTAGTCCCAGCCACTAGTGTGACCTTGACCAATTCTTTTCATCTCACTGGGAGTCATTTTCCTAATATGTCAAATAAAAGTGTTGCAGTTGACCTCTTTGGTCTCTTCTGGATCTAACACCCTGTGATTCCACAAACTCTGTTCCTATGTTTTAGAGATATCTAATCACTGTCAGCAGCTAGACAAATTAAGCAGCTAACCTAAATTTCATGGGACAAAAGCATAGCAGGACTAAAGTGAGACAGTCATTTCCAAACCAACACTTTGCATCAGAAGCAAGCAGGATCCAGACACACTCATTATGGTAATGATCACGATTATACCCTAATCTTTCTCACTAAGGAAACAGTTAAACGAAGCTTAAGGTTATTTGCAGCATTTGTCAGTCTTGTATTACACAGGCCAAGACCATTCATTGAGAAAATTATATGACCTTGATACACAGCCAACAACTACAAATTCTTCCTTGGAGCCTATAAAACAACAGTATAACCAAAATCAGAGCTGACAGAAACCATCTTCTGACAGATGCAAACCCAGTTATGGATAGTATGAAACAGGTTCCCAGGCTGGACCAGTCTCCTATGCTAAATTTTCATTTGGATCATGCCAATAACCTGGTTATTCCCCACGGCTCTGTCTTGGGCCCACTTTTCTTTCCCCTTCTTCCCCCTCTACTGTTTTGTTTGGTGATCTCATAAGCTCTCATGAATTCAATAATCATCTCTGTATCAGTGATTCTCAGATCTATTTATCCAACTCTAACCTCTCTCCTGAATTCTGATCTCATGTTTTTAATTGCCTTTTATTTTAATTTTATTTTTTAACTTGGAAAATCTTATTTAATTAATTAATTTAGAATATTTTTCCATAGTTACAAGAGCCATGTTCTTTCCCTCCCCTCACCCAACTCCTCCTCTAGCCAATGTACATTTCCACCGGGTTTTACATGTGTCATTGATCAAGACCTATTTCCATAATATTGATATTTGCAGTAGGGTGAACATTTCAAGTCTACATCACCAGTCATATCCCCATCAACCCATGAGATCAAGCAGTTGTTTTTCTTCTGCGTTTCTATTCCCACAGTTCTTCCTCTGGATATGAATAGTGTTCTTTCTTATAAGTCCCTCTGAATTGTCCTGGATCATTGTGTTGCTGCTAGTAGAGAAGTCCATTACATTTGATTGTGCCACAGTGTATCAGTCTCTGTGTATAATGTTCTCCTGGTTCTGTTCCTCTCATTCTGCATCAATTCCTGGAGGTTGTTCCAGTTCCCATGGAATTCCTCCACTTTATTATTCCTTTGAGCACAATAGTATCCCATTACCAACATATACCACAATTTGTTCAGCCATTCCCCAACTGAAGGGCATCCCTTCATTTTCCAATTTTCAGATTCAAGTCTCAAGCTTTTGGGGGCATGCATTAGCAAATATATGTTAAACCTATATTACATCAAAATCAAAAAAGTTAAAGAAAATCTTGACATGTGCTTCAAACATAAAAAACTGAAATGGTATATTGCACATGTAAGAAAAATATAATAATAAAAGAGTTTTAAAAATAAAAATATAGCTATAATCATTGACACACTGTGTCAGCTAAGGAAATATAGAATGCAAGGCTTTCTCACCAAAAATGAAATCCATTTTTTTTTCACATCTGGCCATGATCCACTGTGAATTTTACAAGTAAATGAATTTTACAAGGTAACAGTTTTTTTTTAAATAAAGAACAGTAGTGCAAATATGTAGGTATCAACATCCCCAAAATTCTCAATAGCCCAGTTAATTACAATAACAAATACACTATCATTTTTACATGAGTTGCTGTATGGCATTTGTAAAAGCTTATGAACTGATGGATATTTTTCACAATTTTACAAACGTATCAAATCTTTCAACATTGGTAGACATATTTTTTTTAAAAAGTAAAACTTATTTTGATTTTGAACATCATCAAGAATTCTAGATATCATTATAAAAAATGTGGCAGAGGACTCTAGGAAAAATCCAAACCCCTGAACTGTTGATGTTGGATAAAGTGAGCTGAATTTATAAATGAGAGATGCTCCTCTTTTGGGGGGCCATCCAGGGGTACTATATGCCCTGGAATTAACTTCCTATCTTCCGTTCACTTTTTTCTAAATGAGGGAGGTGGAGGTTATAATTATATTTCACTTCAGCTACTAAAATGGGCCTTACCTCCTGTTAGGGGTAGGCAAAAAGATCAGAGATTGTTAAAAAAAAATTCTAAAAATCATGTCTAAAGAACCCTTAAAATCAATTTGAGATATTTAGCTATTAAATTTTCCAAAGGTTGTTATACAATAGTAGCAATTTTCTGATGGAGTCCATCTATCCTCTATGTGATAATTTACAAAATCAAAAATAGAAAAGCTGTTTTTATATGGGTTTAATCAATAATGTTTGTTTAGTATTGTTATGGGGGAAAGCAACAGAATTTAACAGTAGTTAAAACCCAATACATTAAAATGATTCAGTGTAACAGAATAGTATTGAATGCAGTAATATATGAACTTAAACCCACAAAGTTAAATCTTAAACAAAATAATCAGTAAAATGTGATATAATACAGAGATTTTTATAAAACATTGGAGTCTGAAATGCCTTAAAAATATAACCTCCAGTCTCTTTAAAGTTCCTTTTATTTTTTTTAATTATCCATTTAGATGCCTATTGTCAGAAGGCAGAAGGTTGGTAAGGGATAGGCAATGGGGGTTAAATGACCTGCTCAGGGCCACACTGCCAGGAAGTGTCTGAGGCTAAATTTTAACCCAGGACCTCCCATCTATAGGCCTGGCTTTAAATACACTGAGCCACTGAGCTTCCCTCCCATAGTAAGGGTGGATTTTAATAATCTCAAATTTGGCTAAAATGTTGCAGGGAGTTGAAATTCTCTCTTGACTCCCAGGTGAGATAAATGAAAGTATCAGTACACTCAAAAGATATCCTCTTAAAGCAGTCATGCTTGTAAGTTCCTGTTTGGAAAAGTCTCTTCCTTCTCTTCTTTCTCCCCCCCTGTGCCCCCTGCCCTTTGCCACATGGAGGCTAATTGTAGCCTAAGGAAAAATCACCCCCATTTCTTTTTTTACCAGAGTTTTTTTTGATTCTGAAGAAATTGAGTCTGCTACCAGCAACCTGGGTCCTGGGGCTGGGGCGCTGAGCCATCTGTGTCGGAGGCCATAGTTGCTGGGGCCGGGGATCAGCTGGGCCAGGTGAGCTAGAGCACAGACCAGGAGCCTGGAGCCAGGAGCTGGGAAGCAGGCAGGTAGGAGTGAGATGAGTCAAGAGGCTTGCTAAAAAGCCTTGGAGAAACGTGACTTTAAAAAAATCTAGGAATGAATGCTGGAGGGGATGTGGCAAAGTAGGGACATTAATTCATTGCTGGTGGAGTTGTGAACTGATCCAACCATTCTGGAGGGCAATTTGGAACTATGCCCAAAGGGCGACAAAAGAATATCTACCCTTTGACCCAGCCATAGCACTGCTGGGTCTGTATCCCAAAGAGATAATGGACACAAAGACTTGTACAAAAATATTCATAGCTGCGCTCTTTGTGGTGGCCCAAAACTGGAAAACGAGGGGATGCCCATCAATTGGGGAATGGCTGAACAAACTGTGGTATATGTTGGTGATGGAATACTATTGTGCTCAAAGGAATAATAAAGTGGAGAAGTTCCATGGAGACTGGAACAACCTCCAGGAAGTGATGCAGAGCGAGAGGAGCAGAACCAGGAGAACATTGTACACAGAGACTAATACACTGTGGTATAATCGAACGTAATGGACTTCTCCATTAGGGGCGGTGTAATGTCCCTGAACAACTTTCAGGGATCCAGGAGAAAAAAAAAAACACCATTCATAAGCAAAGGATAAACTATGGGAGTGGAAACACCGAGAAAAAGCAACTGCCTGAATACAGAGGTTGAGGGGACATGACAGAGGATAGACTTTAAATGAACACTCTAATGCAAATACTATCAACAAAGCAATGGGTTCAAATCAAGAAAACATCTAATGCCCAGTGGACTTACGCGTCGGCTATGGGGGGTGGGGGGGAGGAAAAGAAAATGATCTATGTCTTTAACGAATAATGCTTGGAAATGATCAAATAAAATATATTTTAAAAAAAAAATCTAGGCTATCTTTTTTTAAGAAAAATTTTTTTAAGAAAAAATTGAGAGTTTTTCCCTTTTGGTCACCAAAACTGTAACAGTTAAATTTAGTTTTTCTACTAAAAAGTATTATATTTTTAGAGGTTTATTAAAGATTATTAGAATTAAGAAATAAAGAAATACAAAATAAGAAAAGCACATGTAACCTACTCACTACATTTTGCCTGCCTGGTAGAGACGCGTATGTTCATTTAGAGCCTAATCCCCAACCCATGTAATCAAGCAGTTGTTTCTCTTCTGTGTTTCTACTCCCACAGTTTTTCCTCTGAATGTGGATAGCGGTTTTTCTCATAGGTTCCTCCAGGTTGTTAAGGATCACTGCATTGCCACTAATGGAGAAGTCCATTACATTCCATTGTACCACAGTGTATCAGTCTCTGTGTACAATGTTCTCCTGGTTCTGCTCCTCTCACTCTGCATCAGTTCCTGGAGGTCATTCCAGTTCACATGGAATTGCTCCCATTAATTATTCCTTTGAGCACAATAGTATTCTATCATCAACAGGCACCACAATTTGTTCAGCCATTCCCCAATCTAAGGGCATCCCCTCATTTTCCAACTTTTTTTTTTTTTGCCACCACAAAGAGTGCAGCCATGAATATTCTTGTACAAGATTGGATTGCCATTGTTATTATGTTAGCTCATCCAACCCATGAACAATTAATGTTTTTCCAATTATTTAGATCTAGTTTTAATTGTGTGGATAATGTTTTATAGTTGTGTTCAAATAATTCCTGTGTTCGTCTTTGCAGATAGATTCCTAAGTATTTTATATTGCCTATGGTGATTTTAAATGGAATTTCTCTTTCTTGCTCTTGCTGCTGAGATGTATTGGAAATATATAGAAATGCTGATGGTTTATGTGTGTTTATTTTATAACCTGAAACTTTGCTGAAGTTGTTGATTATTTCTAGTAGCTTTTTAGTTGAATCTCTAGGATTCTTTAAGTAGACCATCATATCATCCGCAAAGAGTGACAGCTTGGTCTCCTCATTGCCAATTCTAATACCTTCAATTTCTTTTTCTTCTCTAATTGCTACTGCTAGTGTTTCTAGTACAATGTCAAATAATATAGGTGATAATGGTCATCCTTGTTTCACTCCTGATTTTATTGGGAATGCATCTAATTTATCCCCATTGTAGATGATGCTTCCTGATGGTTTTAGATATATACTGTTTATTATTTTTAGGAAAGACCCTTCTATTCCTATACTTTCTAGTGTTTTCAATAGGAATGGGTTATGGTTCACTTCTTGAAAGAAATCCCTAAATGAAAACTCTCAGGAACACAGAGCCATCAGATCAAAGAAAAGAAACTGCAGCCAACAAAAAAAGAAATAATTTGAGTAGCACGGAGATATAGTAAGGATCACACATGATTTAGCAGTAACAATTATAAAGGAATGGAGGCACTGGAATTGTTCATCCTTTGTTTTTGAAGATGGCCAATGACATCACAAAGTGATGTCAACTTAAAAGTGTATTTGGATTTAAATAAAGCAGTTTCCAGAGTTGTCAGCCTCATTCTCTCTTCTAGTCATTGAAATTCAGTGGCAAAACAAAAGTCAAGATGATGTGATGGCCCAGGATGTAGAGCTCCACAGTACCTGCTTCAATCACTCTTTATGGCCTTGGAAAAAAAAAATGTTCTCATGTTCACACTCTGCCTGGGGAAATCTTTGCATGTTTTAGGGTAGACACTACCCCCACCCCCAAACTCACTGATAGATTTGAAACTTGTTGGTTACCCTCAACCTAGTTTAGTCCATCTGTTCAGAAAGTTTTACTGGAATGTGGTCACTTCAAATGCTACAGCTTTTTGGAGCCAATGTTGAAAACTGGACAAGAAGTGAACACCAAAGGTGGATGAGCAACCTTGTAAAGGGGTTAGAAAGCCCCCACACTAGAAGTGTTTGTCTTCCCTCAATACCCAATACCTTGGAATGCAATATCCCAGAAGGCAAAGCATATAGGTGTTCAATCAAAAATAACTCAACCAGCAAAAATGAGTATAATTATGCAAGGGGAAAATGGGCAAAGGATGTCTCCTTTCCCATTTATATAGAGATATATGTCTTCCTCATTTGGAATATGAACTCCATGAGATAATGGACTGTGCTTTTTCTATTGCAATCTGCAACATTTAGCACAGTGCTTGGTACATACTAATTGTTTAATAAATATTTTGTCAATTACTAATACATTCCTCTAGAACAATTGACAGACATAGAAATATATTTTATATAACCATAGAGGTTTGAAATGCCTATTTTTGGTTTTATGATTGTAAATAGAAACTTCTGATTTTACTAATGAAAGAGAACCTTCAGGGAAGAAATTCCTTCTTCCCTTAGAGATCAACACCTGCTTTTATTAGTGAGTTAGTTACCTCTAGGTACCAAAAGTTTAGATGACTTGCCTAAGATCACACAACTATTTGTCAGAATTTTTCATTCCAAACTTGGCTCCCTTCACTTTACCACATTGCCTTTTTGTAAGTACAGTATTAGTAGAATTCCTTTTAAGGCTTTTTATATTTATTTCTAGCATGTTTTTGGATAATGCATTTTTTAACTGCACTGCTTCATTTGGATCTTATAACAACTCAGTGATATTAATAAGAATAGGTGTTCTAATTCTGTAACTTTACTCATTAAAACAGCACTAGCACCAGGACTAGATTCAAGTCTCCTGTTCTCTAAGATCTGCTTCTAAGGTCTGTTAAAGATATGAACTGATGAACCAACTTTATGGATTATGTATTCAAATTTGTATCATAGCTTGCACAAAAGACATTCTTTATTCACATAATTTTTCCTGTGTGGGGAGTTAGACTGAGTTTTCTTTATTAATAATAGATCTTATTTAACAGGCTCTGTAAATTTCTAGGACTTGATGCAATCAGCACAGTGAATTCCGAAAAAAGAATTATATTGGAGTGTATGCTAATTTAACTTGGCATTCCTTTTCAACACCTTTGCAGAATTTTTCTTCTTTATAATCTTTTCCAGCAGATAAGCCTCAAATATCTTCAATATGATTTTTTCAGATTTTTATCTTGAGTACTTCAACATGAGATGGTCCAAAGTTTTATGAAATGATACTTCTTTGTTTTTGTACACCTATTAAAATAAAACTCCACCAATTCTTAATTTTTTTTTTCCCAAAGAGAATGTGAACTATACTTTCATTTAACTGCAATTCCCTTTTATCTTCTGGTTTCAAATGATATGTTAGGATTAAGATCATTTAATTCTTCCATTGTTTACTTTTTGGCCACTGGACAAGAATCTAATGTAATGAGTATCAAAAGCTGTAAATATTAATAAATGTCCTAAAAAACAAATGATTATTAGGATCCCAGTCAAGTGACCAACTTCCTGATAGTAAACCTCTATTTTTTTAGTTAGCTCATTTTTGGAAAGCAAACCTATCTATGACCATATCAAAGCCTTTCCAGTATGTTAGAATCTTTTTGCACTATACTAGAAAAGCCTTCAAGAGCCCAGAGTTGCTACCCCATCATGGTGAGTCATTGAAGTAGGACCTTTTGGCTCTGATATATAATTTAATAGTTTATGTAATATGTCCACAAGGATATGCGTCATAATTTAATGGGATAAGTAGATGTAGATGCTTTTTAATGCTATATTTTTCAAATGGTACAGAGATGAGAAGTTTAAACCTCTTAATTATATAATACAAAGGCTCCAAAAAACATGTCATGCTTAATGAATGCTATAGAAGAATTTAGGAGGCAATTATAATAAGTTTGCATTTATACAGAGCTTTATATATATATATATATATATATTTTTTTTTTTTTGCTGAGGCTGATAGTCAGGCCAAACAGTTTTTGAAAAAGATCAGTCCCTATCACTCACGTGACCAAAATGGAGAAACAGTCTCAGGGCCTCCACTCCAAGCACCTGGCTCCAACTACCTCCTTTCCTCCACACAGGAAGTCCCCAGACTCCTCAGCTGTCCTCTACCTCACTTCCTGTGTCTCCCCTGTGCCAATGGTGGCTCTAGCTTAACCCAGGACCTCCCAGAGGTCTGTCCCCTTTGCACATGTCTGTTGAAGGCCATATTCTCAAATAATTAAATCTTGAGCTTTGCTGCAGCCCTTCCTAAATCCTATTACCCTGAGTAGGGTGGAGATTGTAGTTTCCAAGACCTGATTCTGTCATTCCAAGTATCTCTATTGTTATTGATCAGGAAATAGTTAAATCACATCCTCTAAAGAATGGTTTGAACAGGGTTGAGTAGTTTTGAATATTGTGCTATTGTGAATAATAGCATTACAATTGACAGCACGCAGCTTTCTAATGTCAACACTTTCAGTTATCTGGGCAGCACCATCGCCAACGACGGGTCCCTAGACCACGAGATTAATGACAGGATCCAAAAGGCCAGCCAGGCACTTGGGCGGCTGCGCTGCAAAGTCCTCCAGCACAGAGGTGCAAGCACTGCGACGAAGCTCAAAGTGTACAACACAGTGGTCCTCCGCTCGCTCCTGTACAGTTGCGAGACATGGACACTGTACCGGAAGCACATGAAACAGCTGGAGCAATTCCACCAACGCTCTCTCCGGTCAATCATGAGGATCTGATGGTAGGACTGAATCACCAATCAGGAAGTCCTCGACAGAGCCAACTCCACCAGCATCGAAGTCCTGGTTCTCAGAACCCAGCTACGATGGTCTGGACACGTCCTCCGCATGGACCCACAGCGAGTACCAAGACAGGTATTCTATGGTGAGCTGTCAGCCGGACTCAGGAAACAAGGCCGACCAAAGAAAAGATTCAAGGATCAGCTAACGTCAAACTTGAAGTGGGCTGGCATGACACCAAAGCAACTAGAACTCGCTGCCTCTGTCAGAAGCAGCTGGCGAACCCACATTAACCATGGAGCCACCACCTTTGAAGATGAGCGACGTCGACGTCTTGCTGCTGTGCATGAACGCCGACACCGCACCTCCCGTAACAACTGGCGTCCCAGGCCCCATGTGCCACAAACTCTGCGCCTCAGTCTTTGGACTGCAAAGCCACATGAGGGTACACCGTAGATGAAACTGCACAAAGACAATTGTCATTCTCAGTCACTGAGAGACTACCACTATATATATATATATCATCTCATTTGATCCTCAAACCATTCCAATGAAGTAGGAAGTAAAAATATCATTATCCTTATTTCACAGATGAGAAAACTAAGGCTTAGAGTTTAAGAAACAAGCTCAAAGTTACACTAGAAGTAGTAGCAGAGTCAAATTCCAATCCCCCCAAAATAACTGGATTTCTTTTCCATACATACAGGATTTCCAGGACAGATTTACCATTCCTTTTCTAATTGAAAATAAGATCAATGGATGATTTATGTAACAATTTTAGAATCAAGGCTGTTATTCCACAAGATTTCAGGAATTATTTTTTCTATGAGATTATAGGAAAAAGTGATTATAACCCAAGTCAAATAGTACTCCAAAATCAAGGTCCTAGAAAGGCTCTAAGTATATATTTACTTATTTAAATAAACATTACTAATGTTAAAACAATTTAGTTTTGTATATTATCCATGCAATACAGTTTAAATGAGATTGACAAACAAAAATTTAAAAGCAGAAGCTATTTTATTTATTGACTTAAAAACTTTTTTTAAGGTACTTAAGATAAGTACCTTAGTTCACTAAATAATTTTTAAAAGATTGCCTATATTTTTATTTCAATTCAACATGTTATTTTATATTAATTATTCAGCAGAAATTATCAAAAGTTTTGAGGTCATTTCACTTCCCATCAGATATAGTCAAAGTTATGCAGAAACAATTCTTAAAAGAAGTGCATACTAGTAAACCACACAAAAGAGTGTTTCAAATCCAGGCAGCTAAATAGTTTGGTAGATAGAGAGCCAGGGCTGGCGACAAGGAGATTCTGGTTTCAAATCTGGATTCAGACATGTCCTAGCTGTGTTGTTCTGAGCAAGTCAACTGGTCCCAATTGCCTAACCTTACTGCTGTTCTGCCTAGGAACTGATAGTATTGATTCTAATCAAAGAAAGTCAGTATTATTTTTTAAAAAAGAATAAAAGAGTCCTTCAAATCACTAATAAGAGAAATACAAGTCAAAATAATTCTTTGTTTTTACCTCATACCCAGCACATTGGCAAAAACCCCCAATAAAAGAAGAAAAGTCAATATTAGAAGGGTTGTATAAAACAGGTATACTAACATTGTCTTTGAAGAAACTGTGAATTGGTCCAGCTATTTTGGAAAACAATTTGGAATTATGCAAAGTAACTAAAATGTCCATATTCTCTGAGCTAGACTGTTTCACATATTCGAAAGGAGGTCAATGATACAAATAAAGTCCCTACATACACCATTGTATTTACTGCAGCATTTTTTTAATAGTAGCAAAGAACTGGAAATAAAGTAGTTATTCACTGACTGAGAAATGGCTATCAACAAGTTTATATGTAAAAGTATTGGAATATTACTGTGCTATAAGAAACAATGAATGTAATATAGAAGCATGGGAAGACTGAACTGATATGAACTATATGAAATGATACAAGGTGAAGTTGAACTAGAAAACAGTATACATATTGACTACAACAGTGATGGTGAATCTTTTAAAGACTAAGTGCCACACCCCACCACCCCAAAAAAACCTCCAAGTGCCACACACCCCTACTCCAGATAGGGGTGGAAGTCTCTCTCATTGGTCTGTTGGGTAGAAGGGTGGGTGATGAGAAATACATATGAAGAGGGGGTGGGGAGTGACCAGAGTACTGTGCTCTGTTCTCCTCCAGCTCTGCTGCCTATGAGTTGCTCACCTTACCCTGTGTGATCCCATTGGGTTGTTAGGCAGAGGGGTGGGGGAAGTGAAAAAAGTCTACAGGCACAGTGGAGAGGGGGAAGGAAGCAGCTCTATTGAGTCTCTCTGCCTTTCTAGTAAAGAAATCTGGGGGTGGGGGAAGAATGGGTGGCAGTGTGCCCACAGAGAGTGCTCTGCATGCCATCTTTGGTACCCATGCCATAGGTTCACCATCACTTGAACTACAACAATGGAAATTGAAAGAACAAGAAAACAAAACCTGACTGATTTGAAATTGTGCCTAAGGCTTGCCCCTAATAAAAGGTTGGAGAAGGCATCTCCTTTCTCTTTTTGATGAGGTGAGAAACTACCAGTGTGGAACATTACTGGTTTTGACTAGTTTTTCTTTTTTTCTTTCTTCTTTTTATGAAGGATATTTTATGAGAGAGGTAGGCAGAGGGATTCATTGAGAAAAGCAGGTGATATAAAAACAATCGATGGATAAAAATTTATTTTAAACTACAAAATGTCCAATTGGCTTGGAATTTTAAAATGAGTCCCCAATTGACTTGTAATTTCATTGGTTTGGAGAACTTTTTATCCATCTGAGGAGCTTCTATGGTAGAGACTCCCTCTGTCAAGGCATATTAACAACCAATATGGAACTTATAATAGAGAGATGCCTGAGTCACTGAAAGGTTGATACTTGCTTTTATGTGTTAGAAGCAGTGTCTAGACTCAAGTTTTTCTGACTCCAAGGCCAGGTTATCTGTTGATAAAGCCAATCTGTCTCTCTTGAGTTACAAAATTTGGGTCTGTGTATATACTTAAATTTTCATATAGCTGCTTAGCTCAATTTTTTAAATGTTTTAAAGGTTATAGTCATTGTTACAAGAAAATTGAATTTTAAATATAGCATACAAATGTAGTCTTTCTTTCATATTGCATCCAATATCTAAAACAATTTAAAAAAAAACCTGTAATTTAGGAGCAGGTGGTCAGATAGACACTATAAGATGGTGTTTCTCAATCATGATGACATGTATGGAAAGTGCCTTTGAGAAAACTGTGGAATACTCATGAACATTCTATAACTAGTTGGGAGGAGCCTACTTTCCTTGTGCAGCCAGAACTATGAGGATCTTCAAAAGGCCTGAATCAGTCCCTGCATCTTTCCCTCATTCTCATCTTGGGGGTGCTCAGTAACTCTTCCTCTCAAAGAGATGGATGAGAGACTGTGCTCTACTTCAGTGCAATATAGCCATCTCAGAAAAAGAAGCATAGACTTTTCGCCCTTTTCTTCACTTTTTTTTTCTGTTCTAAGTGCAAGGGGTGAAATCTCCAACCCTGTGAGTTTCAAAGGTCAAGAGAACTAGCCTTGGGAATCTGAGAATTAAAATCCAATCTCTCATATCTTGAAGCACAGACACCCCAAGGAGCAAAAAATAAATGATCTTCCAATCCAAGCCTGAGAAAGAATTCACTTAGCAGTCATACTTGATCTGGTTCAGGGAGAGTGGGGCCGCAGTATATATGTTACCTATCACAATAGTTAAAAAAATCAAAGGATCATAGAATTAGAATTGGAAAGGATTTCAGATGCTATCCAGTTCAGCCTCCCCATTTTACAGCTGACAAAAGGAACAGAGAAGTTAAGTGACTTGCCACAGGTCATAGAGCTAGTTAGTGTCTGATCAAGTTTGAACTCAGGTCTTTTTGACCACATGCCTCCTTGCTCTACCCACTTGTTTGTATCTCCACTATGTGTTCTACTATGCCTGGAGGTTCAGTAATTACATTGTGTCTGTGCTCCCACAAATCAAGTGACTAGGTAAAATCTAAGGCGTCTAGCTCAACATGCTTGCATTAGTGACCTGGATAAACCTTGGCCCCAATTAGCTCCTTAAAGTCAGGACACAGCCATTAAGCTTTATACATCATACCGAACAAGTCAGGAAAGATGTTCCTGCAGAGCTTCTTTCCATTGCTAGTAGGCATCAAGAAAGGAAGACAGAAGCGGGAGATCTACAGTGGCACTTCACTCCTAGACTCTAGATAAGAACCCCTTAAGAGCAAGATGTTTGAATGCAAGAACCAATATGGGAATGCCTCACGGTAGGGTAACTTGGACCAGCCTTGTATTCGTGGGGAAGAGGAGCGTCATCCTCAGAGGGGACAACCTAACCTCCGTCTAGTTACCAAGTTCATATTCCCAGACTCCGAAGCCAACCCCACGCCCTTCCCAGGCGCCAAACGGGTGGGGACCCTAAATAGTCTCTGCAGCTGCCTTGGCCCCTTGCTCTTAGCTATCTCTGCACCAACCCAGAAGGCAAAATTGCCAGCCCAAGAAATCCGAGCCCCTCGCTCTGAGGTTACCCTCCCGCTTCTACCAGACCACGCCTGCCAACCAAAAGCGCGCGCCCGCGCGCGAGACCCCAGCTTCCTCGGCGCACGCGCCTCCCTTGCACTACGGCCAGCCAGCTAGACTCCTCTACTCCGCTGGGCGCAATGACGCTAATTACCGCGAAGCTGGGCGGGGCAGACCGAGGGTGGGAGGGGGAGGAGGGAAAAGAAGGCGATGGAAAAGCCCTTCCGCGCAGGCGCGTTGCTAGTGGCCTTGCCCGCGTCGGCTTTATACCAGACAAGGTTGGCAGCTCGGGCCCAACCCCTCAGCTCCCAGCCGCGGCTCCGGCCCCGGCCCCGGCCCCGCTCTGCTTTGGTCTCCTGCTGCGGCAATAGCCCCGGTGGGTGTAGCCCGGCCCCGCCTCCTTCGCTCTCCCTCCACGCTCCCGCCGCAGCCGCTACCGCCGCTGCCGGTAACCGTCCCTGCGGCCCCCGCCCCCATCTTCCTCCGCTCCCGCCCCTCCTGCGCCCCCTCTTCCCCCGCCCTAGCCCAGCCTCGCTCCCGCCGCCGCCTCGTCCTCAGACTCTTCTCCCGATGAGGTGATGGCAGGGGCCAACTTCGGCAAGATCCAGATCGGGATATATGTGGAGATCAAGCGCAGCGATGGTGAGCGCTGGGCCCGGCCCCGGCCCTAGGGGAAAGGAGAGAGCAGGGAGGGTTCACCCTCCGGGAGCCACGGCTTCATTGATTCGTTGGGCCCGGCTTCTGGGGTGGGGGTGGGACGTTGTGGGAGCTTTTGTGTGTTCGTGGGTGGTGGGGCCCGTGTGCGCGAGTGTGCATGTGTGCGCGCGCGTGTATCTCGAGCTGGGCCGAGGAGTCCGCGCTGCTGCAGTGCTGGGGGCGGGGAGCCAGCCTGGCTCTCGGGGGAGGGGGCGTTTTAGCTGTGGGGGGGAGGGGAGGGGAGAAACGGAAAGGGGAAAAGCTGGGGTACGGAGTGCGCTTTGAGGTGTGGCGGAACTGGGGCCCGAATTGGGGGAGGTGGGGTCATCAGGAAGTGCGGGAAATGAGAGAAAGAGGGACTGTAACAGATGCAGCTGGGGTGGGGTCTGGACTCGAAGGTGGGTGGGGGTGGCAGGAGGGAATAGCTTTCTCGGGCCATAATTAACCCCTCCCCTAGACTTGAGCTTGAGGAGGGGTGCTATCCCCTCTGCTCTTGCGAGATGACTTAGGACTGGTGTCAAACGGGAGACCTACCTTCCTTTCTAAGGCCTCCCCATCATCTTCATCTTCTCTGGCGATGGGGGAATGGGGTGACTAGTATTTGGAGAAGCTCAGAGCTTTTTACTGTTGGGAGTTTGTTTATTTTTAAAAGCGATTCCAATAGATATTTAGATGCTCCCTGGTTCACAGGCCTTTTCTCCCTCCTTTCCTTTTTCCCGGGCGTTTTTTCCCCCGCCCTTTCCTAGCCTTTTCTTGAGAATAGGATGTGGAGAATTTTATGATCTCGACTCATGGGGGAAGAGAGACTAGGGTTGGAAGAGTTTTAGATGTGTTCTCAAAGATTGAGACCTTTAAAGTAGGACAGGGGAAAGGATTAACAATAATCCAAATATTAAGTGTGTTGGGAGGGTATTGGTAAATGGGGTGAACTGGATGTTTTTAGTTCTCCCAAAATATCAAGGGAGAAGAATTTAAGGGGAGATGAGTGTTATTATCTAATAATTAGACTCAAGTATTTCACTATCTTTTTTTTTAGCTCTGCATTAGAGAAAATAAAATAGCATGTTTCATTAGCTTTGTGAGGAGGGAGTGAAGGGAAGGTACGGAAAAAATCTGGTTTAAACATAAATCCCAGGTTAGGGAGATTTTAAGGTGGCTCCTCTATATACCTATTCCTTTCTTTTCACTATTTCCAAGATTGTGGATTATCATATTTATATACACATACATACATATATATGTTGTTCTGTGTGATAGTACTATATATATTGTCATTGTCCTTACTAGCAGAGTTTTTGTGATAGCATATAGCTTAACCTTCCTTAGTTAACTAATTTTTTTTTTTTATTGTAACTGAGGTCATTCGTGTTAGCTATTGGAAGCTTTGTCATCCTGAGTGTGAAAAGCAAAAGGATACCATTAAGAACCTTAGGTACTTTCCACTTGGCCACTGGGGGAAGGAATATATAAATATTAGGTGATACTGAAGTAGTATTTATTTACTCTTTCAGAGGCAATACTATCAAGTCATTCATAACTTCTTTGATATTAAATTTTTGTTCCTGGCACCAGACACAAGATTTTAAAAATTAAATCAAAATAGTCACCTAACTTTTACGTAAAGACTTTTATGTAAAGGAAAGCTATTTTTCCCTCTGAAACCATTTAAGTAAAAATATTTTAATATGTTAAAGTAAAATATAAAAGGTCATGAGAATTCTTTGCATGGTTTTGTGTGGCGACATTTGAAATGTGTTTATGTAATTTTCATGGAATTATTGTGAGCAGTGTAAGAGTTAAAATTTAGGGGAACTGAGGCAGGTAGAAATTAGTTTCTCTCTGCAAGGAGTATTATATTTTTATGAGGTTTATTAAAGGTGAAAATACAGAATAAGAAGACATCATGAAAGAGAGGTGTCTGCTCCAAAGCGGAAGTAGGAAAGAGAGGCCTTCAGTAGGCGAACTCCTTTAAATAATAATTTGTGATTTCGCCCAGGTGAGAATTCAGTGCAATTACAAAGCATTCTGGGAAGTGAGCAAGGACTTCTGGGGACTGAAGTTCTGGATTCAAGTCTCCATTTTTACAGCAGACACTTTTTTCATATTTAATAAAGATGATTAAATTCATAAATTATTACTGCCATTAATGTTCCTGTTCATGGCTATGATAGATTGTGCAAGATGGAGGCTTTTTCTACCTGAACCTTTGGTCGTCACTCAACATTCTTCAAGGCCTAGCTCAAATAATACCTTTTTCATGAAGTTTTGCTGGGTTACCCATCCAGAAGATATCTACCTGTTCTGAACAACTATGGCTCTTTGTACTACTCATAAGGAATTTATGGTACATTATACTTACCGTTTTTTTGTGTTTTTTGATCAGTTTTATGCTAGATTATGGCACAATGCAATTTCTTTATATAGAGGGAGTGGGGAGAAGAATCCTCAGTCTTGGGAATTTTATGATACAGTTTTGGATCCTTAGAGCCACTTTGGAGAGAATCCTAGAGGCATCTCTTAGAGTTGAACTCCCTAGCATTTCCAAGTTAAATATGACTGATTGTGCTAAAGTTAACTGTAGTTACTTTAACATGGAGTTCAAGGATCAGGCCTGGAACTGAACTAGAACTAAGTTTGGTGCAAGAAGCATGATTATTTATTTCCTTACGGGTTCCTGAAATTTGCTTCCTAGCCACTTTACAAATTCAACTCTAATAACATTTATTTAGTATCCACTGTATATAGTGCCAAATATCAAAAGATGCTAAATAAGTCAAAGTAAAGTACTTAGAAAAAAATTATTTGTGAATTCAGTGGTTTGCCTGATTTTCTCTTATCACGCCAAAGAATCAGTGAATCTGAATTGAAAAATGGCACAGATCGTCTTGTCTAACTTGTAACGTGACCTTCCTTCTACAAAATTTTCTGTATGTGGAGATCCAGTCTTCTATTTGAAGACCTTCCTACAGAGGCATTCCACTTTTTGACAACTAAATATTAGGAAATATTTCCTTGTGTTTAGCTGTAATCTGATTCTGTAACCTCACCCCTTTGCTCCTAGTTCTGCCATCTGCATACAAGATAGCAAGTGTAATCCTTCTTCCCTAAATACTTGAAGGCAGCTATTGTGTCCACAGTAAGTCTTCTCTTTTCCAGAATCTTTCATTCTTTTAATCCATTCTCAGATAGCAGTCTTAAGGTTCACCAGTGTATTAACTTGCTGAGGTGGGGAAAGGTCTAATTATTTCTTGCTTCTGGTTTTTGTGAGAAGAGGGATGAGGGAAGGGGAGGAATTTTATGAAAGGAATTTTCTGAAATTTGATGGAGGTAGTCTAATTATTGTGGGAGCTCTTGCCACAGTGCTGGCTTCTATTAGTTGTGAAAATTACTGTCTCATGCAGCATGGGCACAGGCTCCAGACTAGACATTTTTTTCTTTCCCTTAGGAAAGCTACTAGAATTATGTTGTGAAGATCTGAATGTAAAATTATTTAACCCTGTCCTAAATTAGGGGGAGAAGAGTGCCTACAGCTTATGATTGGGAGGAGAGACTTTAGAAGAATGAAAGGGTTGGGCTACCTAAAATGAAATTAAAATAACAAATGCTTAGGTCTACTTAGGATGTCATGTGATGAGATGTTATTACCTTTTATCTTGATTCTTGTGGATAGTACCTGCATATATGGAGAATGAATTGAAACACTTAGTCCTGGAAAGGACCTTAGAGATCATCTAGCTCAACTTTCTCATCTTACAAAGAAACTAAGACCTAGTGAGGTTAAGTGAATTGCCCCAAATCACATAAGTGTTTCAAATTCAAGGTGCTCTGACTCCAAGTCCTGTGCTCTTCCCACTGTACCACATTAGTGTGGCATTGCTACTAAGAAGGTCACAAAGGAAGCCTTACTCAGTTTTTAACATTGAGGGAAAAGGTTGTAACTTCTATGTTAAGTGTAGGTGAAAAATAATGCTTTTGGCTACTATCAGAATTTCCAGCAACAATTGAAAACCCCAGAGGAGTGATAAATTATTAGCTTTAATGCCCAGGACAGAGAATCTTCTTTGATAGAAAGGTTAAAACTGCTTATGCATCAAAGTATTATTGATAGATCATATAATATTTTAGGCAATATAAAAATGAACTAAGTATTACAATTATGCTAGTTGTACTTAAGATCCAGGGTTTTTTTTTTTTGTGTGTATATGTATGTGTTTGTTTTTGGCAACTATTGAGTGTAGAAAAGAAGAAAGGGACTAGTTTTTAATAGTATTAGTGAATTAACTTTTTTTTGTTCAATTTCTGCTTGTGAACGAAAAAAGCTTTTGTTTGTATGGCATTTTGTCAGTTTTCAAAGTGTTGTTTTTATTTTTGTCTTTGCTGCCTAGCACCATGACTTACACAAAGGAGGCACTTAATGTTGGTCAAGCTGAATGTAGGTGTAATCCCATTTTACAGATGAAATTGAGGATCTGAAAGATTGACTTGCCTCACATTATAATAATAGGACTACTAAATCACAGATATTAAGGACCTGCTTCAGCTGATCATACTTTGATTCCAGGGAAAATTGAATTCTTTTATTGCCAACAATCCAGCACATACAATTTTTGATGGGACTAAATTATGTTTGCTGTCAATGGTGAAATTAAGTTGAATGTTTCTATCTCAGTTATATATACAGCCTTGATGATTCAAAAGCTTCATGCTTCAAAAAGAAAAGCATTCTAGTCCTTATTTATTAAGACCCTGCCAACCTAGAATTTATCATTTAATGTTCAAAGTATTAATTTCAACATTGTTTGTAGACCTGACAATAAATGTTTCATCACACAAGGAATTCCTAGGTCAAAGAATATGCCTATGAATTCTGGCCTTTTTAATAGTGCCTTTTCTGCAGTGATATTCCCCTTCTTCATCTTGTCCAATTGAATCATCAAGCATTTTGCACAGTACCTAGCATATAGAAGGTACTTAATAAATGCTTGTTCCCTTTCTCCTATGCACTGCAGTCCAATATTTGATTCATACATACAACTAAATTTTGTTAGAATATGTGTATGATAGCAGCTCATTTATATAGTACTTTTTAGCTTACAAAATTTAAAGGCATTGCTCTGAAAGCTTCTCTCTCCAGAAGTTTGAGAGGAAACTCAAAGTTTCCTCTTGACTCCTGTAGTGCTAAAAATGGAAATTATAGGGGTTTAGGGCAAGAACATATACTAACCTCTCCTTTGTCAAAATTCCTAGTATGTTAAATAAAGCCAGGAGCAATTTAACAGTATTTTGCTGTTTGTAAGATTGGAGTTCCATTCTTGGGAAATCCAAAACAATTTCCTGGGTATTTCTGAGTTTCTTACTTCTCAAATCAAGGTATTCTTGCTTTTAACATTTTCTTATTCTTGGGGTGACGTTTCTTTGTTCTAGGACTTTGCAACTTTCAACTACTATTTCATAGCCAGAATTGACCTTTGGAGATGTTTGTTAGTATCAATTCTTAGTTTGGGTTGAAAACAGTTTTCATTTTTATAATGATCTTTGAGGTCAAACTTTGGGTTGCTATTTTCCCATTATTCTTCACTTAATAGAAGTAATAAACACCTGGATGAGATCCTACTACAAAGGATATCTAAAAAAGGAGTTCCTATTCCATTCTTCTTCTTATTATCAAACGACATTTGACCATGGTATTAGGAGCTAAGCATATTAGTTCCATGCACATTTAGAGATTATCAACAAAGAATTTATAATCTAAAGCTGACAACATCGATCTAGATATTCATATAATGATGATGGCTCCCCTATTGCCTGTAGTTTTACTGCCACCAGTTAAGGATAGAATGGTGATTACTATGTCAAATACTGTCCTGCTGGGTCCTGGCTATAATGATAGCCCATTCTCATATCTTGCTTGCAGCTGAGTACTGCATTTGATTCAACATTTAAATCTAAAGAACTTTTTGCAACAATCCCTTGACATATAGTATTTTAGAGTTTAGAAAATGCTTTCCTTGAAGTATAACATGAATGAAATTGAACATGGCTCAATTCCCTTGGCCTTAAATAAACCTTTTCAGTTGTTCTCCTGCCAACTTTATTCTCTTAGAGCACTTAACTAAGCTATTTTAACCTGTGAAGTTAATAGTTTTTCTAGATAGTTCATTTTTTTTTTTACTCAGTAATTCTAGTTAGATAAAATACCTGGTGGTGATGGTGGAGAGCCTAAGAAATAAAGTCATTTTCTCTGGGCACCAAGAAGAGATCACCCTAGGGTACAGCAAATTGGGATGATTGTCCTGGACCTTATACTTTGGAATGAAATGGAAAGGCATTTATTAAATATTAAATGCTTGCTATGAGTTAGGCACTTTGCTAAGAGCTGGAGATATAAATAAAAGAATGCAAGGCAAGTACATGCTTTCAAGGATCTCACATTCTTTTTGGGGAAGACAACACATAAAGAGAAATGGTGGCCAGTGAGGAATGTTTTGGCAGTGTTTAGTATTCCCAAAACTAGTGTAGAAAGGGGGTGGGTGGTGAACACAGTCAGGGATTACCGGGAAATGAGTCTGGGTATACAGACTGTATTTGGTGAATGCCTGTCAATGAGAATCCTAGAGTTTGGAGTTCTGGGTTGTAGCTGGAGCCTAGGACATTGGGACTTGGCAGGACAAGGTGGTGGGGATATCGCCAGTCGAGGACACAGAGTTTTGGAAAGGTGATATGGGCAGCTGACACCCCCCTCCCTTTAATCTTGAGGCTTATCCGAAGTCAGTCTATGAATCCTTTCTGCTCAGTAGAGGACTAAGACTAGAAACCCAATGATACCCGTCAGGCTATTTTTCTTTTTCTATTCTATTCACTTTTTTTTTTATGACTTTTCTTCTTCAGAGCTGCCTTTAATGTTTATAGGAATTTATTGTACACATATGTTTTTTAAAGTAGTTGATAATGTACCTTGAATTCTCTTTCTCTTACCTTAAATATTTAAAGTCATTAAGATTCCAAATTTATATTTTAATCCAAAAATGTCTACTGGTCAATAAGTTCATTTGTGAGAAGGAACATTTTATCTCTCATGTATGAGTCATATGAACCATACTATATTGATCAATGACATATTGAAGTATGAAAGCTACATGTTGTCTTTTTGTAACTGTCTCCTCAGAGTTGCCTTGAATTATGTTCTATTTTACTTGTGCTGTACCTCAAGGAAAATATTTTTGTATATTAGGCCACTATGTGAATGGACATTAAAGTGGTTTTGTCAGAGTAACTGGTAAGGGTGTAAAACAAAGGCCTAATTAAAGTGTGAATTTGGAATTTTGGTATAGATGGTAAGACAGTCAGCTTTTTATTGTTATCTGAGTTTTTCTGGAAGGGAGATTTAAAGTAATATTTAAATGATGGGAGAAATCTTGGAATTATTAGAGGGTAAGGAAGGATTTTTCTAATTTATGCTGGTAGCTAAGGAAAATATTTTATTCATATTGGGAGAAGCACAGATCTGGGAGAAGGATAGTTAAAGAAAGGGATTACTTTGAGACAAGAAAAAATAAAGGAAATTAGGTAAATTGACACATTAAAACAAAAAGTGAGTGTACTGATTTAAAGGAAAGGAGATGAAAAGAGAAGGGGAAGGAAAATAGGACTCAAGTGGTAAGAAGAAATAGTAGTGAATAAAGTTGTTCAGAATGGACTAGAGCAGCGGTTCTCAACCTCTCAATTTGTAGCAACGAGAATACATAATGCATATCAGGTATTTACATTCCGAATCATAACTGTAGCAAAATGACAGTTTTGAAGTAGCCACCAAAATCATTTTTTGGTTTGGGGTCACTGCAACATGAGGAACTGTATTGCGGGGTCTTGGCATTAGAAAGGTTGAGAACTACTGGACTAGAGGGAGGTAGTGTGGAAGATAAGTCTTCCAAGTCCCAATAGGCTGGTGAAAGATAAAGGTAAGGATAAAGTGGTGAATCTGAGGGGACAAGATTGGACAAAGGTACATGATTTGACAAGGCCAACAATACCAGTTGCCAATGTAAGTGCAGCACAAAAGCTAGTCCATTTTAGAAAATGCTTATTACTAAAGGCTGATAGCATAGATAATAATAATAAAGTAGAGAAAATCCTTATGGAATTGACAGTTTCTGCCCTTGATGGTAAACCCATGTAGCTTTGACCAACTAAGGTGGCATTCGTTACCCACTTTTTTCTTTTAATCATTTTTTGGGGGGGGAGGGGGAATAAGTTGTAAGCATACACCACATGGTTTGACTGTCCTAAGACTGATCTGCATTTTTCACCCAAAATTCCTTTGGAATTCTGGTGAAGTGGACTCCATCCAGCTCTTCTTAAGATTAACTGTCAGTTTGAAATGTAATTGATTGACTATCTTTTTTTCTTGATAGCATTTTTGTCCCTTTCCCCTCACATACTTGTGCTCTGTACTCTATTTTTTTTAAAGTAATTCAGAATGTACTTTAGGTCATAGTGTTTGTGATGTGGTATTGGTGGTAGTGGTGTTGAGTCATTCCCAACTTTTCATGACTCTATTTGAGATTTTCTTGGCAAAGTTACTGTAGTAGTTTGCCATTTCCTTCTACAGCTCATTTTATAGGGTTAAATGACTTGCTCAAAGTCACAGTGCTCTGAGAACAATTTGCACTCCTGAGGATTAGCCTTTCTTTTGGATCAGTGTTCTATCCACTGCACCACCTACCTGCCCTGTATTGTTTGAAATGTACCTTTTGCTTAAGTCATAACTACTTGTTAGGGATCTCATTAATGTCTTCTTTTTTTTTCCCCCTCTCTCGAATCCATGTATACTTCCCATAAAGGGGCAAATCAAACATTTGGGGATTAGTTGATTTGAATGTGAGATGGGATGTGCCAAAATTTTGTTGACACACTAAAAGGAATGGTTTCTGATAATTCCTCCAGCCCCTCACCTCATGAGCCTTTTAAGTGTCATAGCACCTTACAAAAAAGTGACTTGCCAGAGGCTACAGCTCCCTAATAGCTACTTGGTTTGTAAGTCTACTTTAGTAGATCCCAGTAAAAAAATACAGACCTCTTTCAGTATGATCTCTCAAATTATTGAGATAGATAGAAATAAAACATAGTGGTACAATTTTATTATTTTTAGGGAATGAAAATAAGTTCAGTGTCTCATTTGTGAATTATTATAGAGTTGGATTAGCCATAAAACATTGTCCAGCAAGAATTACAAAGAAGTTATGCTGGTAATTAATTAGGAAAAGCAGGTTAAAGTATTACTATCACCACCACCTGCTAACATTAAAAAGATACTGAGTCCCCATTATATGTTTGTATGCAACATATATGAATAGTGTTTGGTTTGTTGTTTTAGGCAGTCTTGTCTAATACTTCCTGACCCTGTTTGGAAATTTTTTTGGCTAAGATCCTGGAATGGTTTGTACTTTCCATCTCTAGCTCATTTGATAGAGAAAGAAATTGAGGCAAACAGTATTAAATGACTTGTCCAGGTCACACAGCTAATACATTTCTGAGATAGAATTTGAACTTGGGTATTTTTTTTTAAATTTTTATTTGGTCAATTTTAAACATTATTCCTTGGTTACAAAAATCATAACCCCCACCTTTCCCATAGCCGACGTGCAATTCCACTGGGTATTACATGTGTCCTTGATCAGAATGAACTTGGGTATTTTTGACTCCAACCCTGGAACACTTATCATCTGTGCCACCTCTCTGCCCAATGTTTGGCTAGCATTTAGGAAATTGTCAAATTTCTTCAGTGATAGAAAATTTTTGTAGTGGGTGGAACTCTGGATATACAGTGAAGAGACTCCTATCTCTTTAACAGTCTTATAGTGACTTGTAACCTTGAACACTTAGGTTATCTTTTCCTTTTTTTCCATCCATTTGGAAAATGAAAAAAATTTTAAATACTACTTTAGGAAGGCAGGTCCATGGCTTGTGGCTGTTTTCAGAGTTTTTCATTCCATGATAATGAATGGGACAGATGCTGCAGAATTAAAGATAGACACTGTTTTTTTTTTTTTTTTGGTCCTTCAGATTGATGAACTTGCTGATTCTTTGACAAAATTCTAGTATGCATTTTTTTTAAACTCTTATCTTTCGTCTTAGAATCAATACTGTATATTGGTTCTAAGGCATAAGAGTGGTAAGGGCTAGGCAATGGGGGTCAAGTGACTTGCCCAGGGTCACACAGCTAAGAAGTGTTTGAAGCCAGATTTGAACCTAGGACCTCCCATTTCTAGGCCTGGCTCTCAATCCACTGAGCCACCCAGCTTCCCCCACTCTAATATGCATTATTAAAAGGGTAGGGTATTAATACACAGAAAGGGAAGCAATGATCACTAGGTTATAGCATGGGCTATATATATTAAATTATGTTAGACTAATCTAATTTCATCATTTTTTTACAGGGTTACTAGACTGGTAATTCAGGGAAATACCATAGACATAATATACCAGGATTCCAGCAAGGCATTTCACAAGTCTCCCACAGTATCCTCGTGGACAAGATAGAGAGATGTGGACTAAATGATAGTTCAGTTAGGTGGGTTTGAAATGGGCTGACTGGATCCATAGAATGATGATCAATGGATCATTGTTTATTTTTGAAGATCTCTAATAGAATATAACAAGGCTCTCATATTTTTCTGTGAAATAATTTTTAATTAGTGACTTAGATGAAGGTATAAATTATATTCTTTTCAAGTTTGTTAATGACATGAAGTGGAGAGAGGGGACTGATGAGAAATTTTGACAGGTTAAAACAAAATCTTTCAACATGGAGAGGGATGAATAAAGTACTGAATTTGGTTTTTAAAAAGTACCAGCATGAAATACTAGAATATAGTATACAGTAATAACAATATTGTGTGATGATCAAGTGTGAATAACTTAGCTTTTCTCAGCAATACAGAGATCCAAGACAATTCTGAAGGACGTATGAAAAATGCTATCCACCTCCAATGAATGAGCTGATGTGGTCTAAATGCAGATAGGAGCATACTATTTTTTACCTTTTTTTGATCTGTGTGTTTTTTCATAACAACTAATATGGAATTGTATTTTTTAACATGCATAAACTATATCAAATTGCTTGCCTTATGGGTGAAGGGAGAGAGAGAATTTGATACTTGAAATAAAAAATAAATGTTAAAATTGGGGAGCAGCTCCTCTGGAGTCCCTCTGCCTTTCTAGTAATGAACTCTGGAAGGGGAGAGTGGAGCTGCATGCCCTCAGAGGGTCCTCTGAGTGCCATCTTTGGCTCCAGTGCTATAGGTTCTCCATCACTAATATAGAGTATCTTATTGAGTTTACATATTCTCAACATTTAACTGATTTATATTTGATTATATAATGTTATTTTTACTAGGAGCTCCTGATTTATTTAAAAAATATTTCAGTTTGAGGGAGTAATCTCTTTGAGCAAGACCATTTTTATCTTAGATAAACTTAAATGGACTTTTAAAAATTTATTTTCAGTTGTGTGCAATGTTTTTGAGAAAGTAATAAGAGACCAGAAGTTGCTGATAAGAAGGTGTGATAGCTTCTTGATTAGGCCTGTGAGAGGAACCAGAGAGAATCAAAGAATGTTAGAGCTGGAAGGGACCTTAAAGGTCATGCAGGCCAGTGTTCTCATTTTTTAAAAATATTGTTGAAAATTTTATTTAATTCATTAATTTAGAGTATTTTTCCAGGATTACAAATATCATGTTCTTTCCCTCCTCTCCGCTCAACGCCCTCCCTTAGCTGATGTACAATTCCACTGGGTTTTACATGTGTCATTGGTCAAGACCTATTTCCATAATATTGATATTTGCACTAGGGTAATCATTTAGGGCAGCGGTTCTCAACCTCTCAATTTGTAGCAATGAGAATACACAGTGCATATCAGGTATTTACATTCCGAGTCATAACTGTAGCGAAATTATAGTTTTGAAGTAGCCACCAAAATAATTTTTTGGTTTGGGGTCACTGCAACATGAGGAACTGTATTGCGGGGTCTCGGCATTAGAAAGGTTGAGAACCACTGATTTAGGGTTTATAATCCCAATCATATCCCCATTGACACATGTGATCAAGCAGTTGTTTTTCTTCTGTGTTTCTACTCCCACAGTTCTTTCTCTGGATGTGGATAGTGTTCTTTCTCATAAGTCCCTCAGAATTGTCCTGGATCATTGCATTGCTACTCCTGAAGAAGTTCATTACATTCGATTGTACCACAGTGTATCAGTCTCTGTGTACAATGTTCTCCTGGTTCTACTCCTTTCACTCTGCATCAGTTCCTGGAGGTCATTCCAATTTGCATGGAATTCCTGCAGTTCATTTTTCCTTTGAGCACAATAGTATTCCATCACCAACAGATACCACAATTTGTTCAGCCATTCCCCAATTGAAGGGCATCCCCTCATTTAAAATTTTTTTTTGTCACCATAAAGAGCACAGCCATGAATATTCTTGTACATGTCTTTTTTATTATCTCTTTGGGGTACCAACCCAGTAGTGGTATGGCTGGATCAAAGGGTAGGCAGTCTTTTTTTTTTTAAACCCTTACCTTCTGTCTTTGAGTCAATACTATATATTGGCTCCAAGGCAGAAAAGTGGTAAGGGCTAGGCAATGGAAGTCAAGTGACTTTCCCCAGGGTCACACAGCTGGGAAGTGTCTGAGGCCAAATTTGAACCTAGGACCTCCTGTCTCTAGGGCTAGCTCTCAATCCACTGAGCTACCCAGCTGCCTCCGGGTAGGCAGTCTTTTAGCGCCCTTTGGGCATAGTTCCAAATTGCCTTCCAGAATGCTTGGATCAGTTCACAATTCCACCAGCAGTACATTGATGTCCCAATTTTGCCACATCCCTTCAAACATTTATTACTTTCCTTTGCTGTTATGTTAGCCAATCTGCTAGGTGTGAGGTGGTACCTCAATTGTTTTGATTTTCATTTCTCTGATTATAAGAGATTTAGAACATTTTTTCATGTGTTTATTGATAGTTTTGATTTCTTTATCTGAATATTGCCTATTCATGTCCCATGTCCATTTTTCAGCTGGGGAATGGCTTGATTTTTTGTACAATTGATTTAGCTCTTTATAAATTTGAGTAATTAGACCTTTGTCAGAGATTTTTGTTATAAAGATTTTTTCCCCCCAATTTGTTGCTTCCCTTCTAATTTTGGTTGCATTGGTTTTGTTTGTAAAAAACTTTTAACTTAATGTAATCAAAATTATTTATTTTACATTTTGTAACTTTTTCTAACTCATGCTTGATCTTAAACTCTTTCCTTTCCCAAAGATCTGACAAGTATACTATTCTGTGTTCACCTAATTTACTTATAGTTTACTTCTTTATATTTAAGTCATTCACCCATTCTGAGTTTATCTTAGGGTAGAGTGTGAGATGTTGATCTAAACCTAATCTCTCCCATACTGTTTTCCAATTTTCCCAGCAGTTTTTGTCAAATAGTGGATTTTTATCCCCAAAGCTGGGATCTTTGGGTTCATCATAGACTGTCTTGCTGAGGTCACTTACCCCAAGTCTATTCCACTGATCCTCCCTTCTGTCTCTTAGTCAGTGCCATATTGTTTTGATGACCAGTGCTTTTATAGTATAGTTTGAGGTCTGGTACTGCTAGGGTAGGCCACCTTCCTTCACATTTTTTCAATATTTCCCTTGATGTTCTTGATTTTTTTTCTTCTTCTAAATGAACTTTGTTACAGTTTATTCTAATTCAGTAAAAAAGTTTCTTGGTAGTTTAATGGGTATGGCACTAAATAAGTAAATTAGTTTGGGTAGGATTACCATTTTTATTATGTTAGCTCTTTGTACCCATGAGCAATTAATGTTTTTCCAATTATTTAGATCTAGTTTTAATTGTGTGGATAATGTTTTATAGTTGTGTTCAAGTAATTCCTGTGCTTATCTTGTCACATAGATTCCTAAGTATTTTATATTGCCTAGGATGATTTTAAATGAAATTTCTCTTTCTACCTCCTGCTGCTGAGATGTGTTGGAAATATATAGAAATGCTGATGATTTATGTGGGTTTATTTTGCATCCTGCAAGTTTGCTAAAGTTGTTGATTATTTCCAATAGCTTTTTGGTGGATTCTCTAGGATTCTTTAAGCAGACCATCATATCATCTGCAAATTTTATTTTTTATTATTTTTATTTTAATACCTTCAATTTCTTTTTCTTCTCTAATTGCTACTGCTAGTGTTTCTAGTACAATGTTAAATAATAGAGGTGATAATGGGCATCCTTGTTTCACTCCTGATCTTATTGGGAAGGCTTCTAATTTATCCCCATTGCAGATGATGCTTGCTGATGGTTTTAGATATATACTGTTCATTATTCTTAGGAAAGGCCCTTCTATTCCTATACTTTCTAGTGTTTTCAATAGGAACAAGTGTTGTTTTTGACAAAGGCTTTTTCTGCTTCTATTGAGAGAATCATGTGATTTTTGTGGGTTTGCTTGTTTATATGGTTAATTATGTGAATGGTTTTCCTAATATTAAACTATCCTTGCATTCCTGGTATAAATCCCACCTGATCTTAATGAATAACTCTTGTGATCACTTGTTGGAGTATTTTTTTTATTTTAATTTTTTTAAACAATTTTTAGGACATTATTCCTTGGTTACAATAATCACATTATTTCCCTCCCTCCCCTCCACCCATTCTTCCCACAGCCGACACGCAATTTCATTGGGTATTACTTGTGTCCTTGATCAGAACCTATTTCCATGTCATTGATGTTTGCACTAGGATGTTCATTTAGTCTACATCCCCAACCATCTCCCTTCGACCCATGTATTCAAGCAGTTGTTTTTCTTCTGTGTTTCTACTCCCACAGATTTTCCTCTGAATGTGGATAGTGGTTTTTCTTGTAGATTCCTCCAAGTTGTTCAGGATCACTTCATTGCCACTAATGGAGAAGTCCATTACATTCGATTGTACTACAGTGTATCCGTCTCTGTGTATAATGTTCTCCTAGGGTGTGTATGGGGTGCTCAGGGAGGGGTACTATCTCTGGTATGGAGGGCTTGTCGTGCCCTTCTAGGGCAGCTCTCCAGCCACTGACCCTCACCTGACACCCAGCTCTCACTTGTGGCTCCCAATAGCTGCTAGCATGCGGCAGCGGCCACACCCCGGGCAATGGCTTCGACAGGCTGGCTAAACCTTGTGAGGGTAGCCATCGGGTTGTCGTGGACCCCTGGTGAACTAGGGCTTTGCTCACCCAGTATGTGAAGACTGCTTCGGTGGAACAGGCGGAAGAAACCAACAAGAAGGTTCAACGGCTGAGATGGCGACGCAGCAAAGCACTGTGGAGTGCTTAGGGCGTGATAGAGCACAAAAGACAGACAACACAGCCATCAAATGCAGCTGAGGAAGTCTCCAGGTGTAACGACTTTTCGTGCCAATGGACCCAGGCTTCCAATGCCGAGAGAGTGGGACTGTCTCTGTGCATCGACTTTTCCACTTAAATCTTCATGCACAGGTGTCTTTGTGTACAAAAACGCACAAAGACAATCGTCATCCTCGGTTCGAGAGACAACCAACAGTTCTTCTCTCACTCTGCATCAATTCCTGAAGGTTATTCCTCTTTCCAAGGAATTCCTCCACTTTATTATTCCTTTGAGCACAATAGTATTCCATCACCAACAGGTACAATAATTTGTTTAGCCATCCCCCAATCTTTTCCAAATTTTTGCCACCACAAAAAGTGAAGCTATGAATATTTTTGTACAAGTCTTTTTCCTTATAATCTCTTTGGGGTACCAACCCAGTAGTACTATGGGTTGGATCAATGGTCAGGCAGTCTTTTAGCACTCTTTGGGCATAGTTCCAAATTGCCCTCCAGAATGGTTGGATCAATTCACAACTCCACCAGCAATGCATTAATGTCCTGACTTTGCCATACCCCCTCCAGCATTCATTACTTTCCTTTGCTGTCATGTTAGCCAATCTGCTAGGTGTGAGGTGATACCTCAGAGTTGCTTTGATTTGCATTTCTCTGATTATAAGAGATTTAGAACACTTTTTCATGGGCTTATTAATAGTTTTGATTTCTTTAACCAAAAATTGTCCATTCATGTCCCTTTCTCATTTATCAATTGGAGAATGGCTTGATTTTTTGTACAATTGATTCAGTTCTTCATAAATTTGAGTTATTAGACCTTTGTCAGAGGTTTTTGTTATGAAGAGTGTTTCCCAATTTGTTGCTTCCCTTCTAATTTTGGATGCATTGGTTTTGTTTGTACAAAACCTTTTTAATTTGATGTAATCAAAATTATTGATTTTACATTTTTTGATTTTTCTAGCTCTTGCTTGGTTTTAGTCTTTCCTTCCCCAAAGATCTGACATGTATACTATTCAGTGTTCACCTAATTTGCTTATAGTTTCCTTCCTTATATTCAGGTCATTTACCCATTCTGAGTTTATCTTTAAATGGTGATCCAAACCTAATCTCTCCCATACTGTCTTCCAATTTTCCCAGCAGTTTTTATCAAGTAGTGGATTTTGGTCCCCAAAGTTGGGATCTTTGGGCTTATCATAGATGGTCTTGCTGAGGTCATTTACCCCAAGTCTATTCCACTGATCCTTCTTTCTGTCTCTTAGCCAGTACCAAATTGTTTTGATGTCCACTGCTTTATAGTATAGTTTGAGATCTGGGACTGCAAGTCCTCCTTTCTCATTTTTTTTTTTGTGATTTCTCTGGATATCCTTGATCTTTTGTTCTTCTAAATGAACTTTGTTATGGGTTTTTCTAATTCAGTAAAAAAGTTTTTTGGTAGTTCAATGGGTATGGCACTAAAGGTAGGATTGTCATTTTTGTCCAAACCCATGAGCACTCAATGTTTTTCTTATTGTTTAGATCTAGTTTTAATTGTGTGGAGAGTGTTTTGTAGTTGTGTTTTTATAGTTCCTGTGTTTGTCTTGGCAGATAAATTCCCAAGTATTTTATATTGTCTAGGGTGATTTTAAATGGAATTTCTCTTTGTAATTCTTGCTGCTGAGATGGGTTGGAGATATATAGAAATGCTGATGACTTATGTGGGTTTATTTTGTATCCTGCAAGTTTGCTAAAGTTGTTGATTATTTCCACTTGGTTTTTGGTAGATTCTCTAGGACTCTTTTAAGTAGACCATATCATCTGCAAAGAGTGATATCTTGGTCTCCTCTACAAAGGTGATAATGGGCATCCTTGTTTCACTCCTGATCATGTTGGGAAGGCTTTTAATTTATCCCCATTGCAGATGATGTTTGCTGATGGTTTTAGATATATACTGTTTATTATTTTTAGGAAAGGCCCTTCTATTCCAATATTTTCTAGTGTTTTCAATAGGAATGGGTGTTGTATTTTGTCAAAGGCTTTTTCTGCATCCATTGAGATAACCATGTGATTTTTGTTGGTTTGCTTGTTAATATGGTCAATTATGTGGATGGTTTTCCTAATATTGAACCATCCTTGCATTCCTGGTACGAATCCCACCTGATCATAGTGAATAACCCTCCTGATCACTTGCTGGAATCTTTTTGCTAGTATCCTATTTAAGATTTTTGCATCTATATTCATTAAGGAGATTGGTCTATAGTTTTCTTCCTCTGTTTTTGACCTGCCTGGCTTAGGAATCAGTACCATATTTGTGTCATAAAACGAATTTGGTAGAACTTCTTTGCTTATTCTGTCAAATAGTTTGTATTGTATTGGGATTAGTTTTTCTTTGAATGTTTGATAGAATTCACTTGTGAATCCCTCAAGTCCTGGGAATATTTTCTTAGAGAGTTCTTTGATGACTTGTTCAATTTCTTTTTCTGATATGGGATTATTTAAGTATTCTATTTCTTCTGTTAATCTAAGTAATTTGTTATTTTTGTAAATATTCATCCATATCACCTAGATTGCCACATTTGTTGCCATGTAATTGGGCAAAATAGTTTTTAATGATTGTCTTAATTTCCTCTTCATTAGAGGTAAGGTCTCCCTTTTTATCTCGGATACTGTCAATTTGGTTTTCTTCTTTCTTTTTTTTTTTTTAAATTAAATTGACCAGTCCTTTGTCTATTTTATTTGTTTTTTCAAAATACCAGCTTCTAGTCTTACTAATTCAGTAGTTCTTTCACTTTTGATTTAATTAATCAAAAGTGAAAGAACGTTTTTTATTTTTAGGATCTCTAATTTATTTTCCAATTAGGGATTTTTAATTTGTCCCCTTTCAAGTTTTTTGATTTGCATGTTCAATTCTTTGACCTTTGCCCTATCTAATTGGTTAATATATGAACTCAAGGATATAAATTTCCCCTTGAGTACTGCTTTGGCTGCATCCCATAGATTTTGAAAGGACGTCTCATTATTGTCATTTTCTTTAATGAAATTATTAATTGTTTCTATGATTTGTTCTTTAGCCAGTTTTGGAGAATCATATTATTTAATTTCAAATTAATTTTTGATTTGGCTCTCCATGTACCCTTGCTAATTATTATTTTTATTGCATTATGATCTGGAAAAGTTGCATTTATTATTTCCAGTGCTTCTCATTTTACAGGTGAGGAAATTTGAGGCTCCAAAAATGAAATGACTAATTCAAGAGAATAGGCAGAGCCACACCTTGACCTCAATTCTTTTCATTCCAAGACCAGGGCTCTTTCTGTTTTACCATGTATTACATCTACTACTTGTTTTACTTTACCTGCCTAGCAACAAAATTTGTAGCTGAAATGTAGAGTATGTCCAAAATTGTCTTTATTCACTGGCTG
Source organism: Monodelphis domestica (assembly GCF_027887165.1). Taxonomy (NCBI): domain Eukaryota; kingdom Metazoa; phylum Chordata; class Mammalia; order Didelphimorphia; family Didelphidae; genus Monodelphis; species Monodelphis domestica. The sequence continues at coordinate 504,767,072 of NC_077229.1, read as the reverse complement.
GTTTTAATTGCTGCTTTTCTCCTGATTTTTTTCAGTTATATATAATTATGAGCTTGTAAATAAAAGCTTCTACATGGTAAGCAATTGCAGGTGGACAGGCCCATCTGTAATTTGGCAGATAGGAACTTTCTGAGTATAGAGTTTGATTGCATGGCTTAAGAAACAATGGATTTCATTAAGGGTGGAAAAAATACAATCCCAAATTACACAGTACTTATATACTTTTATTGAGTTTTAAAATAATTTATTTTCTAAATGGGTAGTTAGGGTATTTTAAAGCTATACAGTTATATATGTTCTCACTTCAGATCTATTGAAAAATTGCTTCTGTAAACAATTCTGTCAAGCAGAATTGAAAACACTTTATCAGCTATTAGGGGCATTTTAGGTGACTCAGTGGATAGAGAGCTAGGCCTGGAGACAGGAGGTCCAGGGTTCAAATTTGGCTTCATTTACTTTTAACTCTGTGGTCCTGGATAGTTTACTTAACTCAAACTTGCCTAGTCCTTACTGCTCTTCTGACTTGAAGTGATACTTAGTATAGATTCTAAAACAAATGGTAAGGATTTAAAAAACCCTCAAATTACCTCTTATTAGAAGGAAGCCCAGTTTGCCTTTAAATTTGCCATCTTAGATAGTGGTTTTATAATACCCAGAACCCAAGTTTAAATATGAAAAGTTGAAGATTTGAAAGGATTAAAAACTGCAAGAATATTTTAAGATTCTAAACCACTTTATCTTCCCATACAGTGAGCATGATGAAAACAGCATTTTGGGAATATTCATTTTAGCATTTGATATAGCAAATAAAGATTAATGGGAATGAGAGTAGTTAATCAGCTATTATCATATCCCAGACATGGGAGTTATAAGGGTCTATAAGGGTTATAGTTACAAGGTGGTAGGAGTGGGAGTGAGGAAAAGAGAAACATATGAATGACATTGCAAAGGAATATTCAAAAGGATAAGAATCAGATACTGTAACTTTTTTAATTACCTTAATTTTTGTTTCTTTCTTTTTGGTATAGGTCCTTGGTACAATCTACAGTATATTCATATTCAGTATTTCTTTTCTGTTAGCCATAGTGTATTTTCAAGAACATTCTCAGGGTTTTTTTTTTTCTTGAAACCCAAAGAATCATTTCCAATGGCTTCATCTATGAGTCTTCGGTACATACATACATTTTACTTTAATATATTCTTCATTTAGTGTAAATGATGTGAATGAATGAAAAGAAAAGCATTTATTAAATGCCTAATATTTACCAGGCACTGGTGCTAGACCTTGTGGATACAAATACAAAAATGAGATCATGTCCTTAAGGAACTTACATATGGAGAAATGGGTGGCCAACTAAGGGTGTTTGGTTTGGAGAGACACAGGAGTGGTGAGTGGAGCCATAGGGAAATCGATTGCCAGGCCTTTTCCAGAAGCTATGGTAGTATTGGATTAATTTCTCTCTCTAGCCCAAGTAGTAGAAGAGAAGGCCTTTTAGGTAGATGGATGGTCTAGAGTCAGCTAGGTGTGTAGTCTGTTAGGTAAATTGATTTGGTAAGCAACTTCCCAACTAGATAACTGCTGAGTGGATCAGCTCACCCCAGGAAAAGGAAAGGGTCTTTGAAGATATAATTGAGAGGTCAGCAGCCAGTCAGATGACAAAAAGTCAAGAATAGAAATGTGTGTGGGCTTGTATGGCAACTACAACTTATAGTGCTTTACTGTGAAAAGAGAAAAAGAATTAATTTTTTTTTTTTTAATTTTGTGAGTTGTTAGTTGCTTTGGGATAGGAAGTAGAAAGCTTTTGGCTCCTTTTTATGTTTTTTTTTTTCCCTGTCTTGCAAGTCCCCTTACTGTATTTGAGTTTGTCTCAACTAATTTGTGAACTTTCCAGATATTACAGTTCAGCATTTTTCATTTTTTTTTTTACCAGCTACTGGGTAAAGGTTTCACTATTTAAGTCTTGACTAAGATGAGTTAGTCCAAGTGACGGATGAAGGATGAGCACATGGTTTGGGAGAATTTTACATAACTTCTGAGTTCCCATGTACTCTAAATTGAATAGTTTCTCTTTCAGTCTTTACTAAGAAGAGTCTAAGTAGTGACTTTTTTGCTGTGGGCAGGGTTTTATGGGTAGTTAATCAGATCTATAGCAAGACACAGGCACAGCATTGTAGTAGTTTGGAACATATGTATAATTTAAATAGTTGTTTCCTAATAATAATAGCTAACATTTATATAATGGCTACCATGTGCCAGGTACTATGCTAAACACTTTACAAATATTATGTCATTTGTTCCTCTCAACAACCCTGGAGGTAAGGTACTCTCATTCCCATTTTACAGATGAAGAAATTGAGGCAGATTAACTGACTCATGAAGGTTCACAGACCTAGTGAGTATCTGAGGTCAAATTTGAACTCAGTTCTTCCTGACTTGAGACTTAGCTCTTTATACACTGCGCTACCTAATTGTAACTGGTATGAAGATATTTACATACAGCATTATTCTTTGTATTACCTTGATTATAGAATGAGGGAGAATTTGATATATTTGTCCATTCAGTTTGTTTTATTTCTGGTAGAATAGGTTTTATTTGAAACTATTCTTCTTGATATTTTCCATTAAAAAAAACTCTTTAATCTCACATGCCACATTGAAAAAATGTTTGTAACCTTTTCCCGTGACTTTCTCTAGGAAAAGTTTGTCCATTATTCTAAGACAATACAAGCAAAAATGAGCAGTCCTGAGTTTAGAACACCATACATTTTTTTTTCTTCCTCAGTGCTGTTTGTTCAGTTGTTTTCTATTATGTCCAACTCATTGTGACTTCTTTTGGAGTTTTCTTGGCTAAGATGCTGGAGTGCTTTACTATTTCCTTCTCCAGTTTTTGGACAGATGAAGATACTGAGGCAAACAGGGTTAAGTGACTTGCCAAGGGTCACACAAGTGTCTGAGACTGTATTTGAACTTAGGAAGATGAGTCTTTTCTACAAGTCCAGCCTTCTATCCACTGCTCCGTCTGGCTGCCCCAATGCTTTTGGTGTTCACTTTTATAGCTGTTGATGAAAGAAGTTTCCATCCACATGTCATAAGTTATAGTACAGATTTGTCCACTGCTGGAAGATTCAAGTTCCTTATCCTCCTTACTAGTAGAAAAGTGTTTTTGAAAGATTCTTGATTTTATCAGTATTTTGTCTACTTGGCGTCCTCAATGATTGCTCTTCAGACTTTTGCTAAAACACTTATTCATTGTACTTGCTGGCTTGAATCCAGGAATAGAATTTCCTGGTGAAATTTAGAAAGGGTGACTGAAAACTACTTGAAATGGCTGAAAGAATTATTATTTCTATGGCATCCTCTTTAAATGTATTCAAAATTATAAATGATTATTTATATGTTTCCATTGCTAATTATTGCTGAGTTTTAAAAGCTTTTTTAAGTGTATACCAAAAGATTTCTCTCTTGTTTTCTGTGAGGTACTTACAATAATAAAAAAAATGATGGTATCTTGGCATATAGCTATGAAAGTACCAAATATCATGTTGTATGGAATTTGCCTTTGAATTAATGGGAATTTAAAACATTTAACTTAATACTGTATTTGCGTGTGTGTATGTGTGTGTTAGCCAGACTTATAAGTTTAAACATAAGTTAGGTAAACTTATACTTTATAAGTATAAACTTATGAGGGGAATATTAACAGGGTATTCCACCATTTAACAAAGAGGTTCTAGGATTTTCTAGTTTTGAACTCAGAACATTTAGATAAGCCTTTTACATTTGTAGATAAATGAATAAAAGGACTTGGTTGGTAAACACTCACCCAGGGAAATAAATGTGAATGTAAAATAAAAACCCTGGGAGATAATTTCCCAGAACCTCTTAGAATATTATTTTAGAACTCTTTAAGATTTAGAGTGATTAATAATAGCTGTATACTGTTTTAAATAGATATAATATTTATATCATATCCATATAACCGTATGATTTCTCTTATCTTTGTTCTATAACTCATTTGGATATAGATTTTTAACTTTTGATTTTTGTAGAGAATTGTATGTTTAAATTCCCAGTTTGAAATTAGTAATAAAAGTTTCTCTCTTTTAAGGAGTATCTACCACTTTGTGTGTTATTTAAAGGTGGGTTTGTCCTCTACCCATTTTCTTGTTAGAGCTATATAGATTCAAAAATGGAACCTTTTCCAAAAGCTGCATGACAAGTTCCCTTGTATACTGTTGTATTTACTATGTATGCTATTTTTTTCAGCAAGAACAAAAGATATTTAATAACCTGAAGTATTTTCGTTGTTCCCAAAGGAACAGCAGTATTAAGTTTCCATCTCTATTTTTTTAAATCATTTGGGTCAAAATAGTTTGAAAATTATTGAGTTTATATGTGGAACAAATCATAATGAAATGTGATTTAAATATTTGGCTGTGTGGATATGTCTAAATCCTAGCATTAAATTTAAAGTTTTGAGAGGAAATAGTAAGATGGCATTTTGGTTCATGCTAAACACTTAACACCATAAGTAGCATCAGCTAAGAACATGTATCTAGGTTGGGCATTTCTATACCCCAAGAGATTTGCTAAACAGCAACAGTGCTGAGTGTGGTGTTAGCAGGCCCGTTATTTGTGTTCTTCCCTAGTGGTTCTATGTTCCATCATAGCTGTTGAAAGTGTAGGTCTTGCATAGCACTAAAATGATTCTTTTTAACATTATGGGAACCAGGGTAGAGTTTTACTTCTATATCTTAGAGTGATCTTCCTTTCTTAATTCTCTTCGAATCCTAAACTTCTTTCTGCAATTCATTCGTGATAGAAGGGATGGGGTTTTCCACACAGTGCCCAAAAGGATTATTTGATTTAATAAATTGGCGGCTAGATGGTGTAATGGATAGAATGCAAGGTCTGGAGTCAGGAAGTTTTGAGTTTACAGCTGGTATCAGATACTAGCTAGCTGTTTGACCTGGGGCAAGTCACTTTCTGTTTACTGCAATTTCTTCATCTATAAAATGGGAATAGTAATAATACCTCCCAGGATTGTTATGAAGATAAAATGAAATAATATTTTGAAAAGTTCTTTGTCAACCATAAAATATCATATAAACGCTTTCCCTCCTCACTCATTTCAGTTGTATCTGAGTTTTCATGACCCCATTTGGTGTTTTCTTAACAATACTGAAGTGGTTTGCCATTTGAAAACTTTTCCAGTGTAAGTGCTAGCTATTATCGTTATCAAATTATCTATTGACTGCTTTGCAGTCTTTGAGAAGATGAAATATATCAGTGTATATACTATGTCTTTTCGGATCTTCCTTTTACTTCTTAGCCTCCAGTCCAGTCTTCAGTTTTATAGTTAATTCTTTTGGTCAGTCAAGTCTCTACTACATTGAGTAGATCCTTTGTGGAGGATTTATGGAAAGGATACAAACATGTAGTATGGATTGCAATTCACATTATGTACCAGCATAGATAAGATAATGGTTCTATCACAGTGAGATAGGAAACCTGGCTTTCCAAAAGGCAGATTTGAAGTGAATGAACTCAAGTAGACAATTGGCAGTATAACCCAAGACAAATTATTCTTAAGTACCCTGATTTACTATACCTCTACCTAAAGTAGAAAACTTTTTGAAATGACATTGCTCATTGGCAACTGTTATTCAGAACTTTTTACATTAGTGACACCAATGAGTGTTTTATATGTTAATATTTAGAAGGAAATTCAAGAGGAGAGCTATCTTGAGTTAGACTTTTGTAAATCCTAGAATGGATTAGAAATTATTGAAGATCTAGATTGTTACAAGGTTATTCTATCAAGAATTTTCTCTCAGTGATGAGAGTTTTATAGTTTCTAGTTGATATATGTACTTGTAACATATAGTTTCAGTTGATTCTGCACAACAGCTCTATAATGTAGGCAAGCTAAAGAGGTATTATCCTAATTTTACAAATGAATGAACAGAGGTTTAAAGGGGTTTATGATATATTCTGATTACTTAGCTAGAAAATGGCAGGCCCATAAATTCTTTTGTCTTGTGATTCCTAATTCCTGAGTTATTTACATTGTATCATGCTACTTTTTTCAAATATGTGTAAAATACGCTGTTTTAACCAAACCTATTTAACAACATTGACCTATCAGGTATATGTTAAGTAATGTCTGATTTTCAATAAATTTCACTACTCTTATTCCGAGAGTGAGGATATTTTGCTTTGATTTCTCCCTAAATGCCTGCTGGTGCAGTATGTCTGTAAGAAAACAAGGTTGCATTACTGTATTCAGATCCTTTTTCCTTATTTTTTTTCCTATAAAAGAGACCTTTTAAATTCCTTAATTCATATGTATTATGATTTTGGAATATTAAGAATTTTATTATTCTGTACAAACTGTGAAATAGGCTTTTGATCTTTTAGACACAGAGGGTAAATGGTGATTTATTAGAGGAATTTATGATGTATTGCTTAAGTAACCTGTTTTTACATTTACAATTGCCATTTTAGAGTTTGTAGTGCCACTTAAATAACCAGTCATTCAAAGCTCTGGTTTTACATTATACCAGTGTTGTGAAAGTTAAAAGTTAATGCTAATTTATACTAATTTCCCTTTAAAATGTTATTCAGTACTTTTTTGGGTTATCTTTTAAGATTGTAAATTTTGCATTCAAACAATACAACATGTAATGATTTCAAAAGGGTTGGGTGGTACTAGCAGAAGTAATTTGGTTTGACTAATAATGTCAGGGACATTATTCTTGCATGCTTACTTTTTAATCATCTTTTTAAAGAACCTCTTGTTCTTCTAGATAGGCTGAAATGAAATTGTTTAAAATAAACTTGTAAGTAAAAAGGTCTCATCAAAAGAAGTAATGATTTTTATAGAAGACTTTCCTGAAGTGAATCCCAATCTTCTAATAGTGGAATTAGAAATAGAGGAAATATTAAATTTATAGTCCTAGTCTGTGAACAAGTGGCTGCTACCTATTTTCAAAGCTTGAATCTTTTAAAGACAAATTGCTTTTTCTTGCCCCTCTAATGTATCTAATGTATTCTGAATGTATCCCTTTATTAGTTTACTTAGGTTTGTTAAAATTTTAAGTATACTGACTTTTTTTTTTGTTAAATGAAGTGCTGAGATTTTGTGAGCATCCTTTGCTGATTTATTTGGCTTTTGTACTTCTATATTTGAAACAGAGTCTTACTTTATATGCTAGACAAGGTTTATGCCAGCCTAATTAGTTGCTGGCATTTCTTAGCCTCACAGCTGCTGGATTCAGCTGTGTACTAGAAAAATATAATGGAATACTGTTTTCAGGGAGCAAGAGGAGATTGTCAACATGTACAACTAGTTTTTGACAGTTCAATAATATATAAGCTTTGAATAGATCTACAACCTATTTAAAATTTGCATTTTGAATTCAGCTGAAATTATTTTAAGGCTGGAAAATAACTGGCATTTGCTGAATTAAAAAATCTTGCCCAAACATCTGTAAGTTTGAAATCTAACTTTTATAGTTTAGCCTGGATCTGGAATTTAGTTCTTAAAAATGTAGTACACTTAAAATATTTTAAAATTAGTAGAAATCTTTAATTTCTTGTTGAGGAATGTTTCAAGTAGATTAGGTTGTTAACTGCATTTTGAATATGTGAAATGTTAATATATGACATAAAATTAGGAAAAACTCAATGAAATTGTTTTTTAAAACTTGAAGATTTTTAATGTTTCAAATTCAGTTCACATCACATTTTGGCCCAATTTTTCCTGTGTAGTGTGGCAAACTTCCACAAAAGTCTCATGCTAATAGATCATTGTTCCAAGGATCTTATCCAAGGTTCTTTAAGGCTAGGCAACCAGAGCACAGGCTTTGGCAGGTTCTAACTAAGATGGAAAGGCTTCCGTTACAATCCCTGACAAGGAACTGCTGTCTCAGGACCAGCTATGGTGACGCTCATCTACCAAGGAGTAAAATTTGTTTTGGCCTTGGGAATCCATGAAATGTACAAAAATAACAAAATAGCTTTGCCCATGTGGCTTCCTTTCACTTCTATAAGTGATGATGGCAGAAAACAGGACTGAGATATTAAGAATCATACAATTCTCAAACTATCTAGAAGAATTAATTTAACTTATTCCAATTTTTTAATGAGATTTTTGTCCAAACTTAGGAATTGAAATTTGAATTGAAATTTAGGAATTGAATTTAAAGAACTGAGCCCATTTAATTGATTTGCTCATTGTAAATTTAATAAGAAGACAGAAAAGTTGAAGTTTTGGTAATGAAAGGAAACTTTATTGCTTTTAAATTATTGATCATAAACCAAATGATCACATATAATCCTTTAGGTATATAGCTTGTGACAAGGAAATCACTTTAAAAGACTGATATATATTAATTTAAGGTCGCCAAGGAATTCAGCTATGTAATTCCTAAATGAAAACTCAAGTCAGCAGTCAACCTTTTATGGAATTTAATTACAAACAGGAGGAAGAAAGGTATTAGAGAGAGAGAGAGAGAGAGAGAGAGAGAGAGAGAGAGAGAGAGAGAGAGAGAGGGAGAGAAAGGGGAGAGAAGGGAATAGGACTTAAATACCCCCTCTGTTTAGGCTGGGCCAAAAGGCCCAAGCCCTTAGATAGCTGAGGCAAAGAAAAGAGATCAGTCCCTATTACTCACGTGACCAAAAAGGAGAAACAGTCTCAGGGGCCTCCACCTCCAGCTTCCTTCAGAGCAACCTTCCCAGAGCACAACCTCTCAGAGCAAAACCTCTCCAACCAACCCCCTCTAGTCCTCAGACCCCTCTATCTTTAAGGAAACCATCCAAGTTCCCTCCCCTCAGTTCTCACATCTCAATCACTGTCCATGTCTTCCCTGTGCCAATGGTGGCTCTAGCTTAACCCAGGACCGCCCAGAGGTCTGTGGCTTTGCACATGTCTGTTGAAGGTCATATTCTCAAATAATTAAATCTTGATCTATGCTGCAGCCCTTCCTAAATCCTGTTAGGACTGAGTAGGGTGGAAATTGTATTTTCCAGACCTGGTTCTGTCATTCCAAGTATCTCTATTGTATCAATTCTAAAATCAATCATGACTCAAAGAACTTCCTGTTCTATGCTTAAGCATAGGTCAAAGCCCTTTCCATTGTTCAGCAAAAGGTTTCTGTCCTAAAGAAATCTTAAGTAGGGAGGAGAATGACCCTCCCATGCCAATGGGGTTCACATTCCAATAGACTATCAGTAAGAAATTTTTCAAGTATGAAATTTCCCAATGGTGAAATTTCCAACATTTATAAGTCTAAGAAATTTTAAGGTTTACAGCTGCCACTATTATTTTTAGAAAAAGTTAGATTCAGTAAACGAACTGTGTATAAGATGTCAATTATAATAGAAAATAGACATCATTTGTTTATTTGATTATTATAGCAGCTAACTAAATTAAGAGATTCTGTTGGAGGAATACAAACTTAAGATCTATATAGTTATCTTGGGAAGGTGAAGCCCATGCAGAATGAGCTGGGCATTTGGAATGGTGAGTACACAGTTGACCTGATAAGATCTTAGGAAAACAACCTTGGCATATCCAGGGAGTTGTCTGATCCTGTAAAGATTTGGCCAACTACAGGGTAGCCAGAGTTATGGTCAGGAAAGGTTACTTTGACTTAACCCCTCCCAGAAGTAGTATAATAGTTTTGGAGGATGAATTAAATTTTATCTTAACTTCATACCGGAACTTATGACTTCAAATGTTCCAAACCCTTATGAACCTTCTGCCTTGTTAAATACTTATGCTAATTAACTGTCAAAACCCTGTAAAATATAGTGTTTTTTAAACACTAACGGCAGGGGTCTTTGCCACAAGTTGGACTGAGACCTCCAACTTTAATTTTACCATAATTAAAGTTTGGATCTTCAGCTCAGAATGGTGGCTGAGATATTTATTTCTAACAGTAGGAATTAAGGTGAATAAAAGAACATGTAATGTTGGTTTTATGTCCCCAAAGGCAACAAGAGACATGATTACACTTGATACTTATACTTCGTCATATTGTTTGAAACCTTAATAATGAGAATAAGTACTCAGATCCTGATGAAGATAATTGCAACTTTTTTCAACCTCCATATCAAAGAAACAAAACCAATCAACCAAATAAAAAAAATCTTCTGACAAGACCTTGCAGACAATTACAGCACACTTTAATGCATGTTGACTTTGATGTGAAATCAATCAGAAGCATTTATTAAATGCCTTATGACACCGAGGAAACAAAGATAAAAGGAAAATGGTTCTTGCCTTCAAGGATCTTAACTTTTATGCAGGGGATTGGTTTATGTATGAAGATGTAAAAATATAAGATGTGAATAGTAAATAAAAGCAATTGAAGGAGGCACCAACAACTTGGAAACCAGGAAAAGTTTTTTTGAAAGAGATGTCATTTAGGAGTTACAGGTGAGGGGAAATTCAGGAGGTGGGAGATAGGGTGTTATATAGGCTACTTTGACAGCAAAGTGGTATAATCAGCTGACACAAAAAGATAGGCTGGACCTAGAGTGAGGAATTTTAGTGCTATTTAGGAGTTTGTATTTTAAACCAGAGACAATAAGGAACCATTGAGTTAAGACATGTGCTTTAGGCGTATCAGTTTGGCAATTGTATGGAAACTGAATTTGAGAGAGGAGAGACAGACTATAGGAAAATAAATTAGAAATTTATTTCAATAAAAGGGACTGGGAAAGGTAAAAATATATTGGAAAATATAATGGGAGATTAAGAAATGAGAGAAAAAGCTTTGTAGCCTACTTGAAAGCCTCTTCCAGCAGAGAATTGGAAGCTGATGTCAAGTAATTTAAGTAAATGAGATTAATATGACGTTCATTTCTGAATTACCTGTGTGTAGTAAGATTAGGTTAGAGCAAAGGTTAGAACAAATTAACCACATTAAAATATAAAATAAAAGATCTATGTGCCACTATAGAAGTTCTAACATCTCATTTAAACAAGGTATTGTTTTTTTATGAGAAATTAGTAAAAATGACTCAATTAGGGTAACAGTTTTAGTTAACCAATGTAAATTAGTAGCCACAAGGAGTAGGCTAAAAGATCCAGAAACTTAATCATTTTGACAAACATATATAGTAGCATTGGACAACATTGGTTAAGAGTATAAGATCATTTGTAATGTATTGCAGAGGAAGATGAGCAGTGGTGCCTGGCCTAGGAGCCAAATCCTATCCAATTCTTACTAGTTCATAGTAGGTTCCTAATGAATTCTACCTACCTGACTGACTAGCTGTGTTATCATGGGCAGGTAACTTTACCTTTCAGTGATTCAGTTTTCTCATCTTTAAAATGAGTGGATTGGACTAGATAACTTCTAAGGCCCCTCCCAGTACCGTATAATTGAAAATCTGTTACCCTAAAAAAGAACTACATTTCTTAGGAGTCCACTGACTTCCTGTCATTACATACTTCCTGTAGTTAGGAGATATTAGGCCTGGATGTGGAAGGTCCCACCTCTTTACTTCCTGTCCCGAGCTTGATGGTGGTAAGTGGGGATTTTAAAAATGGCTAACCAGCCATGGGCACGTGGTTTTTATTTTGTACCCTCTTTATTCCTTGATTTCTAATGATCTTTAATAAACCTCATAAGCTATAATATTTTTATTATTTGAGATATAAATTTAATTTTTACAGTACTAAATCTTTGTGGCAATGGTCCTTCTCCTTTCTGTTTTATTTTTACAGGTGATTTTATGGAACGGACCACATCTTTTTGAGTAAGAGGTATATTGGATATAGGTTCAGAGTAACAAAATAAAACATGTGAAACCTTTGTGTTGAAATCTTACATTTTCAATATTAGGGAAACTGCCATTTCCTGATTGATGATTTCTGAATAGCACTACTGAATTTGATTGAGCCCTTCTAAACTCATAATTTCCCTAAGGCTTTAAAAAAATAAAAGAGTTTGAGAGATGATGCTGGCCTGGAGATGATAAAGTGGCAGAAACAATTGATATGGGATTTCATAGCATAAATTTCTAATCATTCAAGGAGCTAAACTTCTACTTGTGTTCCATTAAACTAAGCAAAGATATTCTAAGAAAATGAAAAAAACATTCCTTTCTATCAGAGTTCACAAACAAGCAAATCAATATGTAAAGATGAGATATCTACAAGGCAAACTAGAGATATCAATAGAGGGAAGCCAAGCAAATCTAGGAGGTAGAGATGAAGAGCAAGAGACATTTCCAAGTATAAAGGACAGCCAGTGTTTCTAAATGGAGGGTCTTTTGTGAGGAACAACAAGGAGGCCTGTTTCACTTGGATCATAATAAGTGGAGGGGAGAGTAAGATATAAGAAGACTGCAAAAGTACAAAGGGACCATGTTATGAAGAGCTTTGAAAACCAGGCACAGAGTTTTAGTTTTGATCCTGAGGCAATATGGAGCCAGTGGATTTTATTGAATAGAATGGTGGGGTTGTTGTTCCTTCCCTTCTATTTATATAGTACTTGTTATATGCCAGGCCCCTGTGCCAAGTGCTGTACAATTATTTCATTTGATCCTCACAACAACCCTGGGAAGTAGGTACATATGAAGTAAATAGAGGTTAAGCGATTTCCCTGTGGTCAGTGACTGAGACTGGATTGGAATTCTAGGTCTTTCTGACCATGGACCTACTGCTCTATCTACTAAGTACCCAACTTTCCACATTGTGATGAATAGTTCTTAAATTTATCTAGAAACTTTGAAAAATTATAGTTTAGGTTAAGCAGTGTCTATATTTTTCTGTTAGGCTAAGCAAGTAACAAGTTGTTTGTCAGGTTAACACCAGACACTTATGACTGATGCTTTAATAGCAGTCTTCAGAGTATCCTTGATAGGGGAATGGTTAATAAGTAATACAAGATATCAGACCTTTGAGGGAAACAGTACATTAAGTTGTCTTTTCATGACTCTAGTGTTCCTCATTTTGCTGGTAAATGAGTTAGTTGTAAGTGCATCAACAAAAATATGATTTTATTGTATAGCATATACCATATGCTTTTCTCCTAGTTAGCCGTCTCAATGTTTGGTCTTTTTTATTTGGCATGGTATTAAATATACATGATTTGATCGTGGCCATTACATTATATTGATGCTTACTTTGACCACACGATTATTATAAAATGAACTTCAGCACACCTAGACAGTCAGAAGTAGAGATTTGCTAGCTATTCCATGATCCTTTAAAAAAAAATTTAGAATATTTTTCTATGGTTACATGATTCATGATCCCCCACCTCCCTGTTCGAAACCCATTTCCGCATTATTCATATCTGCAGTAGAGTGATCCTTTAACATCAAAACCTCAATCATATCCCTGTCGTACTATGTGATTGATCATATATTTTTCTTATGCATTTCTGTTTCCACAGTTCTTTCTCTGAATGTGGATAGCATCTTTCTCATAAGTTCCTCTGGATTGTCCTGAGACATTGCATTGCTGCTAAGTAGAAAAGTCTTATATTCAATTGTCCCACAATGCATCAGTCTCTGTGTACAATGTTCTCCTGGTTCTGCTCCTTTTTGCTGTGCATCAATTCCTGGAGGTCTTTCCAGTTCACATGGATTTCCTCCAGTTCTTTATTCCTTTTAGCGCAATAATATTCCATCACCAACACATACCACAATTTATTAAGCCATTCCCCAATCAATGGACACCCCCTTATTTTCCAATTTTTTGCCACTACAAAGAGCACAGCTATAAATATTTTTGAACAAGTCTTTTTCCTTATTATCTTTTTGGGGTACAAACCCAGCAGTGGTATATAGTTGGATCAAAGGGCAGGCATTCTTTTAAAACTCTTTACAAATAGTTCCAAATTGTTCTCCAGAATGGTCGGACCAATTGACAATTCCATCAGCAGTGTATTAGTATGCCGATTTTGCCACATCCCCTCCAATATCACTTTCCTTTGCTGCCATTTTGGCCAGTCTGCTAGGTGTTAGGTGGTACCTCAAGTTCTTTTAATTTGCATTTCTCTAATCAGGAGGGATTTAGAACATTTTTTCATGTGCTTATTGATAGTTTTGATTTCCTCATGTGAAAACTGCCTATTCATGTTCCTTGACCATTTGTCAATTGGGGAATGGCTTGATTTTTTGTAAATTTTACTTAGTTCCTTATATATTTGGGAAATTAAACCTTTGTCAGAGAGTTTTGATATAAAAATGTTCTCCCAGTTTGTTGCTTTCCTTCTAATTTTGGTTGCATTGGTTTTTTATTTGATATAATAAGTCATTCATTTTACATTTTGCAATATTCTCTTATCTCTTGCTTGGTCTTAAATTCCTTCTTTTTCCACAGTTCTGATATTCCATGATCCTTTAGAGAGGCAAAGTAATGTAGTGTGGTAGAAAGTAGATTGGGGTTGAGACCCCGGTACACATTCTTGCTCTGACAATACTAGTTGTTCATTTTTAACAAGCCAATTTATATCTCAACCTCAGTTGTCCCATCTGTAAAGTGGGGTTAATAATTATCTGAATTACTGGTATTCTGAAGAAAGGGCTTCAGAAATGTCTGTATAAATGGGAATTGTTATAATCTGGGTAGTTCTTAATGTAGGTCAAAATAACTGACATTTTCAAGATTATTGCACCTCAAATTTGTGTTGGGAACCAGGCAAGAGACCTGTTTGGAATGAGGATAAAGTGGTTGTAAGTTAGGCTTAAAGGTAATCAGTGAGTCTTAGGCTATTCCAATTTTCCTGGGAATATGCTAATACTGGAATGGTTGCTGTCATTTCTTACTACTGTTGAGTTTTCTTAATTTCTCCCTCTGTCTCTTTAAGAGGCAAGGGGGCAGAGAGATTTCTTAGCAAGAGCCTGTTAGCTGACAGGGTGTCTGTGTAAGAGTTTTGAAGATTCAGTTACTTGGGAGATACGGATTTTTTTTTAAAATTTATTTAAATTTTTAAATTTATGGTAAGGTTTCAGTTAGCAGGGGCCTCTTACTTCCTAGGGAGCAAGAGTTCTGAGGAGTTCTGTGTTGGTCTCTCTTGAGTCAAGAGGATCTGGCAGTTGACTTCTGAAAGTTTGGAATCAGATACTGGGTTAAGGAGATTGGAGGAGATAAAGCCTTATTTTATTAGAATAGATTAGTGAATTTAATCTTAGAAAGTATATTTGAAATTAGACCTGCTTTGCCAGGTAAGAAGACCCTGCCCAAGAAGGCAGTTAGATTTAGGTAGGGTTTCTTAGAATTTTTAGTATCAGGTTTTGGATTTTAGACATAGTATATGATTTAAGAGCTATGATCTCAGTTTCCTTCTTCTGTAATGGTGGAAATTTAGGGGAGATGGGAGAGGTTATAATATTGTAATGGTTAAGAATGTGGCTACAGGATTTATGTAATATTAAACAATGGCCGCCAAGGAATTTACTTATGAAATTCCTAAAAATGAAACACTCAAGTCAGAATGAAGTTTATGGAGGTTTAATCACACTGGGAGTAGGGAAAAGGATAGGGAGAGAAGGAGAGAAGAGAAAAAGGGAAAGGGGCTACTCAACCTCTGACCAAGGCAGAGGGAGTTTTAGGCCCAAAGGCCCAGGTGGAAAGAATCAGTCCTTAACTCACGTGACCGATCTGAAGGAAAGCTGTCTGCGGGCGTCCTCTCTGTCCAAGCTCCTAACACCAACTCCTCCTAACACCCACTCGCGTCTCTCTCTCCCCACAGGAAGTGAGCGAATTCCAGAGGCTGTTCCCTACCTCACTTCCTGTGTCTCACAAAATCCAATGGTTGGCTCTAGCTTGGCTTAGGACAGCCCAGGTGGGCAGTTTTTTATTTCTGATTTGTCATTGACTAGCACATGCCCGTGTAGTGTGGGTGTGCACAATTTTTGGGTGCTAGACCAAGATGGAGACTTTTAAAATTCACACTTCTTATTCCTATCCCTACTTCTCAGAAATAAATAAGTGTTGCTGGTTTACCAAACTGCTCTCCGCAATGTAAGGGGGGGGGGGGGGGAAGAGGTTAATTATATAAGAATGTTGGAATGGATTATTTTAATATAGGGTTGTCAGGAATTTGATTTATTCCAAAGAGTTTTATTTACAATTTATTTACAAAATACAGAAAGAGTGAAGTTAGAAAATCAGAGAGAGGATAGGGTAGGATATCTAGCCTAAGCACTAAGTAATTTACTCCAACCCCTGGCTCAAAACCAGGCAAAGGAAGTTTAGTCCTTAACCTTAGCTCTTGTAGCCAAGGATCTGAGGATACAGTGAGCCTCTCTCCTGAGACGATAGGTCTCTCCTGAGGCTAGTTTCTTTAGAAGATATCCAGGAAAGGAGGCAGCTCTTTTCACTCACTATATGTCAGTCCAAAGGAAGATATTTAAGAACAGCCTCACCAGGAACAGGGTCTCAGGTCCAGTCAGCAGATTCTTCTCCAGTCTCCAAAGAACAAAGAACTGTGTCTCTTGGAAATTGTAATTCCTTTTAAAGACACTTTCTTTTGTGTCACTTCCTGTGCCTTTCTCTACTTTTTAAGTGGACAAATCACAGTCTAAAGCCTTGCTTAGGACTTCCCCGGAGGCAGTCAGTCGATTCTGATTCTTCACTATTGCACATGTGGGTCACAGACCTTTCCCACTAGGTAATTAAGTGGGATGTTTACACTTTTGGTGATTAAATCTAAAAATAGGCAGATTTCCCCACAACTCTAAGTAGGTTGCTTATACTTTTGGTGATTAAATCTAAAAATGGGCAGGAGTTACAATTTAATCTTCACAATCAGGAGAGAGTTAATTAATTTCAATTTCTTTTTCTTTTTCTTTTTTTTTTTAACCCATACCTTCTGTCTTGGAATCAATACTAAGTATTGGTTCCGAGGCAGAAGAGTAGTAAGGGTTAGGCAATGGGGGTCAAGTGACTTGCCCAGGGTCACACAGCTAGGAAGTATCTGAGGCCAGATTTGAACCTAGGACTTCCCATCTCTAGGCCTATCTCTAGGCCTGGCTCTCAATCCACTGAGCTACCCAGCTGCCCCCATTAATTTCAATTTCACAATTAGGGGAGAGTTAAATTTAATCTTCACAGCAATTTTATCAAACTCTTACCCAAATTTTTAAACCTTAACACTAGCTCAAAGTAGGGAGTAACTATATTCCAGAGTTTGAAGAGTAGGATGCTCTGTGACATCCATAATGTATCCTTTGACCACTGCCAAACTTTAAAGAAACAGACATTTTTAGCTATTATATGTTGATCCTAGAAAGGAACTGGGTTCTTGAGAAAGAATCCTGTTGGAGGACAGAGAGGATTTGATCTTACCAATTTGGATATTCCTTACTGTAGCATTATAGATTGTAACACATGCCCATTCTATGTAGCTTTCATTCATGTTTTTTCCATGTTCTCTTTCTTCCATAAGTTTATCAGAAGGCATCTTACCTTTGATATTACAAAGATGGCAGAGGAGCATCAACTGTCTCTTCTCATTTATCCCTTGTATCTTATTTGATCTTTAACATTCTTTTCCATTTTTGCATAATTCTTATGTTGCAGCTTACTTATCTTGATCATTTTCCTTACTGTTTCATAATATATGATCCTTAACTTCTATGCTTCAGAGACTGTAGTGTTCTATGATTTGAAAGCCATATAGAGACACTGGAGAGATGGGATTTTGTTTCCAGAAGTTCAGGGTTATTGGGGAAAAAAAAGAACCAACTTAATAATTTCTAAGCCTATTCTCCCTTTGTTCATCTCTGGCCCATTTTATCCATTTGCATACTCTTTCTGATACAGATATACTGCTTATTCATCTTTATGCATACCAAACTGGCATTCCTTATCTATTTAGTTTTTCTTGTGTGGATAATGATTATGATCTATCTCATTAGGAGATCTGCCACATATGTTGCAGGTTCTTGAAAAGTAGCATCTGCTCGAACTCCTTTTCTTTCCCCCAAATGGAGAGTCGTTCTTCAGTTTGAACTGTTAGATATTCCTTTATAATTGACTAACACCTTTGGCAAGCATGCCTCTCCCTATTTTAAACCTCACTTGATAATAGGAAGATGATTTTCAAAGATTATCTTTTATATTTTGCAAGGAATCTTTTGATGTTCATATATGTAAGAGGCTCACCTGGGTGAAGGAGCACCTTTTAATTTAGGATTTTACTCTAAAATGTTTGAGGGTTTTAAAGATACCATACATAAGATACAGGGGATCTTATAACTTCTACATTTTTCACTTAATTGTGTGATGGATGTGGTCTACCATAGACTGTGGCTTGTGAATTCCTATTTATCCCCTTATATCAAGGATGTGTTAGAGCTATGATGGCAAACCTATGATATGTGTGTCAGCACTGACACACAGCCATTTTTGATGACATGCTGCCACATGTAGGCTCAGAGTGCCTCAGGGCCTAGAAGCTGCACAGGGAGCTGTGCAATCACAGCTGAGGCCATGGCCATGCCCCAGGGAGGGGGGCTGCTCCACAAGCTGGCTGGGGGTGGGGGGTAGCTGCAGGCTGTACATGCCAGGCAGCTGGGGCAGGGCCTGTGGAAGACTGGGCAGGGCTCTGGCCCAGCCCACTTGCAATTAAGGAGTGCTTGGAACCGATTACCAAACGCTTTTAGCACCCTGAAAAATATAGCAATGGCTTTACTCATGATTTTTCCCCTCTACACTTTTGTGAGACCTTATTCTTAGTGTTAAATAATATCAAAACCAACAAAAGAAACAGGTTGACAGATAAAGTTATTAGTGCTTGCTTGGACTTGAAATATACAAGAGACCTACCTTCAATTGAAGATTTAGCCAATGAAATTCAGCAACAAAAAAGTTACTAATAGGCAGGTTAGTTAACCTCTCCCCCCCTTAGTCAGTGGCACCCCATTGTTAAATAATATCAAGTTAAATAATTTCAAGGCCAACAGAAGAAATGGACTAACAGATGAATAATGAAGTCACTAAGCAAGTAAATTTAATAATTAGTTTTTGTTTATTAAATAGTTATATATTACAATTATACATTTTTGTTATTTAAACTATATTGCAAAATTATGTGGTTGGTTTTTTTTTTTAAAGTGATACACTACCTGAGTTATGCTCGGTTTTTTGGCGAATTTTGACATCAAGCTCAAAAGTTTACCCATCACTGTGTTAGAAGGGGTGTGTGTGTGTGTGTGTGTGTGTGTGTGTGTGTGTGTGTGTGTGTGTGTGTGTGAGAGAGAGAGAGAGAGAGAGAGAGATAGAGAGAGATAGATATCAATATTTTCTTATTCCCTTTTCTTGATAATGATTTGGTCAATAATCTTTTTCTATACCTTTTGGAGTTTTCTCTATTAGATACCTTAAAAATGAATCCTTCTGCTCCCACAAATCTGTGTTGCCCTCAGCATCTTAAGTTAATTAACTAGTGTTTATGAAGCACCTACTATGTGCCCATAACTATGTAATACTATAGGAATAGGAGTAAAAAGAATGAAAGCAATTCTTACTCATAGTGAATGAATGTCCTAATGTAAGACCCAATCTATGCCTGTCTGTCTGTCTGTCTGTCTGTCTGTCTGTCTGTCTGTCTGTCTATCTATCTATCTATCCATCTATCCATCTATCTATCCATCTATCCTTCATTTGCCAACTACTTTTTTTACCATTTCTTACAGATTCTGGCAAAGAAAAGATTTGCCAGAATTGATTTCTATTTTATTTTATTTCCAGTTTTTGAAAGGAAGATTTATTTAACAAGTTTCACTTAGTGCAATAAACCTAAAAGAAAATCACAATGAAAGATTTAAATCAAGGCCTCCGAATTTAATACAAACATCAAGACCAAAATCCTAAAGTATTGCATCTCCAAATTGTCCCCATTAACTTAAAAAAAAAAAAAAAGCTTAAACATACGTGCCTTACAGGATAGTAAATAAAATAAACTAGAACAAACATGCCAAATGTTTCACTTTTGAATCAGACACAGCTCCAATATTTGTTTTACAAAAAAAGCATGTGTCCCAACATTCATCTCAAACAGTGTTCCATGTAATGTGGTATAAGAGCAACATTTAACATAATTGAAACTGCTTTAACATAACTACTGCTTAAGTACACTCCTGCAACTTAAACTACCTTGAGAAAAGTTGAATTTGTTTAACAGTTATAGTCCTTACTCAACTTGGTTATTATATCCTCGATGAAAGTTTTTCTGCGTTCAAAAATACTGAACCTGAAGTTTTTAAAACAATCCTGATTTCACTTACATTAAGCATAAATCACAAGCTTGTATTGCAAAACTGTTAAACTTCTTTTTATTTTTTTTTTCTTTAAAAAAAGTTGATCAAGAGTCAGTGATGACAATTTACATTCCCCATCCATCACTCATACTGGACGTGTCAGACATCCTCCCATTCTGTTTACTCCCAGAGATACACAGCTCCCACTACTATATGTAGTAGCTGCTGTTCATCACTCCTTGGCTCCCGGTGCAATGTTTGATTGAAAATCACTGAAGTTTTCCTGTAAAATTTGGTCATATCTGCTTGTGCTGCTTTGACCACCGTATCCTCCTCCACAACCCTCGCTCAGCTGCTGGCTAGTTGGACCACCATAACTGGACTGGTTTGACAAGCCCATACCTCCCATCATTTGGCTGCCATAAGAATAAGTACCACCACTTGCTCCTGCTGTAGAATTCAAGAAGAGTTCTACATATCTGTGTTGCATATTTACTTTGTCTTTTGACATAGCTGCCACAGCATCTTTGTGAGTAGCAAATTCAACATCTGCTTCTCCAGTCACTCAGGCATCAGGTCCAATTTCAACATGTATGCAAACAGAGTTGAGTGGTGAGAAAAAATTGTAAATGTCATTTTCAGTAACTCTGTAAGATAATCCTCTCATGTGCACACAATGACTTGTTCTTTGGAAAGTAGACCCACCATCTCCATATCTATGATCAGACATTCCTGAAAAACAGTAATTGAGGTCTCTTCTAAATCTATCAGACCCAAAGCTATATCCATCATTATATCCATTGTAGTCATCATAGCCTTCATACTCTGATTTTATAGAATACCCGAAGGCAACAAGAAACATTTCATGAAATATTTAGTCATCTTATATTGTATTGCTGATGATAAATTTTAGCAAAAACACCACTATGAAAATAATTGCAGCTTATTTTCTAACAACAATTGCTAAGGATGAAGTGGAGAAATTATATAAATAATCAAAACCCTTCAGATTAACATGCTTTCTTAAACTCAGTGTCTCAATTATGAAGATAAATAAATGCGAGGATGGGGAGAAATAAATGGAAAAGCATGGTTCAGAAAGAAGGACTATGAGAAGCCCAACACTTAATAGACTATGTAGAAGCTTCATACCTTTAATGTCATGAGCATTTTTCAAAGAAAAGAAATGATAGATGCTGTGGACAGGACAACAATTAAATAGCAGAAATCTCAAGTTTTTTTGCAACTTTATTCAAATACTATATACTATGCAAAAAATGGAATAGATTGTTTTTTAATAGATAAAGACTTGTTATTAAAGATTTCCTAAATCAGCTACTGGCATATAGTCAAGAGTAAAGATAAGATTTTGTAAAAAGAAAAAAAGACATTAATGGAAAAAATATATGGAGTACAATTAGTGTTTACAAATTTCCTGCAGATATTAATAACCTTTAACAATAAGAAATGAGAAATCAAAATTCCTGGAATCACAAATTATTTTTAATTTTTTATAACATTTTATTTTCATGTTTTTAAACAATGAGACACCATAATAAAAATAGAAAATCATTTTTCTAAAATAAAGTACTGAAAGTTTCAGATATAATAAGATATAATACATGATCTAGTATTTTTATGAATCAGTATATTGTGAGTGATCTGGCGCCTTTATCTTTCTTAAAATATTTCCAGTTTTCTTCATGCTCATTAGTCATTAAAATAGGTATCTTTAAAAATAGGTTTAATAAATGAACATTAATTTTAGTAATATTTACAAAGAACTGTAGTTTATAGTGAATATTTAAATGCTAGAAAATGGTTGCAAATATTTTGAATTGTATTCAAATAATATAACATTCAGAGAATATAACATTATAGAGAATCATGTGTAGAAAATGCCAATTTGAGTGGGTTTATTTTGCTTTTCAAAACTTGTTATTGCTTAGATTTATAGGATTTGTTCAAAATCTTGTGTGCATATAAACTTATTTTATTTGCAACAATGACTCACAATTTTCAGCTGAGCCATAAATTTGTATGACAAGCAAGACTCTTCCTTTCCTAATTTTTCTTTCATGTTGACATCAGTAACGATTCTCTGTTGATGTTATGATTAAAATTCTCTGGAGACTATACATTAATTTATAATTTTTTATTAGTAAAAAATGTAGAAAGATCTCATAGCTGTGCCTAATTACCAGCCATTTTTCTATGCAAAATGTGCTGAGTTAAATGCCCCAGAGAAGGAAGAGAGCCACATGGGGGAGGAGGAGGAGAGAGAGAGAGAACACACACTTCCTGTGGTCCCCTTTCTTATAAAACTAGTTTTTGCCATTCTTCCGGGGACTTCATGGTTAGACAGAGTGGACCTCAGTCTGGGTTAGAGCCCAGTCTTTCAGATGCCAGGAGTCATGCAGGACTTGGGGGCCTCTTCTGGGAGCTAGGGAATCATGAGACCTCTGGCATCCTCCTGTAGTACTCATGAGTACCCAGTCAAAGGATGGGGCTGATTTTCAAACAGAATAAGGGGGTTATATTAAATTAAAATTAAAATTTAAAGTTAAAATTAAAAGTTATATTAAATTCTCACAGTGTTAACCTTGAATTCTTGCAAGAGAGCCAAAGTACTTTTTCCTGATTTCTCAGCTGATTTTTCCTGGGATTTAGGAAAAAAAAATACATTTCCCCAGAAACACTAGGAAGGAATTCCCTCATGGAAGCACTGTATGCATTTAAAACTCAATCTTGAACTGTTATATACATACAATGATGAGCAACAGTTCTACCTGTAATAATGTTCCATATCCAGTACAGTTTATTTAATTTTCATGCATATTTTTATTTCAGGACTTAAAGTATACAGACTTTGTTGTAGTTTGTGAAAGATAGCAAGCCTTTATGGTATCTTGAGTATCGCTAGGTGATTGTCTCTTAGATGTTTTGAAAGTGTTAAATTTTTACAGCCTGCAGTGATCAAGGTTATACATTTTGTTCTTTTTGTCATTTCTTTGTATAACCTGTGATGAATACATACAACCTATTTAAGGATCTTCCTTCTATAATTTCTGGTGGTCATGACCTGATCCTGAATTGTCATCATAAATCCTTGTCTATAAAAAATTCTCATGACTCAGCCATTGTGTTAACATTCTCTACATTGGGTTCATGCAGATGTAGTTCATGATTTTTTATTCCACTTTTGGATCTTTGACCATTTCAAAAGCTCCATTTAGTGGGGGAGGGAGGAGGAGAAGAAACACTTTTGATTATGTTCAAGAAATTCAGTGGCATGTATCGAATGTCAGCTTTTACAAAAGGTTTTATAGCCATTATTTCATTTGAACTGCACAACCCCTGTGAGGTAAGTTCTATTGGCATTATTAGCCATATTTTAACAGTGTTAACTGCCTGGTAGCCAATGTCAAAATTTAAAAGTCTATTTTTGTTTTTGTTGTTGTTCATTCATTGTTGAGTTGTACCTGACTCTCTGTAATTCCATTTTTGGATTTTCTTGGCAAAGATGCTGGAGTGGTTTTCCATTTCCTTCTCCAGCTCATTTCTTATAGATGAGGAAACTGAGGCAAACAGAGTGAAGTGACTTGCCCAGGATCACATGTCTAGTACATGAGTGAGGCCAATTTTGAATTTAGGAAGATGAGTCTTCTTTCTTCTAGGTCTGGCACTCTATCTACTGTACCATCTAGCTGCCCCTGGGCAAGTCTATTTAAATATTGAATATGATAGAATTATATTGAAATATACTACTACTCTGCCCAGTGATTCCACTATAGTAGTATTCGTTTTCAACTTGATCATCAGATCTTGCCATTATGGCATTATGTGCAAAGGACTTTAAAAGAATGAATACCATTTGATCCAGCAATACTACTACTAGGTTTATACCCCAACAGAGATGGTAAGGAAAAATACTTGTACAAAACTATTCATAACTACACTCTTGGTGGTGGCAAAAAACTGGAAAATGAGGAGCTGTTCCTCAATTAGGGAATGGCTGAACAAATTGTGATATGTGATGGTGATGGAATACTATTGTGCCATAAGGAATAATGATCTGGAGGATTTCTGTATGAACTGAGAGAATCTCAATGAACCAATGCAGAGTGAAATGAGCAGAACCAGGAGAACATCATACACAGAAAGTAAAATATTGTGGAACAATCCAATGTCATGGACTTTGCTACTGGTAGCAATGCAACTAGCCAGGACACTCCTGAAGGACTTATGGGAAAGAATGCTATCCACATTGAGAGAAAAATATGGGAGTAGAAATGCAAAAGCAAAACATATGACATCACTTATCATTTGTATATATGGGTATGTGATTTGGGGTTTAGGCTTTGAAAAATTGCTCTATAGCAAAAATGAATAACATAGAAATGGGTATCAAGTGATAACTTTTGTACAACTCTGGAATTGCTTGTTGACTCTGGGAGGGGGGATAGAAAAGGGGAGG
Organism: Monodelphis domestica; assembly: GCF_027887165.1. Taxonomy (NCBI): domain Eukaryota; kingdom Metazoa; phylum Chordata; class Mammalia; order Didelphimorphia; family Didelphidae; genus Monodelphis; species Monodelphis domestica. The sequence continues at coordinate 504,742,362 of NC_077229.1, read as the reverse complement.
GAAAGAAAATGAATCATGTAAACATGGAAAAATATTTTTAAAATTAAAAAAACCCTTGCCATTCAAAACTTTGCTATTCACATACCAGATAAAATAAAAAAATATAGAACAGATCCAACCGTTTCAAAATGAATCCCACAAAACTGAAATAATGTACCATGTATCCATTCAATATCAGGAGTAGGGAAAGAATACATTAGAGAGGATAGAGAACACTTGGGAATAGACTTTAAAATCCATTCCAAATGCCTATTAGTCTAAGAGGAAGTGCTCTCCAAGCAAAAGAGAAAGCAGTAAGAAACAGCACCTGATTGGCATTCTTTAAAAATCTAATAGTTCAGAAAAACCAAGTTCTGTAGTAAACAGTGGTATGATTGAATGACTCATTCAATCTGTCACCACACTGGCTTCTTGAAAAGAGTTTCATCTATTGGTAAGAGCTAAAGAGAGTTTTATTTCCAGGGTTAAGTCAGTTGGCCTTGTTCTCTATTTTTCTACCATATGCTAAAACTTAACAGCCTTAGGAGGTTGCCTAAGGTGAGGAACCCAGTCACTCTCTTAGCTTCCATGCCTGACATAGGGCTGACATTTTCTTTCTGTGCTTTGAACTGAAGCAGCTAAGGCCAAATGGAGAAAGGGTTTCACTCTTAACTTTTTTTCTCCTCTCTATTAATAAATGTTTATAAATCTGGGGTGGGGGTAGGTGGATGAATGCTTTCCAAGGCTTTGAGACATTGTGACTTGCCCAGTATTCAGTTCACTTTGCCATATTGTCTTTGCTAACTCTAATATTTATTCTTTAACTTTTTCCATCAATCACCTTTCTCCTGGTTTCTTTCTATCATTTTTCTCTTAATGCCTTTCTCATCCTTTTGTAGTTATTATTTCTCTTTCCTATATTTCTACATTAGAGCTAAAAAGGACATAACCTAAAAGAAAAATTGCTGGGATTTGATCTCTAGGTTCACAATTTTTTCTCATTGTAGATAAATATTACTGATTGACAAGTCGTTAAGTCTGTTAAAAAAACTATTTCACTGTTAATGATTGAGTAGTTCATGAACATGATGCACCTGATGAGGTGGTGGTTTCAAAATCAATGCTTATGTCTTTGACCTCTTTTCTGAGCTTCAGTTTTGCTAAAGTTAGAAACAGAGAAAAAAGGCCCTTAACACTAGCTGAAGAAGTACAGACATCAGTATAGAAAAAAATTTTTCTTTCAGATGCCAATTTTAGACATTTGCAGGAGAAAAAAGTAGGGAGTGTCTTAACTCTTTAAAAGAGGAAGTTTGTTGTTCTTTGGTTTAAAAAAAAAAAAAGCTATTCCAGGTCTTTCCAGATCATAGATTTAGTGAAAAGGAGCCTTAGAGACCATCTAGTCTCTTTATTTTACAGAGTACATTGAAGCCCAAATAAGATTTGCCCAAGGGTTAGGTTGTGAGTAGCAAATATTTGACTTGAACTTGGCCTTTCAGGCCAGAATCAGGGCTTCTTCCCCTCCAGTCACACAACAAGGCTTTACATAATCAGAGTCAGTTGACTTAATGGAAAGAAGACTGAGCTTGGAGTCTGGGTGCTTGGCTTCAAATTCTAATTCTGACAATTATTAGCTATCTGATTAAGATAATTATGCTTATATTTCTAGTTTCATGGAATTGTTATGAAGAAGTTTGTTTTTGCAAACCTTAAAGGGATGTGTAAAAGAAAGCTACATTATTATCATCAACTTGTTCTCGTATTTTTAATGAGTTCAAATAGAAACAGTCTTGAGAAAAGTAGCTATCCTGCTAGTATATTCTTTTGTAGTTAATATTTTATGGGTTGTTGCATGGATAAATACAATGACTTCTCTTTGCAATCAAATAAAATTACTCATCTTCTGGAGGTCTGGGATAACAAGGATGAATGATACATACCTCATCTTTTTCAGACATGATATTTAGTTCCTTTACTAGGCCTTAGTGTTTTAAAAGCTTTTTGTTACATTTAACTTGGTGACAATTTTTTAAAACTGCCATGGACAGGTCATTGTTACCTCTAGGTGATTGTGAGCAATGTTTTGGTCTAGGATAGTTCACTTCCAGAAAAGTTTATTGGTTTGAGTTTTCAAGATATTTGAGGTTTGTGTTTGATAGGGATTTGTTGGTTGTCATCATATGAAAGAGAGTGAATTTTTGTTGTAAACTACTAGTAGCCATCTAAGTATTTGCTAAGTGCTAAACTTTTTCAGCCTGAAGTGATTGTTGCACAGTTTCTTTATTTTTTGCATGTTTATAAGTCTCTTACAATAACCCTTCTATAATTTGTGCCAGCAATCCAGAATTACCTCAATAAAACTCTTTATTTCCACAAACATCTGCAAACATTATTGTATTAACTCATTCTTCTCATATTTTTCAATGAAAATCAGATATCAGAAAATCAGACTAAGGCAAGGTGCGCTCCTTGGTTAACTATTCTTACATATGATGTTCTTTCAGCTCTTGCTCAGGTGGATGATGATAGTGTAGATTATCCTTGCCTTCTTCCTTTTAATCTTTTCTCTCCAATCTTGTCATTTCGCTGTCTCTTATAGTGGTAAAGTAGTGAAAAATATTTACCCCAAATAGCAACAAAAATAAAAAGTATTGATATTCAAAACATAGTAGGAAATTGATACATACATTAAACTAAGTTGTGCCACTATATATGTGGTTAAAGGATATGAAGTTTTCAAAGTAAGCATTAGAAATTTTAAATTATTGCATGTCAACATTCTCTGACTCACTAGCATCAAGAGGCATATTAAACCTATTCTGAGGTTCAAACAAAGTTGGAGGGTCCATGAAAAAGGATAGGCAACCTGATGTACTGTTGATAGATCTCAGGTAGTTCATCAGTTCTTGTTTTCAATTCAGAATTATACAAAAAATGTGACTAGTGTCCATGTCCTTTGACCCAGTAACCTCATTATGGGATATGTATTCCAGGGAAGTAAAAAACAGAAGTAAAAATCCAAACCCATGACAGAACATTAATAGTACTCTCTGTGGTGGCAAAAAGCTGAAAATAAGTGACCATTATGGGGAGCATGGCTGGAAAAACTATGATATCTGAATGTAAAGAATAATTAATAAGAAGATGAGGGATTCTGAAAAACATGGGAAGATGGGGAAGCTAAGCCACTCAGTGGATTGAGAACCAGGCCTAAAGACCAGAGAAAATCTGGCCACAGACACATCTTATCTGTGTGATGCTGGGCTAATTACTTAATCCCCATTGCTTAGCCCTTTCTGCTCTTCTGCCTTGGAACCAATACACAGTATTGATTCTAAGACAGAAGGTAAAGGTTTAAAGACAAAACAAAAATATGGGGAGATTAGGATAAACTGATATGAAGCAAAATAAGCAGAACCAAGAGGACAATATACAAAATGACTATAATGGTATAAATTAAAAGATAATTAAAAAGAGGTTGAACTATTATAATTGAAAAATCAATGAAACGTAATTCCCTCCTTCCTCCCAGGGAGGTAATAAGTTATTGAAAGGAATTTTGTATACATTGTCAGATATAATCACTTTTAAATGTTTTTGCCCTATTGCAAGTGTCACAAAAGTTAGGTTCACTTAGGAGACTAAATGGGAAATGACTGGTTTAAAGACCAAAAGCATCAAAAAATTATTTTAGATGTTCCTTTTCTTTAAAAATTAAATGTTTTATTGAAAGTTTAACATTGAGCATCAATATAGCCAAATAAACTTGCTTACTGTCTACTACTTACATTAAATTTATTTCATTATACTATAACGTTTTTCTTTCATTCTTTCTAATCAGGATTCTTCGTGTGCCCATTCTCATTCACTTTTTCTCATATGTGGTCAGAATATGTGACCTAGTTCTTTTTTCACTTTGTATCATATATTACAATGCCTCCTTTTATTTAATACTATCTCTACTGGAAATGTAGGTTTTAATTTCCTTTTAAAATTTGTATATAAACTTTTTTGTTTGTTTAGTTTTGGTTTATTTTTTTAAATCCTTACCTTCCATCAATACTGTGTATTGGTTCTAAGACAGAAGAGTGGTAAGGGCTAGGCAAGGGTTCAAGTGACTTGCCCAGGTTCACAGAGCTAGGAAGTGTCTTAGGGCCAAATTTGAACCCAGGACCTCCCATCTCTAGGCCTGGCTCTCAACCCACTGACCCACTCAGCTTCCCCCTCCTCCCCACAGTATGTAAAGTTTTATGAAAATCTGAACAGGTAGCTTTTATCTGTTTTTGATACCATTTTCACCCTGTTTCAACAATGGAATTATTGTGGCAAAGGGTATATTTTTTCCCTTCCAATAAAGGATTTTACAAAAGTGCAGTTTTACCAAAAATGAATGAACCTACCTTATTATTCTCAGTAGCTTGTCACATTGAGTTTTATTTCTTTTAAATATTCCTGCCAATTTAATAAGTACAAGGTGGTGCCATATCTTTTATTTTTAATAAGCAAAAAGCCCCCTCTCCCATCTTCTCCACATCCTAAATGAAAAGGAAAAGGGGAAAAAGCCATAGAATATGGGTGTAGTTAAGCAAAACAAATTCCTCTAGTAGCCATATCAAAAAAAAAAATATATTTGTCCCAAATCCATCACCTCTCTGGATGCATGGTTTAACATGTTTAATCTTAAGTTCCTTGGAATCATGGTTGATTATGATTATTGCAGTGATCAGAGGTCTTAAGTCTTTCAGAACTGTTTTTCTTTTATAGTGTTGTATAAATTGCGCTCCTAGTTTTTCTCATTTTAGTAACATTACCTTTTACTTGTTTACCCATGTTTCTCTGAAGCCATCCCCTTAATTATTTCTTATAGTACAATAACATTCCATTAATTCACATAACATAAATTTGTTTTGCCATTCCCTTTTTGACTGGTATTCCTTTAGTTTCCATTTCTTTACCATTATAAAAATAGTTTTATAAATATGTTGATACATGAGGAAGAAGAAAATACTAGATTTTATACAAATCAATAGCTGACTCAGTTAAAAATTAAATTCTTTTTTTGGTCTGTATCAGAAGAGAATGCTCCAAGACTTTTACAACATATTTCTGGAGATGTTTTATCTAATAATGGGAATAAGCAAGGGTTTTCCTACTTTTGAAAAGAAAATATTCTGAATTTCAAAATAAACCAGTATGTGTTTCAATAAAAACATCTCTTTAAATAAAATGCCAAAGAAGTTCTTTTAAAACATGTTTAATTAACTGACAGATACTTCTGAAGATTTTATATGTGATTTGCTTTTTGAGTTGCTATCATCAAGAAATTGTTTTGACAGTACCAAAACCAAAGCAAAAGGGTCTTGTTGCATGTCATATCTTACAGTAGATCTTTAAGGCTAGAAAACGACATGAATCCCACTGGCTATCAGTTTCTACCACTTTTCATTATATTTGAATGTCCTTGTTATGCAAAATATCTTTGAAGTTTCATGGTATGTATTTGTTTCATTTGAATTATAAAAGAAGTGAAAAGGATTTGTATAAAGCGTTTTACTCTTGTTATCCATAAGGCAGGGTGTATGTGTGTTCATTTGTGTGCCTGCATGTGTGCATACGTTCACATGTACATTGAGAGGGAGAAACAGGACATTTTTAGGTAAATCTCTGTTCCTTGCGTGTTAATAGTTTTTTTAAGGTCTTTGAACAAAATTATGTATTACATCTTTCAGAGAACATTACATGATTTTGACATACGTGGAAGGAATCTCAGTAGACCTTTAAAGGGGTGCATTTCTCCCTACCAAAATACATTGTTCCTGTTTGTAGTGAGTTTTGGATTACCTATACCTTTACCTTTCAGTTACTGGTATGAATGACCATAATTGTGGTTTTTTGTGTAACATCAATTATAAATATGTCAGTTGCCTTCCCAGATCTTCTTCAGGAGTGTTCTTAATGTGTTGTATTGATTAGTTTTAGAAAAATAATATTCATTAATTTTTCCAAGCATTTGGTAGATTTCCCTCCTTCAGATATCTTGAAAATCGGCTCTGCCACCATTAGGATACTATAGATGAGATTAATGGATTAGGTGAGAAGCTGAACTATGCTGAACGTTCTTAGCCTTTTTTCACTTAGGGACACTTTTGGCAGGGTGATGAAACCAGTGAATTTTTCTCTGAATGAGAATAATGTTTAAATTTTCAAAGTTCATGGGCTTTCAAAGAAAATCAGTTATATCGAAATGCAGTTATCACAGTATTTTAAAAAATAAGGTTATAGGCTCTAAATGCATGACCCTAATCTCTTGTGATCTCTCAAATCCTATCCAACTCTTAAGATTTATTGTGACTTTAATATTTCTTTTCTGTGTCTCCTTGGGTAGTTAGTAATTTTGTCTTCCTGGTCCTCCGTTTTCTCCTGTATAAAACAAGTGGGTTGGACTACATTAACCTTTCTTTTTTTTTTTAAACCCTTACCTTCTTTCTTAGCATCAATACTGTATATTGGTTGTAAGGCAGAAGAGAGTAGTAAGGGCTGGGCCATAGGGGATTACATGACTTGTCTAGGGTCACACAGCTAGGAGAAGTATCTGAGACCACATTTGAATTCAGGACCTCCTACCTACTGGCTTGGCTGTCAATCCCCTGAGCCACTTAGCTGCCCCCATTACATTAACTTTTCAGAAGGTCCTCTTTAAAGTCCGAATCCTATGATTTACTTTATACTGTTTATATACTTGCCATTTAGTTAGCGTTTATTTGTGTAACAGCGATTTCCCTTACTGGATAACAAACTCCTTGGTAATTTTTGTCTTATTCCATAGTTAATACCTAGTGAATGCTTATTGACTGATTGTTTATCTGTCTTCCCCTAGAATACCGAGCACAATGCAGTTCTATATAAGTGCTTAATTTATTAAATTGGTGAATAGTGAAGTCATGTCTGTGACTGGTATTACTGAACATTTATTTGGTCATAGCATCATTGGAAGGATGTTCATTTCAAATCCATGCTAAACTTAAGATGGCCTACTTATTTTGTTCAAGCCCCTGCAGCGGTCAGGGTCTAGCCCCACTCCCCACTCCAGGGTTCCCGACAGGTGGTGAACGATCAGTCAAAATAAATAACATAAAATAAATAACAAACGGAAGGCAGCTTAATCATTACGGCCATGGGACTGCTTTGCATCTCACAGCTGCTCCACTTTCCCGATGTCTGATCTTTATTTTTATACCCATTCTCTTGGCATGCGTATGCACAAAATCAAAGAGAGATAATTGGAAAAGTGATACATCAACTTTTAACAAATCACTTGATTAACATTCTATATTCTTGTATTGTGATTAAAGACAGAATAAAGGTTGCACACAAGATAAATGATTTTGTCACAGGTGGCTTAATTTTCTCATTACCCTGTGAGAAGTTTTGAGCTTACAAACAATCAAGGAAAATTACGAATTGCTTTTAATAAAATAGAATAATTAATCAGCAGTTCTTAGAAGACAATTCAACAATCATATCATGGAGGCTGAGGGGTCTGGGAACACAATTCAAATTTAGACTGGTGGCTTCTAGGGAGTTACTGATTTGTGTGATCGAGTCACTGAGGCATATTAAAGCTTAATGTACTTATCGCTTGGGCCTCTGATTGATTTGTGTGCTGACTTCATGAGAAGAGGCTTCTGTATGTGGGAAAGTTTTGGGCTTGGCCTGTAGCCGCGGTTTTGCTGGGAATTGTACCTAAGAAAAAGTTAACCCATGATAGTCTTTTTGGGATTGGGTTTAAGGGTCTGATCTTTTGGTGATATTTTGGAGAATTAGGGTACAGGTGTTTTGCTCTTGCATTATTTCTTTTGAGACTAGGGGGAATAATAATCACGTCAATGCATAGGTAAGGGGTATTGATAAAAGAAGTCATGCCAGGGGGACCTTGCTAAGGACCACTCTGTGGTCCCAGCTACCACACATGACTCTGTCAAGGCGTCGTGGACTGATGGCCCCCAGCAAACCCCCTTTGTAAGAAATGCAGTATCACAAAAAGGGTAATAATGACATGATAATAATATTTTATCCTATGTACCTTATGCCCATTTAGGTCGAATACATCAAGCTATGGTAACATCTTTAAATGAAGATAATGAAAGTGTAACTGTTGAATGGATAGAAAATGGAGATACAAAAGGCAAAGAGGTACAGATATTAAACTTCATTTATAGTTCTGTGATAAAGATAATTTTTAGTTTGAATTCAGCCATGATCTTTCTTGTGATTCTTCCTTCTGTAGTTTCTGGATTTTATTTATCATATGATATGTGTTTAAAAACATTTTTTTTTGTTTTGCTCTACACTGGTTTCCTTAGTGTGAATTATTATAGAAAAAATTATTTGTAATGAGTTCAGTGAATTGATGTTATTTTTTATTGATTTTTAAAAAAGAAATCCCATTTTGTTGTCTTACTACAGTGGTGTTGACTATAAAAACAAATTAAAATAAAAAATGAAACACTGGTGCATTTTAGAGTATATATATTTTGAAATCTTATCTGTAAAATTTTGGATTTCTGAGTATTTACACTCTTGAAGGAGAAATACATTCCTCCTTATAACTATATATATCTCTAATCAGAGGTAAATCATGTAGAAATGCCTCTTTTATTCTAACTTATCTCATAAAAGTGAACTATAAAACTCAACAAAATTTGATACAATGGTTAATATTTAGTCCTATCCTCTTTGTGCTATTAGCATATGCAAATAATCCAGGGAATTCAAAACCACAAATAATGTCAAGGGTAACTTCTTCTGTGTATGTGTATGAACACCTTAATTGTAGGTGTTCTGTTAAAATCACTAAGTATATCTATCTATTTTCTAAATCCACCTGACAAATGGCTTTAAATATACTACTGGCTAAGCCTATTTTTTTCTTATAAACAGATCGACTTGGAAAGCATCTTTTCACTTAACCCAGACCTTGCACCTGATGAAGAAATTGAACCTAGCCCAGAAACACCTCCACCTCCTACCCCTTCAGCCAAAGTAAACAAAATTGTGAAGGTTTGTAATTATCATTGAATATTTAAGGCATCACTTTCAGAATTTGTGATTCAGAACCAATTAAGGTTATGTTTTGGAGAATAACCAATTTCCTTCCATCCCTAAGTGTGATGCCTAGATTTCAATTTGAGAAATCTTTAGATAAAGTTCTTTAGAGCTTCCTGTCTTATAGTGTGTTAGCTATAGACTTACACCCTTTTTTTGAGTACATAACCCAAAATCCATATCTGTTTCTTTTACTTCAAAGCACACACCTCTGATATTACCTGCCACATTTGCAAATAACTTGCCCAAGGTTACACAACTAATGAATATGTTAAGGATTAAGATTCAGGACTTCCTAACTACATACAGCATTCTAATTCATTATGCCACCTAACTGCATTGTGCTCTGTATTTACTGATATGTGTTTTCCTCCTGGGCAGGGACTCTTTCCTTTTGTTTTTATCTTACACATACTTTATACATAGGCTTTTTTTTTTGAGTTTTGAACTGTCTCCATTTGCCTTCTTAGGAAACTAGAAAGTAATAAATCCTGGTTCTTGATTTCTTTTATGGCTTTTAGTAGGTTGTGTAAAATTAAACTATAATAAAAATATCATATTTTAGGAGGTTTATTAATGATTATTAGAAATCAAGGAACAAAGAGGATACAAAATAAAGACCAAGTGTCCATGGCTGATTAGCCCTTTTCAAAATCCCCACACCACCGTCACCATGCTGACAGGAAGCCCAAGAGGGAGGAGGAGGCCCTCTCACTCAATTTATTCCCTGTATAGGAAGTACCTAATGACAGGAAGTCAGTGGGCTCCCCGAAATGTATTTCTTTTTTAGGGTAACAGATTTTCAGATATACATTTGAATCTCCTAATTTCTCCTGCTAATATAGTATTGTCTTACACATATATTTAAAAACAAAAACAGGAAAAGATAACTAGTTTTACTCATTCTTGTGTTATCTGCAAAACGTGTCAATTTTAACCGCAAGAATAATCTTCCTAACAGTAAAAGAATAGGTGACACTTATAGCCTTTTGTAAACCTTTTGTGCTTTATCTACTTTGTAGCTCATTGTTGTAAGGTAGAAGAGGATAGAACTTAAGAGTCAGAGGCCAAAATGTTGAATCTTCTCTCTGCTCCCAGTACCTCTCACTTCATGTCTTTAGGCCTTACTATTCCCATCTATAAAATAAAAGTTGGACAAGATGACCCCTAAGGCATTTTGCAACTCTGAAGCTGAACCCTATGAAGTAAGTAGTATAAATTTTTTAGCCCCATTTACAGATGAGGAACCTGAGACCGAGAAAGACAAAGTAATTTATTTAACTCATTCATAGAACTAAGATGTAGCAGAACCACATAACTCAGACCTTGCCCAGTGCTTTCTGCAACATTTAACACCCCATGGATACTCTTTAAGTGTTATAACTTACCTACCATCTACAACACCTATTGTTTTATCTTTTTAAATAAATTAACTGACATAGGGGCAAATGATCCTCAGCTCCCATCCTTTTATCTTCATCTGCCTCAACTCTATCCTACCCATAATCCATTCATAACTTCCACTGTGTCCTATAGTGAACAGATTCCACTCTGACCATGACTTTTTTCTCTCACTGTCTTCCAGTTTACTAGCCTTCTCCAAGACCTGGTTCCCTCTTCCCAGTCATTCTTTCTAATATCAGCACCTTGTTTCACACACCCCATAACATATTAATCTCGGAGGGGATGTTGCATTATTTGACAGTTGCTTCTAGATTCTCCCTTTATATCTGTTATTCAGTATGCTTTCCTTTTTTGAAGTCTATGTAATCAGAATTTTCCATCCAATCTAAATTAGGGTAAAAATCCCCAAATCAGTCTTCATTTATAAAAAAACAAACCTGATGAAATTCAAAACCTGATGCTGAACAGTTGCTGCTAACTATGTCCTTAGGTTCTTCATCCTGAAGTGAAGTCTTAAGGAAATCTGACAGCTTTATAACTTAATAATGTGATCAGTATAGATTTAATTATTGAACTACTTGGAAATTTCTACTTAAGTTGAAACTGTCTTTGTTTGAAACTGTCTAAATAATTAGCTTCAAGGGAAAACAAAGAAGTAGGCAATATAATAAAATAAGCAGTTTATTATTCACAACAGCTTTTAATTTTATTTGATTTCATTTTCTTCTGGATCTCTAAATGGTCCCAAATTTTTGTTTCAAGAATTGCTGCAAACATAAAAAAAAGCATCATCATTTAGTGGGTAGGGCACTGAATTTGAAGTCAGGAAGACCTGAGTTCTTATCCTGCTCCTGCCTCAGACACTTACTAATTATTTGACTATGGGCAAATAAATCACTTAAAACTCTTTGGACCTTTGGTTTCCTCATTTGTAAAATGAGTCATTTGAACTCTTTTCAGCTTCAAATCTGACCATATACTGTGTTCTCTTACACTGAAATGTGTGTTAACTTCAATCTTTTTTGTAAGAAAGGGTTTAATGGATTTATAAATAAAATGTGTTTATAACATCAAGTTACCTTATTGTTTTTATGACTACTTTCTTTCATATAAAAAGTATGCCAAGATTGTGTTTTGTAAAATGAGTAGATATAGAGGGGGGAAATTGACCATTGTTTTCTTTCCTAGAATCGTCGGACTATAGCCCCTATTAAGAATGACCCTCCTGCAAGAGACAATAGGGGTAAAGTATAAATTAGGCTATTACTATTGCTGATTTCATTTATGGATATGGGTAGTAAAAAGAAGATTTTTGATTTGGGATTGGGATTGTTTTTGCTTTTTAAAAAAATTTTTGGTCTAGAACTATGGGTTCATTAGTATTGGAAACTTCCATTGTGGAAATTCTTCAATACAGATTAGCCATTTATCTGTACAATAGGATCCCCTGTATCCAAGGTGGATATGTTCCAGGACCTTCAGTGAATGACTAAAACCTTGGATATAAATGAATTTCTTGTGAATCTATGTGAATAAGTACTGTCTTCCAGCTCAGTTCCTGCTCCTTCCCCTCTGGAGCTCTATAGTCTCCTGCCACCACACTTCTTCCTGACTCTGAACCCAACTCTCTTTACCATTGCAAGAAATTTTGAACTCTACTTAATTTTTTTTCAATGAGTTTGGAATGCAGTTTTGAGTTAAATAATTTAAGTCAAACCATACCCTTCAGGTAAAACCACACAATATATAATTTTTTTCATTTTAAAATATAATATTCAATACACTAATTATATTTTTGGCCACTAATTTGCAAAATTTAGAGTTGGGGAAAGATAACTAGATAATCCCTCATAGAGTTACAGTCCTAATAAATCCCTCAAGCCTTGAAAATAATAACTGAAAGAACAGGTAGGCACTATTCCATTTGTTTTTGGACATCAGGTTTTACTATAATTTATCTTTTTCAGTTGCTTTTACCAAACTTTTTATATTTCAGAACTAATAGGTGCCCCAGAACTGACATTTAATGTTTGCAGTGCACTTCATTTCTATTACCTTATGTGAATCTCACAACAACCCTGTCAGGCAGGTGCTGTAACACTCATTTTGTAACAGCTATCTGGGCTTCAGGAAGATTTCACTGACTTGCCTCCATTTACATAGTGAAGGTCTGAGGTAGTAGTCACACTTTCTTTTTTCTTAAACCCTCACCTTCCATGTCAGGATCAATACTATGTATTGGCTCCAAGGCAGAAGAGTGGTAAGGACTAGGCAATGGGGGTCAAGTGACTTGCCCAGGGTCACACAGCTGGGAAGTGTCTGAGGCCAGATTTGAACCTAGGACCTCCCATCTCTAGGCCTGGCTCTCAATCCACTGAGCTACACAGCTGCCCCCCATTTACATTTCTTTCTTCCTGACTCAGTTCAGTACTCTATCCACCAGATCACACTGTCCTCCAGTGACAGCTGCTGCTGCAGACAACAGCACGCTTGATGAGGAAAGAGGAAAGGATTACATCTATAATTGGGTTGAATATTGAGAGGAGGAGGAAGGTTATCTATGTTATAAACTCTTACAAACATTATAAATTATATAATATGTTGCTCAAGGAAATGTTTTTGCCTTTTTGTGTGAAATAGCCCCTGTAGAAAAATAAAACTATATTGGGATCTATATATTCATTATTAAATATCAAATCCAAAGTGTAATTCATTTAGTGGAAATTTTATTTCTGAATCTGCAAATGCCACTCTGAAGATATTCATAAACTCTTCAATAGTTAAGTGCTTATGTCAATTCTTATGAATAAAAGCTGGCATATGTGTATACATATTTTGAAGATTTTAAATATTCATGTAATTACTTTGAATTAATGGCAGAAAAAAGTTTGTTGTAATTTACAGCCTCATTTGCCCATGTCCAATCAGTTCATTTATCCAGTATAGGGAAAACCACGTGAATGACTTGTGTAAGTCCTAGCAAGTTACCTGAGGCACAGAAGAGTTAAGTGAGTTACCCTGAATCCTATAGCTAGTGCCAGAGTCCTACTTGCATAGTCTATGCTTCCTTTACCCTAAGGGTCTACTTCAGAACTTTATTCTTAGTAGGCCCTTATGACCTTAGTTGATCCAGAGTTCTAAAAGAACCTAATAAGCACTTAATAAATGGTTTTTCACTCATTCAGAGGCGACACTTTTGTAATTTAAGCTTTGGTATATCTTGTTAATCTGAAACATCTTTGAGTGTGGCCCTGGGAATGGACTGCCAGCTATAGACTAACCCAGCCAAGTTTGAAAAATGTTGTTTTTAGAGAGTTGGCCTCCAGGTACATTTTTTTTCTGTAGCACTTCATGAAAAAATGTAACTAAGGTATGGATAGGTTTCTGGGTCAGGATCCACAATGATGAATTAAAGATCTTTTGAAGCTACAATACTATGTGGAAGTTGTTTTTATTAATTTCATGAATAATAATTCATGTTTCTTTGCAGTGATTGGTTCTGCGCGTTCACGGCCTAGTCAGCTTCCTGAACAGTCTTCTGCTACACAACAGAATGGTAGTGTTTCAGATATATCTCCAGTTCAAGCTGCAAAAAAGGAATTTGGACCCCCTTGTATGTAAACCACGTATCAAGGATTCATTGATTTCAGGCATACATGTATTCTCTCTTGGTCTAACTTATAAGTCCTCAAAGGAAAGGGTCAGTTTTCAAACCCAGTTGATTATTGTCTGTGTCTCATTGTGTTGAGATTCTTATTCTGAAGAATTAAATTTTATGTTCTCACATCCTTGGTCTGCCAATTGGGGCTTAAATTTATTTTTCTTTATATAATAATTTGATTTGGTTTTTGTAAGCAGCAAATTTTAATGATGTCTCAGCGCTTTGAGTTTAAAGTTGTTTAAACAAAGGCTGGGGTAACCATCTGTCTAGGAAGTTGTAGAAGGAATTCCTGTGCTATATAGGAATCAAATGACTTCCAAGTTCCCTTCCAACTCTTAAGACTATGATTCTAAACCAAGAGATGACATGTATCAGTATGTTGTAGAGTCTTTTTGACTCTCTTTTTGCGTATTTATTGTCCTGTTCCTAGTTTTTGTAAAGCAGCTTGTAAGTAAAGATTGTTATTGCAGTAGGCATGCTTTGTCATATGAACCTATTTTTTTAATGGCATGAAAGTGAAAAATTTGAAGTTGTGAAATATTAGCAAATATTACTACAAATGCATAAGTCATTATTTTAAAGGTAAAAGATACCTGTAGATTTTATTTTATTTTGTTTTTTAACTTTTAGCACGTAGAAAATCCAATTGTGTGAAAGAAGTAGAGAAATTGCAAGAAAAACGTGAGAAGAGGAGGTTGCAGCAACAAGAACTTAGAGAAAAAAGAGCCCAGGTTTGTAATGTAAATATAAAGTTCTAGGATTTATTTCATGTATGATCTAGAAGTTAGAAGACTGTATGGATGAAAGTGAATGTTGGTTTTTATCAATAAAAGTTATACACCATTCATTTACATTATAGCATTCTATACTTTTGTGATTTTTTTTTTTAACCATTACGAAAATTTTCATTAACTTATCTGCATAATGAAGCATTGGAACATTTGAGCAAATCAATATCTGGATACATGTGTAACTGCTGCTTTCTCCTTTGTTTTTTTGGTTATTAGAGAAACTCATTAGTTCATTTTTTTAAAAAAGGACAGTGTGTTACATGACCTATTCTTTCTAGGGTATGTGCTGATATAATGTAAACTTTTCCTGGCATATGCTGCTAAACATCTTTCATACCCTGCTTAAAAAGTGATACTGCACTATCATGGTGTCTACCCATTGTGGCCTTGCAGACTTTGAAGGACGTTTGGAGTATTTTGAGTGAGCTGTGGGGAAGAAATGTGAAGAATGTTGGGAAGAGGACAAAGAAGGAAATAGCTTGGATACTTTGGGAAAAGAGGACTCAGCCATAGCTGTGTAGCACTATCCCAATCATGTTGTTATACATCCAAGCAAGCATCATTGATATTATTTAATAAAAATATTTGGTGGAATCCTATGATGGAATCTTCATCAATTTTTAGCTCTCACAACATACATGTTAGTGGTGGGCGGTGAGTCTGTGCTGGGATGATGTATTTTTCAAATTAAAAAACTAGACAATTTCTCTATGGTCATTGCTTTGCCTTGGAATTGCTATCTTTCCTAGGAAAGGCAAGACACATCAATATATATGTTATTCCTAATTGGGTCGTTTATTATCAAATAATTGATAGTAGTGTTACACAAATCTGGATCCAGTCTGCTCCCAAATTGGTTTGTCCTCCATTCTGGATCCTTACCCATTAGAAGAAACTAAATTATTTTGGGGTTTTGGTTTTTAAAAGATTACTCTATTACAAAAATGAAATACAAAAATATTGAAATAGATATTAAGTGATAACCCATGAATAACCCAGTGGAATTGTTTGTCAGCTCTGGGAGTTGGGAGGAAAGAAGAGAGGGAGGAAAAATGAATCATGTAACCATGGAAAAATATTTTTAAATAAATTTAAAAAAAGAAGAAACTATAAAAGAGAGGTTTCAATTTGAAGACATCTAAGGTCCCTTCCAGCTCTTAAACTTTGTAATAATGGGATTCTAGGAAGATGCTGGGGTCTAAGCCTGATGAATCGTGGTGATGGCAACTACTCCCCTCTGCTTGCCATATAATTAATTCTATAAGTGATATATCAAGGACAGTAGAACAATGCAAACATCTATATTAGTCTTTTATCATATACATTTAAGGTTTATATTTAACGTTTCAGGGTAGGTGATTTTACTCATAGTTTGCTTTAATTTTGTGTGACAATCTATGTCTAATGAGGTTTTATTTTTATTTATGCATTAACAGTGATAAGGCAGCATGGTATAGTGGATAGAGAGTTGACTATAGAGATAGGAAGAACAGGGATTTAGTCTCACCTCTGTCTGATACATACATTTAATCCCTCTTCCCTAGGCAATTCTCTTAAGAGTTCTCTTAAGCAGTTGCTGGTCAGTTTGGTAATAGAAATTTCCTCACCTAGCTGTTGTATCTATTCTGTTTCATAGAAACACACATCCAAAGTTTCCTTCTCTCCTTCACTTCCCCCTCAAAAAATCTTGCAAAAATAATTAGTGCTTAATAATTGAATGGCATAGCTATATATTTTTTAGAGCTAGTGTTCTTAATGGAGTATATGGTGCTGTTTGTTTTGTTTTGGGTTGGCTGCTGTATTTTAGTACAATTGATTTTCTTCATTATCCTATGATGTTTATACTATTCATTTAGAAATATTCTGAGAAGAGGTCATAAATTGCAACAGACTGCCATCCATGATATAAAAACATAGCCTGTGTTGCCATAGAATGTGTTGAGGGAGTAATATACAAGGTATCCCAAAATCTTGGTATAGTTTTAAGTTTTTATTTAAAAGAAGACTGGAAATGTAAGTCAAGTCATGAAATGCTGGATGGTTAATTAATTGTATAGATAGTCAGACCTATTCTTTAGGAAAACCTTGGGCCGCCTTGTGGAGGGTGATTTGAAGTGAAGAATGTCTTTTTAGTTGCTCCAGTCAGAGACGAGAAGGGCCCGAGTTATGGTGGTAGCTATGTGAGTGGGGAAAAAAAGAATGTATGCAAGATATGTGAAAATAGAAAGGTCAAGATTTGGCAGCTAATCCTGTGTATAGGGTAATTGAGTGAAGAATTGAGGTTGATACAGGTTGTGAACCTGTTTCTTTAGTAATAATGATAAGAAAATTTGGAAGAGAAGTGGGTTATTCCAAGAAAGGTATTTGATTCTGTTTTGGATATGTAGTTTAAAATGACATTTTTGTCAGAAACTATTATGAAAGGTTAAAGTGAAAAAGAAATCATAAAACTTTTAGGAAGTGGATCCCTTCTTTCCTTTGCTTTGGTTGAGTGTTTACCAACTCTCTTAGTAATGATCTCCTTACATATAGAAACACCATACATTTATGATTCAGAAGAGAGTCTTCATTTTCTGATTATCAAACCTATAGGCTTTTTTCTGCTTGTATTAGGCTACAATTGTCATCACCTACTGAGCTACTATGATGAAAGAATACTTCTTTTGTATTTCTTCAAATTAATCCATTTTCTTCAAAGGACTTTTATTCCCAGGGGGATTTGCTAATCAGCCTTCTGTTGTATAAAATTCATTTTTTTCCCTGAATTATCATCTTTCTTAAATATTTATCATATCCAATGAATAATAGGTGATCTCCCTAAAATATTGCATTGTAATCTTTGTCAGAGTTAATTCTTCTATACAGATGAGGCCATTTTAGGAACTACACGAGGTAATTTGAATTTCCTGATCCGTTTTACTTTGGATTGACTAAAGCTTTAGTAATGGTCCCTATGGAGAATCATAGAATTTCATATATGAAAGGGACCTCAGAAACCATTTAATTTAACCCTTTATTGGACCAAAAAAAATCCTCTCTCTAATATAGTGGCCATTCACCTTTTATTTAATTACTTCCACTGAGGAGAATCCACTATGTTAGGAGATCGCCCATTCCATTTTGGAATATTTGTTAGGAATAACTCTAGTTGTAATTTTTCCTGATATTAAGCTCAGATTTGCTTCTTTGCAACTTCCTGTCTCTTTCTCCCTGATTCTGTTTTCAAAGGCCAGGCAAAAACATTTCTAATCAGCTACCATTGGTTTGTCAACCTACACAGATGACTCTGAGATTGATATACCTAATCCCAGGGTCTCTCTAAGGTCTGGTACCACATCACCAACTGTAATGGAGGGATTGGTTGGTGGTAAAGAAGATAAAGGGGGAATGGAGATCTCCCCTGGAAACAGAATCCAGGAGAGGCAGCTGATGTTTAAGTTTGGCCCAGAAACAGGAGAGGGCGGTTGATTAATTTCCCCCTTCAGCCTTCCCTCCACAGCTATGGCTGCTCTCACAAATTGGCCCTTCACTTCCTCCACTACTAGAACCTAAAGGCTTCTTCTCAGGAAGATCCCCCAACCCCCCGCCTGTCAAACCTGTCCCACTCACACTTGAGTCACTCAGGGAAAGGATAACCACTTTAATATAAACTGAGTCAACTAGGGTAACACAAAGAAAATGGCTGGCAGGAAGGGAATTGGAGAGGAACGTGGGGAAGGTGTCCCTTCTCTAACTGCCCCTTTTTCCTCCCTCCATGAGTTTGGAGGAACTCAGACCATGGCAGTCTGGGCCCCGAGAGAGAGTCAGGTTGACTGGCCCTGGTCTTTGGCCACAGTTCAGAGCCAGGACACCAGGAGCTGTGAGGTACAGTTTTGAAAGGGGATCAAAATGACTTCTTCAGCTGTCCCTTCAGTTGGGAATTGGTGGGGGGAGAATGCCCAATTACCAGGAGATGAAAAGGCAAGTATATCCCCAGGAGAAAGGTTTGGCCACACCTCTTCCTATACTTCTCAAGATTGAGAGAGATCTAACTGAAATCCCAGCTGGAATCTTCTGGCTTCTCAACATTCCAGACCTCCTGGGACCCCTCCCCCATTGAGGTGAGCAAATCCTCTTTGACCTGTCATTCTTCCTTGAGTGTAAACCCTCTGTCACACAACTGCCTTTTGTACATTTTAAATTAGCTGTCCAGTAGGCATCCCAAAGTTGATATATCCAAAATAGAGCTCATTGTCTTTTTCTCCCCTTTCCTAAACACTATTTTTGTCAGGTGCATCATATTCATATCCATTAGCTTTATAACCTCAGTGTCTACCTCAGCTCTTCACCCTTCCTCAGCTCATTTATTCATTCATTCACTTGACTGATCTTGCAATTTCTACTTCTATAACGTCTTTCCACCCATATGGTTACCTGTATTAGCCTTCTAACTGGTTTCCTTGCTTTAAGTCTCTCCTTTCTAATATGACCATGTTATCTCAATCAACTCCAATGGTTCCCTATTACTTCTAAAAAATCAATGTGACACAAAAAGAGAAGAATTAAAATTACATTTTGTTTTAACACAACAGATAGTCATTTTCAATAGACATGCAAATAAATGACCTAAGGTACATTCCCCAAGGAAACAATTGGATTACTAGTTACAGAAAAGTTGTGTTTAACATTAGCAATACAGTATGATACTAACATTGACCAGGCATTTAAACAAAGTTTCTTAACTCTTGATTTACTCCCTTGTAGTCATAGTGTGTATAGTTTCCTACATCCTGCTTCACTCTGTATCACTCATAATTTCTTTGGAAATTGTTCGACCTTTTTTCTGTCTGTGTACATATTTTGTCTCTAGAATATTTTCTAGACTCATTTTCACAGGACTACTATGCACACTTTAAGTACCTATGTGTTTTTCTTGATATTACTCTCTAATATGTAATCTAGGGATTGAAATGAGTGAGTAGGATCAAAGGATAAGAACACTTTTAGTAACTTTTTTTTGCATAATTTCGTTTCCAGAAAACCTGAACCATTTCACAATTCCAGAGTGAATTAGCATGCTTTTATTTTTCTGTGCTCCCTCCAGTGATGATTTTTTTTCATCTTTTGATATCTTTGCTATCTTATAAGGTTATTTTAATCTGAATTTCTTTAAATTTTTAGCTACTTAGAACCTGCTTTTCAGATGGTAGCTTCTTTTCTTTTGAAAAATCACTCATCCTCATTTACCAGTCCATTGGGGTTTGGTTCTTAGTCTTTTATAGTTGCACTGATTCCATATAGAATTTTGAATGTCAGACTCATCAGAACCCTTAATGTGAAAGCTTCTTTGCTTCTCCCCCAAAATGTATATTTTCTTCTGATTATGATAGCATTTATTTTTGTCTCTTGTGACAAAATTTCCCATTTTGTATATGTTTTCATATGTACATATCTTTTCTGATAGAATATAAGCTCACTGAGGGCAAGGGGCTAGTTTTTTTGGAATGTTTTTACACATAGCAAATAATATTTAAAAGAGTGATGCAAATGCAGGTCTTTGTGACTCCAAATCCATTATTCCATCCAGTATGGACAACTAATTCCATTGTAGAGACAAAACATTAACATTTAAATATATATAAAATAAATTATTTTGGAGGGAAGCTACTAGCTGTTGGGTTATGGGAAGAATCAAAAAGGTCTCCTGTAAAAGAAATATATGAGCTCATCTTTCAGAGATTCTAAGCTAATGGGGAGGGGTACATTCTGATGGGAATATGGTTTACAGGAGAAAAAAATTTCTGGAATTGAAGTCAGGACTTGGATTCAAATCCTAGCTTTGATTTAAAGATGTTATAGGAATAATGTCTATCAAATTCCCTGTCATGTAGCTAGGACTCTGTTTTTCTTAGAAATGTATTGAATAAATTTAATTGACCAAGTGGGCTAAGAAAGCATCAAGATTTGAAAGAGTCAGGTGCCTTTCAGACTTGGTGGGTATCTGGCTGCTATGTGACCAAAAGTGTTTCCCTAAGAGATGGGGGGAATTATGTCTACCTGAACTAATGCTGCATTTTGCTAAGAATCCTTTCCATGCTATTCACTTCTTAAACCTTAACAACCAAATTGGCCTGAATTAGGTCTGGCCTACTGTGGTAGTTGTAGGACCTGGGTTGAATCACATAATCAAATTTTGGTTTTCAATTTCCTTATCTATAAAACTGGCTTTAGATTAGATTAGATCTGACATCTCTTCTGACACAAAAACCTTAGGATATAATGTAATCCAATACCCACAGTATTTAAATCCTTACTGTGTGTAAAAGGCACTCACTGTACTAGGTTTTGGAGATACAAAGAAAAAGTAAGCAGGAAAAAACAAACAAACAAACAAAAACAGTCCTGCACTCAAAGAACTTGGATTCTAATAGAAGAACACAACATGTAAATAGAAAAAGATATGATGAACTGAAATAGAATGAGAGAACCTTCCTATACAAGCATGTGAGTTTAGTCTTGAAGGAAGATGGGGAATTCTCAAAGGGAGAGATGTGGAGAAAGGACCTAGAATCTGCCAAAGGAGTTAAATCAAGAGATAAAATGGCAAGATTAGGGAATGGCAAGTAGGCCTGATTTAGCTGATAAAATGAATGCATGAGGGACAGTCATATTCATTAAACCCAGAAAGGCAGTCTGGGGTCAGATGTCAAAGGACTTTCAGTGTCAAACAGAAGAGTCCATATTTTATCTTGGAGGTAGTAGGGACCCAGTTGGAGCCTCTTGAACAGGGGAATTTAAAGTTCACATCTCTTAATTAGGAATACCAGTTTGACAGCTGTTTAGAAGAAATAGTTTGGTTCACTTTGTGAGGATAAAAATGTTTTTTTTTGGTTTGTGAGTTTGGTGAGGATAAAAATTAGAAGTCAGGAATCTAGTTGGTAAGCAACTACAATAATCTAGGTGAGAACTCAATGGGGCCTGATATAGGGTAGCAGCTATTTGAGTGGAGAGTTGATAAATGAAAATGATTGTGTACATAAACAGTCAATAAGATGGCAATTCATTCAGTATGGGGGGAGATGAGGAGAGCAGAACCAAGAGTCAAGTCAAGGTTGAGAAGCTGGATGATTGGAAGAATGAATCCCTCTATTGACTTAAAAGTTTGAAGGAGAATTGTTTTAGGGGAAAAGATAGGTTCCATTTTAGACATAAATGAGTTTGGGGTGTCTATGAGACTTCTAGGTAGAGATGTCTATGTGACAAGATGGGTAAAGTAGGGCGGGAGCACAGAAGGTAGACAAGGGGTATAGATAGAACTGAAAGTGATCTTATTAAAAATGAGAAGGTACTAGTTAGGTAAGTAGAGCAATAATTCTAGTGTTGATACCCACAAACAATTTTTTTTACTGGCACTCTGGTAGCTATCAGCGAAACTAACAAATATGGAGGATATCACTCCCTGCATCTATTGAGAATAAGAAGCATTTTGCATTAATTTAAACAAAGACATTAAAGTATATGTTTTGGTCAAAACCAAGTGACACATATGGTAAAGTGTACTTTGGTCACCTTTCTAGAAGTAAAGATAAAAGGGATTACAGAACAATTGTCCATTCTCTAGAATGTCAGAGAGAATGAATTGTTCCTTTGAAAAGTGGAAGAAGGGTAAACCAGACCTCTGTCATGAGAATGAGGGTAGAACAGAATAGAATATGGAGGAGGAAAGACAGATGCAAATATCTGGAGATAATTTACAGAGGGCAGAACTGAAAGAGAACAGAATCTTGAACCTTTGAAGATGAAGCAGTGGCTTGGCTTCGTGGGTGTTAGTAAGTGAAGTACCACCTAGTATGGTCAAAAGTAGGAGAGGGGATTCTATTGAGTGGCACTAAGACATCTATTTGTTAACCTTCTAAATAACATCTTAAGAAATCTGTTGTCTTTTTCAAAGCATATATTCAGTATATTTCATAACCTCTTCAAAATTGTGAAACTGGAATGACCACTGCCTATCTCTGTTGTTTCACGTGGGTAAATGGTACCTAGATCTTGTTGCTAAAGGTTACAAAGTATTGGCCAAGAAAGTGAAGATCTTACAGATACAAGTGATCTTTTCATTCCTGCTGCCAAAGGCTTCAGAAAAGATTTGGAAAGTGAATACAACTAGTTAAGAAGATGGTATTTGAGAAGCAAAAACAGAGAAGAGTAGATTGAAGAGTGGAGCATACCCGACAAGGGCAGATTATAACATGTCTACAGTCCTTTAAATCAAATCAAAAGGAGAAAAAGAGTCTTTGTATAACTGTAGCTTTAGATCATCTTATGCTTTAATATTGTAATATTTTCAAATGTACTCCAAATGGAGTTCTAATTACAAAAGGACACAGTATTAAAAAATCCAAAGAGAATGGAAGGTTGTTATCTCTAACAGTGATGGATGGAGGGGAATTCATAACTAAAGTATGGAAAGAAATCTCACTTATGTGCCAAGATTGTATTGGGCGTTTTGTGGTTTTCAAAGCATTTTTCTCACCACAATCCTATAGGTTGGATAGTAGAAGTAGTCAGCATCCCAGCCTCACAAATGAAATTTAAGATGGATGAGGTTAAACTGCACACTCGGAGTCACACAATTAATATATTCTAGAGCTATGGAGAAAATTGAACCCAAATCATCTCTATGAAAAGTTGCTTTGAAATGAGACATGAGTGACTCCAGGGATTTCTGGGAAATATATATATTTAATAAATATATTTACTCTATCATCAACATATGCATAATATGCACATAAATGATATATATACATACATGATACAGTCAGAAATTGTAGCAGAATTACTCCATCTACTGGTTATTTTTGGAGTGACTGCTTGATTACAATCTAGCCTAAAACAAAACAGATTTAGTTCTTGCTTGCTTACCTATAACAAAATTCTCCCAAACCTTGACTTCCTTCTTGAAATTATAGCAATAGAGTCAATAAATATAACATCATAGTTAATAAACTACCTTTTTTAACTTACAGGATGTTGATGCTACAAACCCAAACTATGAAATCATGTGTATGATCAGAGACTTTAGAGGAAGCTTGGATTATAGACCACTTACAACAGCAGATCCTGTAAGTTTACTTGCTTCTAATTGCTACTGAGCTTATTTAAATTTAAATGTATTCATATATAACTTGTAGTTGCCATTAGATTTTTAGTTTTTAAGTTTGTGAATGTGTTGCTCTTTAAATTATTACTCTTTATGTTTATGTTTTTCTTCCGTTTGTGTTTTTTTCTCACATATTTACTTGTTTTTTTTTTTAACTTGAAATAATAATAGCCACCTTGCCACTAAACTTTGAAAGTATAATTCCCTTTGTCCTTGCCAGGGCAGATAAAGAGTTAATGAATATAGAGAGAAGGAGTAGAATGGCAGTAGTAGGTGGGGTATATGAAGAAGAACTAAGAGTTTAGTCTTTTGTATATCTGTGTTTAATTTCCACTCATACTCTTCCCCTATTGGCCTTATCCTTATATATCTTACTACTTGCTCTGTGCTTCGTGTTGTAAGCCTTTTATGGTTGGTAATATACTTCCATTTAACGTTGTCACTTAGTTAACAATTTATTTTAGAAAATGGAAGTGAGAATCGAATCTTTAATGAAGGATAGAGGTTGGCAAGAGACATGGACTCAGATAATTAAATATTTCTCTTTAATTTCCACCAGTCTCACTGTTATTGAAAATCTCAGGTCAAATAAATAATTATGTAACTAACAATGGTACTTTCTAAAAAGAATCCAGCTAATTTTAATTTGAATGTATGTACTTGTGGGATTGTGAAATGTATGTTTTTGTATTGAACTAATTTACAAAAAGAAAAATAAATGTGTTGAGTTTTAATGGGATCTGTGGGAAGTGATATATACATTATGATCACTATATTTTAGGGCTTTCCTCCCCTATATATACCAAGTCTACAATAACACACATGTTTAGGATAATCATTTTAATCAAAAGGAAACAATTGCATTAATTACATAAATAAATTAATTAACCACATACACAAAGCTTTCTAATAATCGTGATACTTTAAAAAGTCAAAAACTAAAGACTTTAGACTATTAGGTTGGGCAGTTTTGAGCAAGAGAATAATAATGATAAAACTGATGTTTCAGGAACATTAATCTGGTGGTGATATTACAGTATACGTTGGAATTTTTAAGACTAGTCTGTCAGGAGGCTTTTGTAGCAATCCAAAGAATTTTTTTTCTTTAGTCATTTTAAACTATTTTTCTATGGTTACATAATTCATGCTCTTTCCCTCCACCCTCCCAAAGCCAAGAAGCAATTCTACTAGGTTATACCTATATTATTACTCAATATTGTTGTGATAAGGATTTTATTTAGTTTACTCTGCCTTATTAGGAGCAGAGGTTTAGGTCAGAGAAAGGGTTTAAGAGGGAGGAACAGAAAGAGCTTCTTTTGGCCCTTTAAGGGAAAAGCATAAAACCCAATGGAGAGAGAATTCTGGGCTCCATGTTCTCTGGCAGTCTGAGGGAATGGGTAGCGATTTGGGCTCGCTCTCTTGACAGTTGGTGGCAGTTGGAGTTAAGAGACTTAGAACGTTAAGAAGAAAAGAGTTACTATACTACCTTTAACTAAGAGTTTAATTACTGAGGGGTTTTCCTTCTCAGTGTAAGAATTAAATTAATGTCCAATACTTTAAGTATTATATTTTATAAAGTTAATTATCTAACAAAATAGAATCACGGGACTAAGTTTTTCTACCTGCTCAAAAAGCCCACTCCACAACCAGAGCTGCGACAGGAAGAGAAGAGAGCAAGACAGGGAAATCTACAGAATTTATATCCTGTCTACATCAGCATGTAATGACAGGAAGAGATTGGGGTGGTGGGAATCATAGTTTTGCTGAGAATCATTCTTTTAGGGTAACAGATTCTTTGGGAGACTAGTCTCGATCATGTAAACATAACCAACTTATAAATTACAATAATTTGGGAATAAAAGTGAAAGGGAACAAAACCACTGATTTCTAGGCATGCATTGACAAAAAGCCAATTAGGGGGCAGTCCCCTTTGGCATAAAAGTATACATACAAAATAAATGTGTTCAGCCCCCCCACAGTTCAATTTCATTACAATCCAAAGTTCATTCTGAATCTTTCGGTGTAGTGTGAGGTTTCTGAAGGCATCTCCATGACACCTCCAAGCAGTTCACTTCCTGGATTCTGGGAGGTAGCAAATTTCTTAATTTTTATGAAACTAGAATTTTATGACAATTATACATGACAAACACGGATCAATTTTCACTAAGAAAACAGCTTTTTAAAAAAATAGTAGCATAGTAGCTAATTCAAGAAAACCTTTTGGGTCTAAAATGTCACCAAGAATCTAGATCATTCTGGTGGAGGGGTAGAGTAAGCTAAAGAGTTACAAATAGAAAAAAACCATCCGGAAGCCATTAGGCTACTTGGGTAATGTTCCCTTCTGCAGAGCCATCCAGAGGTGCCATGCCCTCTAGGAAAACCATCCCACCTCCTAGATGAGACTGTAACAGCTGTATATTACATGCCTTTATATGTCTCATCTGTTACATTTTTATAAATGCAGAGGTGGGAATTAAAATAGTGCTATAGCCCTTCACTTTATCTACTAAATAGATACTTACCTCTTGTTACAAACAACTCAAAGGTACTTTTACAATGGTATTTTCTCCAGTCCAGTCATATGGGGAGGTACAAATAAAGACAATGTAATAGCACATATAGCTAATTGTCAAAACACAGTAATTTAAAGTGACATAGTGTAACAGAACATAACAAACAAAATAAAATCTTAAAACAAGCAGTCAGCAAATATAATATTTGTGACAGAATGCAGGCAGTGAATTCGAGTCCTTTTTTTTTTTCTAATCCCGATACAGAGACTTCCATAAAACAATGAAAAGGCTTAAAAATTTCACTTCTACTCCCTTTAAAGTTCCTTTCCCTCACAAGTATCATCATCCATCTAGATTCTTTTGGTCACACCTCTGGGATCTCCCATAGTGAGGGAGAATTCTGCACTGAGCATAGTGTGAACAAATCTCATTTTGGATGTGTTGTAGAGACTGGGCAGAACAGAATGGCAAGGGGGTGTTGGGAGATGAATCTCCTAGCAGGGACCAGTGCACCCAGGAATGTTAGGAAGAAAAGACATCCTAAAACTGGGAGCTGTTTGAGATAGGTAATACACTGCTCTTTCATAGAGTGAGCCATGCTTGCAATTCTACTTCCTGTCTGTAGTTTAGAAGAATAACCTTCCTTCCTCCCCTCCCCCCAGCAGTAAAAGTGCCAGGGAGCTGCTTGTTTCCCCTGCTATGTGGACAGTAATAGAAGTGTCTCCTCAGGTAAAAGTCCTTTAGGAAACTAATTGTTGCCTAAGAGAAACACACCCGGACTTCCAAGGCAAGCAGCTAGCAAGCACTCAGGTGTTGGCAATATAAGGGAAAGAGGGATTTATACTTTCCCAGCACCCCAGAGAGTGTCTCCAAGGACTCCCAGATTGTGTATTCTAAAAGGTGCAGCAATCATCAGCAGCAGGTGGCAACAGTAGCTCGGCTGGGACTACCCAGGCAGTTAGTAGCAGAAGGATCAGCAGCAGCAGTGGCTCAACAAGGATCAGCCAGGCAGTTAGGGAGGGAGGCAGGATTGGTAGCATCAGGAGGCAGTGCCAGAAAAATTCCAAAGAGAGACCACAGCAGGAGAAATGTGGTTTCTTTTCAAACTAATCTACTCAGAGAGAATTAAAGGTTCTAAACCCCACTTCTGTGGTTGCCATAAATGTAAGATTTAAAATTAATGTGCAATACTTAAAGTATTATTTTTTAAAGTTTATTATGTGACAAAATAGAACCATGTGATTAAGTTTTTCTTCTTGCTCAAAAATCCCCACTCCACCAAAGCCGAGACAGGAAGGAAAGACCGAGAGGTGGGGCTATACCCAATTTATGTCCTGTCTATGTCAGCATGTAATGGCAGAAAGAAAGTGGGGTGTTGGGAATCGTAGTTTTGCTGGGAACCATAGTTTTTTTTTAGGGCAACAGATTCTAATTATACATCTTTGAGAGAGATAGGTCTATCTTTAAGGCCTATTCCCCACAGTACATTGAACCAAGAGCTGCAGAACTTTCTGTGTCTATATGTGTATGTCAGGTTGCTCTCAACTGACAGTTTGGGTTTCATATAGTACTTTTAGAAGATAAAGATTTAATTTTAGCTTAGGGTTAAGTTAGTTAAGGAAATATTATTTAAGATAGCTGAGTGTAGTTAAGTTAGGTCTACCTTGTGGACATGAAGAAACTGTAAACAAAGCAGCCAGTTGGTGGAGGAATTTTTTTAGAGATCTTAGTGTTAGGTTAAACTATTCCTGTTCTATTTTTAACTCCTGGTTTTCTACTTCCTATATCTCCTCTCCCTACCTCCACTAGAAATAAAGAAGAGTTCAGTTAAGCTATTTCTGGCATTCCATGTACTGACAATGTTAGTTACTAACAGTTGGACATTACAAACGATCAATCAATATATTATCAGTTCAATTGTATTTATAACAGCTTATCAATAATAGTTTGGGTTTCAACATACCAGCTATTATTTACTTATGACCATACCTATTTCCATATTATTCATTTTTATAATCTTTTAAAAACCAAAACCCCACATTCTATACCCGTATAGACAAGTGATAAATCATATGTTTTTTCTTCTGCTTTTGTACTCCTACAGTGCTTTCTCCAGATGTTTATAGCATTCTTTCTCATAAGTTCCTCAGAATTGTTCTTGATCATTGCATTGCTGCTAGTACCAAAGTCGATTATATTTGATTGTGTTACAACGTTTCACTTTCTGTGTACATTCTTCTCCTGGTCCTGCTCATTTCACTCCGCATCAATTCATGGAAGTTCTTCCAGTTCTTAGAGAAATCAGGCAGTTCATTACAGTTCATTCCTTACAGCACAAGAACATTCCATCACCGTCAGATAGCACAATTTGTTAAACCACTCCCCAATGGAAGGACACCTCATTTTCCAATTTTTTGCCACCATAAAGAACATGGCTATGAATATTTCTCTACAAGCATTTTTTCTTATTATCGCATTAGGGTACAAACCCAGCAGTTGTGTTGCTGGATCAAAGGACATGCAGTCTTTCAAAACTCCTTACGCAGGGGGCAGCTAGGTGGCTCAGTGGATTGAGAGTCAGGCCTAGAGATGGGAGGTCCTGGGTTCAAATTTGACCTCAGACACTTCCCAGCTGTGTGACCCTGGGCAAGTCACTTGACCCCCATTGCCTAGCCCTTACCACTCTTCTGCCTTGGAGCCAATACACAGTCTTGACTCCAAGACGGAAGGTAAGGTTTAAAAAAAAAACAAAAAAACCTTTTATGCGTAATTCCAAATTACCTTCCAGAATGATTGAATCAATTTACAACTCCACCAGCAATGCATTAGTGTCCCCCAAAGAATTTTTTTAAATTGGAAAGGTTTTGTCATTGAAAGGTATGGTAGGATATTTGTTAAGTAATAGTATGTTGGAAAATAGTTACATAGCATAATTTATGAATAAATGCATAGGTAAGGTGTAAGTTAAGGCTTCTTTATTTTTTTATTTTTTAATATAATTTTAATTTTATTTTAAAAAATATATTTTTCCATGGTTACATGATTCATGTATTCTCTTCCTCCTTTCTTCCCTCCCCCTTCCTGGAGCTAATAAGCATTAAGGCTTCTTTAAATGGAATCTCAGAGATGAATTATGGGTAAGAGAATTTTTCCCAGAATGCCTTGAGTTACAGTTAACTCAACTATTTTTGCACTTTTGGGTTTTTCCCGTGTGGATAGGAGATCCTGATAGAGGCTGGGCTAGAGTGGGAAATTTCTCAACTGCTTCCTACACAAAATTTCATCTAGCAGATCAAAATCAGTGAAGGAGATCACTGGGAAAATTATTATTTCAAGCCCAGCTGGTTTGCTGTGAGAGTGAAGGAAGACCTTGGAGATTCTGAGCTATTTTTTTCAACTATACAGCCAAGAAGAAAAGCCCAACTTATCTTTTTTTATGTATAAGATAAGAATTTAGATAGGATAGATAAAGGTTTTGGGGGGATTTAGATAGAACAGGAAGAGAGTGTAGCCCTAACTTTGTTGGGGACTGAAGAGACTTGTGCATCAGATTTATTTGGGTAGTTAGATGAATTTATTAGCTTAGGATAAATATTATAAGAATTTTTATTCTTTTTATCATAATTTTTTAAAATAATCCTGGCTAAGCTTTTTTTTGCGGACTGGATATTTTAAAATTCTTTTTTAGGTTAATATACACAGTTTGAAAACAAACACATGGTTTGGTGCTTGTTTCTTCTGCCTAATTCTTTTTATGTTGCTTGTTTATCTGGGATGCTTATTTGGTTAATGAGGACTAAGGTTAGAAGAAAACAATAAATGAGTGAACAAAAAAGGAAAGAGAAGACTTACTTTGCCATTCTGAAAATCCTTCTCTTTTTAAACAAACAAAAGAATTCATTGATAATGATTATGATACAACAATGCCAGCAACAACCAACCACAATTATAAGGCACATTAGACAGCTTCACGGTTTCCAAAACACTTCTCCTCCTATGAGATAGGATGTACAAGTATGATGTTCCCCTTTGTGAGAGAGAAAACAGGCTCAGAAGATTTCAGGAACTTGCCTAGGGTCACGCAGCAAGCGGGGAAGGGGCCAGAGCTGGGATTCAACTCTAGCGCTCAGGCCTTCAGTCTGGGAAGCAGGGCCTGCTTCCTCCTCCCCTGGGGATGGGGACGAGGAGGGCCTGGGTGGGGGGACAATGACTAAGCTGGAATTGTTGAGACTGCTCTGAGAACCATCTTGTCTCAACAGTCATAACTTAACAGACTATCCTTATAGGATACGTTATTGGTAAAAGCACACTATACTAATAATCTAGTACGGGTTAGTAAATACTTACAACAAAGGTCATTATTCTCTCTTAAAAATAAAAAAGATATGGACATTCCTATAGATTGGTTTAACTCTAGGTCCATTTCTCCAAGTTGGCAAAGAAGGTTTGGTAACATTTACCATGGAAGGTAAGTGTTAAATGAGTGGTAGAGGCTACATACACCAAATTATAGACCAGTGTGTTGTAGTAGAAATCACTATGGACTTAAAGTGCAGGAAATCCAGGTCGTGAACAAATCAACTTTTTCATGTTTCTGAGCTGTCATTTTCTTCATCTATAAATTGTGGGAATTTGGATTCCATGTTTTATAACCACTCTTAGAGCTCTCAGTCCAACAACCAACATTTACTTAGTACTTTGTAGTCTATATAGCTTTCTCATTGCCTCATAAGATAAAGAAGGCAAGCAAGTATTCCCATTTTATAGAATAGTAACCTGAGAGTGAATGTTAGGTTGACTTCTGTTGGATTATACAACTATCAAGTAACAGAACTGGGACTTGAGTCTAGGTTCTTTGACTCCTACTTTAGTGTTCTTTCCACTATGCCATGTTGCCTTTTGAGAGAGGGAATGAATGATGGCTAAATGAAGGCAGCAGATGTACATCATTTTTATTTTATTTTTTTTTTTAATATATTTTATTTGATCATTTCCAAGCATTATTCGTTAAAGACATCGATCATTTTCTTTTCCTCCCCCCCACCCCCCATAGCCGACGCGTAAGTCCACTGGGCATTAGATGTTTTCTTGATTTGAACCCATTGCTTTGTTGATAGTATTTGCATTAGAGTGTTCATTTAGAGTCTATCCTCTGTCATGTCCCCTCAACCTCTGTATTCAGGCAGTTGCTTTTTCTCGGTGTTTCCACTCCCATAGTTTATCCTTTGCTTATGAATGGTGTTTTTTTCTCCTGGATCCCTGCAAGTTGTTCAGGGACATTACACCGCCACTAATGGAGAAGTCCATTACGTTCAATTATACCACAGTGTATTAGTCTCTGTGTACAATGTTCTCCTGGTTCTGCTCCTCTCGCTCTGCATCACTTCCTGGAGGTTGTTCCAGTCTCCATGGAACTTCTCCACTTTATTATTCCTTTGAGCACAATAGTATTCCATCACCAACATATACCACAGTTTGTTCAGCCATTCCCCAATTGATGGGCATCCCCTCGTTTTCCAGTTTTGGGCCACCACAAAGAGCGCAGCTATGAATATTTTTGTACAAGTCTTTGTGTCCATTATCTCTTTGGGGTACAGACCCAGCAGTGCTATGGCTGGGTCAAAGGGTAGATATTCTTTTGTCGCCCTTTGGGCATAGTTCCAAATTGCCCTCCAGACTGGTTGGATCAGTTCACAACTCCACCAGCAATGAATTAATGTCCCTACTTTGCCACATCCCCTCCAGCATTCATTACTTTCCTTTGCTGTAATGTTGGCCAATCTGCTAGGTGTGAGGTGATACCTCAGAGTTGTTTTGATTTGCATCTCTCTGATTATAAGAGATGTAGAGCACTTCTTCATGTGCTTGTTAATAGTTTTGATTTCTTTATCTGAGAACTGCCTATCCATTTCCCTTGCCCATTTATCAATTGGAGAATGGCTTGATTTTTTGTACAATTGATTTAGCTCATTATAAATATGAGTAATTAAACCTTTGTCAGAGGTTTCTATGAAGATTTTTTCCCAATTTGTTGTTTCCCTTCTGATTTTAGTTATATTGGTTTTGTTTGTACAAAAGCTTTTTAGTTTGATGTAGTCAAAATTATTTATTTTACATTTTGTGATTCTTTCTATATCTTGCTTGGTTTTAAAGCCTTTCCCCTCCCAAAGGTCTGACATGTATACTATTCTGTGTTTACCCAATTTACTTATGGTTTCCTTCTTTATGTTTAAGTCACTCACCCATTTTGAATTTATCTTGGTGTAGGGTGTGAGGTGTTGATCTATTCCTAGTCTCTCCCACACTGTCTTCCAATTTTCCCAGCAGTTTTTATCGAATAGTGGATTTTTGTCCCAAAAGCTGGGATCTTTGGGTTTATCGTACACTGTCTTGCTGGGGTCGCTTTCCCCCAGTCTATTCCACTGATCTTCCTTTCTGTTTCTTAGCCAGTACCAAATTGTTTTGATGACTGCTGCTTTGTAATATAGTTTTAGGTCAGGGACTGCAAGGCCCCCATCATATGTGTTTTTTTTTCATTATTTCCCTGGATATCCTTGATCTTTTGTTCTTCCAAATGAACTTTGTTATGGTTTTTTCTAAATCAGTGAAGAAGTATTTTGGTAGTTCAATGGGTATGGCACTAAATAGATAAATAAGTTTGGGTAGGATGGTCATTTTTATTATATTGGCTCGTCCTATCCATGAGCAGTTAATGTTTTTCCATTTGTTCAAGTCTAGTTTTAGTTGTGTGGCGAGTGTTTTGTAGTTGTGTTCATATAGTTCCTGTGTTTGTCTTGGGAGATAGATTCCTAGGTATTTTAGTTGTCTAAGGTGATTTTGAATGGGATTTCTCTTTCTAGTTCTTGCTGCTGAGCTGTGTTGGAGATATATAGAAAAGCATCATTTTTATTTTTAAATCAATACTATGTATTGGTTCCAAGGCAGAAGAGTGGTAAAGGCTAGGCAATGGGGGTTAAGTGACTTGGCCAGGGTCACACAGCCTGGGAAGTGTCTGAGGCCAAATTTGAACCCAGGACCTCCTGTCTCTAGGCCTAGCTCACAATCCACTGTGTCACCCAGCTGCCCCATTTACATTGTTTTAAAATAATATTTTAGTAGTTGAAAATAAGAATTATAATTTCAAGGGATTAAAAGAAAGTAATTCCAAGGAATTAGCAAATTCAAAGGAAGGGTTCCCCCCACCCCCTTTTGTTCTCAGAGGGCTTTTTTTAATGTGAATTCATGTGAGTCCCTATGGAGTTGAAAAGAGTTAAGAGTCTAGGAATCTGGTAGAGTAGTTTTCTTTAGATAAAAATATGGATGATCTATTCCTCTTGGAGTAGAGAGAAAACTGAAATGAATGGTTATAGAGTCCAAAATACTTAAGAATAAGAGATGAGAGAGTTCATAGTGGATAGCTTCTGTTATCTCATTTTATGCTATAGGAGGCAGGATGAGCTACTGAGCTAGAGGAGTAGAAAAGGGGGGTTGAAGAGAATGGCAAGAACTGAGGGTTTAAAAAAGAGTGGAAACCACTTAGAACAGTCACTGACAATGAAATTGAGTGTCTCATTCAATTCGTTGCAACTACCTTCCCAAATATAACTTTGCAAATATCTTTTTAGTATTTCAAAAAAAGTTTTCATTTTCACTTGGATTTAAAACATCATATAACTTTCCAAATATCAGATAAGTCACAATGAACCAAATGATAAAATACAATGCTATTCTCCATAGAGCTTATTTTTTTCAAGTTTCTAGTTTAAGATGAGCTAGTTTCTGTTATACCTTCATAGAGCCGTTTGTAAGCTCTTAACATACAAATGTAGTGTGTTTTATTTTTTAAGTTTATACCTACTTGTTTATGCTCATACAAATTTCCAAAAATTTATTGGAGTTTTAAACTGCTTTCAGATGTTTCGGCTACCACATCATAAAGTAGTCATCATTTAAATTATTTTCTCTCATAGATTGATGAACACAGGATATGTGTTTGTGTAAGGAAACGGCCACTCAATAAAAAAGGTAATGCAATCTTAATAAAGATGAATTTTGTCTTTGTTTTGCTGTTATTGTTATGAATTAATTTGGTTGACTAAAACTCTGAATGGCTTACTTTTATATGTTCCTAACCTTAAAATATGTATGAAATTATATAGAGAGTTTTAAAAAATGTAAATCTTAAAGTGTGATGCTACAAAATTTGGTTTTATCACCTTTCTACCAGTGATCCCTGTTCTGAGTTTTTTCCTTAGCATTAACATTTTAAAATTAGAGACTCGTAAGAGTTGGAATTAAAAGGGATGTTTGAGATCACCTAATCTAGCCGCCTACCAAGTGGTTTACATCTGAGTTGTTTAAAATTCCTTCATGGTTTATGGGGCAGTGACAAAACAAAATCAGAATTGTACCTAGAGTTACCTCTAAAAGAACTCACCTCCCTGCTACATGGGAAGACTCTTTCCATAGAAGACAGATATCTGAAAAAGGGGCCCTCTTCCCTGCTGCTTTTCTACTCATCATTGTGCATTAAAAATTAAAACCAATACAGGGCTGTATATTCTTCCCAAGCTTCAGAAGATAATTTGGATTTTATTGCTTCTCTATAATCAAAACTTTTGAAAGACTCAAAAATAAACCCAACCTTGTTAAGTCATCCTGCATCCAATAACAACAGTTCCTTCTCTCAAAAGATGCCAAAGGTTCTTCCTTCTGAAATAGCAGAGATACTTCTTAGAGGTATCCATTATTTATTTGAATCTCTACAGTTGGTGGCATTTTGCTTTTTTTCTACACCTACTTCTTTTTAAAGACTCCCATTCTGTCTAACTTATCTCCTCTGGTCCTGAAGGTCAGCCTGCCAGAGCTACACAGTGAGTCAAAGAACTTGCAGTTGAAGCAAACATTAGAGGACCATCTACTTTGCCTTTTTTTTCAACTAACAACCCTTCAGATAAATTGAGACTATCTAATATATCTCTTCTAAATCTCCTTTCCAGGCTAAATCCTTCTAGTTAACATAAAATTATTAAATGATACTCTGGTCATCTAATTTTTTTAGCCATTTTGTATCTAGCCATTTTTTTTTAACGCTTATCTTCTGTTTAAAAATCAACATTGTATATCACCTCCAAGACAGGAGAGCAGTAAGGGCTAGGCAATGGGGGTTAAGTGACTTGCCCAGGGTCACATAGCTAGGAAGTGTCTTGAGGCCAGATGGGACCTCCCATCTCTAGACTTGGCTCTCAATCCACTGAGCCACCTAGCTGCCTCCTATATCTCTCCATCTTAACCACAAAAAGACCATGAATGTCAAATGTCATACTGAAATAGAATATTAATATTTATGTATATTAAACTCATAACCTGTTCATGATACATATTGTCTAACTGAGATATGACTACTTGTAGTATTCTATTGAATTTATTTTTGAGGATCTTAGTAATACTTTAATCTAAATCCTTATTGCTTAAACAATTTTCTAGTTTATATATTTTAGTTAAACATATATAGTGAAAATAATTGAACACTGATTTGTTTCATTTACTCTATTAGAAACAGTAATGAAAGACCTTGATGTGATCACAATTCCCAGTAAAGATGTTGTAATGGTGCATGAACCAAAACAAAAAGTAGACTTAACGAGGTACCTTGAAAACCAAACATTTCGTTTTGATTATGCCTTTGATGACTCTGCTCCTAATGAAATGGTTTATAGGTATGTAAAAGCTTTTTTTGTGAATTGGTTTTCTATTTCTATTATGTGTACTCATCTTCACCTTAAAATATGTTTTTCTTGCAGTTTTATTAACTGTTTTATTAAGTTATCCAATTCTTTCTGGAGTTTTAAGAATAAAATAGAAGAAATATCACTGGGGCAAGCACAAGTGTTTTTTGTTGATCCCTATGTAGGGATTAAATTTATGATTGTACTAAATATACAAGAATGTGGTCACCAATTTAAAAATAATTAATACAGCTCAAGTCAAAAATGACTCTTTAGCAACTTTATTTGCGCTGTCTCTCTCTCTCTGTCTCACCCCTTGAGGAAGGTGGTGGTATTATCCCCATTTTGCAGATAGAGAAACTGAGACTGTAATCAAGTGACTTTCCTAGGATCATATAACTGGTAAGAGTTTGAGCCAGGATTTATACTCAGGACTTCCTGACTGTACATCCAGTGCTATCCACTCTACCACTTAGCCGTTTTAAAATGCTTTATGTAGTTTGTTAAAATTTGCAGAGTGTGTGGTAGAGGCATGGAGAGAAAGAGGACTTCTAAGCCAAGATGCAAGAAACAAGCTGGGGACCTAACCTGCCTGTCAATCAAGAGCAAGGTTCCAAACAGAATGTTCCCAGGTGTGGCAGTTGGGAGTTTCTGGCCACAGAGAGGAGAAGAAGCAGAAACTTGGCTTTTGAGTTGGTTGTCTCTTTGAGAGTTGAGCTGGCCAGGAGAAACTGAAAGACTTTGGAATTTGTTTTCTCTCTGGGGTTGAATTTGAGAAAGGAGGCAAGCCTAACTGTAGAAGCTGAACTGTTCTTGTTAGCTTTTCTGTCTCAGACTGAAGGACCCTTTGGGGGGGCTTCTGAAAATAGACTGAGAAATCCATGGTGACTTTGTGAAGAAGAAGAAGAAGAAAGAAGTTTTTAAACAGCTGTTGTCCTCCATCTCTCTAACTGTCTTAGGGTCACAGTTTGTGACTGGACTACTTTCTCAAACCCTCAAATTCTCCCTCATTTTAGATTAGGGACATCCTCATCCCTCTTACCTCAGTTTCCTATCCTGTTATCCCAATAAATCCCTTGACTTGAAAAAGGAAAAGAAAAGAGTATCTTTATAGTTTACTCAAGGGAGGAGGGAAGAAGCCAAAGGCTTCAAGAAGGACCAGGAGATGAGGGAGGCAGGAAGGAGAGGGTTGGAGAAGGGAGGGAGTGAGGGAAGGAGGAGGTTAGAAAGATATACTGATCCATCAGCCATCAGTAGGGATCAGTAGGCAAACCCCAGAGCATTCCCCAGAGCAGTTCCCCTGTGTACCAGCATTCCTGTACTAGCATCCCTCAGCATTTCTCATTCCTACCTCCATTACAACCAAGCAGTTTCAGGTTCCCCTCTAGCAGTTCTCCAGTCACAGCCAGAGTACAGCAGTCATTGCAATGAGAAACAGTTTCCTCAGTTTACATTTTCTATTTCAAGTGCTTTACATAAATTCTCATTCAGTACTTTAAAGATGAGAAACAGCCTTTTTATAGGTTGTCTTTAATTATTTCTGCTTCCTAAAATCCTTAGCTGTTAGTTTTACCTTGAATGCTATCACCTATAAGAAGCATTTGACATCCTGATTTCTTATTATGATCCTCAAATTTCTTTCTATTTTTCTGGAAACATGTTATTTCTTCCTCATTAGCAGAAAAGTTACTTTAGGGCAATGTCCGATTTTTCTTTTGTCTTTATATCTTCAGCATCAAACATGGTATTCTGTATATAGTTAGTGAGATAGATAGGTAGATAGATGCCCTGTATATAGTTTGTGTGTACATACATTTTTTTAAAAATGTCATCTTCCTGTAGAAGAGGGTCTGGTGGTTTTTTTCCTTTCTTTGTATCCCTGGCCCATAAGTACATAAGCACGTGTTATACAGAATCTTTCTTTTCAGTATGTATTATCTTCAGACAAAAGTCCAAGGGTCTTGCAAACTTTGGAGGCTGGCACTTTAGGTTTCTAGATTAAGTGAAAATTATTAGTCACCTTGATTCATGATTTGACAAATATTGATCATGCCCCTCTTATTCTTCTTCTTTTCAGGTTGAACAATCATAGATTCTTTGATCATAAAGATGCTTCTCTAGGCCATTTAGTTGCTCTTTTTATATCTTCCAAGCTTACAATGTGACAATCATAGATAATATGACATGTTTCTGGGGTTAGGACCATGGATTTTTGTCTCATTTTAATTTTATATTAAAAACCTTACTGCTTGCAGATTGAAGCTCATAACCTACTTTTTTCCCCTCTTCCTTCCCTTCTTCCTTTCCTCCCCTCTCTTCCCCTCTCAGATTCAGTACTGTGTATTGCTTCTAAGGCAGAAGAGTGGTAAGGACTAGGCAATAGGGGTTAAATGACTTGCCTCGAGTCACAGAACTAAGAAGTGTCTTGAGGCCAGAAATGAACCTAGGACCTCCCATCACTAGGCCTGGCTCTCAGTTCACTGAGCTACCCAGCTGCCCCCAATAACCTACTTTTCTGTTCTCTCACCTCACCTGATAAGAGTGTTTCTTCATTTCACCTTGCCATTTGTAGTGATTCAATCTTTCTGTTGAACCTTTTTCTCTTCTTTTTTTGTTTTAACTTAAATATTCAGATTATCTTTTGAACTGTCTTTTAGACTTTTCCAAAAGTAAAGGCTATAAGCAAGTTGCTATTATTCTAAAATGAATATATAATCTCTTGGCTATGTACTTTTCATTCTCATAATTTCAGTTTAGATTCCTAGTATAAAATTCCTGTCACCATTGCAGATTAGCAGAATCATAGATTTATTGTCTTAAAGTTAATTGTCTTGCCCATGGTTACACAGCTCATACATGTCTTGTTGACTCGAATTCTGTCCTTAATCCATGTGTATAGAATCCAATATAAAATTAACCTTCAAAATCTTAAAAACTTTGAAAAAAAGAAATTACAGACTACCATAACTTTGATTTTTGTGTTTTCTCCCTGCTCCTTGTTTTCTCACTGAACTCCTTTTCATTTCCTTATTTCTATCATTTGTGAATGGCATTATTTTTGGTAGAATTTTCTGAAAAATAAAGACTTTTGGACCTTTATATTTCATTATATTTTTTAGTTCAACATTTTTTTTCTTTTTTCTTTTAAGTTTATTTTATTGTTTGTTACATTAAAATTTCCAGATAACCCTCTCCTCCCCCCAAATAAACACATTTCAATATTTTCTAATGCTTCTGGATTATAGTTTATAATGAAAAAATTTAGGTCAGCTTTTTTCTCTAGAAGTATGACTTTCCAAGTACATCAGTAATGAGAATACAGTCTTGAAAGATTCTTCTTTTTCTGTCTTCTTTTTTAGGTTTACAGCTAGACCATTAGTAGAAACTATATTTGAAAGGGGAATGGCCACATGTTTTGCTTATGGTCAAACAGGAAGTGGAAAAACTCATGTAAGTGATTCTTAGAATTTGTGTGTGTGTGTGTAAATATAAAAACTTTATAAAATATTCCTAGAAATTATATACTAGTATAACCATAATTCATTTTTTAAAATGATTGCATTTAGGGAAACCACATCACAAATATGAACATTTTAAGATAGAATTTTTTTGTTTTTATGTAATATTTAGTCTTTTATTTTTAAACTTCTAGACCATGGGTGGTGACTTTTCAGGCAAGAACCAAGATTGTTCTAAAGGGATATATGCGCTAGCAGGTAAGTTGGCCTTTTTGTATTTCATTTTCAAATACTTTAAGCTTGATTTGTCAGTTTTTAAGATTGGAAAGTCTTCCTTTGATTAAATTGTAAACTAGAATCATAAATAGCATATGTAATAAATAAGTAGCAGCAATAAATAAATTTTAATGAAATAATATAATAATCATTGACCACGTCGGTTGTGGAAGGGAACATTAGCAACAGTCTTGCCCTGTTCCCTCTCCCCAAAAAAAGAATAAATATTAATGTAATCATTGAATTATCTTTAAAAATACACAGAAGAGAACAAGAGGTTATTTAGAGGGAAATTCAATCAGGATAGCTTTGCAGATAATATATTATGGTATGTATTTTTTGAAGACAATTTTATATATTGAGATTATTTGGTTTCCACATAATCCTCTTTCTGTTCTATTTTGAATATGGCAATTTGTTTTATGAAATTGAAAAATAATTTTTATATCTTTTTGGTGGTATTAATGGAAATTTAACTGTTTTTTGTTTGTATGAAACTCAACAGCTCGAGATGTCTTTTTAATGCTAAAGAAACCAAACTATAAGAAGCTAGAGCTTCAAGTATATGCAACATTTTTTGAAATTTATAGTGGAAAGGTAAGTATAGGCTTAGTATTTAAAATACTAAAAGTTCTTTTGTTAATTTCATTTGAATACAAATTTAATTATTTTTAAAATTTGGCTTTTTGAAACTGTTTAAATTATCACATAATCATTGTTTAAAATCTACTTAACCAGCTCTCCTCTGTTCTTTGAGTCCCTCAGTTCTATTAGCATTTCATTATTTAACATAGATGTTATTTTTTTTCCCAAAGGTATTTGACTTGCTTAATAGGAAGACAAAGTTGAGAGTGTTAGAGGATGGTAAACAGCAAGTTCAAGTTGTGGGATTACAGGAACGAGAGGTTAAATGTGTTGAAGATGTTCTGAAGCTCATTGAAATAGGCAACAGTTGCAGGTATTATTAATACTTTTAGTTGATAAGTCCAAAATATCAAATATTTCCTTAATAATCTTGTATATATATGGATATGTGTGCTTAATATAAAAATTTTTTAAAAAAAACCCATTAAGGTCATGGCAACTAGTCCCATCACTTCCTGGCAAATGGAAAGGGAAGAAGTGAAAGCAGTGTCAGATTTTATATTCTTTGGGCTCAAATATCATTTCAAATGGTGACTGCAGCCATGAAATTAAAAGATGCTTGTTGTTTGAAAGGAAATCTATGGCAAATCTGGACAACATACTAAAAAAGTAGAGATACCACCTTCTTGACAAAAGTCTGTATAATCAGAGCTATCATTTTTCCAAAATGTATGCCTGTGAGCGCTGGACTCTTAATGACAGCTGATTGCCACAGAATTAATGCCTTTGGATTGTAGTGCTGGAAAAGATTTGAGAGATTTTTGGACAGCAAAGAGATCAAATTAGTCAATACTTAAATTAATTGAGACTGTTAATTGGAAGGTCAAATGCTGAAGCTTAGATAATTTGGCTACATGCTGAGAACACACGACTTATTGGTGAGAAGCCTAATATTGAGAAGGTTTGAAGACAAAAGGAGATGGGGACAGCAGAGCCATGAGATGAATAGATAGTGTTACAGAAACAACAAATAAGAGCTTTGACAGGCTTTCGGAAATATTGAAGGTTAGAAGAGCCTGGTGTGCTCTGAACTATGCAGTTGTGAAGAAGTAGATACAACAATTGAACAACAACATGTATGCTTAACAGCATCTGAAGTCCTTCAAATAAACCTTGATATCATCCATCCGTATGACTACTTTCTCTTCTGAAGCAAATCTTGACTCCTTAGTAAAAGATTTTGTAAGTTATAACTATAAAAATTCGCCTGCTGAGAAGACGTGTCAAATGTAGCTAGACTGGTGCCTCTGACAGTAGTCCATTGATAACCCTTACTCTGAACTTTGATACCTTAATATAAACTACCAGCCCTTTGAACTTCTCTGGTAGTGTTTACGATCCCCTTTTGATATTTATGAGCAACTATGTTGTATAACTTCATTAGTATAACTAATGTGATCTCTTTGATATCGTCACTCAACATAGTGCATGCAGTTTTATCTTGTATTCTCAATCTGATTACTCCAGTCTATATTTTCTCATAAATTCTTCATATTCTCAAAGCAATCTCACTAATTCCATCGTTGACTTAGTGACTGTAGTTCACTGTCTTTCCCAACTCTGTAGTTTTGCCTTCTAGGTTTATATATGTAGACCATAAACATTCTTCATCTGCATGGATTTCCTATGTGGATCATATTAATTTTGTCGAGAGTAATGGAAAATGGAGGATCAGAAAAAGACTTCAGGGAAGCAAAACTAAGATGGCCGAGGACAGATAACCACTCAGCTGAACTCCCCCAACATTCTCCTCCAAAAAAATATTTAAAATAACTCCTCAGTTCAAATTTTGAAGCAACAGATCAACAGAAGGTCAAAGTGAGACATTTTTTCAACCTAAAACTACTTAGGAGATCAGTATGAGAGCTTTGTGACACCAGGGTGAGAATTAACTCAGGGTGGGAACAATACCAGCAGTGGGCTTGGAGGTGTGTGAGAGACCAATGGTGACTTCCAGGGCTTCTCAGTGTTGAGACTGGATGGGTATTAGTGACTATTTGGTCACTAATTGGTTATAGAGACCTTTTACTGGCACTGATTGGTGACTGTTTTGCCCATGAGCAGATCTAATTTACAGTTCCAAGGCAG
The DNA here is from genome assembly GCF_027887165.1 of Monodelphis domestica. Classification (NCBI taxonomy): domain Eukaryota; kingdom Metazoa; phylum Chordata; class Mammalia; order Didelphimorphia; family Didelphidae; genus Monodelphis; species Monodelphis domestica. Next base: position 504,699,578 of record NC_077229.1, on the reverse strand, counting down.
AGGAATTAGCAGGAGAGCAGGGACCACACATTTTTCTAGGTCACACAACTTTGGAAGCACCAAAAGCTTGTAAATCCTTAGAAGTAGCTCTGAAAACATCACAAAAAGAAAGCCTGAAGTTTAGCATGGTGCCTCCTCAATCCCCAGGTGAACAGAGCCCAATTTAAACATATAATTAAAAGTAAAAAAAAATAGGCTGGAAATATGAAAAAAAGAACTTGACCATTAAAGGCTCCTATGGTTGCAGAGAAGACTATGACACAGTTGTATAAGACAACAATGTGAAAACTACAAGCAAAACTTCAAAGAAAAATGCTATTTGGACCCAGTCTCAACAAGAACTCTTAGAAGCATTAAATAGATGAGTTAGAGGAAATTTTGGGGAAAGAAATGAGAGTGAATTATGAAAATAGAAATAACAGTATGAAAGAGGCATCAAATAAATAATACTTTGAAAAGCAGAATTAGCCTAATGGTAAAAGAGGCACAGACATTCTCTGAAGAAAATAATTTAAAAAAAATTAGAATTGAGCAAGTGGAAGCTAATGACTCTATGAGACATTAAAAAACAATAAAATGAAGTCATAAGGATGAAAAATCATAGGAAAATATGAAATATTTTATTGGAAAAACAATTGCCTTGGAAAATATATTGAGGAGAACTCATTGAAGAATCATTGGATTAATGGAAAGCATGACCAAAAAAAGAGCTTTGACTTAATATATATATTTTTTTAATTTGATCATTTCCAAACATTATTCATTGGAGACAAAGATCATTTTCTTTTCTTCCCCCCACCCCCCTCCCATCGCTGCTTTGACTTAAAATTACAAAAAATTATGAAGGAGAAAACTACCCCAATAGCTTTGATTCAGAGAGGAAAACAGAAATTAGAAGAATCCACCAGTTACTTCCTGAAAGAGATCCCCAAATGAAAATTCAGGAATATTATAACCAAATTCCTGAGCTCCCAGATCAAAGAGAAGGTATTGCAAGCAGCCAGAGAGAAACAGTTGAACTAAATATTGTAGAACCGTGGTTACAATCCCAAAAGTTTTGTTAACATCCATGTAAAAGGAATAGAGGATTTGAGATAAAATATTTCTGAAGTTTGCATTACTATTACAACCAAGAATCACGTACTTAGAAAAACTGAGTAGAATCCTACAGTGAGAAAAATGGATAGTTAATGAAATTTAGGAATTTTAAGCATCCCTGATGAAAAGATGGGAGCTGAATAGAAGATTTGATATTCAAACAGAAGACTCAAGAAGCATATAAAGGTAAACATGAAGAGAAATCATAAGGATTCAATAAGGTTAAACTGTTTACGTTTCTATATGGGAAGATCATGTATGCAACTCACATGAATTTTGTCATTATTAGGGCAGTTAGAAAAAGTCTACACAGAGGATATGGGTATGTCAGTTATGTTGGGATGATCTTTTTAAAAATGAAGGAGTGAGAAAGAGGAATACACTGGAGAAGTGGGGAAGGCAGAGGTAGGATATTGAAAAGTTTTCTCAAAATAGGCTTGCAAGGAAGAGTTTTTTTATAGTGGAAGGGGAAACAGAGGAAACCTCAGTTTATCAAAATTGGTTCAAAGAGGTTAGAATATGTCTGTGAATGTGTGTTTGTATGTAATTTGGGTATAGATATCTGTCTTACCCAATAGGGAAATATGAGAGTAAATCAAAAGAGATTGTGGGGGAAATAAAAAAGGAGAGTAGATCATAGGAGGCAGTGATCAGAAGCAAAATGGATGTTGAGGATGGAGAGAATAAACAGGAGAAAATAGAATAGATTAATAATTGTGAATGGGAATGGGATGAGTTCACCCATAAAATGGAAGCAAATAGCAGAATGGTTTAGAAACCAGAATCCAACAACATATTGTGTATAAGAGAGATACTTGAAACAGAAAGATATACACCAAGTTAAAAATGAAGGTTTAGAGCAGAATTTATTCATTCAGGTGAACTAAAAGAGGCAGCAGTAATAATCATACTACTGGACAAAGCAAAGGCAAAAGGAGACCCAATTAAAGGAAATAATCAGGGAAACTTCATTTTACTAAAAAATACTATATATAATGAAGTAACATTAAAAATTTTTCAGAGTGCAGCCAATATTGGATCCAAGGCAGAAGGAAAGGGTTTTAAAAAAATTACAAAAAGTTCCTCTGATAAAGGGCTCCTTTCTCAAATATATTGGAAACAGGCATTTATTAAAAATGTCATTCCCTTATTGAGAAGTTGTCACATGATATGAATTGACAGTTTAAAAAAAATCATTTATAATCATGAAAAAGTTTTCTAAATCTATAGATTAGAAAAATGCAAATTAAAATATCTGAGGTACTGTGTGCCTTATATTTATCAGAAACCACGGTTATTGGATATGAACTCTTCCAATACATTCTAGAGAACAATTTGGAACTATGCCCAAGAGCTTTAATACTGTGCATACTCTTGACCCAACCATAACACTACTAGGTCTTAACTCCAGAGAAACCAAAGAAAAAAGGAAAAGATCTTACATGCACAAAAATATTTATAGCAGATTTTTTTTGTGTGTGTGGTAGTAAATAAGTGGAAATCAAGAGTAAACTTATCTGTTGAGGAATGGCCAAACAAATTGTGGCATAGGATCATGATGGAGTACTATTCTGCTGTAAGAAATGATGAGAGGAGAGTGGTTTCAGAAAAAACATGGCAAGACTTTTTGAACTGATGCAAAATGAGAAGAACTAGAGATCAGTGCACTGTAATATCAATGTTGTAATGATAGTCAGCTTTGAAAGACTTGACTACTTTGATTAATACAGTAATATAAGATCATCTTGAAAGCATTCATCATGGAAAATTGTTTTCCAAGTCTAGAGAAAACTGATGAACTCTGATCACAATTTGAAGTAAAAATTTCTTGCTTTTTTTTGAATCATTGATATTAATACATTAAAATTTTTGAAATTCAGTGCTGTTTTCAAGTTTTATTCTTCGATATGTCATCGTACTTAAGGATGCTTAATTATTGCTTTAAGTTTTCCTTTCCTATTTATGTAATGAAAGTAGCTTAGATTTTTATTTCCATTGAATTTTCATGTGTAAGATATTGTCATGTAAAACAAGACTGACAAAATTTCCTCATCTAATTTTAGAACTTCTGGGCAGACATCTGCAAATGCACATTCATCTCGGAGTCATGCAGTCTTTCAAATTATCCTCAGAAGGAAAGGAAAGCTACATGGCAAATTTTCTCTCATTGATTTGGCTGGAAATGAAAGAGGAGCAGATACTTCTAGTGCAGATAGGCAAACTCGACTTGAAGGTGCTGAAATTAATAAGAGCCTTTTAGCACTCAAGGTAAGTTAAATGTATTCTATCAACAAAGTGAAAATCTGCTTTGCTTTTTTTTCCCTTCTATTTCAGAGAACAGGTTTGTTTTTCTCTAGATGTTAGACAAAACTTTAAAAAAATATACAGTTTATATTTGTGTCTGTAGTCTACCTAGTATTCCCTTCATAGGCATTATCAGTTTTAGGAGGATAATCGAGAGTGTGTTGGTTAGTTTAGGTTCCTTTCAGATTGTGCTGTCACGCCATATTATGCTTCATCCCCAGAATAATAAACAATTAAAATGTGTTTGCATCTTGAGCACAAATGAAAATGTTGAATAAAACAGTGTTGAAAATCAATCCCTTTGGCAATATATTAATGATTTCCCAGGTTGGTATCATTCCATTAATCATCACTCTTTTAGCTACTTCTTAATTCTGTAGTACCATCCAATTTGTAACTTTCTATGTTGTCATAAGAGATAGTGCTAAGTGCCTTATTTGTTTTTCTGAAATTCAGATAATACTGTGTTCGAAGCAGTATATTCCTTTTTTTGAAACCTATCAGATGAGCTGTGAAAAAAAGAAATGAAACAAGTTTAGTTTGGGACAATGTTTTTTTTTAATTATTATTTAATTGATTAATTAAGAAATTTTTCCGTGGTTACATGATTCATGTTCTTTGTCTTCCCTCCCACTCCCCTCCTGTAGCCAATGTGCAGTTATACTGGGTTTTACATGTGTCATTGATCAAGACCTATTTCCATATTATCGGTATTTGCACTGGGGTGATTGTCCGAGTCTACATCCCCAGTCATGGGATGATTTATTTTTGATGAATTCATCTTGGCTCTTTTAAAGATCTCTCATAATGCTTCCTTTTTGTGCATTAAGAAGGTATTCTATAATTTGGGGCATCTACGTTTTTGAAAATTGGAACATGCCCATCTCCAATTCCATCCAACTTCTCTTGTTGCTGAGATAATCTGAAATCATCAGTAGAAGTTTATCAGTTACCTACAAGTTGATTACTAATTTGTCCAAGCCTGATGACATAAACTCACTGGGGTAACTTAACTAGGCACATTCTGAATATATTCTGATCATTTTGCCACTTATTTTGGGTTTGGATTCTCTATTGACTTTTTTTATTTTGTGCTTTCAAGATGCTGAAAGTCAATCCCATTGGTAGCTAAAATAGAAGCAGCCTTTGCAAGAAGTCATAATTGTTCAAAGTAGAAAAACTGAATATTTGTGAAAGCACTTATTAATGCTAAATGTAATCTTAAAGATTTTTTGATAGATCTATTGTCTAATAAGTTGTGGGTATTTCTTCCAATATTGCATGTTATAACCTGTTCACACCTCATCTTTTTTTTTTTTTAAACTCTTACCTTCCATCTTGGAATTAATACTGTGTATTGGCTCCAAGGCAGAAGAGTGGTAAGGGCTAGGCAATGGGGGTTAAGTGACTTGGTCACTTAACCAGGGTCACACAGCTGGGAAGTGTCTGAGGCCAGGTTTGAACCTAGGATCTCTAGGCTTGACTCTCAATCCACCGAGCTACCCAGCTGCCCCCCTCACACCTCATCTTATATGATTCTTATTCATGTCTTCCACTAAAACTTCAAAACTACCAAATATATATATTTAAGAATACCTTTTGGTTCTTTTATTATATTTTATAACTATAAATGTAGCTTTCTTGAATAGTGAATTGTCTCTTAAAATAGCCACATCTAGTTCTATATGTTCATATAGTATATATCCTTGATAATTGTTTTTTAGTCTTGAATGCAAATTATTTTTTGTAATACACTGTAACCAGTTTATGGCAGTTATGCATCTTTATATTGACCTTTAGGTTATCTATAATTTCAGTTCTGTGGAGAATAGTGCTCTGTAGTACATAGCCATATACCATCACTGGGGGATTAAAAGTTACTTAGAAAAATTTTTATCTTTATATTATTGATTATGATTATATTTATATTAAAGTAAAAAAAGTTTTAAAATAAGTTCTTAGGTGGCAAGGTGCAGTTTGGGATTTTTGAAAGTGCTGCTTAGTTGTCCCAAATGCTTTCCAGTTGGTTCTTTTTCACTATGTAGACAACTAAACAGATCTTTTCAGTGACCTTGGATCTCATTGATGAGGTTTTGTGGTGTTCCAGAGCTAGATACAGTTAGAACAATGTCATCTGCAAAAAGAAGCATCTAGCGAAACTTTACTGGCATAGGTTTGAGTATTGAGTATCAGAATAGCATTTTGTGAACTTTTAAATTAGTGAAGAAAAAGACTTCTCACTTTGAATCTAAAAAAAAAAAACCCAATCTAAAAGCTGTTCTCTTCTTAGAGCCTAGGTTTTAATGTTCCTGGGATAATTCTTTCATTTTTAGCCATATAATCTTATAACTTGAGCATTTAAAGAAACTACAAGAGGTCTTCTAATCAAGCTCATACTCAGTAGAGAAAGTCATTCTATAATGATTAATTGTCATCTAGTCTCAGCTTGTACACTTTAAAAACGAGAGACCCTACCCCCATCCTGATAAGTCTATAAAAAAAATGTTCATTCAGTCAAAATATGCTTAACAAATATTACTTTGTCTTATGGGTTTATTCTAATTAATACAGCCTTGGTATTTTATAAGCAAAAAAAAAAATTAATTTCTGAAATCTACTACAAGTAATTTCTCCATTAAGTAGGGAACAGATAATAGAAAATATTTTCATGACAGGACAGATTTTTCCGCTGAACAAATTATTTTTCTTGCTTATAACATATATTTGATTTTTATTCTGTATAACTAACTTATTTTTTTAAATGAACAATAACTAAATTTTTTTCTCTTTCATGACATCTTTTCACCATTAAAAAATCCCCCACAACTCCTCTAACAAATATGTATAGTCCAGTAAAATAAATTCCCACATTGGCCATGTCCAAAAAACTTATCTTAATTATGAGTCTTACTGTTTCTGTCAGCGTGCTTCATCATTGGTCCTCTTGAATCGGAGTTTTGATCATTGTATTGATTAGAGTTCTTAAGATGTTCAAAATTGTTTTTATGGTGTTGTAGTAATTATGTAAATTCTTTTAATTTTGCTTATTTCACCCTGTATTACGCTGTACAATGTTTGAGTTTTCACTGAATCTATCCCTAAAATAATATCTTATACATTATTATTATATTCATATTCCATAACTTGTCTAGCCATTGCATAATTGGTGGGCACTTCCTCTTTGGCTTCCATTTTTCTCACCACAAAAAGTTGCTATGTTTTTTCACATGAGTACTTTTCTCTGATTTCCTTGAGGCTAAGACCTAATAATGATGTCACTGGTCTATGAGTATATTCAGTCTATTGTACTTCCAAATTGCTCTTTTAGAGCATATGGAAATTCTGAGCCCCCTTCCATTGTGGGGAGAGGAGGTGGTGTCACCTTTACCTAGCTGATGGGTGGGAAATGGAATCTCTGAATTGCTTTAATTTTTAATTTTTTTAAATTTTTAGTCATTTGCAGAATTTCTAATATGGTTTAATATTGGTTGCTCAGATTTCTTCCTTAGAAAACTACTGGTTTATTTACAAGTGGGAAAATGGCTTTTTGTTCCTATAGGTTTGAAATCTGTACTGTATATCTTAGCAATGTGACCCTTGTCTGCATGAGATGCTTTAAAATTTTTTTCAATTGACATTCACTGGGTTTATGACATATACTGGACCTAAATGGGGTTCTGAAAGATTTGAACTTTAACACTTCTGTATCCTTTTTAAAATATGCAAATTCTTTTGAATTGGTATTTTTTTCCGTAAAACATTTTTCTCTTATTCTAAATACTTTTATTTTCTTTAGTTTCCATAGAATTTTGAGGCACCTTTGAGAATTTTCAGATTACTTGATAGAAATCTATAAAAACTTGTAGTACTAAATGGTAGGTGCTATGGCAAGAACAGTGTTTAAATATGCCAATTTCATTTGTGGGGAGGGGAATTTCATAGAAAATTGCAATGTAAACCTTGATTTCTTTTTTAGGAGTGCATCAGAGCCTTAGGTAGAAATAAACCTCATACTCCCTTCCGAGCAAGTAAACTCACTCAGGTGCTAAGAGATTCATTCATAGGAGAAAACTCCCGCACATGCATGGTAAGTTTTCGTTTGGGGCAGAGCTATTCAGAGAAGAGTGTGAAATGGCCAACTGTGTCTCAGAACAAATTATGTTTGAATACATTCTCTTGGATCATATGTATATATACATACATATATATCCAGAAATATAATTTCCGGAGTCACAGAATCATAGATTCGAAGCTGGGAGAGTCCTTAAAAGCCATCTAATTGGACCCCCTAATTGGAAACTGAAGCCTAGAGAAGTGAAATGATTTGCCTCAAGTCACACAGTTGGCACAGATGGTTTTAGAACTAAGATCCTTTGACTCCAAATTCAGTGTTTTTTTTTGCTGCACACTTTTTCATTTACATCACTTAACCCTTAGAGGAGACAGTTCTCCAAGAACACAAATTATAAAATAAATGCCTGTCTGCATTAAATCAACGGAATGAAAAGTCCACCTTCAGACAAGTAAGGTACCACTCCTAATGAGAACCATACCTTTGAGTAAAATACATTGCTTACTAATGGCAAGCTCAATCTAAGAGAGTTTTTTAAAGTCTCAGTTGCTTCTCTCTTTGTGCCTTTTAGTTGGAATGAGTATAGAGAGAGAGTAGCATGTAACCAATGTTTCGGGCATCTTTTTATAAACTTTTCTGCCCCCAACACTATTGAAAGTTATTGGAATTCCTGGGGTGCCTAACACTAAAATTTTTATCTTTTCAGGTATTCAGGTAGTTCTGAGTAGAATTCTTGCCCATTTGTCTTTTGTGATTTTTGTAACATGAAGGTAGCGTGATTCCTTCCCCTTCCTCCTCCACACACTCCCTCTTGCTGTTCCATTTTAATATTTTTCCAAAGGAATGACCAGGGTAGACATTTTAATTGTTAGTCATTTAACAGTAAGCTAGCCATGTGTCGTGCTAAATTCTAGAAATAATACGAGGAAAAGAAAAAAATTGAGCTCTCAAGGATCTCACATTCTAATGGAGGAGACAAATAAGCAAACAAGATATAAACAGAGTAAATTGGGAGGAGTCTCAAAGGGAAAACGCTAAGATTAAGGAGGCTAAAGATGAGACAGTGAGACCTAAAGGAAGCTATGATGGAGAGCATTCCAGGCCAGTAAAGACGGAAGTGAGAGATGGAGTGTTGCATTTGAAAAACAGCAAGAAGGTCAGTCCCTGGATTGCAGAATATGTGGAAGGAAGTGCAGTGTAGGAGGTCTGAAAAGGGCTTTGAAAACCAAACCAAATACTTCGTATTTGATCCTCAATGTAATAAGGGAAACCAGTCAGGCGACTATCGCAAGAGTGCTAGCCATCAAAGTAGCAAGGGTCTGCCCAAGGGGAGTGGCAGTGTCAGAGGAGAGAAGATGGCATATCGAAAGGCTGTTACTAAGGTAGAAATGAAAGGACTTGAGAACTGATTGGAATTAGGGTGAGTGAGGAATCCAGTGTGACCCTAGATTGTGAGCCTGGGTGACTATAGCAGTATCCTTGATAGTAGTAGTTAAGTTAAAAAGAGATGAGGCATCTGGGTGGCTCAGAGAGCCAGAACTAGAGACAGGAGGTCCTGGGTTCCAATCTGGCGTCAGACACTTCCCAGTTGTGTGACGCTGAACGAGTTACTTAATCCCCACTGCCTAGCCCTTACCACTCTTCTTCTGCCTTGGAGCCAATACATAGTATTATTTCCAAGACAGAAGGTAAGGGTTTTTAAAAGAAGTTAAAAAGGATTGAGAAGATTTTGGGGAAAGAAAGATAATTAGTTCAGTTTTGGACATGTTGATTTTTAAGATGTCTATGGAACATCTATTTCAAAATGCTTAATAGGCAGTTGAAAATAGGAGACAGGAAGTTGGGAGAGAGGTTAATGCTGGATAAGTAGGTAGATCTAAGTCATCTGTATAGAGACGATAATTGAAAGCAAAGGAGCTGATGAGATGGAAGGTAAGAGTTCTAAAAAGAAAAGGAAAAAGAAAAATGTGTATTGAGTAAGAGCCTTTAGATTTATTAAGAAGTCATTACTAACTTTGGAGAGAATAGTTTCCATAGAACTATGGTACTGGAAAGCAGCCTGCAAAGAAGAGACTAAGGAAGAGAGGAAGGGTCAGCCTTAGATGTAAATGGATATCTCACAGAGTTTAGCACCCAAAATGAAGAGAGAGAGAACAATAAATAGTACGTACGGACACATTAAGTTAGGACATTATGAGGATGGAGAAGACATGTGTTGGCAGGCAATAGGAAAGCAACCAACAAACAAGGAGTGTGAAGATTAGTGCAAGAGGCATCTATTGTAGGTGAGTTTTTCAAGGAAATTTAGCTACAAATGACAAGACAGGAAGACACTATCATGAGTTGAATTCATTTCTCCATATTTCATAGGCAAAATTTTCACCTATATTAGTATGAAACCTACTCTTCAGTTTTTCTTGTCTTGATAATTTACCACAGACTTCCTTGACCTTTGCATTCTGTTTTCCCCTAGATTGCTACCATCTCTCCAGGGATGGCATCTTGTGAAAATACTCTTAATACATTAAGATACGCAAATAGGTATGGCAAATAGTTTTCCATTTGGGAATCTGAGGGGGGGATAGGAGAGATTTGACTAAATTTAAAGTTATGAAAATTCTACCTAATTATATTAATACTCCTTTGTTCTTTGCAAGGAGTAAATGCCTATGTTTCACAAACCCTTATTATGCATGTCTTTTCAATTTCTGAACATTTATTAAATAATTTAAAGTGTTCTAATGTCAAAATTAATTGTGAGGGGATAAAGCGATAGAAATTTTGTCATACTGTCTTTTCTAAATGAGTCTTTCGTTTCTGTTTATAGTCTAACAATCAGTTAAGTATTTACTGTGTAAATGGCATTGAGAATACAAAGAAAAGGCACAGATACCCGTTCAAGCTAGCATAGCAGTGCTAACATTTCAGAAATCTTCACTTCACATAGACAGTTCTGAATTGGATAGTTTAAGTCATTAGTAGCAACGAAAAGATCAGTCAGTGCTTAACTTTGGAATCTAGTGATTTGTATGTATGAATGTGTCCAATGGAATTTGGATTGAAGTCCATTTATTTTTTGGTTTCCACAGAATATTTAGTCACTACTGATAGACAGCTCTTTGTGATCCATTGCCTCTGAAGAGGTTCTCCCCTTGCGCTCCCCCATCTTTTCTAAATTATTTGAATGCATATAAACTGACTTGGAGTTGAAATTTGTTTTTTAAAAAGAACTTTTTTAAATGGAAATTTAAACAGAAGCGATGTGTAATTTGCGTATCCCTAGTGTTAGTACATATTGCTTAATAAATATTTGTTTATTAACTGTCAATGTCTTATTAAAATATATTATCTTCCCATTTTTAGTACTTTATATTTATAGTGTAAAAACTGTAGATCCATTTTAAAATTTAATGCTCATATCATTTGAATTGTAAATAGACCAGAAACCCTTTTCAAGGTATTTAGGATTTTGTCATTAAGAAGGGTACTCCTAATATCCCCATAGAATTCATATATATGCCGGGGTAAGAAAACAAATATAAGGTGGCACACTTTTAACTTTACCATTTGAGATGACAATTTTTTTTTAATCATTCCAAATGCTATGCAACCTCTTCTGACAAAGGGGTCTTAACAGATTGAATTGCTTTCTGAAAGGCAAAAATAAAATGAGGATTAAAAAACTAACAAGGAGAGCTAGGTGGCTTAGTGGATAGAAAGTCAAGCCTGGAGACAGGAGGTCTTGGTTTCATGTGCTTCCTAGTTGTGTGACCCTGGGCAAGTCAGTTAACCCCCATTGCCTAACTCATTTTGCTCTTCTGCCTCAGAGCTCTAATACTCAGTATTAATTCTGAGACAAAATATGTGAATTAAAAAAAAGGCTAACAAAACTCCATGTCATACAGTTTCTTAATCTTTTTAGACCGAGACATAGAAAAATTACATTTAACTTAAATATTGGAGACTTCTCAAGTTTTCACATTCAACTGCCAAGTTTTTTTAATGGTTAAAAAAATTTATTGAACCGTAGAGCTAGGAAAGATCAATCTTCTGTATTTAAGCCAATGAATGCCACAAAAAATTGTGACACAGGTTTATCTATTTCCTACATCCTTGCTGATTTTTCAAGATAATTTACAATTGATTTTGGTAAATCATTCTATTAATATTTCAGTTTTTGCAGTTTAAAAAAAAGTTATCCATCCAGCTATATAGATTTTCTTCTGCTTTCATTAAAATCCATTTTGTTCTTTAGTAGAAATAATATAGAATAGAAAATAATTGATCAGCATTTTGTGTTATAATAATGGAGTTTTAAAACCAAATAAATTCATTGAATTTACTAAAACTGTTATATTTCTAGTTTTGTCTGAAATGATAAAATCCTGTAATTATTAATCCTTTTATTTATAGTATGATTTTTTAAAATACCTTTGTATTTTTAGATGTGCTAACATTTTGGCATATTTTCATTTTAATATGAAAAGACCAAAGAGTTAGACAGGTTAGACTGTTTAACAGTCTAACAGTTAGACTGTTAACAGTACAGTTAGACTGTACTGTAATTCAAATCATATGAAGTAAATGAGTTTCTAAAGAAACTAAAGGATGAAGGGCCAAAGGACCCTGGTCGCTCTGGTCCTTATACTACTGACTAGGTACAAATTCTTAACATTTATGATAACTACAATGAAACAAAAGAGGATTAATCAGAGATTATGGTACAATTTGACATCAGGACAATGTGTTTTGGAAAATAAAGGATGGCCGTTGGATCAAAGAAGTGTATGAATAAAGGAGGGACCCAAAGAGATAATTGCTGACCTTGGCAAAAAGCCTTTTAAAAATATAACTGACAATTGCAGTGCTGAATCTGAGGAAATGTCGATGGTTTAAAAAACACGTAGTATGAATTAGTAATGGAAGGCAAGGGGCAAAAAAGAGAAAAGAATGTAGGTAGAAAGGGGAATAGTATAACGGAACAGGCCTTAAGATTAAGTTAATGGTTCTAGGAAGAGGGACATGACAGAGGAGAAAAATTAGTCATCGAAGAATATGAAATAAAAGAAATATGGGGAGCTGGAACTGTCGTTAGGTAGAAACTGTCATTAGGTAGGTTCTTGAACACAACAGAAGAGGAATGTCATCTTACTGTTGTGATATGTTACTTAACAAATAGTGTTTTATTTTACTTTTAAAACAATTTCAGCAAGTGTGCTAAATGAGAATTTGGAATTTATATTTCAACAACTGTCTTTACAAGAGCATTTTCTTTTAATTTGTTGCTATTTTGGTGCTGCAGAGTAAAGGAGTTTGGAATTAGTCCATCAGACATTCCCTTCTCACAGGGTAGTGGCAGTCGCTCTGATCTCTCTCCTTCCTATGAGTATGACGACTTTTCTCCTTCCATCACCAGGTCTACATTATTCTATGTATAAGATTTTTTATCATTTTCAGTTTTTATTTTGAGATAAATTTTGGAAAAGACATACATTTGCTCCCTTGTCTTAAGCCATTATATATTTTGTCATTCTCATTTCATTTGGCAGGTGGTGGTGGTGGTCCTGCATGATGTTATCTTTTTTGTTGTTCATTTATGTGTCTAAAACTATTGCCATAGAATTCAAGCTTGCTTCCCTTCATGTATATGTGATTTTTAAAATGATGATGTCATCTTTGTATATATTAAATAGAAAAATTCTGACATAATTATAGTAAATAAGGTATTCTTAATTAAAATGACAATGGCATTTTATGCCATTTTAAAAAAAATGGCATGCCAATCTTTTGTGACTCATTTTTCTTTCCTTCAAACCGTATAATAACCCTAACTTGAAAGGCATACAACTCTAAGTTTGTAAACTTCTAATTGATTGATAGACTTATTCTTTTTTTCAAGTGACAATTTAAATGATGTTTTTGGAAAATAGAAAAAAATCTAGTAATTGCTTTTATTTCTTTTGGTAGAAGTTTTTCTCCTTTAAAAAAGAAATAAGTTTTTGACCATCAAAATCTTGAAATTAAGCCATCTTTTCCATGCCAATTTATTTTGTAAAAATGATATTGAATGGATTGATATTTGAAATGTTACCTAATTTGTATCACAATAGTAATAATAACACAGTAAAGCCTTATTTACATTTCACTAATCAATTATCTCATATAATCCTCATAGTTATCTTGTGAGATGGAACCAGAGAGCTATTATCTCATTTTCCAAATGATAAAACAGAGTCTTGGTTAAATAATCTACCTCTAAAGTTTTAGTCGGGTTGTAGAGCTAGAATTAAAATTCACTTCTTATAACTCTTTAAATTTAGTGTTCTTTCCACTATACCAGACTGCCTTTTTTCTGTTATTAAAATTCAGTAGTCATGGAAATGTTTCCTGCTTTTAAATGCTCTTTCAATACCTTATTTATCTATAGTAAATGTGTATTTTTATAATAGTTATATGTCATAACAATATTAAAGTGATTACAGAGTAGTCTAAATTAAATCAGAGAGGTAAATATTCATTTTATTAAGTGTCTCTCCTGACTTTAGCAAAATAATAACTTTTGAAGTTGCCATCATCATTCTTGTTAAGTGAATTATAGTGCCTTCAATTAAAAAACTGGAATTTTATTACTGAATGAATTTTTACTAATTACAATATCCTCTATATTTTTAGGGTAAAAGAATTGACTGTAGACCCAGCTGCTGCTGGTGATGTTCGTCCAATTATGCATCATCCTCCAAATCAAATTGATGATTTAGAAACACAGTGGGGTGTAGGAAGTTCACCTCAGAGAGATGACCTAAAACTCCTTTGTGAGCAAAATGTAAGTAACTTAACAATTGCTTTATGCAATAGTATTATGACCTCATAGCCTAAAGACTATTTTCTTATATTGTTTTTAACTAATCTGACATCAGTACTCGAATTTCAAGTCTTGATGTAGGTCGTTGTTACACCTTAGCTTTTCATTATTTCCATTTAAGCAATCGAAATGATTCTACTGAGTTTTTGGCTAGGTCCCAATTAATACAAATCATGGATTCCTTGAAGTGGTTGCATTATTTGAATTTGTACTTCTTATTACTTATTGGGTTCAGGAACCAATGACCGTATTTTGCGTACTCATAACTTCAAATAGAACATATTTAAATACATAGTACCACTTCTGCATATTCATTATTTGTATTACTAAGGACCTGGCTGTTATTATTTTGGATATTCCCTAAGAGAGTTTTTTTAGCTTTTAAAAAAAATTTTGTTATCCCTATATACAGCTAACTTTTATTGATTCTCTGAAATTTCTTTTTTACATACATAATTCCTTCTGATTTCATGATTTCTAATTTTAATATGTCATATTTTTATCATTAATGTAAAATAAGGTGTCAGTCAAAACAGACTTAAACTATCTATATCTAGACATTTTATTATTTAATGCAATTTGTTTATATTTGTTTTTGTTCTTCCTAGCACATCCTGATCTTTAAGCTATAGGATCAAATGTGTTTATAGTTCATGTAATATAAACTCACTCCAGTTTTTCAGATAAGGAAACTGAGGTCTTCATTGGTAAAGTAACTTGCCCATAGTTAGTTACAAAGCAGAGCTGGAGTCTGAACTGAGACTCGCTGACTCTTATATGTTCAGTACTCTTTTTAGTATATCACAACTGCAAAGGGGATCTCTTTCTCTTCCCTACTTGGCACACATTCCGCCTCCCCAATAAGTCCTTGAAGAAAGCTATCGCTACTGATTGGACTAGAGCCACTGATGGATTCCAGTCATTCTGGCCTTGGATGATAGCCCCAGATATAAAGTCATTGGGGAAAAACATGATGGAGGGAAGTGGCTTTAAGTTTTTTATATGTAAAGGCTAACCACAAGAAAAGAGATGGCAACTCTTAGTGTCTCTTGTAACGATGGTAAAATTCTACCTCCATCCCCTCATCATTAATCTTGTAGATAGTAGGTTGGTGTGCCAAGGAGAACATTGGATTTAGAACTAGATGAAACACATTTTGAGAGCTGATAATATATAAAAAAGAAGCCGAAAAAAAGAAAAGGGCATACTTGATGCAACAGGAAGAAGTCCTGCAGTCTGGTAGAAAATGATCTGAAGAGGTATGCTAGAGTATTGATTTCATATTGTAAAGTGTTGAATTTCTAGAGATCATGAAATCCAAGAATTTAGTCAAGTAGGAAATGAAGTTTCATTCAGTGAAAGTATATTTATATGAGCTGGGGATCTTCCTAGTTTCCATGACCTACAAAAAAGGCTACAAATATAATATAACAAAAATTTTTAGACCTTTCCAGTAGAAGAGAGTACTAGTCCTAGATTTTATATATCTTTTAGTGTTTCTTTGAAATTAACAATTGAACTATCCAACTGAACTCTTATAGACTTTGTAAAGGAAGAAAGAGTTAGGTTGTGTCCCTGTGCTATGTACATCACTGTACTAAATATCATGGAGACAGACAAAAAATTATGTCTGCTTTTGAGATTACAGTTTAGTACATGTGAAACATGAAACACAAGAAATTAAATGCTATGCTTTAGGGCAGTGATGGTAAACCTTTTAGAGACCAAGTGCTCCAAACTGCAACCCTCACGTAGCATTTGAACTCTCCACCCCTGACTTAATCCAGACAGGGGAGTGGGAAGCGCTCCCTTTGGGCTGCTGGGCACAGGGTTATGTGAGAAATGTCCTAAGGTGCATGTGGAGATGGGGAGAGAGAATCCCTCTCCGGTTCGTGTGCCATAGGTTCGCCAACATGGCTCTAGGGCAGTGGTTCTCAACCTTTCTAATGCCGTGACCCCGCAATACAGTTCTTCATGTTGCAGTGATCCCAAACCAAAAAATTATTTTGGTGGTTACTTCAAAACTGTAATTTTGCTACACTTATGATTCAGAATGTAAATACCTGATATGCATTATTTATTCTCATTGCTACAAATTGAGAGGTTGAGAACCGCTGCTCTAGCGCATAGATAACTGTGAACTAAAGCAGTCTTGAAAGGCTTAGTGGAAAGATGGACCTGAGCTCAGTCTTAAGGACAAGAGAAAGGTTTGGCTTGGCAGAATGGAGGAGGAAGGCTTCCTAATCAATGGCAGAATGCCAGCAAATGAACAGAAATGTTCACTAATGATCTTAGCATTAGATTAACTCTATGAAGAGTGGCATGTTGGAGTGACCCAGTTTGATGTAGTAGATAGTTAGACTTTGGAGTTGGGAAGGTCTGTTTTCAAACTCTGCCTTTCATACTTAGCATTGTAGGCAAGTCAGATAACCCAAGACTCATTTTCTTCATCTGTAAAATGGGAATAATAATGCCTCTAGTACCTATATCATAGTTTTCATGAGGTTCAATTGTTATCTTATACTCTGTTCTTTGCAAACTTTAAAATGCAAATGAATATCTTATTATTTCAGTAATGCAAGGCCTGAACTGGAGTAAGGTGAGGAGAATCTGCAGAACGTTGGTGATAAGACTAAGAGTTTTCAGAAGGAAAAAAACCCAGTAAAACCTGATGACAGACTCAAGCTTGACAAGGGATAGTTAGAGGAAAACTTCACCAAGTTTTTAGTGGAGACTAGAAGAATAATGGTAGCAGTGATAGAAATGTAATCTTTGAAAAAGAAATGAAAATGACTTTTAAGGATTCTTAGTTATTTCTTTCTCTGTAGTACTTGAAAAGCCTATCATTTCATCTTACCCTGTACCCTCATGATGATGACAGTTTTTTACAAGCCTTGGTAAAATGTTATAAGATGTGGTAGCTAAAAAACAAAAATCCTTACCCATTAACTAACTTTCTGATGGTAAAAACCTCTCTGAATCTAGTCTGGTTTTTACCAAACAGTCTGTTTGTGGACCCTTCTTGAAGCCTTTACAACTTTTAAGATTTGCCTGAGCTGCTAATGACTTCAGGCACCCAGGGTCACCTGCAGCCCCACAGACTGTCCACTCTGGGGTAGGGTTTTGTAGAGGTTTTGCTGATTTCGTTATGAATGTTCAAATTCTTTGGGTCAAAACCTCAAATCCTACAAGGACCAAACGCATTTAACTACTATTATTCCTTGAGAGGAATCATTCAAACTCGAGAATTCTCTTCCTTTATGATGGCAGAAAATGATGTGACAGTAAGAACAGTAGTTTTACTTGTGATCTGGTTTACCAAGGTTTGGAGACTTTACTTTACTTTGGTTGCTCTTGGGGTTACCTACCTCTTCTGGAACATCAAAAAGCTGAATTCATAGCTTGGCTGATTAGAATTGATTTTTTCATTTAGAACACATGACCGACTTTTTCACAAGGCAGGAGAATTGTAAAATAATTTAGTAAACTTTAAGAACATATTGATTATATCCCAGAGGTTTTGTTTTTCATCAGAATACTGTTTCACTGTCACAAGTTGCATCACCTGAGGTAACATGGTATAATAAATAGAAAGAATGCTAGACTTAGAATTAGGAGAGACCTGGATTCAAATTCTGCCTCTAAAACCCACCAAGCTGTGTGACCATGGAAAAAATACTGAGCCCAAATTTTGTCTTCTCCAAAATGGGAAAATAATATTTCTAGTACTTCAAGAACGTAAGTACCTATAGTACGTCCCATCTTTCACAGAATTGTTATAAAAATCCAGTGAGACAATGTAGGATGTGTCAGCTACTTTGTTGCTGGAACGGATGTCATTGATTCACCAGTTAAAAGGTTTTCATAGACTGATGCAGTTTTCAGCTATGTACAAAGATAATCTGAAGGTTCTTTTAAAAGGGAATCCATCAAATTTCGAAATAGAAATTGTGAGATTATTATCTAGATGTCAGGAAGTGGTGGGTGGATAACCCCTTTTGTTTTAAGCATGGAAGTTAGTATTATTTCCTTATGTGTCTTACTTTATGTAAACTAGTGGCTATGCTTTTATAAAGTTGTCCGTTTTTCAAGGTGGTGTTTTGAACAGATTTTTAGAGGAACTTTAAGTAAAACCTTTTAAGTGTAGGTAGTTTTTTGCTTCTTTGTAAATTTGATATCCTTTTTTTTTTTTGAACCCTTCTCTTCTGTCTTGGAGTCAATCCTGTGTATTGGTTCCAAGGCAGAAGAGTGGTAAGGGCTAGGCATGGGGGGTCAAGTGACTTGCCCAGGGTCACACAGCCAGGGTCTGAGGCCACATTTGAACCTAGGACCTCCCGTCTCTAGGCATGGCTCTCCATCCACTGAGCTACCCAGCTGCCCCCGTAAATTTGATATCTTAACTGGTTTCATCTTTTGGTCTTCGGAAGCAAATGTGATTTCACTATGAAAGTTTCCATAAACAATAAAAATGCCAATTATAGTAGTATATTAATGTTGTTTACTAGAGGGCTACCTTTGGTGGGGTGGGGCCATGGGGGCAGGAAGCACTAAGCACCAGCATTACCTTGTAAAATGTTTATTTTATTTCCAGGAGGAGGAGGTTTCTCCACAGTTGTTCACTTTTCATGAAGCTGTCTCTCAAATGGTAGAAATGGAAGAGCAAGTTGTAGAAGATCATAGGGCAGTTTTCCAGGTAAAACATTTTACTCTTGTATGACTTTCAGACTTTTGAAGATGTTTCTTGAGTCCTCTGACTATCACAACAGCATGATTTAAAACTCTCATTAGTTTTTCCATGTGTCCTTAAGCCCCCCCCAAAAGACACGTGATGTATATAGATCGATCTATGTCCAGGGTAAAAAAGGAAAAGAAAAAGACAAGCCTACTGCATTGAAAAGGGTAGCATAAAGTTACTAAATAACAGAAACTAGAATCACCTCCATTTTTGGGGGGTCATTAATAATGCTAGACTACGTAATGTTCAGCAGTTGCCTTTCTGTATATCACAGAGCAAAAACTACATACGTGTTTCCTCCTTAACATTTATATATTTCTCCTATTCTATGGCAAGTTTTGAAGACATGGTTTTCTCCTTCCCCACCTGACCCCACCCCAATATTTATTGACATAGTTGAGGTGGCTTTAGGAAATTAGGTTATTTTAAAGGCCATTGGGAAGCTAATTTAGCACAAATGTCCTTACGGACAAACAACTACAGTGTGGCTAAGTTTGTTTTGACTTTTGGTTTACTGAAAGGGAAGGCGAATGAATTATTGTGTTAAAGTTGAATTATGGAATTTGATCTGCAAAGTCTCTTAGAGACTGGTACTTACTCATTTAATGGATGTCTTGGCCTGCATTCTGACTAAGGGGGAGGATTTCTGGTAATTATTGTTTAGGTGAAAAGGAACCCTGGGGAAAATTGAATGTCATCTTCACAAGGTGGTTAAAGAAGGGAATTGTAGTCATACATGTAGTGTGTTAGAATAGTAATCCCCTACTAATTAGCCACAGAATAGTTTAGGACGTTGAGTTTTGTTGATGGATACTCATAACTACTTCCAGAGAATCTAGATAGATTGTTGTCTAGTCATTTTAGTTGTGTTCAACTCTCTATGACCCCATTTGGAGTTTTCTTGGCAAAGATACTGATCTGGTTTGCTATTTCTTTCTCCAGCTCATTTTACAGATGAAAAAACTAAGGCAAAGTTCAGATACTTGCCTTGGATCACACAACTAGGAAGCATCTGAGGCTAGAATCGAACTCAGGAAGATGAATCTTCCTAGCTCCAGGCCCAGCCCTTTATCTACTGTACCACCTACTTGTCTCTGTAGATACAGATTACCTCAGGAATAAAGAAGATATTAAGAGTATATTTTAATAATCTAAATTTAATCTAATCAAAATTGTAAAATGAAGTTTTGATACATCATTTTATATTTTCAAGGAAAAAAAACTTTGCTATGCTATCACAGAATTCTTTCACATTGTGTAGAAGAGTAGGGTTTTGTGAAATGTTTTGGAAAACTGTCTTAGGGTATAGGAAAGCAGATTTCAGAAACTTTAGAATGTAAAATGGGTATGATCTCCAAAAGACAAAATGGCTCAAGAAGAATGGGAATCTCTCCAAACTAAATTTCTTTTTTTTTTAATTTGAAAATTTTTATTTAATTAATTTATTTAGAATATTTTTCCAAGGTTACATGATTCATATTCTTTCCCTTCCCTCTTCCTATCCCCCTCTCATAGCCAGTGAGCAGTTCGACTGGGTTTTACATGTGTCATTGATCAAGACCTATTTCCATGTTAATATTTGTTTTAGGGTGATCATTTAGAGTCTACATCCCCAATCATATCCCCATCGAACCATGTGATCAAGCAGTTGTTTTTCCTCTGTGTTTCTACTCCCACAGTTCTTCCTTTGGATGTGGAGAGCGTTCTTTCTCATAAGTCCCTCAGAATTGTCCTGGGTCATTGCATTGCTACTCCTGAAGAAGTTCGTTACATTCGATTGTACCACAGTGTGTCAGTCTCTGTGTACAATGTTTTCCTGGTTCTGCTCCTTTCGCTCTGCATCAATTCCTGGAGGTTGTTCCAGTCCCCATGGAATTCCTCCACTTTATTATTCCTTTGAGCACAATAGTATTCCATCACCAACATATACCACAATGTGTTCAGCCATTCCCCAATTGAAGGGCATCCCCTCATTTTCCAATTTTTGGCCACCACAAAGAGCTCAGCTATGAATATTCTTGTACAAGTCTTTTTCCTTATTATCTCTTTGGGGTACAAACCCAGCAGGGCTATGGCTGGATCAAAGGGCAGACAGTCTTTTAGCTCCCTTTGGGCATAGTTCCAAATTGCCCTCCAGAATGGTTGGATCAGTTCACAACTCCACCAGCAATGAATTAATGTCCCTACTTTGCCACATCCCCTCCAGCATTCATTACTTTGCATAGCTGTCATGTTGGCCAATCTGCTAGGTGTGAGGTGGTTGTCTAAACTGAAATTCTGAAGACAAAAAAATCTCAAATGATTCTAATGAGAAGTAAATGGAGAGATTTGGGGGAAAAAAGCTGCAAAAATGAATGTGACTTCTGTGTTAGATTTAGGGGATTTCAAGGAACACAGATAAAGCTTTATATGAACTTGATCTCACTTTGGGGTTTATTTATATATGCAAACCATGTATGGGTACAACGTGGTCTCATGGCCATTTTGTGGTCTCCACTTTGGCTTGGCGTAAGAAAGCAAAATAGTTGGACCCAGGAAATGAGCTATATCCCAGACAAATAGATGATTGGTTCCAGGTTGCCTGAAGATCTTAGACAGTTGTTGAGAATTTTATATCATAGTAAGTAGACAAAGGGAGGTGGAGGAGTTTTGTTTGTTTGGTTACAGATACAAGAATCCTAAGAAGGTAAAGCTTCAAAGACAGGTTTTCAGAATGCTGTTGGACTCATGAATCCTGATGTCACTAGCTTCTTTTCCTTCCTCTGAAGAGGGTCTCATCAGCAGTCTGCATCAATATCTTTGCAGAGAGCCTTTTAAGTAGATGAAATTTTAAAAAGATGTTACCCAGGCCATCCCACTACGAATCCAAAGGGGCATGTGTACATTGGGCCTCTTATAATGTGTACCAAAGGCTGAAATTCAAAATTACCTGAGGCTCTTTTCCCCCAAATGCTAAGCATGACTTAAAAGCATTAAAAAAAAAAATAGCCATGTTCAGGACCAGTTTAGAATTCAGTAGATCTTTTGTTGAGTAAGGCATAATGTCAAAGAGAAAATGGAACTAATTCTTATGCTTTTATTTTACTTTTGTCTTCTGTTAAGCAGGGCAATTAATTGACTTTGTCAGTCACACTGCTAATTAATTGCAAAGCCAAATGCTCAAATTGCAATAGCCATTTGAGCATAGTTCCAAATTGCTCTCCAGAATGGTTGGATCACAATCACAACAACTACACCAAGAGTTCATTGATGACCCAGGTCCTCCACATCCCTTCCAATTTGTCATTTTCTTTCCTGATATTTTCACAGGTGTGCGGGCTACCCCCAGAGTTGTTTTTATTTGCATTTCTCTGGTCATTAGTGATTTAGAACATTTTTATAGGGCTGATTTCTTCATCTGAAAACTGCCTCTTTGTATCCTTTAACCATTTATCAATTGGGGAACGACTTATACTTGTCAACTGTTTTTGGAAACCCCAGGTTTGCCCCCTGTCCAGTGGGAACTTGCCTTCAGACTGACCTTGTCTTAGACTGAAGAATGGACCACCAAACATCCATTAAGTATCCTGAACAGGAGTAATAGAAATGGCCCAAACCTCAGTCACCCTTTTTGTCTTAGTTTCCCCCATTGTATCAGAGATCCTTTCCCAGGTGGACCAGTATCTGACTGTAATGATCCTTTTGTATACCTTGTAAAGTATTAGCCTGTCCCTGATGATCTAGCTCTGTACTCCACATTTCCTCATGCCCATTGTAAAGCTAATGAATCATTTTCCTGCTCTTTATTCCCCCAAAAGGTATTATATAAGACCCCCAGGTTCTATTGCTCTTTGGAAAATCATCTTTGGTGGTGTGTTTTCCCAGACTTTGTTCCCAGAGTCCCAGAGCTTTGGGTTCTGTGTGGCTACTGAATCTTGACCTCTTTCCCTTGTCTTGATTAAAGATTTAGTCTTGCTGACTAAAAAAAAAAAAAAATCGGCTTATTTGATGCCTACTTTAGTATTATTTTTTAAAAGATGTTTTATGCATTCTTTTGTTAAAATTTTTTTTGCTTTTAAGGAGAGTTTCTTAAAAGCATAAAAATCTTAGTATTTTTCATTTAAAAAAAAATTTTATACATTATTTTATTTGGTCATTTTCCAACATTATTCCTTGGAAACAAAGATCATTTTCTTTTCCTTCCCCCCACCCCTCCCATTGCTGATGTGCTATTCCACTGGGTATTACATGTTGCCTTGATTCAAACCCATTTCCATGTTGTTGGTATTTGCCTTAGGATGTTCATTTAGAGTCTCTCCTCAGACATGTCCCCTCAGTCAAGCAGTTGCCTTTCCTCAGTGTTTTTACTCCCACAATTTGTCCTCTGCTTGTGGATAGTGTTTTTTCTCCATGATCCCCGCAGAATGTTCAGGGACATTGCATTGCCACGAATGGAGAAGTCCATTATGTTCGATTGTACCACAGTGTGTCAGTCTCTGTGTACAATGTTCTCCTGGTTCTGCTCCTTTTGCTCTGCATCACTTCCTGGGATTCCTTTTAGCACAATAGTATTCCATCACCAACATATTCCACAATTTGTTCAGTCATTCCCCAATGGATGGGCATCCCCTCATTTTCCAATTTTTGGCCACCACAAAGAGCGCAGCTATGAATATTCTTGTACAAGTCTTTTTCCTTATCTCTTTGGCGTACAAAAGAATCTTCGTATTTTAAATTTATTTGCTAAGCACTTGGCATAATGCACATAGTAGGTACTTAATAAATGCTCACTCTAATTCCTTCATTCTCCCATTTTATTTGATGCAACATTTATAGGCAGGTGATGTAGAATATTTCCAGAAAATGAAGGAGACACTATGGTAACTGATTATTTTAATGAGTTAGTCTAGGATTTTTAGTTTATGTGCCTTGGAAGTACCCAACTTAAATCTTTTTGTAATCACAAGTAATATAGAGGAGGCTTAACTTTGTTCAACCTAAGTGAAACTTGGAGATACCATCATTTTCTAGGTATGCAAAATTGCTCTCAAATAATTGTACTAGTAGGCAAGGTCTCATTGTAGTTGCAGTAAATAGTTCCGAGCCCATGAGAAAGTGCTTTATCTTTTCGAGAAGGGGTAGTTATTGAATAGATATTTTCCTAAAATCGTTATGGATACTTGTTGGTCCGAGTCATCTATCATGACTCCTTCATTGAGGTTGTAACTGTTTGGGAACTGATCTTGACTCCTTTCCTTAGGCACCCACCATGTGACTGAAGCTAGTCAAGTAAATAGGGCAGGATTTGACTTGGAAATTTCAAAACTGTTCTAACTCTCAGGACGTGGCAAGGAAATTGAGCAGTTTTAAATTTTTCTCCCATTTCTTGAGGGTCTTTGAAGTGAAAAGTAGCTTTGTTAGCTTTGAGTAACTGTGATTCATCTGAGGAAGAAAATTAGTGCATCCTCTGGTTTTTGCAAGGACTGTAGCCCTAGTATTCTGATGGAGCTTGGGAAATTGATGAAGAATGACAAAATTCAGTTCAAACATGAGGGCCCAGATGACAATCTCCTCCCCCCCATTGGAAAAACAGGTTCTTTTGTGGGTTGCTATTAATGCAAATGCTAAAAATAGGTCCTGGTTTGGGGCATGTAGGTACCTGTCTCCACAATTAAGGAAACTTGAGGTAATTTAATTTCTCATTCTTTTAGGAATCTATTCGGTGGTTAGAAGATGAAAAAGCCCTTCTAGAAATGACTGAAGAAGTGGACTATGATGTTGATTCATATGCTACGCAGCTTGAAGCAATCCTTGAACAAAAGATAGACATTCTTACTGAACTTCGAGGTAGTTTTCTTTTTATGATTTAGAAGGGATTATTTATCTACTGGTTAGGAGTTATTTCATATTGCAGTGGGCATCAAAGGAATGGTTAGTGAATTGTTTTCAGTTAATTTTCATAGATCCATATATTAGAAATTTGTCCTTCAGTACCTATAGAAACGATTTTCTTGAGGAGGGGGAGTTGGGGTAATGTCTAAAAATTATGGGTTATCAGCTCCTAATTTTAGCATATAGTTCTTTCCCTGCATACTCCTCTTGAAACTTGTGCTAAAAAATAAATTTTATAAAAAATGCTGTTAGTAGCAAAAAATTGTAAACTATTGTATAGTCCAGTCCAGTAATTCTGGAAATCACTAAATTTTCTGTCACTAATTTTTCATTATTTAGACAACAAATACTTATTTTGGTTATACTATTAGCACCATTGTTAAACTCCAAAGTAACACCTTAATGTTCATCAGTGCCATTTATTCATTATAGCTCCTCCATTTTAAGGAGGAAATGTGGAAATAGGGTTTAGGGGGAAGATAGGATAAGAGAAAAGAAGCCGGTTGATTAAAAATAAAGGTCTAGAGTATTATATACCAGTGGTGTCAAACTCAAATTGAACTAGGGATCACTAATCCATATATAAGGATCCATTTGCTTATTTTTTTTTATGTAATGTTATCCATGTTTTATTGTATTTTTATTTTGTCAAATGTATTTTTTAATCTCCATCAGTGGCCCTGTCACCTCTGTATTAGACCTCTCACTATTTGCACATATTAACCCCAGCTGCCTATGAAGAACACAGTTCATTGCAATTCTCTATACCTGCAATTAAATAATACCCACTCCTTTTTTCTCTTCTTTTCCCAAGATAAAGTGAAATCTTTCCGCGCAGCTCTACAAGAAGAAGAACAGGCCAGCAAGCAGATCAATCCGAAGAGACCCCGAGCCCTTTAAAATGGGCACTTGCTGCTAAAGAATCCCCGGAGCCCTCCATACTCTTAACATTTATTGGTTTGGCTACGAGGGCCATTTGAACATTTATAAACTTTTTTTAAAGTATCTGTGGAAATGTCCTGTTCTTCACCTCAATGACATTTCAATTTATGTGAAACACTCCTTTGTCTACAAAAATGCTTTCTAGTCCAGGAGGCACAACCAAACAAAATTGGGATTTGTGAAGCTTTTTGTTTAATGATTCATTCGTTCAAATTGTGAAGCTTACATTTGGAGATCCTTGCCAATTTATTTTCTTTCTGATAATGAAGTATAAGCCTGTGGACTTTTCCTTTAAAAGAAAAAAAAAGAAAAGCCACAGCATTTCATTTGAACTGTTCAATTTTCCTACAGAGACCAACTGAGCAGTTTAAAGTTGTGTTTGCGTGCATGCATACCTCATCAGTGATTGTACATACCTTGTCCTCTCCTAGAGACAGCTGTGCTCAACTCTTCTAGCTCTGTGCCTTGCTTAAGGCTACTGACCCTAAATTTCCTTTCTGAAGCACAGCCTTAATAAATGACATTCCTTATTTGTCAGTGTAAATTAACTTTAGCGTGTGTATATTTTTAATGTGTGTGAGACTTTTTTTGTGTGATTTATTTCACTTTGCAGGATGTGCCATATCACTGAACGGAACTAAAATCTGTGACAGTGGACAAAGCCACTGGACCATTCCATCTTAAATGTATAAAAAGAAAAAAATCTGGAATTATGAATTTCAATATCAGAAAGTGTGGTTTCAATTTTCTTAGCATTTTATTTGTAAAGGACAGATATATAAATTAGTTGATGTAAAATAAAAGGTAACAAAATGATGAGAAGAGTTGTATGTTGGGGTAATAGAGATAAGCGATATGTGTGCCAGTGTGATATTGATGAGAATAATAGTGCAATTCTGATTCTTAAAAATGGGTACGATTACTTAAATGGTACAACTAACAATCTAGACAGGTACCCTTTTCGGTAGTATACTGTTTAAAAGAAAGTGGCTTCTGATGCATGTGTTACATTAACTGTGGTCATTTATGGAGTCATACGGTTGCTTTAAGGCAAAAGTAGCAAATGCATATTTTCCCCGTATGGTGAAATCAGCTAAAAAGTGGGGTGGCTGTGCCATGAAGAACATATGCACATTTCAGCTCCTTTAAACACCCATTTTATGATCAATGTCACCAAGAAATTTAGTTCTCACCAAAGTTATGGTGGGGGTATCCTGCACTTTTTAGATGGCAGCACCTTCCCCCCCCCCCCATCTTCAAAGGAGGAAGGTTTGCAATTTCATGTAAATATTTTATTAGGGGAAAAATTATAGCTCTCTAGGAGTTCTCTCTCTGTTCTCCAGACAGAGTCCAAAAAGTAGATTAACAAACTCTCCGTAGGAAGTCCTGTTTTAGTTTACTTTGGGAAACTGCTAGCTCATTTAATGCTGAGCAGCAAAAGGGAAAGCAATGAGTAGAGAGCTAAATGAGCCAGATTCACCATTTCAGTATTTGCAACCCCTATAGGAAGTTTGTGGGAAGCCCTTATTGCATCATGTGGGAAAAACTCCTAAACTGTAAACATAAAAGCTGAAATACAAATGTAGATTTTCATAATGTGTTTAATAAATTAAGTTATGGAATAACTTTTAGAGATGGGAATTTACTTTTATGAAATTTTCTTGTAAAAACATGTCTTAATTTCTCCTCCGCCCATTTTTGAATCGGGTGTGCTTAGAGTTTAGAGCTAAGAAATGCTTGGAATACAGAGTTGTCACTCTCCATATCAATTTTGAGACGCCATTTTATATAACAACACAACAAATTTAATGAATTTAATGCCTTATAGCTTTGCATTAAGTGAGTGGGGATAAGAATTTTGCATGGGAAAAGCTGAAGGCTAGCTAACTTTATAGAAATTGTTAATATGGCAGTTTTGACAGGCTTCTTTATGAAGGCAATGTTAAAATAATTTCAAATCTGTAAAGAAATAAAACTCAGGCCATCTGTACCTAATTTAACTTGAGTTAATAAAAGGATACATTTAGCTCTGCATAGCATTTTATTTTGGGAATGAAAAAAAAGACTAGGGAAGGGCTGGGCAGAAAATGTGGTTCATTTAGGTGGCTAATGGACTAATGGACATTTAAAACTTAAGCATGCCCATCAAGGACCGCTAGCCTTAAATTTCATAACAATATAGTGTGGCTACCAAGGTTGGGGTGGGTACATTGTGTTCAGCCCTGAAGTTGAGGGAGTAGGATTATACCCATGCGCACATAGCTAATGATGGGGTTAAAACCAGATCAGACTCCCCATCCAGCCTCCTTTCCACTTTACAAATATTCAAAAACACAATCATTTATCAAAAAGGATGATTTCTAATTTAATTTTTGTTGAAATATTTCTGCTTTTGAATTATAGTGATATAGTGAGATTGCCTAAGTTGTGAATCTTGCTTGAAGCAAATGTGATTATACATTGACAAGCATCACTATGATTCTAAAGTATGACTGGGCACATTAAAAACATGTTTCAAAAACTTAGGCTATAGACTTATATACACTGTATAAGTATGGATCTATTACTACCCATATATGAACATTTCAGGTTCTAACAGGCCTGCAAAAGGTCCTTACCTTCATGCAATTCATAATTTAGAATGCTATAAAATTATATATTTTGCCAAATTATAACTATTCTCAAGTGAAGATAATTGGAAAGTAAGGGGGCTAACTCATACACTACAGATAAAGAGCAAAAATATCCAGGGTTCTAAAAAGCTGGATAAAATGATAATAAAGTATAAATTCTAGGCTGTTTATTTTCTGTGCTGTCATATAAAGTGATCTCACAACAGTAATTTTCCATTAAATCCACCAAATGAATAATCCCAGTTGCTTTAAGTATTCTAAAACAAAAGGATTTTCCTCATCTAGGAATTTTCCTTTGTTAACAAAATCAGGTTCAGGCCTACCCTTATGAATTATGATAGAATTTCTTAAAATCAAAGTAGTTTACGTCTTTCCTAGGTATCTTATATTTTCCTTAAACAGTACTTTTTAACGAATGTTAAAGAAGCAAAGCCAAGCAAAAATTTGGAGTTTTATTTTCTTTCAGTTATTTCTATGTGTACAAAGTACACTATAGTGGCATGATTTTTGTGAGGTGACTGATGGAAAGGATCTTAAGAGATCATCTAGTCTATAACTCCCTCATTTGAACAGTGAAGAAATTTGAGGCCCAGAGGTGAAGTCTGAAGTCATAGAGCTACTGAGTATCAGAAATAAATTGAGTATACTACTCTACCCAATGCAATGGAAAAGGAACTTGGCTCCAGCAGGTAAGAAGGGTCAGACAGATGAATACATGAAAAAGAAAAGTTCATTAGAATGAGGGAGGTGAATGTGAGATAAGTGGAAGACTGTGGATAATGAGAAAAATAATGACAAGGCGCTCATCTATCCCAATATATAAGCAAAAGAGGAAAAGGCCTGTAGAAACAGCAGTCATTACTATCCTAAATGTTAGTTTTAGGAGATGAACACAGAAGCGAGATGGTCCACGTGTTAAGTTTGTGCGTGTATTGCGGCTATTAACTTTTGGAGAAAATTGTGTGTGCTCCAGAGGGTCAATAACTTGGCCACTCTATGCCCAAAGTTACATAAAATCTGAACACTTATAAAAATACACAACTATTTTGACCTTAAAAACAAATAATACTTCATGAGAGGGTGAAACCCGTGAGGTGTTTGGTGGTTATCCTTGTAAAAAAATAGAGATTTATCTTCATTATATCAGTAGTCCAGTAAGTAAAATTAAAGCTTCTTATTGAGACTGGAATTTTCTTTTTTTGTCTGCTTAAGAAAAATGGATGCCTTCTGCATTGAATCCATGTAGCAATCTGAAAAAAAAATGAACATGAAAAAGGCAAATGATAACTGGAAGAAGGCCCATCCTGCTTAAAATCGTGTGTGGCCCCTTAAGCTTTGGTCTAGTCTACAAATAAGATGTCAGAAAACAGAATAAAGTCTAAGCTAAGAGCCCACAGTTTAAGCAATATTTGGTTTTTACATTTTAAAGTACAATAAAAAAGTTGACAATATAATGTAATAGATTTGATACATAAAAATACTGACAAAGAGCCCAGATTCAAATACTGCCTTTTTCAGATGTCCTCGCCCTGTGGCCATGGACAAGTCAATTTTTTCAGTTCTCCAGTGAACTGAGACGTCTGAGGTTCCAAGTGAATTAGATGTGCATGGGGTGGAAGAATTCCCACACCAGGATATTTTCCCAGATGAAATAATACGTCAAGATAAAAAACCAAAACAGGTCACAAAATATATAACTGACTTTCGGAAAAACCTGTTAGGATTTCTTTCAATTACTTTTCCTTGATTTTAGTGTATTCTGATGTTAGGGTCCGAGTGGAAGACCACCCCAAGGAACACATGGAGACAATGCAATTCAGGCAAGGGGAAGTTTATTGCTAACATGCTAGGGGAAGCTCAGCAAGTGAGTTCCGCAGAGGCAGAGTGGAGTTTAGATTGGTTAAAGCAGTCATAGTTGAGTTACTTGATGGGGAATGACAATATTTTTGGAATATTCTGCTAATGATTTTGGCTAGGTTAACATAACAAGTGGGAGATGCTTGGACAGAAATGAAAGGTGGGCTATTGTCGGCATACCCAGGGGCCAGGCGGGCGATGGTCGGCATACCCAGGGGCCCTGTAGTTCCTGGGACTTTGCACAGACTGTTCTGTCCTCCCAGACACACCAGAGTGGAGGTCAATTGATTTTTTACTGAATAACACTGAGATTTAGATTTTGTGTTTCAGTGGAAGACTTAGTTTGTCAGCTACGGTTTAAATCTATCAAGGTACACCGCAGATCAGATTTAGAACTACAAGGAGCATCAGAGACTTTTCTACCCTCCAAATTACAGGTGAGAAAACAGGCCTGGAGAGCAGCAGCTTGGCCCAGGGTCACCCAGGCAGTCAGCAGCAGAATGAGGATGGAAACTCCAGGCTCTTCATTTCAGATCCATTGCTCTTCACTGTATAATGGTGTCTCTCTCACAGGAGAATGGTAATTATGTACAGAAAAAAGGTTGTTATATGTATAGATGCCAATGGAAGAGTAGGGATTTCCCACAGTTCCTGTAAAGGTTGACTTAGGTGAAATAAAAAAAAAAGGGGGGGAGGGGGGAGAGCACAAAGCCCCCCTAGGACCATTTCTGAACTGCCTTCTGTGTGCCAAGCACTGTACTGAGGGCTGAGGATACAAAGAAAGATAAAAGACGGCCCCTGCTCTCGAGGAGCTCCCCGTCTAATGATGGAGGCAGTGTACAAACAAGCTTCCTAGTCTCTAATGTTCGTGCTATACTTCCAAGTGGGCAGGAAGGAGTTGATTGTGGCGATTGTAAAAAGAAGGATAGCACACTGGAAAGAGAACCACACCCGAGTTTAACTTGCATTCAACACTTTCTGGGCAGGAGCACTGCCCACCATTCAATCTGCAAACTTTGTGCATCATCTAACTGCAAGATTTCTATCAAACCATATTTATCAACACAGCTAAGGCGAGCAGAGAATTAAGACAATTACTAGTTTGCTTAAGGACAAAATTCTCCCTAAACCTCCATGAGACCATTTGTAAACCCAATATAAATGATCCAAATACATAGCTTCACTGTGGCTGCTGTGAGCCGGCCTCAGCTAACTGAGGGGCCACAAGCAGTGGTTAGCACCAGAATAGGAAGAAAAGACGTGAGAGTCTCTTCCTTGGGATCAGATTCCTATACCTCAGCTAAGGAAGTTTTGAAAATAAATACCTTATTAAACGGACGAGCTCCAAAAAGAATATGAGCGCAGGTTAGTTAAAAATCCCCCATAACCCAGAGGTTATCTATTGGCTTTGACTGTTCCTCATTACAGGTTCTACACCAAATATTCCATGCGATGGAAGTCCTAAGCAACAGGTTTTCCAAGTAGCCCCATGTGGCTCTTCTCTAATGGCCTTTAAATACAGCATCTGAAGGTGTCAAGAGTTCAGAAATGCAAACATGTCTAAGCGATTTAGAAAAACAAAAATGTAATTACCTGATAAAGTCATCTATGTCCATGGAACGGGCCCTTTTGTCGCTAAAACCTGTATCCATTAAGATTTTCTGTATTTTATCTGCAATGCTGAAATCTTCTGGTATTGCCTATCAACACAGGTTGCAGAATAAACGAATGTGATATCTTGCAATGCAGCCACTTTGACTCTTTTTTGGGGGTCCATACAAATCACCACATAACTTTTTGTTTATTTGTGGTAATATGGAAAGAGGTTAAATGTACAGGTAAAATGAACTTTGAATATTGGTTACAAAGGGACAGTGAGATGCTTTCCAATACAAATTCTCTGATCCTATAGTTCTAATCAGGTGACCTTCTCCCATACTAATAGACTCAAATCACACACATTTTTACTGACCTAACATTACTATCTCTAAAATAGAACAATTTGCAAATTCTGCAAAACAAAATTCATTACTACACTTCTAAAATATGTTATATCAAAGAATAAATCCTAAAGGAATTTTTCAAAAAATACACAGTTCTTTTACATGCTATCCGACTATTACAAGCTCATTACATTTACAAGCAAAGTTCTAGCCTCAAACTTCCAAAAGTTTACATGGAAATGGGGTTTGAAGCCGATTACTGGTATACTCCTTGCAACAGTGAAGGCTCACATCTAAACCTAAACATATAAAGTTGCAGTCCCACCAATCTACCAGAAGCAGAATTAAAATGTTCCCAGTGGGGAATGATAAGCACTGTAACGCTTTGTTACATTTGATACAGAATTTCCTTGAAGGGAGAGGTACATCATGAAAGAGGTTGGCCTAAGCTCACTACGACAGAGACTTTTTCTACTTACAATGTTATGGACCGAACAGTGAATTCGGTAATTTTTTTCCAAAAGCTGCTGGACTGCACTGGACCTATGGTGGTGATGCAAGACAAAATTAGTTTCTAGGAAGTTTTGCTTTTATAAAATTTTTTAAATGTTTCATGTTTAAAGAAATGAAACATTCACCAAACTGGTCATGTTTTAGATTGCTTTAATTATAAAATTCACATATTTTAATGACTAACATTTTTATATCATTATATGGCTTACAAATTGTTGACAAAAGATCAAAGGGTTGAGAGTTGGAAGGGGTCTTAGAGATCATTTAGACCAATCCCTTCATTCCCCTGAGGTTCAATGAATGGTGGTGACTTACTCAAAGGTACAAAGCTACTTAATGGTTGAGCTAGAATCTGTACATAGGTTGTTTAAAACCAAATTCTGCCATCTTTCTGCTACCCCAGACTGCCACACTCTTAAATCTATTATTTGACTTGTTCCTCATAATATCATAGTTTAGGTAGCCAGTAAAATTATGTCCACTTTATAGGTTATAAAACTGAGCCTCAAAGAAATTATGACTGCCACTTACTAGCTATGTAATAAGAGTCAGGATTCAAATCTAAGCCTCCTAACTCAAAATATCCATTGATCTTTGCTTTTTTTGGCAGCTGCCTCCATGACAACGAAGGACTAAGCAAAAAGGAAATAAGGCTTAAAAGGATCCTTGTTTTCTGGTTTTGGTGAAACCTAAGATGTGTATGAATTGAAGATGGGTGAATTCAGCAGAACTGGGGAAATAATTTATACAAGAACAATACTATAAAAACTAAAAGCTCTGAAAGACATAGGAACTCTTCTCAATGCAATGACCAACGATAGTTCCAGAAAATCAAAGGAAAAACATGTTACTCACTTCCAGAAATAAAAGGAGGCCTTATAATTCATATATATACACACACATGTATATGTATGTATATATTATAGTCACATTTGTGAAGATTAAATTTAACTCTCCCCTGATTGTGAAAATGAAATTAATGAACTCTCCCCTGACTGTGAAGATTAAATTGTAACCCCTGCCCATTTTTAGATTTAATCACTAAAAGTGTAAGCACCTCATTCACACTTGAGTGGGGGAGGTCTGTGGCCCACAGGTGCGATAGTGGATGACAAATCAGAATTGACTGATTGCCTCCTGGGCAGTCCTAAATCAGGACTTCAACTATGATAGATGTAGAATTAAAGGAAGACACAGGAAGTGATGCAAGAGAAAGTGTCTTTAAAAGGGAGTGACAACTTCCTGAGTGGAGTTCTACTGGCAGTTCGTTCTTTCTTTGGATTGGAAGCTGGTGGAGAATTTGCTGACTGGACCCGAGACGTGGTGAGTGAAAGGTTGACTCCTTTCATATTGGACTTTCTGAAGTGACTAGCCTCAGAAGAGACTTCCCCAGGGCCTCGGCTTCGCCAAGGCCTCAGGACTAACTCTCCCTGCCCAGGTTGATCTAGGGACTGGGAGTAAATTGCTTAGTGCGTAAGATAGGTATCTTACCCTATCCTCTCTCTGATTTTCTTACTTCACTTTTTCTATATTTTGTAAATAAATTGTAAATAAATCTTTTTGGAATTAATATAAATTCCTGGCGACCCTATTTTAAATATAATCCAGTCCAACCTCTTTATAATTAATCTCTTTCCCCCTTTACACATTCTAATCATAATTATATTTATGCTCATTTAAAAAATAAGCATTTTAAAGGTACTAAAAAAAAAAGTACTCCTATTTTGAATAAATTCAACCTGAAATATTTCAAGAACCCCCTGTAACCTCAAATGTAGTACTTCAATTCAAACTAAAACAGGAGGGTTGCTACAGAAACATGGAGGTGCTGTGTTAACCATATGGGGAGCCATGACAGAGATGGAGAGGTCCAGTAATCAGTAGACCAAGAACCATGAGGTTGAGTTAATTTGGGAGCATGTTGAGTTTGAAATGCTTCTGACAGGCCTTTCAGAGAGAGCTTGGCAGTTGAGATTAAGATTTGGGAGTTTTTTAGGGAAGGCTGGCCATCAGAGCTCAGAGAATAAATGACATTGCCAGGAAAAAGTGAATTAATTGCCTGCCTGGCTCCTACAAATACAAAGTGATTAAAAAGCTTAGCCATGTCTGGAAATGGGTGAACTATACATTGTAAAGTTGTTGTCTATACTCCATAATTAGAAACACAAGAGGCGAACTTACTTAAATGCAGCAGAGAGAGTTTTGTTTTTCCTCACAAATGTTATCCTCACTAGACCATCCCATTCCTGAAACAGATTGATGATATCAGTCTCACACACCAAAAAGTCTGCAGTTTTCTATAGTCTCTCCAAAACAAAACAAAACAAATCAAACCAAACCAACCCCGTGTTAATTTTCCCTAAATAATAATGATTAAGGGGCAAATGTATAATAACAAAAAGCTTCTGAACCAAGATAAAAAGTAGTCATTCATAAGTAAATAATATTCAAAACTCTTTCCTACTTCATTTAAAATAACCACAGATAGAATAAAATACCTGGGTGTATGCCTGCCAAAACAAACTCAAGAACTACGTGAACCATCACTATAGAACGCTTTTTAATCAAATAAAGTCAGGTCTAAATAATTGGAGGAATATTCATTGTTCATGGATGGGCAGAGACAATATAACTAAAATACTCCTACTGAAATGAATCTATTTATTCAATGCTAATGAACTGATAATTAGAAACATGAAAGACATAATCTATATATTTTGCCAGATAATGCTTTCTATAGTGGGGGGAAAGGAAGAATTGAATCAAAAATTAAATTGAAAAAAAAGTTGCCAGGAATCCTTGAGAGGTTGTAGGAAAAAAACAAATCAATATGGTTTCTTATGATGCAGCCTGAGCAAATCACTTGAACCTCTTCTGGTGAGGACTAGTAGCACCCACCTTCTCATGTGAGCAGGCCCCTGCTTACAATGTTCATTTTCAAGAGGGCAGCTGGGTGGCTCAGTGGATTGAGAGCCAGGCCCACAGACAAGAGGTCCTAGGTTCAAATCTGGCCTCAGACACTTCCTAGCTGTTTGACCCTGGACAAGTCACTTGATCCCCATTGCCTAGCCCTTACCAGTCTTCTGCCTTGGAGCCAATACACAGTATTGATTCTAAGATGAAGGTTTTTAAAACAACAACAAAAAACAATGTTCATTTCCATTTGAATGACAGCCCTATGCTCTTGTGCAGCCAAGTGGCCAGGTTTTATTTTCACCTTACCTGGAAATTGATAGGTGGTGGTGGGTTCTTAGGTTCTATCCTTACCACACTTGATTCAACTTTTGGTGGTGGTCTGAAGTTATTTTTCCCAACCTGTTCATCACAAAATGAGCTTCAGGTCATTTATTTATTTATTTTTGCAATTTAATGACCAAAATCATTGTACTCAGAAACTCAGCATGGGATGAAGGGATCAAGCTAACTACAGGTTAAATTTCACTTACTTTCATCAGATGATCCACTCGTGCTAGTAACTGGGTATTAATGGAAAGTCTGCAGTATAGCTTGTCTCCTGGTTTTGCAACCAAACGGAGAGCAAATTCTCTCTGGAACATAAGTATAGCACATCTGAGAAAAAATAAAATGAGAAAAAGAAAAATGCCCACTTTGCACTAAGAATATATAACTAAATAGTTATTCAACAAAATGTTCATTTATCACATTTAAAGCTCCATGCTAGGCACTAGAGATCCAAAGAAAAAGGAAAAGGGTCAGCACAGAAATCAGGAGAGGCCTTAGGACACCTAAGCTATAAAGGGAGGAAGCGGTCAGGAGAGGCAGAGGTAAAGGAAGCCATTCCAGACACAAGGCTAAGGCCAGGGATGGAAGATGAGGCTCTGGTTATGGGGCAAAGCCAAGATGGCAGAGTAGCAGACACTGGCCAGCTGAGCCCTCTTCACCAAACTCATCCAAACAGACCCAGAAAATAACCTTGATAGGTAGATCACGGGAAAATAGAGTAAGCAATTTGTCCAATCTCGGGCAACCTATGGAGATACAGAAGTCTGCAGCTTGTCGTGAAGTGGTCAGCTAAAGAGCACAAGCCCACTGAAATACTTCAGGAGCAAGGGAGAGGCTGTGTACCGGGGCAGGAGATCTCAGACCTGTCCTGGGGAACAACCAGACTCATACCAAGCCTCTTCAAAATGGCAACTGGTGCCAACTCTGGCATCCACTACCCAATTCTAACTGAGGAGGCCTGCGCCAGACGTGGTGTTCTCAGGCAGAGCTTTATCTTGGTTCCAGCATTTAGCCTATCTTGCAGAGGGCTAAACAGGGCAAAAATCCTAGATCAAAGAGGAGCCTAAATCCTGAACTGACAGGAGATAAGAAGTCCAATGGCATTCTAGTTTTGTTGAGGCAAGAACTTGCAGAGTTCAACGGGCAAGGACAACAACCAGACTCTGACCAACATCAGACTCAATACTCCAAGAAAGCAGCATCTGGAAAAGCCCAGCCATCTACCAGAAGTGCACAGAGTCTGGCCGAAACATCAAGTCCAAAGTCAGGAAATAGGCTGAAAGAATAAGCATTCCAGCAACAGAACTACTATGATGGCAAGAAAGCTCAAGATATAAACTCAGAAGATAATGAGTCAAAAAATACCTTGGAAAGCCTCAGAAAAAAATAGAACTTAGGCACAAAACCAATTATAATTTCTGAAGAGCTAGAGTAAGAGATTTTTTTCTTTAAAAATTAAAAAATATTTTTACAAACAAAATGAGAGTGCTTGAGGAAAGAAAAAAACAAATGGAAAAGAAGTGACAGAATTAGAAAGGGAATTAACAATTTGGCCCAAGGGGTACAAAACCCTACCCAAGCAACGAACTTCCTAAAAATGAGAATGGATCTAACAGATGTTAAGGATTCTAGGAGATAACAAAAAATGAATCAAAAGGCAAAAAAAAGAAGAAAATTTAAGTTATCTTACAGCAAAAACTGACCAGAAAACTGATGGAGGGGAAAAAAATGAAGAATCATAGGACAACCTGAAAAATATGACCAAAAAGAGCCTTGTCTAGAGCCATTCCAAAAAAGATAGACTGAGGTACACAGTTTGAACAAGATTAGTTTATTAACAATGACAAATAGAACTGTTATAAAAGCCGCTCAACTGACAATCTCAGCAAAGCCAGTGACCCCAAAAGGAGGAAGGGTTTTTCTTTATTAATAAACTACAAAGAAGGGGTCTTCTTAGTAGGCACGGAAAAAAGGTGATACATTGTAGCGTTGGAGCAGGAATATTATTAATTCTTATACTGAGAATAGCATGCTATCATAGGTGAGGTTAATCAAGACCCTCTCTAACAAACAAGGAATTATTGTTTTATGAAACCACCTAC
Organism: Monodelphis domestica; assembly: GCF_027887165.1. Classification (NCBI taxonomy): domain Eukaryota; kingdom Metazoa; phylum Chordata; class Mammalia; order Didelphimorphia; family Didelphidae; genus Monodelphis; species Monodelphis domestica. Next base: position 504,661,403 of record NC_077229.1, on the reverse strand, counting down.
ATCTTGCTGTCTTTTCCAGGGGATCACCACTAACAGACTTGCTATCTTCATGGAAGAGAGTAAAAACTCCCATAACTACATAAAGCTAAGAAAGGACAGACTACATATCTTTTGGGGACGGTAATTCTGAAGGGCTTACCAAACAGATACCAAGGAAGTACCTTAGGGGTGAGCAACAGTAGAAAACAAAACTGAAAAGGCAAATTTGGCAGCAGAGTGTGAAAACCAATCAGGAAAAAGTATAATGAATTGTAAATGTGAAAAGTACAATGTAAGAGGCTGGGGTCATAGATACCAAAAAAAAGAAGAAAGAAAGAAACAATTCTTCCTCTTGAGGAGTTTACATACTAAAGAGGATTTAATTTATCTAAGAGGCAGTGGAGAGACCTGGAAGTCTCTTGAAATGAAGAAAAGTCAAGCTGGGCTTTAGGTAATTAGTTTGGTCACCTTAGATGAAAGAAATGGGGAAGTAGGCAAGGACATTACTACAATAGTGCAGGTATGGGGTAGAATGGGATGGAAAACAGAAGGACATTTATCTACTTTTCCTCTCTGACTTCAATAGCATTTACCTGACATTTTAGGGAGGGGCACATTGAAAATAAGTCAAATAAAAGCAATCAGTTTTTCTGAAATACTCTAGAAACTCAGTTTTGTCACATACCTAAAAAAAGGTCTATGCAGCAAAAGTTTGAAGACAAATGGAGAAGAGATCTGGAAAAGAGAGAAATGATGTGATTCTTTAAAGAAAATACAAAAGAATTCCAAATTATGATTTGTCTGCAACTGAAGCATACCTGATAAGGCAAGTTTGCCACACATGCATCAAAGAATGGTAAGTCGGTTTTTAACACATCACCAACCATTACTTGAAGTTTGCTTGCCTGGGGCCTGACAATTGGAGAAAAAAAAGTTTTTTTAATTATATAAACATGATTTCAGAAGACCTTCATAAGAAAACTACTGATTCTACTATTTATACTCACGTTCCCTGGACTCTTTTGTGAAGTTCAGCTACTAGACGTGGGTCAAGTTCACAGGCAACTACCTAGAGTAAATAAAGAAGTGATAAGAAAATATCTTTAGTTAAACATGGATTGATCATTGGCATTCATTATTCCAAAAGTAAAAATCTCAAACATGCTTTCTAAAACACTTTTCAATTCATTACATCGCCCTCCATTCCCTGTAAAAAAAAGGACTTTAAAATACCTTTAAAAATAAAAATTACAAAAGTTATCACAGTTATGAAAAAATGCTCTAAATCATTAGTAATGAGAGAAATTCAAATTAAACTTACTCTGAGGTACTACCTCACACCCATTAAATTGGCTAACATGACAGAAAAGAAACAGGATATATGCTTGAAGTGATGTGGAAAAACTAGGGACACTAATGCACTTGGTGGAACTGAAAACTTGAATCATATTGATCAACAATTTGGAACTGTGCTCAAAGGGCTATACAACTCTATATAACCTTCAATCCAGAAATATGACCAATAGGTCGACGTCCTAAAGAGATCAAAGTAAAAAGGAAAGGATTTATATGTACAAAAATATTTAGATTTTGTGGCAAAGAGTTGGAAACTAAGGGAATGCCCATCAACTGGGGAATGGCTGAACAAATTGTAGAATACAATTGTGATGGAATACTATTGTGCTATAAAAAATAGGGGGCGTGGGGAGAGGTTAAATGGCGCAGGAGATAAGAGCCAGGCTTTCAGATGAGAGCCTGGGTTCAAATATGGCCGTAGCCACTTCCTAGCTGTGTGACTATGGGCTGGTCACTTAACCCCAATTTCCTACCTTAGATTTGATACTTAGTATCAATTCTAAACCAGAAGAGTAGTAGGGGAGGGAGGGAGAGAGAAAGGAAGAAGGGAGGGAAAGAAAAAGCTTTCAGAAAAATCTGAGATGACTGATATGAACAGAGCCAGGCAAATATTGCACAAAGTAACAGCAAATATATATGATGATTACTGTGAGACTTAACTACTCTAAGCAATACAATGATCCACAGCAATTTTAAAGGATTCAAGATGAAAAATGTCATCCACATATGAAGAGAACTATAAAACGAAGTCTTTTTTTGGCTAATATGTTTAGTATGGAAATATATTTCCCATCATTTAACAAGCATAATTATATTGTTTGCCTTCTCAGTGGGTGGGTAGGAGCTGCAGAGTATGAGAAAATTTAGAACTCAAAATAAAAAAATGAATGTTAAAAAAATTACAAAAATGGAAATATAGTTCATTTTCTTGTTAAAATACACCAAAAATGTCACAAGAGCACCATTCTTTAATCTAGCTCAAAACAGTATAGAGGCAGTCCTCAATGCCATTACACCATTTACATTCATACCATTACATTTCTATGCTGTTAATATATTTGACAGAGGTAATACTAATAATTACTATATATAGCACCATAAGATTTGCAAGTCACCTTACACCAACAAAACACAAGTATATTCTATCTATTTTAAGCTAAGGGATGGTCTTTTGAAGGTAAGATAGCTAATGACAATCATATAAGTCACAGATACATCAGATAAGTCTGAAATTGAAACTGACATTTTTTTAAAACTAAGGCAGAAAAGTGGTGATAAGGGCTAGGCAATGGAGGTTAAGTGACTTGTCCAGGGTCACACAGCTAGGAAGTGTCTGAAGCCAATTTTGAACCCAGGACCTCTAGGCCTGGTTCTCAATCCAACGAGCCATCTAGCTGCCCCTGAAACAGATTTTAAACAGCAACCTCAACTGGGTATCTATGTACTATTCAGAAAAATTCCCACCAGATACTTGGCAGTTTGATCATGAAGTCAACTGGCAAGAAGTTTTTTTGAACAAGGATATTTTCTCTAGACCATTCACATTGGGGCAAGACTTCAGAAGTTATATCAAGAGTTAATTCCGATTCACTGCAATTCATAACATTAAATTTTTCAGACTTTTTCCCCAAAGCTGAAAAACACACTTTAACGAACGGGTTCCTTTTAATATCAAAATGTTAGTAAAATCCAAAATGCAGACCTTTTTAGCTTTTTCTAGTAGTTTCACAGTCATGTTTCCAGTTCCAGGACCAACTTCGAGGACTACATCTGTTGGCCTTAAGGCAGCCTAAAAACAAGCACAAAAATCTTAGGACTTTATTGCAGACGTAGAAATGAATATTACTATATAATATTATATATTATTATAATTATATTTTTATATAATATCATTTATTTTATATAATATATAGTATATTATATTAATTATATATATTAATGATATTATATATATATATAAATGTGAGTTATCAAGTGACTTTATAACCCCAGGAAATCTAGCTTGGTGATCTTTTTTTTAAACCCATACCTTCCATCTTAGAATCTGTACTGTATATTGGTTTCAAGGCAGAAGAGGTTAGGCGATGCGGTTAAGTGATTTGCCCAAGGTAACAGAGTAAGTGTCTGAGGTCAGATATGAACCCAGAACTTCCTGTTTCCCAGCCCTGGCTGTCTATCCCACTGAGCCACCTGTCGCTTCTAGCTTATCAAAGTCTAACAATGAATTTATCCTGGCAGTGTCAAGGCTCAGATTACAAAGTGGTATAAAATCCACTTCCTATTTCAAAGTCCTACGATTGTGATGTGAAATCACTTCTTCTACCAATATTGATCAAAAGGCCTCCACAAATTAATGGATGTTCTACCAGTTGCTGTGGTTAGAAATGTTCATCAAATGTAGCTGACTTGGTAATAAGACTTTCCGAAGGATGTCCCCTGAACAACAAGCAATGTCTGCAACAAGATGCTTTTCCAGTGGGGAAGGAAGGTGAAGGTCTATAGCTATGATGATCTATCTACCTTGACATGGTGAGGCATTTAAGTAGGACTTCAGTACCAGCTGAAATCTACACCACTCCAAATGCAGGAAAATTATTATACAGGTTATACAAGTATGGCAACCTCACCAAGACTCTTCAGGGTCTTTCAAACTATTTTTCAAGTTATATATAAAGTTTGTCACTAGATTTTGTTTACATGTTATTACCATATGCTGGGCTACTTATAAGTGAAAGGATGAAACAAACTGCTTCTAAAAAGCTAAATTTAGAAGCATCTTCTTGAGGAAAGATAACTAATTCTACTTGTTCAAGTCATCCTATCTTCTCTAATAATCTGCTCTTTCTGTCATCCTGACTTTTCCCAGTTATTTTCAGTCTCTCCCTCACATTTTCATTTTCTGCTATCTACAAACACACTCATGTCTCCCCCACCCTAGAAAAAAAATTATTGGAATCCTTCCATTTTAGCTAGCTATTGTCCTGAATGTCTTTCTGCCCTTTGTACCTAAACTCCTTGAAAAGGCCATCTACAATAAGTGCCTCCATTTTCCTCTCACCGTTGTCTTCTTAAACCTTTATGTCAGGCCTTATTCCACTGAAGCCACCCTTTCAAAGTTACTGATGATCTTAGCTGCCAAATCCAAAGGTCTTTCCCCCCTAGTCTCATTCTCCTTGACCTCTCTGTAGCCTTTGAGCCTGTTGATCACTATCTTCTGTGATATTCTCTTTTCTCTAGGTTTTGGGGACACTATTTTCTCCTGATTTTCCTCCTATCTATCTGACTGTCTCCTTTGCTGGATCTTCTTTCAGATCAGGTGACCCAGAAGGTTCTGTCCTGGTCTTTCTTCTCTTTCACTTCTACCCTCCTCCACTTGGTGATCTCATTAGCGCCCATGGATTCAATTACTATCTCTATGCTGTTTACTCTGAAATCAGACTTTGTTAACTCAGTCTCTCAGAAAACCACCTATCTCACATCTCTAGCTATCTCTAGGAAATCTCAAATGGATATCCAGTAGTCATCTTAAATCCAGTATGCCCAAAACAACTATATTCCCCCCTAAATCCTACTTCCCAGTCCTCCATCCCCTACTAATGAATGACATCCTCCAAGTCTGTCAGGCTCACAAATCTAGAAATCTCCCTGAATTCTTCATTCTCTCATCCCCACGTCCAAGCTATTGCCAAGGTCCTTCGATTTGCAACATCTCTAAAATAACGTCTGGTGCTGTAGCGCCAATTCTCTTCACTTTCAATGTCTTGGTTACTTCATTAGCCTGCTGGTGGGTCTGCCTGACTCAATTCTCTACCCAATCCATCTTTCATTCAGCCATGAGAGCGATTTTCATAAAACATCTGATCATACCTTATTCAATAAACTCCAGGGGCTTTCTATTGCCTCTAGAAACAAAAACAGTAAGCTGTTTGGCATTCAAAGCCCTTCATAACACAGCCCCCTCCTACCTTAATAGTTGCCTTCCCCGTCACATACTCTTCAATCCAATGATATTGACCTCTTGGTTGTACAAATAAGATAGCCCATCTCTCCACTCCAAGCATTTTCTCTGGATATCTCTTCCATGTCTAGAATACTCCCCTTCCTTTGCTCTGATTACTGACCTATTTTTTTAAAATTCCCAGCTAAAATTCTACCTTCTACAGGAAGCCATTCCTAATCAGTTAATTCAGTGTCTTCCCTCTGGTAATATTTCCTATTCATTCTGTACATAGTTTGCTTTGTATATACTTGTTTTCATAGTGTTTCACCCATTAGATTGTAAACTCTTTGCAGTCAGGGACCATCTTTTGCCTTTTTCTGTATCTCCAGTGTAAGCATAATGCCTGGCACACAGTAGGTACTTAATAAATGTTTATGAATTGACTATGGGAACATTTGTATATAGCCATGCAGAGTAAAGAAAGCAGAGTCAAAAAAATCCAACATACACACTGATTACAACCATGTTGGCATACACTCTTTGATTAGGGAATGCCAACATATGCAAGTGAAAGAAAGCAAGTAACAATAACACAATCTCTTTTCATGCTATTATGGTGGGTGGATTGCATATTTGTTTGGGTTTATCTGCTGTACCATCTACACAAATGATTTCTAAATCTATATATCCACCATTTACGTGCTGAAATCAGGTTGCAGATAGCTAAATATCCACTGAACATTTTCACCTGAGCATCCCACAAGCATCTAAAAGTCATTATTTTTAAAGGAGAATTCATTATCCTACAGCTGTCCTTCCTCCATACTTCCCTGTTTCTGATGAAGGCAATAGGACTATTCTAGTCAATTAGGTTTGCAATCTTGGAATCATCCTCATTTTTCTTCTTTCCTTTCACACCCTCCTCCCTCAATCCCCATATCAACTCAACCCTGTCTATTCTATCATCAACATATCCCTTACATAATTCTCTCTATTCATATGGCCACTAATAAATTTGGTCTCCCTTCTTACCTTTCACACAGCAGCTAAAATAATATTCCTAAAGCAAAAGTTTAACTGTGTCACTTCTCCAAAATCTCCAGTGGCTCCCTATTCTTGAAGATAAGTTACAACTCCTTATCGGGGTAATGACAGTCTTCCATGATCTGGTTCAACTTACCTTTCAATAGTCTCACAAATGACTCCTCTTCATAAACTCTACATTATAGCTAAATGGTTCTACTGTTTCCCAAACTCAACATTCCGTTTTCCTGTTTCTATGTAGTTACAAAAATATTCCATACCCAGTTGTTCTTTCTGTCCCATTACATCTCAAAATCCTTATCTTCTTTAAAAAGTCAGCTCAGATACCAAAAAAGCCTTCCCTACTTCTCCCCACTTGTTAGTGCTGTCCCCTTCTTCAAACAATCTATTTCCTTTTCTTGATTTTCTTACCCACATTAGAATGTCAGCTTCTTGATAATAAAAACTATTTCACTTATTTTGCCTTTGTATCTCCAGCACCTAGCACATGGCATGTGCTTTTAACACATTTGTTATATTGAAGGCAATATGTGAAACAAAATGCATTGTTGTATCTAGCAACTTTTTCTAAAGAGAAGACATTCTAAAGAAAAAAGCATTGACTTTCTTTTCAGTCTTCAGTACAACTTATACAAACCTTATCAATGATGCTATTAACAATGAGAGGATTTTTCAAAATATGCTGTCCAAGTCCAGTATTAAACATGACACCTATAGAAAACCACAAACCAAATTTGTTATAAAAGTCATACCACCACATCATTTATAAAATGGATTGCATTGATTGGGGAATGGTTGAACAATGAAATCTATTACTACCCCAAATGTAGGAAAATAAGGATTATGACTTGGAAAAACAGCCAGGAAAACTAAGAAGAATTGTTGTGAGGTTGCTATACCATGTATATAATCTTATTAATAGTTTTCACTAGGATTTTGTTTATATTTGTCATTACCACATATTGGCCCAAGTTAGAAGAGAAAGGGCTGGAACAAGCTGATTCCAAAAAAAATTGATATGGGAAATATTTAGATGATCTTCTCTTGAGGAATCTACATGTCTTTTGGGAAATGACAGAACAAAAGTGAATGTAATGGAATTTATACTGGTCAATAAGAAACAAATAATATGAAGAATTCTAAGAGGAAAGGGAAGACACACAAAATGAGGAAGAATAAAAAAATATAACCCAGAAAACCATATACGTGACCACAATAATGAACAAAGAACAAAATAATGATTAACAAAAATGAACCTTCCTTCTTTAGAGGAAGGGAACTATGGACATAAAATATTACACATACTGTCAGGCGCATTTTATTTTTTGGTTTTGCTGAACCATTTTTTATCTTTTTTATTTGTTGTTACAAGGGATGTATCCCTGGAGAGGGAAAGGAAAGGAATAAAGTTTTATAACAACAAAATACTGTATGTCACCATTTTTTAAAAATAAGTTTTTATAGATGTCTTTTGTTTCTTTCATTAGTATCCCTTCCCCTACCCCTCAAAGAGCCTCATCCCATACATGTTATTATTAAAAAAATAAAATAAAATGAAGGTGTTGGATTAAATGAACTATAAGGCTTCTCTTCCAGCTTTAAAACCCTGTGAGTATGTGACTGGAACTAATCATGAAATCACAATATTTGAAACTGGAATGAATCTTACGGTAACCTTATCACTGAACCAATATAAAAACTGCAGTCCAACAAGAAAGACAAAATGACAGCAGGCAACAACGAGAGCCAGATTCTCTATGCCCAATACTCTACATCCACTGTCATGTTGTCTGGTACATACTGTTCTTACTCTGCATGTATGGATCTTGTGTTGGAAGGGCCCTTAGAGAATATCTAGTCCAACTGCTTCATTTTTTTATAGATGAGAAAACTGAGGTACAGAGAGGTTAAGTAATAATTTAGAGATAAGTGGTGGAGGTGAGATCTAAACCCAAATCCTCAAATTCCAAATCTCTTGATTTCTGCACTCCACCATAAGCACGGTAACCTCTTAACTACCTTCTCTGGATCACAGAAATAATAACTAGAAGATGAGCTCTGAACTCAAGTCCCCCAACTCCAAATCCACTGATTAGAGGCAGGTAGGTGGCTCAGTGAATCGAGCGCTGGGCCTGGAGTCAGGAAGACCTGAGTTCAAACCCAGACTCAGTCTCTTACTAGCTACGTGACCCTAGGCAATTCACTTCACTTCTGCCTGCTTCATTTTCCTCATCAATAAAATGGGGATAGATAATAATAGCCTCCAGGGTAAGGACTCAATGTGATAATAGCAGCTGACACCTGACAGACTCTGTCTCAACGCTTATTCCCTCCCCTTCGCACTCTGCTATACAGACTCAGACATCCCAATCTTCAAACCACATGCTGGACTATAAGTTTTTTAAAGACTCGCGTAGAAATAAATATCTCCTTCGTATGTATGCCCCGAGACCAGGGTCAGAGCCCCGCACACAAGTCCTTAACAAGTGTTCCCAGACTTGCCGGTTATACACGATCCAGGACTTCCCAGGAGGCATTAGAAACGGCGGAGAAAGCCAGGAATCTGAATGAGGGGGAGATTTAAGCCAATCTCACCTGAGTCGGGCAACACCGTGGCCTGCCAGGCTAGGCAAGCTGTCCGGACACTAAACGCCTAGCCACCCCAAGCCACTCACTCGCGGGGAACCGAGCCCCAGAGCCAGGGAAAGCCCGGCAGTTCCTCCTGCAGCGGGCTCAGCGTCCACACTCCCCTCTGCCCATTCCGCCAGGGCGCCCCAGAGTGTCAGCATTCAGCACAGAGCACACGGGGAGGATGCAGGGATCGGCTCCGCCCCAGGAGTTTCAGGCCTGGGAAGGGACAGGGGTGGGGGAATTATTGGGTTCCATTCATAGGTCCCTGCCTTCCTCGCCCTCTTCTGCTCATTCCTCCTCGCAGTGTCTTACCGCCAGCGCTTTTTTGCTCCAGTCGCTCCCGGCGCCGGCCTCTGGTCACCGACTTTGCCTTCGGCATCCTGCTAAGGGGAAGCGAGTTCTGTCCCGAGAGACCAAGCCGAACCACCACTACTCCCGGAAGACACGTGGGGGAGGGGTCCGGGAACAACCCCAGCCTCCTTCCCCGCCCCTTCTCCCTCCCTCGTGGTCCACGTGTTATGTTTTGCTGGGAAATGTAGTTTTTGCTCCCTAGATAGACAAGAGAAAATTGGAGGGAATGACCTACAACCCCCATGAAGCCTCGCGCTGTCTCGTTTCGGCTCTTCGGATTGGGCGATCCCGGGAGGAAACACTCAGAACGGCTGCGACTGAGTTGCAATCTGGGCAGGCTCTGCTGGGCGTTTAAAAAGTTGTTAGAATCTTGGAGTAACTGGACGGGATGAGTCTGAGGGTTGTTTCGCGTTCTACGCGTGCTCTATTCCTGTCAGGCCCAGGATGCCACAGTCCAGAAAAGAGAGGGTGGGTTTTGTAGTTAACAACCCGCTTCCCCAAATCATTGGGAACTGGGAAATGATTTGTGGACATAAAGACTGTGTTATGTTGCAAGAATACTACTGGTTCAGAGGGAACTCCTAGGAGGTACACTGGTTTAGTTCAGATTTGACCACAAATCCAACCAGACACTATCCTTGTGACTCTAGGCAAGTCACTTAACATCCGCCTTTTTCAGTTACCCCAATTGTAAAATGGGAATAAATAATTCGTGTGAGATCAAATTATGTTTGTAAAAAGCATGTAGCAGAGTGCCTGGCACATAATAGATGCAATACACATACTTTTCCCCTTGTTCCATCCTCTTTTCTTTCTCATTACAGTCAGAAGATTTGGCAAGTAGGAAAAAAAAGGAAATGAAGTGGGAGTTCATTAAGGAAAAGAAACGATAGTATGCAAATATAACATTTAACTGCAAGAAATAGCTTCCATATAAGTAGTAAAATACGTATAATAATCTGTACTTCGTGTTTCATATAGTTGTGAAGATCAGATCAGATAATGGGTGTCTCCCAAGGCTCTGTCCTAGGTCTTCTCTTTTCTCTTTATACTACTTGATCTCTCATTTATAATTTTCCTTTACTGTCATATTAGGCAATCTAATAGGTATGCCATGGTACCTCAGAGTTGTTTTAACTTATATTTCTCTAATCAAGAAGGATTTAGAACATTTTTATATGATTATTTATAGATTTGATTTCTTTATCTGAAACCTGCCAATTCATATCCTATGACCCTTTGTCATTTGGGGAATGACTTGCATACTTATAAATTTGACTTAGATTTTTATGTATTTGATAAATGAGACATTTATCAGATACATTTGTTACAACCTTGATGTTTCCCTTCCAGTCTTGGTTGCATTAGTTTTGTTTGTACAAAACCTTTTAAATTTAATGTAATCAAAATTATTCATTTTATAACTTGAAATGTCCACTATCTCTTTTTTTGGTTAATCAAAATTCAAACAAACAAACAAACAAAAAAAAAACAGAAAAAACAACTATATGCAGTTCCACCTCTGAAGAAGTTTCCATTCTACTGGGTGAGAGGGTATGGAAGTTTATAAGTATACAAGGACACACAATTAAAAACTAGAATGAACCAGGGAAGATCACTTTGTCCCAAAGATTCTTTGTATATACAATGCATATACAATGTATATACAAACTCCAGAGAGGTGAAGTGGAACACTCGCCCAACGTCACATAGATAGTTGAAGAGCAGCAGAGCCCGAATTCCAATAAGGGTCCTCTTAGAATGTTTCACCTCTTTTCCCTTCTCTACGCTGCCCCCAACAGCCTAGGTTTAGCCCTTCAGGTGGGCTGTATTCAGCAGTCAGTTCCTCAGCTTCTTTGTCATTGCTACCTTCTGCAAGTCCGAAAAGATAAAACGTTTCCGCACTTCAAGAGAAGGGAAGTTTTTTCCTTTAGCCCTCCTTCAGCCAGGAGATGGCACCCTCGGCTTTCGCACAATATTTGGACCACCACTACCTCAGCTACTGGTTACCAGGATGATACATTCCAGCGTTGATCCTCCCTCCCTTCCCCCTCTTCATCCTCCACTCTACCCAGGCTTTACTACGCAGGCGCAGAAAGGTTGCGGCAGTTCTAGAAGAGGGAAAAAAAAAGTGAGCCTCCTTACACACGCACACGTGCTGAGGGCTCACGAGTCACGTGGCTTCTACCTCTATCTTTCCGGGTCTTCTCTGCCCTTCGTACTCAGGGATCCGGTGACGCAAAATTAATGCGCCGGGAATTTGTGTGGTTTGGGGGAGGCGGGGCTTTGATGCTGACGTCACTGAACATGGCGCGCTCCTAGAAGCGGCGTTTGGCCCGGGAGAAGACGACGGGGATCTCGGCGCGTGGAAGATTGTGCGCAGCAGTAGTCCAACTGACATCGCGTGGCGCGGCGTGGAGGGAGCAGGCGAGCCGGGCCAGGCAGGGCAGGACTGAGCCGAGCCTAACGGTGAGCGACAAGCGGAGATTGTGCGGGCCTGCCTCTTCTACTGTCCGGGTGCGCCGCGGGGAATCGGGTGATGAGGGCAGCCGGGCCGGGGGCTGGGTGAGGGAGCTCCTGCGGAGGGAAGCTCGAGAGACCCCAGCGCAGCGGGGACCTGGTGGGGACGGCGGACAACGGGCCGGGACGGGCTTCATTCAGGTTGCCTGGGGCCCTTTGGGGACAGTTTGTGCAAGTTGGAACAAGAGGTGGTGGTCCTAGACACAATGATGGAGCGTCTGGGGGTCTCCAGTAGAGCCTGCAGGGCGGGACCCCATATACTTACTACACTCATTTTCCCCGAATAAAGAATTTGAGTAAGTTCGAAGAGAATGATTTCACGAGGAGGCGTGGGCCCTGCTGGCGACTCGGCCTATGGATCTGTGGACCATTTTCTTTTAGGGGACTTTGTGATGCAGCAAAAAAAAAAAAAAATATATATATATATATATATATATGTATATGCATGCTTCGGGGTCACTTTTAATTTTGTCTAGGCTTAGATGTGGTATATCAGTGAGATAGTATTTTTGTCTCCACATTAATAAATGGCATACTTTTTTACTATGATTTTTAAGGAATAAAACTTTTTGTTTCTGATCTTGTGTAGAGCTGGTTAGAATGACATGAGAGGATCTGGCACGTGTAGATTTCTGTCTATGCAAATACACTGCTCAGCCTTGAATGTGACATTTTAGAATAACTTGTTCCTTGATGGAAATGGATGATCATCTCAGTTCATAGGATCCAGAGGTTAATTGGTAGACAACTGGAACCTACTGTCTAATTATCTGCAGTAGGTTGCTAACACAAATAATAAGTTAGATAACCCTACTTAGTTATTGACAGGTTCTTGGTAATGTTGTAATTTTTTAAATATAAAGGGTCTCTGAATCTAGGGTCTCTATTCTTGTAGCATAGGGATTGTGTTTTGTATCAGGAAAATACTAATTTTTACGCATAAAAGGTTTTTCTTTTAAACCTTTATAAAAGGGCGCAGTGGAAGGGTGTTTTTAAGCATGATTGAGGAAAAATGGAAAGCCTTATTAAAGGTTTTATGTGTTTTATCTTTCCATTCTAATTAGAAGAGGTCAATACACAGGCCTTCTAAGTACTCACTTTTTAGGTACAGGAGTGAGTAGAGAAATGATAAATTGGTTGTAAATATTGTGTTATTGCTAAGTATAAAAATATGGAAGAAAAAGCCTGTAGGAAGAGAGAGAGAGAGAATGTGTGTTTTCTTCCATAGGTCAGTTGGAGATGAAGCAGCTGTAAAAGTTAGGAAAGTTTTCTCTGAAATTTTGATTAGTAATCTCTTTCCCTATACTCTGATAAGATTTGGAAATTTATGGATTATTTTGGGAAAATAGATTCCCAGTAGGTGAAGAATTTTATCTGGAGATATATGGTCTTGATAATGGTAATTAAGGGCAGCTAGGTGTGTTAGTGGATAGAATGCTGGGCCCAGAGTCAAGGAAGACTCATCTTCTTGATTTAAAATCTGACCTCAGATTTTTTTACTAGCTGTGTGACACTGAGCAAGTCACTAAACTCTTTGTCTCAGTTTCCACATCTGTAAAATTTTGAGTTAGAAAAGAAATTGGCAAACTACTCCAGTGTTTTTGTCAAGAAAACCCTAAATGAGGTCACAGAGAGTGGGACACAATTGAAATGACCAATTAACAATATAGTACTTAAATGGGAAGACTCTACCTCTTCCATAGTTATGTGACATCCTTGACATCCAATGAAAAAAATTGAAGGGGGAAAAATTTAATGATTTTGTAAAAGACACCATCACTTGATGATGATGATAATCTTTCAAAGGAAGAGAATGAATGACCCTGTTAGTCTTCTGCTTAAAAAATGTGAGGGCTTCAGCTATTGCCTCTGGAATAAATTATAAACTTGTCACTTAAAAGTTATACCCAGTTTGGCCCCAGCCAACCTTTACAGTCTCATTGCAAATGTTATTATTCTTTGCCCACTCTGATCTGGTTTATCTGGCCTATTAACTCTTCTCTAATCTGAACATTTCAATAAATGCACTCCTCTCTGTGCTGTCTCTTAAAATTCCTATCTTTTTTCAAGGTTTTTGTTTCTGATGAGCTCATTGGGCATACCTTTCCTAATTCCCTTAGTGATTAATACTTTTTTCAAACCAAAAGGAAAAATGTGTGTGTGTGTTTGTGTGCGCATGCGAGCGAACCTTTGAGTGGGTGTTATAAGAGATGCTACAAGGAACAAGTGCATTGGGTGGAAGCATAGAACACTAAGTTAGCTGGAAAGTATCTTTAGGGATCATGTGATTCATCTTCAACACTTGACTAATGATAGCTCAGATTTTATACCAGCCTTGTAGTTTGGTTTATAAAACACTTGCATTGGGCACTCTTTGGAGGGAGAGAGTGTATGTATTTTCTCTCCATTTTGCAGCTGAAGAAAAGGCCCATAACTGCATAACTTTAAGTGGCTAACCTCAGTTGGGAACATAGTAGCTTATTCTCTAGTTCCCTTCAACTTGTCCTCTGACAATTCTTCAAGAAAGCAGAGGGCATTGGGTAGTGTGCTGAATTTGGGGAAAATGGGCATGTATCTTTGTGCATCTTTTTCCTTATAAATATGGAAGGAGCTTGATTAGAGCACCTTTATGATTTTATCATTACTGCTCCTCAGATTAATTTATTTGTGCTCATTTTGTAGTCACTCTTTCCTCAGTAGATTGCAGATTCCTATTTTGTCATTTTGTCTTTGTTTCTTAGTCCTTATAGTGTTCATAGTAGGTACTTAATAAATATTTGTTGAATACTTCTATCCCTCTTACAGAGGTCAAGTTATAAGTTGTAAGCTTTTAAAAAACTCTTTGATACCTTAATAAATTTGTGATGATCTCTTCATTATGGATATTCACCTCAATAATGAAGATTGCAACTCATCAATGCCATCTCATTTTGTATAAAACTATTCTGTGTTCTGTGAATTTATATATGGATTCAGACAACCAATAAACATTTATTAAGCATCTGCCATATGCCACAAACTGTGCTAAGTTTTGAGGCTACAATTAATAAAAAGATAGTGCCTATCTTCAAGAAAGACAACACAAAAACCATTTAGAAAAAGGACATGGAGGACATCATGGTGTACCTGGAGAAACAAAGCAGAGCAGCAGATGGAGAGTAGAGTGAACTGTTAAGTCCAGTTTCTGTGCTTTGGAGAAGGCTTTGGGAAGAGTTTGGTAATCTGCCCTTCAGCCTCCCAATCAGAAGGGAAAGGAGGCTGAGGGAGGTGTGGGAAAGTGTCCAAGACTGGGTTGGACATAGCCATTGAGGTAAAAAATGGTCAATTTATCCTGGAAGGGGCAAAAAATGGTCAGTTTATCCTGGAAGGGGCATCTTGTTCCCTGGAGTTGAAACCAAGCAGAGCTGCAGATAGAGAGTAGAATGAGTTCTTTTTGTATGAATACCACTAGAATATATGAGCTATCCTTAATTATTCTTCCTTTTCACATGATCAAACCACCTTTTCCAATCATGCTTTTCTGATGCTATACACTTTTCATCCTGAGCAGTTTTGGTTGGTATCCTTTAAAATAGCCATCTTGTGCTCACCCTTTACAATATTCTTTGGTAAGCTTCAATTTTAATTTTTTGGACACTATGGCATTTCGTAATGCTTAACTTTATAGCATCACCAGAAGAGTATTGGTGTTAAAAAAAAGGCTTTTGTTTCAGGGAGAAACTTGGAGTCATTAATGTACTGAGCATTTTCTCAGACAGTTCAGTGCAATCTTCTTCCTCCTGCTGATTTTTGGGCCCAGCTAGTCCATATATGCTGGATTTGTTTAAGATATCAAGTCTATGCTTTATCATTGACTTGCATATAGTTGTTTGGATAATAGGTATTTATCTTTTAGTTGTTTTAGTGTGCACCTTGTGTTGAATTTTTTATTGATTGAGAGTTTCAGGCAAGAGGGTCTACAATATTGCTAGGCTTGATGGGCAAGTCACTTAACCCCATTTGCCTTACCACTCTTCTTCTGCCTTGAAACCAATACACAGTAAGATGGAAGGTAGAGTTTTTAAAAATGTCTTTTCCAGCATTGTCTTACCGTGTGTGGTAATAGCATCTACTTTAATTTTATTTTTAAAATAAGCCCTTACTGTCTTATTATCAATTCATTAAGTGACTTGCCCAGGGTCACACAGTTAAGAAGGGTCTGAGGCCAGATAGATCTTTCTGTCTCTAGTCCTTGCGCTTTAGCTATTGAGATTTTTAGCTCTCCTAATAACGCCTTTCTTATTGAGTTGTGAGGATTAAATGAGAACATGTGTTAGCTATTATTATCTCTTTAGTGCTATTTCTACTTCATGTAATTCACTGTGGACTATGATGTTAGGATTCAAATATGATGTCTTCATTGTAATTAGTGAAGAAAATAATTTAAAGCAGTCTAGATAAGATTTTTTCTGTTTTTCATTTGTTATTTCTCTCAGTTTTATCCTTAAGTGCCATGGGGAAGGATGATTTTGCTTGGTTGTTTCACTCACTAAACTTTTTCAAAATTGTTATATATATTCCTTCTCACATTTTTAAGGTAGTATTTAAACTTTTTAAAGATGTGTGCATATAATTTAATTCAATAAGCAATTTTAACTACCCACTATGTGGCAAGTACTGTGCTAGGTGTTGAGGATATAAAAGACTAAAATTAAATAGTCCCTGTTTCAAGGAGCTTAGCAGATTTTAACTGGGAATTCTTATCTGAACTCAGCTACTTCTGGGCCATGTGACCTTGGACAAGTCACTTTATCAAAGTTTTCTTCAGTTTCCTGAACTGTAAAAGGGGTCATGAAGAGACATACACTTGCCTGACTCATTGCTGGGCACTGGGGATATTGAAAGACAAACCAAAAAATAGTCCCTGCCCTTAATAAATTTTAATTTTATAGGAGAGATAATGAATAAAGACAAATAGGATTGGGCTTGGAGTAAGAAAGACTCCTCTTCCTGAATTCAAATTTGGTCTCAGATACTAACTGTTTAACCCTGGGCAAATCATTTAACCCTTTTTGCCTCAGTTTCTTCCTCTGTAGAATGACCTGGAGAAGGAATTGGCAAACCACTCCAGTATCTTTGCCAAGAAAACTCCAAATGGGGTTACAAAAAGTTGGACATTACTGACAACTAAACAACAAAATGATTCAAAGAGTAGGTGGAAAGAAACTTTAGAAGGAAAAGCATTAGCTGACTGGGAATGCCTTCCTACATATCATGCTTCTTCACTTGAGTATTAAAGAAAGCCAGGGATTCTAAGAGGTAGAGAGGTAAGAAGGGAGAGCCTTCCAGGTATAGGTAAGATATAATCACTACAAAGGCACCCAGATAGATAAGAGTATCTTGTCTGAGGTCTCAGCCAAGTAGGCCATTATGAATGGGCTTTAGAGTGTGAGAGGAGAGAAATGTGTAAAAAGATTGGAAAGAGAAATGAGTTATGTTTTTAAGAAGTTTAAATGCCAAAGAAGGGAGTTTTGTTTTTGAGCCTAGAGGTAATAGGGAATCATTGGGGTTTTTTGAGGTGTGAGGTGATCACTCTGGAAGCTTTGTGGAAGATGGGTTGGAGGAGGGGGGTGGAGGTAATTGAAAGTGAAGGTTATTTCAATAGTCTTCAGGAGAAATATTGAAGTCCTGAGCCAGGGTGGTAGCTTTGTGAGTGGAAAGAAACTGGTTATAGGAGGTGTTTTGGAAAAAGAAATGACTGATTTAGCAACTGGTTGATATTGTTTGATGAATTAGAGTGAGAAGTTGCAGTTTACATTCAGGAATACAAACCAGGATGCTAGAAGGTGTCCTTCACATTAGAGGGATATTTGGAGGAGGAATTTTTTTTTTTAAGAAAAATTATGTTTTGTTTTGGATGTGTTGATTTTTGAGATACCTACAAGGACATTCAGTTCTAAGTTTCTTAAAACAATTGGTTATGCGGGAAAACATCATGTACAAAGAAAATTAAATACAAAATATATAAAAAGTTACTTGTGAGGGAGGGCAATGGTTTGATTTGGAGATTTGTAAACTGTAGATTGGGGGTTACAGAAAGCAGAGTGAAAGGGTAGCCAATAGTGGGATTAGGAGTGATGGGGTGAGATAAATGAATTTTAGGGATGAGGGAATGGTATCCTGGGAAAGAAGCATTGGCCCTCGCATCTAAATGGCACTGTCATTTGGAGAGTCTATCTGAATGTAGCTTTAGAGTAGTACATTGTCACAGTCTTTATTGTAGCTGTGTTAATTTTTTGTTTTGATTATCCTATCCCAGAGTCAGAGGTGAAAAGGGGGTGGTAAAAAATAGATGATCATTTTCTGCTCCTGTCTCTTGGTCTCCCCTAGGGCCATGTAGTCCTGGAGCCTAAGTATTGAGGGATGTGGCTTGTCTGAGATACTTAGTCCTGACCCAGGTCAGTTTTGCTTCATAGTAGTTGAGTAGATTATCTCTAGATCTTTTACTGTTTCTTAAACTCAAATCATTTCATTTGCATATGCCTCCTTCATGCTGGCTTCCTTCACCCATTGGTGAATCCCTCCCAGAAACTTCTCTTTGGGGAGGGGCCCAGGCCTACCAGCCTTCATTTCTCTCCCTAGCTTTGCTTTTGACACTATTGAGGGAAAAACCATGCCTCTGTTTATTTCTTTTAAGGCAAAGTGAACACAGCAGATCCAAGTTTCTCTGCCTTCTTCATCCCCACCAATTTCCCCTTGATTATATTAAAGAAGTGATTTTTAAAACAATAAATGTAGTTGTAGTGGAAAGAGTACTTGTTTTGACATCAAAACACTGGTTATGATTCTGTGTTTAATACCAACTAGCTCTTTTACTTTGGGATGCCACTTTATCCTTCAGAAACCACTGCTTCCTCATCCAGGAATGTGAATGTAATTCTTGTACTGCCTGTCTCCAAAGGTTACTGTGAGGAAAATATTATGTAAACTGAATTTTGCTTCAATATTTTAAAGGATCCATTCATAATCTCTTTGATATGAGTATTCTTTATATTAGAGCAGATTTCTCCCATCTATGACTTATTCTGTCCTTTCCTTGACCATACTGCTCTAATAGCTCCTTTAAAGAAGGTCTCTCCAGGTCTCTGGAGGCCTTATTCCATGTGTGAAGATTGGATTTGGCTCTCTCCTGATTGTAACAATGAGTGTACTTAGCTTGTCTTTGATTGTGAAGATTGAATTATAATCCCCTGTCTATTTGTTGATTTAATGTAAGCATAGTACTTGAAGCTGAGTGGGAATATCTGCCCATGTTAGATCTGATCACCAAGGGTATAAATCTCCCACTTAATAATGAGGTGGGAGGTCTGTGGGTAATGAATTAGAATTGACTAACTGCCTTCTGGGCAGTCCTAGAGTAGAGCATCAGCTGTGATTGGTAAATGTGGAATTAGGGGAAGTGATGCAAGAAAAAAACAGGTCTTTAAAAGAAAGACAAGGGCCTAAAGGAGGTTGGTTGTTGAGAGTTGGTCTTCTGGGAGGAGTTGGCAGTTGTTCTGGGAGTTTGAAAGAGACAGGCTTGGAGTGGAGCCTGCTGGAGTTGAGGCTGATAAAAGAATCTTCTGATTGAACTGATAACTGGTGAGTGTCAAAGGCTGACTTCCTTCCTTGCCCTTTCTGGAGGCCTGAGCCTCCTGGAAAGTCCCATCATTTTGAGACTCCTTTCCCTACTCTGTCCCCTCCTCCCCTCCTTCCCTCCTCCCTTCCCACCTCCCTCAATATCTTCCCTCTATTGTAAAAATAAACTACCATAAGTTCCATTTTACTTTTTTTATTAATTCACTTTTGGCATTTAGAAATTAAATCCCTGGAGACCAATTAAATATTCAGTCCAACCATAAATTTTACATTTCATGGCTATCAGTATAGCACTTGGTCTGTCAGTTATACTTGTTCTCATGACATGATTCACCTACTTCCTTTTCTTGAATGATATCCTTATGTCTTCAATATATCTTCCCAGTATTCTTTGGGTCACCTTCTTCAACTTTTGATTCTTTAGATAATGTCAGAGGTTCCCAACATATATCATCACTGGGAGAATACTAATGTTAAAAAGATGGGTGGGGGCAGCTAGGTGGCTCAGTGGATTGAGAGTCAGGTCCAGAGACCGGAGATCTGGGGTCAAACTTAGACACTTCCTAGCTGTGTGACCCAGGGCAAGTTACTCAAACCCCAATGCCTAGTCCTTACCACTCTTCTTCCTTGGAACCAATTTACATTTGATTAGAATCAATATGATATTAACACAGAAGGTAAGAAAATATTGGTTGTCTTGGGGAGTAGTATAAGATCATTCAGTGTTCCAGGCATTCAGGTTCAGTTGTAGTGTAGTTAGTGGTAAGGATCAGGAATTATGTAGTAGGGAGAACACAAGATTTGGGGATAGGTTCACATCCTGGTTCTGTCACTTTATACCCGAGTTATGGTATAACATATACCCGAGTATAGTAGTATAACACTTAAGCTATTGATTCTATTATATATTTAGAAAGTTATAAATATACCTAAGTTACACTCAATTATACTCTTTGGGCTTCAGTTTCCTTACTTGTAAAATGCAGGGAGTAGATTTATCATTGCTAATAATGTACCTTCCAGCTCTGAATCCTATGATCCTGAAAACACTCATCATCTATCTGTGGCATTTGCTTTAAATGAATATTTACATACTAACTCAGTTGACATTGCAACTGAATTCATCTTTCCTCTCAAACTTTCCCCAACTTCCCTATTACTGTGGAGAGTCTCACCATCTTCCTAGTCATCCAAGTGTCATCTTTGATTCCTCATTTAACATCCCTTCTCCCCCTGTATATCTAATCTTTTGTCAGAACCTGTAGATTTTATCTTCCTTACATATTTTGCCTATGTCTCTTCTCTCTGACACTGCCACCTCCCTTTGCAGGCCCTTATCACCTCATGCCTGGACTATTGCAGTAGCCTGCTGGTGGGTCTACCTGCCACAAGTCTCTCCTTATTCAAGTCCATATCCCTTTCATTGTCAGAATGATAAAATACAATTCTGGTCATGTTAACATCTACTCAAGAAACTCCACTAGCTCACTGTAACTTCCAGGATAAAATAAAATATAAAATCTTTAGTATGGCATTTAGTAAGTCTTTTTTTTTTTACCTTAGACCTTGTAAAGATGGTATTAACTCTCCCCTGTCCATTCTTAAATTGAATCACCAAAAGTGTATATACCCCACTATCCTTAAATATGGGGAGGTCTGTGACCCACTTGTGTGAAAGTGGGTGACAAATCAGAACCCACATTTCTAAACAAAACTATAGCTATAATTTGTTCACATAAAAGTGGAAGGAAGCCACAGGAAGTGATGAAAGAAATGGTTTTTAAAAAGTGAAAAGAACTTCCTGTGAAAAAGGGCTTTCGCCTTCAACTGGACCCCTTTTCTCTGGATTTCCTGGAGTACTAGCCTCTAGAGAGGCCCCTCTTCTTGGAGGAGACCTTGTTGCTAAAACTCTTGTTTGATTTACCTTTGGGCCTCCTTTGCTGGGCCTCTGAAGCCCTGCCTGGTTCAGATCAGGCCAGAGTAAATACTCTCTCTGATTATTCTTACTTTAACTCTTTCTCCTTTTGTAAATAAATTACCATAAAAATTCATTTGGAATTAAGTGATATTTCCTGGAGACTCACACTCTTATAAATTTAGTCCAAACCTTTTATTTTTTATTTTTTAATTTTATTTAATTAGTTGATTTAGAATATTTTTCCATGGTTACAAGATTAATGTTCTTTCCCTCCTGTAACAGTTAAAAGAGTGGTTGCCTTAAACTGTGACCGTGGAAATATGGTTTCAAGATTTTGAATAGCCAAAAGCATAAAGATAATTTTTAGGGTCTTGATTTTATATCAAAACGAAGTGGTCACCATGGGAAAAATTCCCAATTATGAAATACCCAAGTCAGCTGGGTTTTATGGAGATTTAATTAATGCAAATAAAGGAATTAAGAAAAAGGAGAGAGAGAAATAAAATATGAATGGCCTAGGCCAACATGGCCTAGGCCTAAGCCCTAAGAGAGACCAGTCAGTCTTTAATCCACTCACCACAAGATCTTTTCCAAGCAAAACTGTAGTGTTCAGAGAGACCCTCCAGTTTAGCTTCTGAGCTGAACAAAGTCGAGCCAGAGAGAGAGAGACAGAACTTTTAGTGATTAATTTGACCTTCATAGGTACTTAGCACCTTTTTGTATTAGATCTAAAAATAGACCCAGCTTAAAGGTTTTAGCTTTACTTTAAGTATGGGTTAAGTACTTTTCATTGTTCAGTAGGAGTTTACAACTTTATCTTCCCCTAAAGTATGCTTAAGTATGGGTGGAGTAATGTTAAGAGTTCTCACATTCCTGATCAAGTACCTGCATTGTTTAAAACGGGGAATGGTCTTAACCAAATGTTCTAAGGTAGAGTCTGAGAATTTTTAAGATTCACACTCCCCTCCCTCCCAAACCCGTCCCATAGCTGGTGCATAATTCCACTGGGTTTAACAGGTGTCATTGATCAAGACCTATTTCCATATTATTACTATTTGCACTAGAGTAATCGTTTAGAGTCTACATTCCCAATCATCCCCATCAACCCATGTGGTCAAGCAATTGAGTTCTTTCTCTGGATGTGGGTAGTGTTTTTTGTAAGTCCCTCTGGGTTGTTCAGGATCACTGCATTCCCACTAATGGAGAAGTCCATTACATTAGATTGTACCACAGTGTGTCAGTCTCTGTGTACAAGGTTCTCCTGGTTCTGCTCCTCTCACTCTGCATCACTTCCTAGAGGTCATTCCAGTTCACATGGAATTCTTCCATTTCATTGTTTCTTTGAGCACCATAGTATTCCATCACCAACATATACCACAGTCTGTTCAGCCATTCCCCAATTGAAGGGCATCCCCTCATTTTCCAATTTTTTGCCACTACAAAGAGTGCAGCTATGAATATTCTTGTACAAGTCTTTTTCCTTATGACCTCTTTGGGGTACAAACCCAGCAGTGCTATGACTGCATCAAAGGGCAGACAGTGTTTTAGTCATAATTCCAAATTGCCTTCCAGAATGCTACTCTTATATTTTTACCCCTTATATTCTGGCCCTTACAACCTTCCATGTATTTTTCAGTCCAGTGACACTGATCTCTTTGCCATTCCTCATATAAGACACTCTATCTTCTAACTCCTGGGCATATTCTCTGGATGTCCTCAGTTCTTAAAATGCTCACCCTCACCATCTTTGCCACCTGGCTTCCTTGGCTTCCTTCAAGTCTCAGCTAAAATCCTGTATTCTATAAGAAGATTTTTGTCATTTACTTTTAATTATAGTGTTTTCTTTCTGTTGATTATTTCTGCTTTGTCCTCTTAGTAAAGGTGGCTTGTGGTATACAATGGATAGAATGCTAGGCCTACTATAAGGAAGACCTGTATTCAAATCTAGCCTAATACATTACCTACCTGTGTGACACTGGACATGTCACTTAACCTCTGTTTGCTTCAATATCTTCAGTTGTAAAATGAGGATAACATCATCTACCTCATGGGGTTGTCAGGATCAAATGAGAAATTATTTGTAGAAAGTGCTTAACACTGAGCCTGCCACATAGTAGGTGTTATTTAAATGCTTATTGTCTTTCTGTCCTCCTTTCCATAGTTTGTACAAAATTGTTTCTTATTATCTTCCTTGTTAGTCTATGCACTCCTTGGGAGCAGTAATAATTTGCCTTTCTTTGCATCTCTAGCACTTAAAACACAGTGCCTGGCATATAGTAAGCCAGTTTTTATTGACTGCCATATAATTGCATGCCATAACCCAGTGATGGTGAACCTATGGCACAGTTGCCAAAGATGTCACACAAAGTGCTCTCTGTGGGCACACATACCACCCTACCCCCTAGAGTTCATTACTAGAAAGACAGAGGGACTTGGACAGAGCTGTTCCCTTCTACCTCTCCACTGTGCTTAATGACATTTTTTCACTTCACCTGCCCCTCTGTGACCAACAGCCCAGTGGGAGCACTTTCTCTTTCCCCTGTATGGGGTATGGGGGGGGGGGGGATGTCCCTGAACTTGGAAAGGGGCATGGACTTGGTCTTAGGGGCAGGGGAGGGGCAAGGCCTGGCCCAACACTGTCTCTTAAGGTTTGTCATCACTGCCTTAGCCTGAACAATAAGCATTTTAATCCATTTAGTTTTGTTCTTTATGTACCTTAGCATTTATAAGGAATCTTCCATTTGGACACCTCTAGTGAGTTTCTTTATTTCTTGCTTGATGTTAATACACAGAGGTACATAAAACACTTTTCTGTTGCATTTTCGCAGGAACCTGGAGTCATTCATTAATCATAGATTAATCTTAATTTTTATTTTCTCCTCCCTCCCTCCCTTATCCATCCCTTTTTCCAAAGTAGAGGAGAGGTAAGGGTTAGGCAATGGGGGTTAAGTAACTTGGCCAGGATCACACAGCAAGGAAGTTTCTAAGGTCTGATTTAAACCCAAGACCTCCTGTCTCTAGGCCTGCCTCTCTATCCACTGAGCCAACCAGCTGGCCTAATCTTAATCTTTCATTAATTATGATTGTTTATCACCTAATATGGTTAGTAGGATTTATCTGGCACATAATGTTAGTTATTTGTAATACAAACACAAAGAATGAAACAATCCCCATTCATGAGTATTTTATACTAAGGTGAGGTGAGGAAGAGCAACATACATATGTACATATAAGGTGATTAAATATTAATGACATAGTTAAATACCTGGCTGTTTGGGAGGGAATACACAATAGTGGAATGATCCAGAAGTGTTTTATGCAAATGTTGCTTGAGCTGTATCTTAAAGTGATGGGCTCCTGAGGTGGAGGCTAGGAGGAAGTGCATTCTAGGCAGCCAGAGGGAATGTTCAGTGTGATGGTGGTCCTGAAAGGCTTGAAGACCTAAAAGAGGAGTATTCTATCTTAGAGGTGACAGGGAACTGCTTGAGTTGTTTAAATAGAGAGGAATGAGTGATGTGGTCAGATCAGATCTGAACGAAAGGAAGATCACTTGGGTAGCTTATGTGCAGGGAAGAGATTTGAGGCAGGCAAATCATCTAGGAGACTATTGGAATCATGTCAGAGGTGGTAAGGGCCTGAACTAAGAGGCTGAATAGTGAAAGGAAAGAAGGGGCTGGCCATTGAGAACCAAAGCTGTTCTTGAGGTTGAGATGATAAGATTTAGCTAATGAATAAATTTGCATCAGGTCACATAGGTCATAAGCAGAGTTGGGATTTAAACTTGAGGCTTCTGACTCTACATCTGCTGCTCTTTCTACTTTACCATTTGAGCTGAGCCTTGAAGGAAGTTAGTGATGCTAAGAGGCAGAGAAGAGGAAAGAGGACATATGGAGAGTAGCCTGAGCAAAGGCACATGGAGCCTGGAGATGAAATATTGTGTGTGGGGAACAGCAAGTAATCCAGTTTGACTGGAATGTGGAGTTCATGAAGGAGAGTAATGTGAAATCTAGAATGGTAGACTGAGATTTTGAAGGTCTTTAAAAGCTAAGCAGGAGAGCTTTGTTATTTATTCTACATCAGGGGTGAGGTGTTCAGGGAAGTCTGGTACTTTTGGTCTGAGGGCTTTTCAGGGCTGCTCATCCTCTTCTCATGTCCATCTATCTGTCACTCTGCTCTCACCCTTGGCTCCAAGATGCACAGTAGTCATATGTGATATTGAAATGACTTTAAAAGACTGATATATATTAATTTAAGGTCGCCAAGGAATTCACTTATGAAATTCCTAAATGAAACACTCAAGTCAGAATGGAGTTTTATGGCAATTTAATTACAATGGGAATAAGAAAGAAGGAGAGCGAGAGAAGGAAAGAAGGGGACAAGGAAAGAGGTTAACTCAGAGCCAGAGGGAGTTTAGACCTTGGAAGGCCAAGGCAGAGAAGGGAATCAGTCCTTTCACTCACATGACCAATCTGAAGGAAAGCTGCCTGCGGGGCCTCCTTCCTGCTTGAGTTCCTAGAATGAACTGGCGCCTAGCCCTCTTCACAGGAAGTCAGCGAACTCCAGAGGCTGTTCTCTACCTCACTTCCGGCGCCTCACACGTGCCAGTGGTGGCTCAAGCTTGGCTTAGAACAGCCCAGGTGGACAGTTAGTTATTTCTGATTTGTCATTGACTAGCACATGCCTGTGTAGTGTGGGTGTGCACAATTTTGGGTGCTAGACCAAGCAAGATGGAGGAGATTTAAAAATCACATATACCCAGGCAAACTGTCTTGGCAGATGGACTAAACTAGGTTGAGTATAACCTATAGGCCTTAAATTATCTGTGAGTTTAGAGAGTGTCTTCCAACAGCTATGTAGGTAGTGGAAGTAGGCACTGCAAAGGACTTAGAGATTGGTTAGACATTGAAGAATCTGAGGTCATCTACTGCATCCTGAGCCATCATCAGCCATCAGTCATCTGGAAGAGAGTGAGACCAACACCAACAACTTTGTGCAACTCTGGCTCACTGAAATCTACTTTATCTGTGAGTCAGAAGACATCTCCAGTGATGTCATTTTGGTCTTCTTTGTACAGAGAAAAACCAATGTCAGAGATTCTTAACCTTTTTAAAATCTTGAATTCCTCTGATGATGAATTCTATGGATCACTTGTCAGAATAATAATTTTAGATGCATAAATTAAAGGGAAATAAATTATATTGAAGTAATTAGCAATATTTTTAAAATATTCACAGATGTTTGGTTAAGGATCTTTAGGACAGATCCACTGGAGCTTTTGAGCATACATATGCTATATTCTTGCTACCCACCAGATTCCCCCTCCCTTCCCCCCCCCCCCCCCCCCCCGATTTTTCTATTCTTTGGAAGGTATGTAAAAATAGGCATTTATTTTCCTCTTTGGTCAGTGATATATAATATAAAAGTCTCCGTGTTATTAGAAATACTGTTCAGTCAGATAGTTCTAAAAGCCAATTAGGACCAAAGTCTTTTAGGTATTAGCATTGGAGATAGAATTTGAACCCAGATCCCCTGACTCCAGAGCCAGTGCTCTCATTTTGTAATTTATTTTAATCTTTAAATATAACTATATCTATTGACATAGAAACTATAAAACCATACTAGGAGGTGTTGGTTTATTGTATTTTGTAGTTTTGTTAAGTCAATAGCTTTTTGTTAACTATTTCAATTAACTTGTTAAATGTTTCTAGTGTGCATGCTTCAGTGGATTTTATCTATGCTTCATCAAAAATTTTTAAGATCCACATATGCTTTTTTATGTAAGCAGGAATTCTGTTGCTAATGGTGAATAAGTGGTAGAAATCTTGTACAGGTCAAAACTTGTTCTAAGAAATGCCAGTTATAAAAAGTTCTGAATACTAAGCCACATACAATGTGCCACTTCTTTGAAGCAACATGGAGAATGTCCAAATTTCTTCTTTCTTTCTTTCTTTCTTTCTTTCTTTCTTTCTTTCTTTCTTTCTTTCTTTCTTTCTTTCTTTCTTTCTTTCTTTCTTTCTTTCTTTCTTTCTTTCTTTCTTTCTTTCTTTCTTTCTTTCTTTCTTTCTTTCTTTCTTCAAATTTAAACATTATTTTATTTGGTCAATTTCAAACATTATTCCTTGAATACAAAAATAATTTTCTTTTCCTCCCTCCCCTCCCATACCCCTCCCATAGCTGATGATAGCTGATGCGCAATTCCACTGGGTATCACATGTGTCCTTGTTCCAAACCCAGAGAATGTCCAAATTTCAATACTACCAAAGAATTCAGACAATTCCTTGAAATTCTTTTTCTGTAGTAAGATTTGAACCATAAGAATTACTGAAAATGTGTCAACACTATTAAAATAATATAAAACTAAACTAAAGGGAACTGGCTTTCAATTACTAACCACTTTTTTTCTTTCACAGATCATATAATGTTTGTAACTTTTCCTTTCTTAATCTTAAACTTCTGATTGTTTTCCTGTTAATGATTAGATATAAAAATCTTCATAAGTCAAATAAGAGGATTGTGATCATTTCAGGGAACAGAGTGGTAGGGAAGAAAGAAATCTGAACTGTAGTTAAAGCTGACTAGACTGAAGATTTGGTGCCATAGCTATGAGAAAGTAGGAGGGAAAGTCCTAACCTTCCATTATTTTTGTTTTTTATTTTTTTTCCATTCTTTTTAAAGAGTGTATTGATTCTGAACTTTAAGGAACATCAGAGACCATCTAGTCTAGCCCCCTCATTTTACAAATGAGGTAACTGAGGCATAAGGGTCAAACAAATGACTTGACCAGGGTCACATAAGTAGTGAGTATCAGAAGTAGGATTTGAATCCAGGTCCTAGGACTCCAAAGTCTCAATGTTCTTTCTATTTATATTTTCTCTTGCTACATTAGTTTTGAAAATAAAATTGATATTTTAAGTCACCTATCATTAATTTCTTCAAGTGGCATGGCTTTTGTCTGTTGTCTCTCTTTTCTCTAGAAGTTCAAGTGTTTGCTGGCTAAGGTGGTTTATGGATTGCTTTTGGCTTTATGGTGACTGCTTTATGTTGGTTAAAATAGTTCTGTAGGAAATAGTGATTATCAAAGTCAGCATTTTTTCTCTTTCCCGTTTTTTGTTAATAGCTTATTTGAATAGGTCAGGTTGAAGCTGTTCAACTATAAGGTGTGTCTTCTTTATCCTTTTAATTCACTATTGATTTTGACTTTTGTTCTAACTGTAGTCAATGGTTGACTCTTTTGTTGAAGAAAGTATTTATGATATATAGATATGAAGTTTCTAATTAGTTTACCTCTTCATGACTAAAAAGTTTCAATGCTGCATATATTGTATTTCAGAAGGTTATTTACAGTTGCTAATAAGACTACCTGTTAGGCATTGAGTTCTCATTCATGTTGTGAATTTTTGTTTTTTTCAGTGAGAAACTATTCTTTTTTTGACCCCTTTCAGCTTATTTTTTCTTTTGGTTTAACATCCATATTGTGAAAATAGATTCAATATAGTATGTAAATTGCTCTGAGAATTGTAATCAAATTAGTATTACTATTGCATTTAGGAAGGATCTGTCATTGTACTGGCTCACTTTTCTTTGGGACTTCTCCACACCAAATCTCCCTTCAATGACCAGAACTTCTGTATTTGTGTTATCTTTCTCTTTTCTGTCATGCTTTAGTATTTGTACCATCAGGGCTTAGAACATATTAAGTGCTTAATGCTTTTTATGAGTTTATTCAAGAAGAGTATTGAACTATATTTGGAATAGTCATCTAATATACAGTTTTTGTTTTGTTTTTTTAAAGAAAAGATTGTTTTCCTCAAAACTTCTAGGAGAACAGCCATCCTAAGATTGTGGTCAGAGGATTCCTGGTAGTCCCCGAGATGCTTTCAAGGAGACTACAAGTTCAAAACCACTTTTATACTACAAGATGCTATTTGCTTTTTAAAAAATACTTCCCCTTCCCCAATGACATATCATTGTGAGGCTTTTAAAAAAATATGCTTCATCCAAAACAACATATTGAAAACAAAATCAGATATGACAATCCAATGTCTTCTATTAGTAAAGCATTAAAGAGATTTGCAAAATTATATAGAACAAAGTCACTTTTTCATTGTTTTTTGTTTTGAAAGTATAATCATAAAAACATTTTATTTATGTTAACCTGTAATGAATGTATTACTTTAAAATGAATATTTTATAAATTTATCAGTTGTAATCTGTATATACACATAGTAACCTACAGGGGGAAAAAACTTTGAGATCCTCAATGATTTTTAAGAATATAAAAGGGTCCTGAGTCAAATTTATAACAATTAGAACCATTCTCATTTGATTAAAGGATGTGAACAGGCAGTTTTCAGAAGAAATCAAAGATGTCAGTGTTCTTATGAAAAAAAAATGCTCTAAGTCATTAACAATTAAATGAATGAAAATTAAAACAACTGATATGTACCATCTCACACCCATCGGATTGGCTAATAATACCAAAAAGGGAAATGATAGATGCAAAGGGAATATGGGAATATAGGAAACACTAATACAGTGATGGTAGAACTGTGAACTAATCTAACCCTTCTGAAGCAATTGGGAGCTATATCCCCAAAGTTATAAAACTGTACATACCCATTTTTTTTGGAAAATTTTATTTAATTAGTTAATTAATGTAGAGTATTTTTCCATGGTTACAAGAATCATGTTCTTTCCCTCTCCTCTCCCCACCCCCTCCTTTAGCTGATGCACAGTTTTACTGGGTTTTACATGTGTTACTGATCAAGATCTATTTCCATTGTGCATATATCACTACTACTTCTATACTGTATTAAAAAGGGGAGTTAAGGCGGCAGCTAGGTGGCTCAGTGGATTGAGAGTCAGGCCTAAAGACGGGAGGTTCTGGGTTCAAACCTGGCCTCAGACACTTCCCAGCTGTGTGATCCTTGGCAAGTCACTTAACCCCTATTGCCCAGCTCTTACCATTCTTCTACCTTGGAGCCAATACACAGTATTGACTCCAAGACAGAAGGTAAGGGTTTAAAAAAAGGGGAGGGGTTAATTTGTAACAAAGGGGGGGTTGGCCTTTCAGTATCCAGAGGGGGAAAGAGTGGAGACCCCCCCCTTCTCAAAGTGGGGCATAGGGAGACAGCTGATGTTTAGGGTTGGCTCAGAGAGAGGAGAGGCGGTTTCCCTCCTTAACTAAAGCTACTCTCCCTAATTCGCTCTTGTCTCTCTTGTTACCCCTCCACTACTTGAGAACAAAGGGTCACCCCTTGATCTGCTCACTCACACTCAGCTTGGGGAAAAGATAACTATTTTGATGTCAACTCAAGGTAATACAAAAGAAGGATGGGAAAGGGAAGAATGGGAAAAGGGGGTCCCTGTCTCTGTCTAAACCCTTTCCCCTCCTCAAGTTTGGGGGAAACTCAGGCCTTGGCAGCCTGAGCCCCCTGAAAGAAAGTCAGGTCGACTTACCCCTGGGCAACAGGACCTGAGGTAAAGTCTACTCAGGTTTCTCTTCAGAAGTCCCTTCAATTGGGAAGTGTTGGGGGAAGGATTTTCAGTCACCAGCAGGAAAATTGGGTAACCCTCAGGAGAAAGTCTTTTTTCTACCTTCTGTCTTTGGCTTTTCAAGACCGAGAGCCCCACTCTTCTACCAGCCAGAGTCTTCTCTTCAAGATTCCCAACTCCTGACCCCTCCCCCATCGAGGTAATGAGTTTCACCCACTCTTCAGCCTGGCACTTTTTCTTTAGTGTCAGCCTGTGTCACAGTACCCCAAAGAGATCAAAGAAAGAGGGAAAGGATCCAGGATCCATAGGTACAAAATATTTATAGCAGCTTTTTTTGTGATGGCAAAGAATTAGAAACTGAGGGGACACCCATCAGTTGGGGAATGGCTGAATAACCTATAGGAAATGAATATGATGGAATACTGTTGTGCTCTAATGATGAAGGTTCTGGTTTCAGAAAAACCTGGGAAGGCTATGAACTGATGCAAAATGAATTGAGCAGAACCAGAACTTATTTACATGGCATAATGTAAAAAGAAATACTATAAAGATAATAAGCTATAAAAGGACTTGGTAATTGATCAACACAATGACCAACCATAATTTCAGAAGACTCATGTTGAAAAATACTAGCCATCTAGATATCAAGTGATATCACTCAATCAAGTGATAAAAGTAGATTTACTCTATTTTTATTGCTTTTTTTTTTGGAGGGGAGGACATGGCAGAAATCTGATTTGTATTACTTCGTATTTTTAATTAGTTTTATATTTCTTATCTTTTCAGTGGATAGAGAAGTGAGAGAATGTGGAACTGAAAATAAAATTGATATTTAAAAAAGTATAAAGGAATTCTGAGACCAAAAAGTTTTGAAAATCTGAAATTAGGGAGTTATGAAGTCAAATGTGCAATCAAATGTTGCATGGAGTAGAAAATCATTATTAAAAACATTCTGGTATGTTGGAAAGTTTTCTCATTGCCACCTCCACCCCTTTTAAGCAGCACTATTCCCTCAAAAATTACTTTGCTGTACATAGTTTGGTGGTCTAGTTCTTGTGTACTGTTGTCGTGCATTAAAATTTTTTTTTAATCCTTAAAAAAACCTTAAGGGAAATAAACATTATATCATTCATAAATTTTTATACTCAGCCCTCTCTTTATGTATCTCATTTGGGAATGTTATTAAAACTATGCTATAAGTGATTGGTTTGAAGGAATTAATATTTTCTGCAAGGTAATTTTCACGTCTCTGTTTTGACAAGTCAAGATAATTTATTGAATACCATGGGTATTATGTGGAAATAAAAACCAAATTAGGAGATGATTTCTTGCATTGAAGAAATTTGATAATATGGTTCTTTCATTGTCATTTGGTCATTCCAGTGGCGTCTGACTCTTTTTGACCCCATTTGGTGTTTTCTTGGCAAAGATACTGAAATGGTGGGCCATTTCCTTCTGCTCATTTTACAGATGAGGAAACTGAAGCAAACAGGATGAAGTGACTTGCCTAGAATCTCACAGCTATTACATGCCTGAGCCTGGATTTTAACTCAGGAAGTTGAGTCTTCCTGATTTTAGGCCCAGCACTCTATTCATTCTACTACTTAGCTACCCTTAATCTAGTTCAGGATCAGCAAATTATGGTGGCTTTCTTTTTTTTTTTCTTGTATAGCCCATGAGCCTGGAATGGATTTTATGTTTTTTAGTACAAAAAAACATTATTTGTGTGATATACAAATTGCATATTGCATATCATTTGTGCAATTGACTGATTTGGCTTGATCTAGTTGATTACATTTAACACTTAGGAACTGCATTTGTGACTTCTTGTCATGGGGAGTTTCCTTTGAGGGGCTTCTTCTGGCAGTTCTGCTTGGTCTCTGCTCTGAAATATATAGGTAGTTTTCTATCCCTGATGCCATGTTGCTTCTTACGTTTCACACAAACACACAGATGGATATATGTACTGTATCATCTAAACACCTTTAGAATAAAAAGGTAAATGTATACTATTCTTATCACAAATATTAAGTGAGATATAAACTGACAGATAAACTGGTTCATTTTGGTTCACCTTAGATTGCAGCAGTAGTTGAAAATGCAGGAATGAATGAAATTACAAAAGGGCCAGGGGAAGAGTATGCATAGAGAGAGATATTTTCCTTAAGCAAGGGATTGGAAAATTTAGAAAACGAGACACAACACCCTGGCAGGGGGAGAACTGATGTAATGTCTTAAAACTAAAGAGAGCATCTTCTAGGAAGTGGACTGGTCAACAGCGAAGCTGTAGGAAAATTTAGGAGGATGGAAACTAAAAAAAGGACTATGAAAGCCGGACTGCTTTTCTGACAGTTGATAGGCTCATGTATTTAGACCTGGGAGCACCTTAGAGATCTAGTTCAATACCCTCATTTTACATATGGAAAAACTGAGACCCAGAAAGGGTGGTAATTTGTTTAAAGTAATGAAGTAGTAGCAAAGCCAGAATTCTAATTTGGGTCCACCCCAAAGCCAATATTCTTCCTACTGTGTGATTGCCATCTTGTTAAATTTTACAGGCTCGCCAAACAAATTTCTCTTTCCTTATGTCTCCTGATTTCCTGATTGCCTTCTATGTATTTATATTGTTATTGAGGTCATGTATTACATCCTTCATGACTCTACTGGAGTGGTTTGTGTGATTTCCTTTTCTAGAAGAATAAAGCTAACAGATTAAATGTCTTGCCCAGAATCACACAGCTGGTAAGTGTCTGAGGCTGGATTTGAACTCAAGCCTTACTTGACTCTAAGCCCAGTGATATTTGCAAAATGAAAATTAAGGCATTGTTACTATGTCATTGCAACATCTATCCTTTCCCTCATTTATTATATGAGAAGTAGCTGATCTGTCTGGAGGCCTGGATTCTCCACGACTTAATAATTCTTTGACCTTAAACAAGGCACTGAACTTGTTTCCTCATCTTTAAAATGAGGATAATATATATATCCTTCTTAAATCACAGATTGTTTTGATATTCATTTCAGGGTAAGTATGTTAATGTGTTTTAACTAATATTATTACTCATAATTATAATTAACTTAAATTAACATATTGAAACTTCCAAATGTATGTTTCCAAGTATCTTCAAGATCCTTCTGTTATTTTGTCTTTTCCTAATAAATACAAAAAAACTGCAATTCTCAAACTTTTTGGTCCTAGGACCCCTTACAGTATTAAAAATTATCAAGGTCCCCTTCGTGCCCTTGAGAATAAATAGTGAATTTTGTTTCTGTATTTAATATGTCAATATTTACCATGTTAGAAATAGAAACTTATAAATGTTAAAATTAATTTAAAATTACAATGATGAACAATGATTACTTGTTAACATATGTTCCATTTTAATGACAACTATTTTCCAAAATAACAAAAAATAGAATAGGCTTGTTTTATTTTTTTTTTGCAAATGTCAGCAGAATTCTCATATTTGTGTTTGTTATGATGTTTTGGTTCAATTATAAGGAAAAACTGGCTCTCCTACAGATATATAATTGGAAATGTAGATAAGTGATGTCTTAGTATTTTGTAAATAGTTTTGGCCTTTTTGTCAAAGGGTATTCAGGACCCCCAACTTTGAGAACCATTGATTTAGCCTATTTTCATTTTCTTATGTTTCTTTTCACCTCAGAAACTTCTTTTTCTTATACTAAACATTTTTCTTCATCTCTAATAGTCATGTGATCCTCAGAAAGTGTTTTGTTTACCTGAAAAAATTGTGATTTTGTATATTTAAAAAAAAAACTCAAAATATTTTTACTTCCACCAGGCAGCACTGCAGGTTAATTCATTCTTTCCTATAAAGGAAAAATAAATATATCGCTAGACTAAGAATAAATTTTTTGTTTTGGTAAAGAGACTTGAGAGGCTCTCTATGTTTGATATATTCTAAATATTCAATAAATATTTGCTTAATGAGTGAAGTTGAATGAACTGAAAGTGCAGGTTTGGAAATAGACAATAAAGAAAATTTCTGAATCTTCCTCAGTAATATTTAGTAAATTTATTCCAAAAATTAATTGAAACACATAAATCACATAATGAAGCATATAATATCAGTTAACTAGAATTTTTTTATTGGTGACTAACCATTATAACAACCTATTTTACAAAGTTTAGTTGTATGTTCAATTTACCCTTTTTTAAAGGAAATTCAGATCTGCTGATTATTATTATTTTAGAAAATCTGTAACTTTTAGAATTGGGCAACTTTATAATTATTTACAAATTAGACAGCTTTGAAAATTTTATCATTTGTAGAATTTTTGATACCTTTCATTTTTATAACATCACTTTTGTATATTCTCTCTTGATCCTTCCAGAATTTTGACCCAATCTTATGACAAAGTAAAAATAGTGTTAAACAAACTCAGCAGAAATAAGCAACCATTTTTAGTTGGAGGAAACTTGAAATCAAGTACCTGAATTTTGCCCTCTTATGTACCAAGATCTCAGATATCACTCAAATATTTCATTAATTTGTTTTCTGATTTCTGTTTCAAGATTGGTCATTACAATAAAAATTTCACTTCCTTTTAGAGTTTTGTTTACTTGTAATTATTGTGTATATTGTCTTAGCCTTTAAGTTTTTATCAGATATTCCTACCTCATAAGAATTAAACATTCTTGTTGAATTTGAGCTCATAGTATTTTTTTTTTTTTTGGAAAGCAGTTTCACAAAAGTTTGAGGCAGCTGGTCCAGTGTGCTGGGCTTGAAGTCAGAAGGACTCATCTTCTGGAATTCAAATCTGGCCTCAGACCAATTTGTCTCCCTTCCTTATCTATAAACAGAATTGAGAAGGAAATGGCAAACCACTACTGTATTTTTGTCAAGAAAAACCAAAATGGAGTCACAAAGAGTCAGACAGGATCTAAATAACAATAACAGATTAGGAGAGCTATCTATATTATATAGATTGGGCTAATTTTCTTCATCGGGGCAGGGAATCCTTTTTTGGGTTCTGGTTGGAGAGTAGGGGATTGGTGTTTGGGCTTGAATTATGTTTTGAAATTGTTGCTCCTTGAGAAATAAAAGACCTATGAGAAGTTGGTGCTCTGGTGGATTTTAGTGGAATTCTTCTTGCTCAAGTGGGGATGGGCAGTTATAAGCAAAAGTAAACTGGTTCAAATTAGTTCATTTTGATAACTGTTGCTAATGATTGTGGAATATTCCAAGGTGGACCATAGTGCCATTTTATTTGAATACAGAATGTAAAGGTTGTTTTTATTGTATTTTATGGTCCATGAGCACCTCAATTCATTCTAATCCCAGACCTGAGCCACTGGATTGTCCTGAACCAGTGGTGATGCAGTCTACTAGTTATTTATCTGTATCTTCAAATTTGACTAAACTATGATGTAATTGCTATTTGATTATGAAGTGTAGTCATATCTTTTTAAAAATAGAAGTAAATCCTTAAAATTGTATCATTTACATTTTATTATAATTGCTCTTGAGTATTTTGATCCTTTAAAGTGACTCATTTTTAAAGCTTTCTTTTCACTCCTATTGACATTTTTGTTAATTCTTTTCCTGTGTATAATGTACTCTAAAGTATTTACAATATCATTAACAGGTTTCCATGGATCTCAATAGTGCCAGCACTATTGTTCTTCACGTCTTAACTCAGGCTACCAGCCAAGATACTGCAGTGTTAAAACCGGCTGAAGAACAGCTAAAACAGTGGGAGACACAGCCAGGCTTTTATTCAGTGTTGTTGGTAAGTTGGAATTTGTATTCTTTATGTCCAGCAAAATCCTAGAACATGGTGATTGACTGGCCATTGAGAAAATTTAATCCCATACCTCTTTTCTATTTGGGGAGAATGTAGTGACTTGCTTGAGGTCATACATGTAGCAAGTGGTAGAATGGAGATCAGATTTTATTCTTACATAGAATATGTCTATGGCCACTCCTAAATTTCTATACTTTAGGATATGTGTACCTGTTTCTTTCATTGTTTCTCATGTGGCATGTTTTCCAGACTCCTTTGCATTTTACTTGTGAATTTTTACTAGTTTTTTAGTGGTTCTTCCTTTTTTTCCAGTAGTGTCAACTTTGTTTGACAGTTCCTTTTCTTCCTGTTATGGCCCAGAGTGCACATGCTCATTTCTCCATGTCATTTATATTGTTACTCTTGGAAGTTTAGTTAGTCAGATACTGAGAGTTTTAATCTGGATTGAGATAAACCATAAGATTTAAGTACAACTGACTTTTGGACTGTTCTTAGGAAGTAGTTTCAGGT
Organism: Monodelphis domestica; assembly: GCF_027887165.1. Classification (NCBI taxonomy): domain Eukaryota; kingdom Metazoa; phylum Chordata; class Mammalia; order Didelphimorphia; family Didelphidae; genus Monodelphis; species Monodelphis domestica. The sequence goes on along the minus strand of NC_077229.1, from coordinate 504,624,270 downwards.
CCAAGCTTGGCTTTTGGGTTGGCTTTGATCCTGGGCCAGTCTAAGTATTTGAATTAATAATACTGATCTTTAGAAATGTACCAAGAATCTTTTCTCAATCCATTTTTAAAAATATTCATTAGGGTGGCAACTGGGTAAATCAGTGGATTGAGAGCCAGACCTAGAGACAGGAGGTCCTAGGTTCAAATCTGGCCTCAGATACTTCCCAGCTGTGTGACCCTGGGCAAGTCACTTGACCCCCATTGCCTAGGCCATACCACTCTTCTGCCTTGGAGTCAATAAGATGGAAGGTAAGGGTTTAAAAAAAAATATTCATTAGGTACTGAGTACCTAGTACTGGAGTACAACTGGAATTAACTTCCTAGGATGAAAGTGCTAGGTTTGGATATAGCTGCTTCAGAGTGTTATATGACATTTTCATCTGAAAACACTTCGTGATTCTCTGTATTATTTTTTGGGTACTTTGGTGTTTGCAGGGATATTTATTCTTTATTTGGTCTTCTATGGAAAAATACACTTAAATTTCATTGTTTAGTCTCTTTTGAAGGAGGTGCTAATAACAAGTTGTTCTACTCTTAAAGAAGTAGAAATGCTCTGTATGGCAAGTGGAATAAGGAATTATTTAATAATATCAATCCAGTGATCAGATGTCTGTTAAAATAGCAAACTCAATAAATTCATTTTGATTCTTTTAAAAAGGTGATTTTAAAAGTTTTCAGTTTTGAACTTAATGTAATATTAAAACATGTACTCTCGGTGATAACAGTACTAAGCAGATATAAAAGTGATTAAAGAAGAAGAAAAGAACCCATATGGACAAAAATATTTTTAGTAGTTCTTTTTATGGTTGCAAAGATCTGGAAACTAAGAGTGCCCATCAGTTGGGGAATGCTGAACAAGTTATAGAATATGAGTGTGATGGATTCCAATTGTGCTCTTAAGAAATGAGGAAGGGGATGGTTTTAAAAAACCTGAGAGGCCTTGTATGAACTGAAGAGTGAAGTGAGCTGAACTAGGAGAACACTTTATACCATAATAACGGTATTGGGAAAACAAAGAGTTTTGAGAGATTTATAAACTCAATGCAGTGACCAACTGTGATTCTAGTGAGAGGGGATGGATTCAGCATACAAATTTGAGAGATTTTTTTTTTAATATAATCAATATAGGAATCTATTTTGGTCTCTTTATAATTTGTAAGAAATGGGTGGGTAGCCAGGAGAGAAGATGAACTTTCCTTGATTGAAAAAAAAAAAAAGTGAACAAAATACTTCAAAGAACCCAAATGCTGTGATGCTTCAGAATCCTAGCCTTTACTTTTAATACCATTGAGTATCTTAGTGTCGTGCTTTCTTTTCTGTGTCATTTAAGAAATGTAGAATATAAAAATAAAAAGGTGATAGTTATTTTGCAGAAAATAAATTTATGTAATTTTTATTTCTCCCATCTTTAATTATGAGTGTTACAGGTATAATAGCTTTTTCTTTTTTTTTAACCTATTTTAATATTGCCCATTGTTACTTACAGAATATTTTTACAAACCATACTCTGGATATAAATGTAAGGTGGCTAGCTGTGTTGTATTTTAAAAATGGAATTGATCGCTATTGGAGACGTGTAGCACCTCAGTAAGTTTCTTTCTTTTTTTTGGAAGAGGGGAATTAAATGTTGACTGTAATGTATCATAACATTGAAAGTTTTTATCTATTTAGAAGGTACAGAATAAATAGAAAAATTTCCATGTTTTTAATCTTTATAGGCAGAATCCTTATAAAACCAACAAACAAATGTAAGTTCTTTATTAGCTATTGATTAACTTTGTTTTTTATGCCCTTTTTGAAAATACCATACAATTAAAACAGTTCTTTATGGCCACTGAAATGTTGCTTAGATACAAAGTAAAAGTTGTGTATGAGGCAATTTTATTAAATCTTTTTGTCGAGTATTATGAGGTATCAGGAACCTAGAAAAATCATAGAAACAATATGTTGAAGTGTTTTTGGAAGCATTTCTGTAGTAGTTGAGTCTTTAGCTTTTTATTGATGTCTTTTTAAGAAAACATTACTTTTATTTCTAAATATTTCAATACCTCTCCCCCACCTAGGGGGAACCATCCATTATAACAAAGAATAATTAAAAAAACCCCAGACAGCTCATCAGGACTAACCAACACATCAGTGGAGTTTCAACACAGATACAATGTGCATCTTTATATTTTTTCTTCATGGCCAAGCTTGACTACATAAGTACATTGCATTTAGCCTTTGTTATTCTTACAATTTACATCATTATAGTCACTTCGAGTAACTTATTTTCCTATTTCTGCTTACAATATTTTATATTAGTTCATATTATTTTTTCCCATATCTTCCTTTAGCCTTCATATTAATTATTTTACAACAGATATGTTGGTTGAATCAACTTATTTTAATTATTTGTAGTCTTATTGTACAATATTTGAAATATTAAATTAAATTCATTCAAAAATTGAAAAATTAGATAAACATTAAGTATTTATCTGTCTTTGAAACAGTGAAAAACAATTTTCCGAGTGACTTGGAAAACAAGTTGAAAAAGGAAAATTTCAACATTGGACACTCTGAAAACCATAATCAAACAAAGAAATCTAGGTGCCATATTTCACGAAATATCTAGTGTTCAGATCTGTTAGAGCCAGAGGACAAAGTGAAAATAGAAAGCATTCAGCAATCATTCCTGAGAGAAAGAAACTCCAAATTGAAAATATCTAGTAATGTCAGTCAAAATCAAGAACTTTCAAGTCAAAGAAAAAATATTACACTTAGAAAGAGTTTAAGTATTATGTAAACAGGATCATGACAGACTATGTTGATATTCCTCCAAAAGGGAATAAATATTATAATATAATATACCAAAAGGTGAAACAAAAAGACTTCCAACTAAAAGGCAGAGTAGACATGAGCTGGAAATGTGTACAATTGGAAATGTCTAGAATTTTGCATAGTATGTTGATGTTTCTTTATTTCCCCAGTAGATGTCAGTGTGGTCACATAACAGATTATTTATAAAATGTTTTGCTTTTATAAGCAGTTATGCTTAGTTGTATATGTCTGTTTAAAATAAACTGTCTTTAAATATTTAAGTCTTTATAAAACATGTCCTTGATGGTTATTGAGGAAACAAAAAGTATCTTTAAAATGATCATTAAAGTTCAATATGATTGCATGTTTGGTAACAGATTAATCTCATTTTCTGATTGAGTTAATTTTAAAGTTTTTGGTAATTTTAGGAACTGGTCATTGGATATGAATTGTTACCTAAAATAATTTTTCGTCCACTTCATCTGTTTCATGTTTCTTATTAGTCTTTTCTGTTTGGATTGTAGGTGGATGGGTTGCTTAGCTCCTTTTGAGTCACTTTCTTGAAACATGGGATATGTTTTCAATTTCAGGTGTATTTCAAATGGTCCTCAGAATGCAGAATTATAAATAGCAGAATCTTTTTTAACTTAAAAAATCTCAGATAAAGTGTTACTGTTAATTGGAAAAGTTTTTAATTCCAAAAATGCTAATACATTTAGTATATGTTAAAGATAGAAGTTGGAATGACATTCTTTTAAGGGGAAAATTTTGCTATTAGTCTCATATTTGGACTTCCTTTGTCAATTAAAAACCATTGTTTCAATTTGTAGATTGAGTTTCATAAGGGTTTATGAATTTTATATATTTTATATTTTTAGTAAGACAAAATCCTTTTAAAATTTTTTTAAAGAATGAGGATTCTGTAAAAAAGCATAGGATCAATTACCTTAAGTTTTATTTCTTTTCATGATAGCTTTCACAATTGCTGGATCCCCCCATGATTGAATTCAATAATGCTTTTATTTCTTGTTTATTTTCTGTTTTGAGTCATAATGTATTTTGTGAGAGATAGATAAAAATTGTAATAAGGGATTATTTGAATGATAAATGATAACTTAAGATCGGGGCTTCTCCCTTCCTTCTTCCCTCCCCTTTTAATTGCTTCTTCTGTTGGTCTTTCTAAATCGACTCAGGGTGAGTTTTATGATGTCTCAAATAAAATATTCTTTCTCTTCTCTAAGATTAAATAAGGGGTTTATTAGGGAAGAAGGGGAAGATAGGGAAATGCAAGGAAAGAGGGTTTAGGGTTTCCCTGACACTAGGATAATTGCTAGGTTGAGGGATGGGGGAATATAGTTCAAATTGGGAAAATGAATTAATAGGTCTGAAAGTTCAGTCACTGTATCACAGCAGAGAAATCAGAGAGAGTTGGACTTTTGTCCTTTCTTTCTGTCTCAAAAGCAAAGAGATCCTTCTTCTTTCTGCCTCCAAAGCAGAGAGACTCCAGACTTCAGTTGTCAGATCCTCCCTCCAATAGTCTCTCCTGGTCACATTCCAAAGAGAATGTTCTTGTTTGAATGACAGGTCAGCAGACTCCAGCTCCACTGCAAACCATTCCCAATTTCTCACTTCCACAACGTGCAGCACTGACTAATGATAACAAAAGACTTGTCATAAATTGTGCTTAGATTCCTGTTAACGTTGCTGTAAGAATTTTATTTTGGCCTTAATTAGAATTGTGAATATTTTTTGAAAATATTATTATGGTATAAGATAGTATTTGCATTCAAATGAAGTCACATTAAGGCACAAGGTAATGCATAGAGTGAAGGAAGAAGTTTGAAAATAATGCAAATTTTAGAGTAAGCTTTTAAAAACTCTTCTATTAGAATACTTAGCATTGGCCTTCACTCTTACTATTTAATGTTTCAACTCTTTTTTTATGATGTTTGTCGAAGCAAGTTATATAACGGTAGAACATTCGATTTTCGATTGCATGGCTCATTCTTTAGGTACATTGTCGAAAATTGGGAGCGCAGGGGAATCAAAATTTAGGGTAAAGAGTCAAGTTTTTGAGGATTATAGGTTTTTTAAGCAGGAAGGAAGGATCTTTTGTATGAAAATGGTCAAATTTGCTATAAATTGACAGTTGGAATAAAGGTTGTTTTGGGGCAGCTAAGTGGCACAGTGGATAGAGCACCAGGCCTGGAGTCAGGAGAAGCTGGGTTTAAATCTGACCTCATATACTTCCTAGCTTTGTGACCCTGGTTCAGTCACTTCACCCATTTTATTTAATCTTTGCCCTTCTGTCTTAGAGTTGTCACTTAGAAGAGAAAGTAAGGGTTTTTAAAAAAGAAAATAGTTTTCGATACATGGAATATTAAATTGCTTTGGACCTTTGAAATCTTGCCCAGCAGTTATTTTCAATGAGGAAACTGATGTCCAGAGAGAGGAAGTAGTTGCTGAGATTTATGCACAGTGCTTTGTTAGTAAGGCTAGTGTTCTTTATACAGATCATTTATTAGGATTTATTGGGGAAAGTAAGATTTGCTTTTCATAAATTCCCCTTAAAAGTTAACTTTAGGAAATATATATGCTTCAATAAAGTTAGGAGAGTTTGTACCTATAGTAACATCAACAAAAATTAATCTCAAGGTGTCAGCACATAGTGTGGTGCTTGGCACATAGCGTTATTGTTTGGTCATATCCTATTCTTTTTGACCCTGTATGGGGTTTTCTTGGCAAAGATAGTTAGTGGAAAGTTTTTTTCATTACTTTTCCAGGGGATTAAGGCAAATAGAGGCTAAGTGATTTAATCAGGAACATATAGCTAGTTAACTGTGAGGTCAGATTTGAACTCAGGGCTTTTAAAATCTAGGCCTGGTGCTTTGTCTACTTAGCTGCTTTTTAAAAGGCACATAGTAGGCACCTACTAAATGATTGTTGATTGACTATACTTTTTATTATACCTCTGTAAATAAATAATTAAGATATTCATTTTATTTTGCAAAGATATGAACACCTGTGGAGAGCATATGTGTAAATTAAGTTATTAAATGCCATAAAACTGCAAATACAGATTTATACATTCTATTTTAGTATTATTGAATAAGAATAAATACATCTCTCTCTCTTTTTTTAACAGTGCTCTTTCAGAGGAAGAAAAAGCCACATTGCGGGCAGGACTCATTACTAATTTCAATGAGCCAGTAAATCAGGTTAGTCAAGAAATGGTTGCTGATAAATCATTATTTTATAAGGAAATAATTGATTTTTTTGTCATTTAAAGCAGAATCTAAAAGAAATAGCTGCTCTTGAAAAGAGAAATTTAAAGTATATATAACAACATCAGGTTACATTGAGTTTTTGTCATGAAAATACAGTTTAAAGATTGTGATTCATTTTGGTTTATTTAAAAAATATCAAGTCATATTGCCTACTAATGACCTAATCTCACGAAATATTTTTTGAAGGGTTCAGTTCATGCTTCATGGTTAACGTTAACCTTTTTTTTTTTTTAAGGAATGCCTCAGTGAGCAATTAAATACCTTTAAGTCATATATTTTACTTCATAAGCATATAGTTTTATTTTAATGATTTGACAATTTGGAAATAAATTCTGAACATCATTCAGCCATGTTAATTCTTATTGCGTATCTTTACTAAGTCCCATCTCAGTGTAGAGCTTTTTTTCTTGCCTGTGAGTCCTGTTCTTGGTACAAAAGTCAGCGTATCATGTCTTAAATGACGTTATAGAATTACTTTAAAAAGAATTTATTCTCAATGCTAAAAAATAAAAAAGAACATTTCCAAATCTCAAAGTAACATAGCATTACTGCTGCCTAGTATTTAATGTCCTCTAAATGAAATTCATAAGTGATAAACAATACTTTAGTGAAAGCATATCTCATTTTTTTGACTGCATAGCCAACAGCAAAGGTATTATTGGAAATTAAAGAACATTATTGGAATAAAGATAATATTATTTCTCTGTTCTTAATAAAAATTCAATTTTTAATATCTAATTGACTATATTCATTTTTTCTGGTAATTTTTAAAATAGATTGCAACTCAGATTGCAGTGCTGATTGCAAAAGTTGCTAGATTGGATTGTCCCAGACAATGGCCAGAACTGATTCCCACTCTTATAGAATCTGTGAAAGTCCAAGATGATCTTCGTCAGCACAGAGCATTGCTTACATTCTATCATGTCACTAAGACTCTGGCGTCCAAAAGGCTGGCTGCTGACCGGAAGCTCTTTTATGATGTAAGTGAATAACATTTCTAGATATAAAAATTTTTTCTTTACTTTTAAAAAGCTCTCTAGATAACATTTTATCACATTGACTATAAAATTTTGTATCATAGGTTAAGATTGCTTTAGTAATCTGATGGTAGATCATCTAATTTTCTGTAGCATCTCTCTAAGACCCTGTTAAGGGGGAAGACCAAGGAAACCAAGTTTTTTGAGCCTCAGAAACATTGTTTGAAAGAATAGCTATCTCCATTTCTTTTTTTCCCCCTGTTATTTTCAGCATAAGATTATTCATATCCAGTATTTAAGTTATATTGCTCTTTGTTCCTGTAATAAGTGATCTACTAACTATTTTGGGGGAAAATAAGAAATGTTAAATTGTCAAATCTTAGTTCTGAAACATGATTGTCCTTTTGCATTTTTTTGAAACAGTATAACTAGCTTGTTAAATGTCCTGTACTTGTATTTATAAAACAAATACTTTAGAATTATCTGGTATTTAAGATGGAACAGAACATTCTACTAACTAAATTCCCTTAAATGTTAGTTTTCTTGAAATGTAATAATCTTAAAATTAAAAATTTAAAAGGGGAATTAGCAGAGGAAGACATACATTTTTGTACATGGTCAGCATCAAAAATTTGTTTAATTGATTCTTTATGTTTGCTTTAAGGATTTTGTTTTTCTTTTCTTCTGTGGTGGTGGGATGGGGCAAGATTGAGATATGATAGCCAAAAAAAGAAAGGAAAAAGAAGTGAAAGAAAAGACATTTATTGAAACATTTACAAGTGAATAGAAGTGTATAAAAGACTAGAAAGAATCACAAGTAGGATGCTCTGAATTCATTATATTTTGAAGAAGAAAAGCAAACTATATGTAATAGATATTCATTTTTTCACAATCATTCTTTTGGGGGCATACTATTTATAAAGAAATGCTTGTTTTAGTTGGTGTTTCATAATAAGGACAAGTTAATAAAAAAGCAAATTAGCTATCATCAGTAATTAAATAATTTATTAATTGTTTCCTATGTCTCTGTATGTTCCAAGGAGCTGACTTTCTATTTTTGGTCTATTACTGCATTAAGTTGATAGAGGTATGTAATGCTGTCATAGGTTAATATTTTTAAAAACAATGATAGTTGATGGATAGTATTCTACACAATTATCACATTTGATCCTCAAGATTTTTGTGAAGTATGTCGATACTATAGTTATTAGTATACCATTTTGTTGAGGGGGAAATTAGACTGAGAAACTAAGGAAATTACCCATTTTCACAGCCCAGTTAGTGTCACTGTTAGGTTTTGAACTAAGGCCTCTTAGTTCCTTTGGGTCCAAGGCTCTTTTGTTTACTATTACATTGACTCTCCTAAGATATGAGAATATTAACAAAACTTTCTTAACTTTATGATTGTCATTCTATTAATGTATATTTCTCATTCTTTGGAAAGCAGAAGAGCTATTGAGAGTGCTGTTAGGGTCAGTATTTGTTATATTACTAAAAACTACTGTTTATATGTTAGAGAACAAAAGGCAAGGGAGCCTCACTTGTATTCCTAACTTTGCCTCTAATTACATATCTAGCTGATGGCCTGGTTTCTGTATCTTCTTCTTTTTTTTTTTAACCTTAGTGTAGGATTTGGTACCTCCTATTTATTATTAGATATTACATATAATGTTTATATCTAAGGTATCAAGCAAGCAAATAAATAAGTTTAGTGTACAAATTCACCATTTTTCCAAGTAATAATTAATACTTAAAATTTTGTTGTTCTACCAACATAAATCTTTAAATAGAAACATAAGATTCAAGAACTAATAGGAACCTTAGAAAATATCTTGTCTTGACTATTCATTTTTGTAGATGAGAAAACTTATAGAGAATAATATATGACTTGTTCAAAACCACATAGCCAATTAATAGCAGAGATTTACCTAGAGTTTTAGACCTGTAACAACTGGTTTAGTATTTTTTGGACTGTTGCTTCTCTAGAATATTGCTTCTCTAATAATAACCAACATTCATATAAAGCTTTAAGGTGTTAAAGTACTTTATAAATATGGTAAATCTGTCTTCATCCATGATGAGGTAATAATAGTTTCAAAGGATATGTATTCATATGGCCTATCCTTTATCCTATTAAGGCATGTCTTAACTTAGATAAATATTGTGGTAGGGAATGGAATAGTGAGGTTGCACTTCCATTGTCACCCATATATCTGTTACCCTAAAATCCTTTATCTCTCTTAATACACAAGTCAAAGGTGGGTAAATGGTCATCCCATATATCTGAAAGTTATCTTGGAGAATATATTAAATTCAATCGAGATTTGAGAATCTATGGAATTCTCAAAGACTAACAATAGCAGTTATGATCAGGTAGATGAGTTCCACCTGTCACACGTGATGTGGCATATAACAAAAACAAGAGGGGCAAATGGCTTATTTGACAATCTTTGAAGTTGTGGCAAAATCTCATTCATAGGGACTAGAATTGTTGCCTGTGGTAAAATAGAGCTCCTATGGAGCTGGTGACAGACCCAGCATCCAGAAGGTCCAATGGCCTTGCCTTGGTGTCTAGTATGTCCTATTTGGATATGGATAGGCATCAGGAGAAGGGATAAAAAACAAAAAATGCAATATGGTATGTGCGCTCCCCCACCCCCACCCCATATTGATAATACTTGGGGCCACCCAAACTCTTTTAATGGAATTCAGAATTTCCTGAATACTAAAGTGGCCAGAAGCTTTTGGAAAGTAGAGTTTTCCTTCTGAAGAATACCTAAACCCCATTAATCTTCTGTGCTTTAAATCTCTGTTTCTACTTTTCCACTTCTGGTTCATTATAAGACAGAGAGAAATCTGATTCATAATTAAATGTCACAGTCAAAATTCACTCAGGTATTTCTAAGGCTACAAGCTTAGCTGCATTGTCTGTCTACTGATCTCCCCTAAAGACAGGACCAGTCCCTCCTATCACAGCCTAGTTAGTGTCACTATTAGGTTTTGAGTATTAGGAATGGTGAGAACAATGAACAGTAGCCAGGGAGCAGGTACCTGAAGAGCAGATAGGAATTCTTTAATGATTTCTGTATTTGTAATGACCTTGCCAGCAGAAGTTAGAAAATATCTCTGAATCTAAAACATCTCAACAGTCATCAATTCAGCACTCGGAGTGTGAAAATTTGAAGGTAATGAAGCTATCTAGATAGTATCATGATTTGAAACTACTGTAGCTGCATTCTCTCATAAAAGAAGAACTGTCAGTGTAGAGAACTAAATCATAGTTTTCTAAAGGGGAGAGAGATCATAGTCTGGAATTCCTAGAGTAGGGGCAGACAGAATGACCTATTTTAATTTTATGAGAGATGGCAGGTGCTGGAAATCTAACTGGGGGGTGGGGGGGTTCAGGGAATGAATTTTTAGTCAGAGCTATAAGGGGCTCAGCAATTTTCCTATAATGGGGAGTCCTTTGTATATAGAACTCTATGACCCACAAGGTTGCTCTCAGTTGCCTCTTAGAAGAGACTTCTAAGAGAAGAAGTTGCTGAGTAACTTCAATGTGTTTAAGAGAAATAGAATGGGCTTCATTAACTAAATTAAAAACGAAATATTTCACTTTTGGAAGGGACCACTACACCTTTGACCCAGAGACTGCAAAAGTTAAAATTAAATCTCAATAATAATATTATATTTTAAGAGATTTATTAATGATCATTAGAAATCAAGAAATAAAGAAGATACAAAATAAAGACCACGTGCCCATGGCTGGTTAGCCATTTTTTAGTCAACCCCATTCACCACCATCAATGCTGATTGTACATCAGAGAGAGGGAGCCTCCAAAGCCCATGCCCTTAATCCTTTATCCTCTTTCTACATGGAGTACGTAATGACAGGAAGTCAGTGGGCTCTTGGGATATGTAGTTCTTTTTTTTAGGGTAATGGATTTTCAATCATAAATTTCCCCCTGAGACCCACAGAAGACTAGTCTCTCCAGTGGGTCTTGTGTAAGGGGTAAATTTAGGGGTTTTGACTAATATATTATACTAATGGTCGCAAGGTATTTAATTCAATCCCAATAAAAATACTCAAGTCAGTGTGGGAATTTTATGGTGGTTTAATTAATATAGAGGGAAGGAATTAAGAAGAAGAGAGAGGGAAAGGGGTATAAGATATCTCTGGCTTAGCCTAAGCCAAGGGGAGTTCAGAGAACTCAGGCACGAGGCCTCCTCAGAAGATAAAAACTAGCCCGGCTTCTTAAGTGGATAGTGTTTTTGGAAAGGTAAAGGAAAGAAAAAGGAATCAGCCTAAACTCTGAGAGAGCTCAGGGAAGACGCCTCACCTGACCCACACTACTGAGTTTTTCCTAGTCACCTCACCAAGGACGCCCACTGCCAAACCTGAACAAGAGCTGCAGGCACGCTAAGACACCAAAACACCTCCCAGCACAAAGAGCCAGGGCCAACGTCTCCACGAAAGACCCAGAGAGAGACTCAGAGCTCAACGCCTCCGCGGCCAAAGAGCGGAGAGAGCAAGATTCACGAAATATATAGACTCTTTTATTTTATATCACTTCCTGCGTCTCACATGTACCAATGGTACATTAAGCTTGACTTAGGACAGGCCAGGGGGTCTGTCAGTTGTTTCTTATTTGTCACTTGCTAACACATGTCCTGTCATAGGCCACACCTTCTCAACATTTAATCCTTAAGTAGGGGTGTTTACATTCCTGTTTGTTAGGATTTTAAAAAACTAATCAGGCTGTAGAAAATCTAAAATTCACACTTGTAAACATACGAAATTTGAAATTGCAGTTATTTGAGGATAAGAGGAAAAGAGAACAAAACCAATAATTGCTAGGTGCATTGACAAAAAACCAGTTAGGCGGCAGTGCCCTTTTGGCATAGGAGTATACATTCAAATTGAATGTTCAGTCAACCGTCAGTTCAATCAACCACACCCAAAGTTCATTCTGGATCTTCTTGATGTAGCTTTTGGTCTATAGAGGCATCTTCATGATGCCTTCTAAGATGAGTTCTTTTTCTGGATTTGGAGAGGTCTCATGCTTCTTAACCTAAAATTACTCTCAAAAAGAATTTAAAATTTTCAATTTAAAATAATAATAATACATTCCCCCCTGAAGAGGGTGTTGAAAAACACAGGGATCACTTAGGTATTCACGGGTGAGTTATGAGGTATATGAATCAATTGGCAAGAGAAATAAAAAATATTAAAAAATTCAAATAAAAAATAAATTCTGGATGAAATATAGATTATCACAGTCTTATGTGTAACAATACTAAGTAAAGGAAAAATAAATCCATAATGGGTCCTTGAATCAAGGCCCTTGAATCAAGGCCCAATTAAAATGATTTAAGCAATTATGCATTTACCCAATCAGTAGCTAGGACTATAGAAAGTTTGCCACACCATGAAAAGACAGAAAGGGGACTAGATTATAGGAGCCAGGTAGGAGCCAAATTTGAGATACTTGTTAGAATGTGGGACAAAGAAAACCTGCCTTTAACACATGTTAAACAGCCACAACCTTGAACCCCAAACAATTTCAAATCCTCTTGTCTTGGCTCAAAATTTTCATGAATCCCATTGGGATTGGTTGGTCTCTTTGACCTTGTGCTCAATAGTTGCTATGCAGTTTAGCTTTGTACTTCTTTGGCACTGTGAAATGACTCTTTTTGTATTCTCTTGTCCTGGAATCAGACAATCATTAAGCAAAGTCCCATAATTCTTTTTTTTAAACAATCAGTGCCATCATTTTTATAGTCTAAAGTGTTTTGGGTATGCATTGACATTATAGCAAATATATTATAAACTTATATTACTGCAAAATCAAGAAAGTTAAAGAAAATCTCAATGCTGGTTGTAAGGGGTAAATTTTGGGTTGAGACTGAATGTAAAAATTATTGGTCGCCAAGGATTTAATTTTTTAAATCCTAAATGAAACACTCAAGTCAGAATGGAACATTATGGTGATTCAACTACAATACTCTGGAGGGAAGAATTAAGAAAGAGAGGGGGTGGGGAGAGAGAGGTAATTTAAACTGCTCTGACTCAGGGTGAGCCAGGAATGAGTTCAAAGCCTTGGCCAAGGGCAGTCTTCCCCTGAGAGCCAAGCGAATAGGGAGTCAGTCCTATCACTCACCACGTGACCATCTCAAGGAAGCTGTCTGAGGGAGCTCCTCCAGGCCCGAGTTCCAGGATCGAACTGGCACCCAGCCCTCTCCATAGGAAGTGAAGAGAACTCCAAAGGCAGTTCTCTACATCACTTCCTGTGTCTCACATGTGCCAGTGGTGTCTCAATCTTGGCTTAGGACAGCCCAGGGGACAGTCAGTTGTTTCTGATTTGTCATTTGCTAGCACATGCCAGTGTAGTGTGGGTGTGTACATTCCTGGGTGCTAGACTAAGCAAGATGGGGAAAATCTCAAAACCACAATCCCCCTGATGATGATTGGGGGACTAGTCTCCCCAGTTGATCACTAAACATAAGTGTCCTAAACCCCAAAAATGTCTAACGGCAGGTGTATACAACATTTTACTTTCTAAGAGGAAAACTAAAATAGTTAGAGATAAGGGGGAAATAGAAGAGAGAGAGAGACAGCAAAACCAATGTTTTGCTGGGAGCATTGACAAAAACCAATTAGGGGGCAGTCCCCTTTTGGCATAAGAGTGTACATTCAAAATAAATGTTCAGTCAACTTTCAGTTCAATCAACCGCACCCCATGGTTCATTTTGGATCTTCCTGTAATGTAAGGGTTTTGGTATCTTTCTGCAAACAGTTCATTCTCTGGTTTTTAATAGTTAGCAAGCTTCTTCCCTGAAGATCTTTCTCGAACAAAAAAATTTAAATCTTGGATTTTATGAAAATATAATCCTCACTGAAGAAGGTGTTGAGAAACACCCAGTTCAGTTCAGGATGCAAGGTTTAGTTATGAGGCATGTGAGTCAATTATCAAAAGAATAAACAAAAAAAACCCAAAAATAAGACAAAAGCAAAAAAATAATGGAAGAAAAATAAAAAAAAATTTTAAAGGAAGAATTCAAAATCAGTATCAAAATATCAAAAATCTGTATACAAAATTTTGAGTAAGCAAGAATAAATTTCTAACAGACCCTTGTATTAGGGTCCAATTAAAGTAGTTTCTAATCACTCAAGTCTGTAGGACAGAATGCAGTAATATTTCACTTACCCATTTGCAGCCAAGGCTTCAGGAAGTTGCCATACTAGTGGTAGTCTCTCGGTGACCAAGAATGACAATTGTCTTTGTGCATTATCATCTATTGATGTACCCTCATGTGGCTTTGAAGTCCAAAGACTGAGGCACAAAGTTTGTGGCACATGGGGCATGGGACGCCAGTTCTTACGGGGAAAAATTTTTTGGTTTCGACCACTTAAAGGGATGACACGCCAGCCGCGGTGTGCTGACTGTGTGTTTGTAGGGCAGGCAATGTTTGGGACACCTTTTCTAGTCCTCTCCCTTAATTAGGGTGAGCAGTGCTGTCCTAGAGAGGGCTGCTCAGTCGCCCAGGATGCTGCCGAAAGTCCCTGCTGCCCTACAGGGCCGAGCGACCACTGGTCCGTGGGCCGCCTATGTGCAGGATTGTGACTACAACTGCCAGTGGTCACCTCCAACTGTTGCGTCGCCACTCCCCCATCGCCGCAGGTCTTGAAGAGGGTGGATGGGGTTAGGATAGATGAGTGTGCACAAAGATACTTGTGCGTGAAGGAGATTTAAGTGGAAAAGTCGATGCACAGAGACAGTCCCACTCTCTCGGCGTTGGAAGCCTGGGTCCAAGTGTCATGAAAAATTGTTACGCCTGGAGACTTCCTCAGCTGCATTGGATGGCTGTGTTGTCTTTTGTGCTCCAACACGCCCATAGCACTCCACAGTGCTTTGCTGCGTCGCCATCTCAGCCATTGAACCTTCTTATTGGTTTCTTCTGCCTGTTCTGCCGAAGCAGTCTTCACATGCTGGGTGAGCAAAGCCCTGGTTCACCGGGTTGACAACCCAATGGCTACCCTCACAAGGTTTAGCCAGCCTGTCGAAGCCGTTGCCCGGGGTGTGGCTGCTGCCGCATGCTAGCAGCTATTGGGAGCCACAAGTGAGAGCTGGGTGTCAGGTGGGGGTCAGAGGCTGGAGAGTTGCCCTAGGAGGGCATGACAAGCCCTCTATACCAGAGATACCAGAGATACTACCCCTCCCTGAACACCCCATATACCCCCTTTTTTTTTTTAAACCCTTACCTTCAGTCTTGGAGTCAATACTGTGTATTGGCTCCAAGGCAGAAGAGTGGTAAGGGCTAGGCAATGGGGGTCAAGTGACTTGCCCAAGGTCACACAGCTGGGAAGTGTCTTAGGACAGATTTGAACTTAGGACCTCCCATCTCTAGGCCTGACTCTCAATCCACTGAGCTACCCAGATGCCCCCTAGTTGCCATACTATAGGAAAGAAAAAAGGACCAGATTTTTATTTTGATAGGGAAATGGCATTCCCTGGTCTGATTTTACCTTCATTCTCAGGGATAGAGGGAGCCAGGATGATAGCCAAACTTTGGTACTTGTCTGTAAGTATTTTCACAAAGAGTATGTATACAAGGAAGGCATACGTTTTAACGTATGTCAAGCGTTGCAACCTCGAGTCTCACACTAGGTTCAAGTCCTTTGTATTGGCTTAGAAGTGCATCAATTCTATCTGGATTGGTTTCTGTTTTTTGACCAGTGTGCTCTTTTTGGCACTATTCAGGTTAAGTCTGTGCTCCTTTTTGATCCTGTTTCCTAGAATCAGAAACAACCATTAATCACAGTCCCGTAACAATTACCAATAAATGGCAGGTTCCCGAGTCTAAAGCTGTTTGGGTATGCATTAATATTATAGCAAGTATATATATTTTAAACTTATATTATTGTAGAATAAAAAAGCAATATTGATTGTATATACCTTAAGTACATAGAAATGAGAAAAGGGAAAAATCAAGCATTTTAATCAAAATAAAAGCAATAATAAAAATAAGGAGAAAAAGAGAAAAAACCAGGAAGTCAATGTGTTAAAAACAGCTTCCACTTGTTATTAGATTATTATCTCCAATGCATGTATAGGATACAGTCGATCAGTTTCAATAGAAGATGTTCTCTTTACATGTGAGCAATGAATCCAAGAGTCCTTCTCTCCAATTTTTATAGATGTTGGAGTAGTTAACAATATTTGGAATGACCATTCCCAGGAAGGCTGAGTTGCTCCAGTACACTGAAACTTCTTTATATAAACCTTGTCTCCTGGGTTCAGATCATTAAATAAAAAGTCTAGTAGTCTGGCTTTTAGTACAGCTCCAGATTCATGTAGTTCATACAGTTTGTGCTGTAATTCCTGTATATAGGAAGCAATAGTAGTATCTTCCCCTAATAGTGATGTATATGCCAGGGAGGAAAGGCTTAGGTGGATGTCCAAAAAGCATCTCAAATTGTGAGATGTGTAGGTCTCCCCTGGGCCTGCTTCTAAGATAAAATAATGCCAGAGAGAGAATTTTAGGCCATTTTAAATGTGTCTCAGTGCATAATTTGCCAATCATACTTTTGAGTTCTCTGTTCATTCTTTGAATTTTGCCTGAGCTCTGGGGATGATATGGAACATGGAATTTGGGAGTTATCCCCAAGCAAGAATATATATGATTTAGATCAAAATCAGTAAAATGACTTCCTCTATCTGAATCAATAAGTGCTGGCAGGCCAAAGTGAGGAATAATCTCTTTTAAAAGCACCTTAGCAATAAAAGCCACTGTGGCTCGGGCTGTAGGAAATGCTTCTGGCCATCTGGTCAGTTTGTCTACTATGACTAGACAAAATTTATATTGTCCAGCCATTGGCATTGTTATGAAATCTATCCGCAGGTGCTCGAAAGGTGTGTAAGCCAGAGGACGCCCACCAAAGGCTTTGCCACGAAAGGTGTGTTGGTTATATGCTTGACAGGTAGAGCAGGCTGAACACACTTTAGATGCTATGGCAGTTATACCAGGGAGTATCCATACTCTCTTAACAGAGTTCACAATGCCCTGGGTACCAATGTGACAATTTTTATGAACAGATTGGCAAATTTGGTGATAGAAACTTCTAGGGAGCAGGGGTTTTCCTTCAGATGACACCCATACTCCATTAATCTTTTTTTGCTTTGAATTTTTGTTTCCATTTTCCCACTTCCTTTTCATTATAGGAAAGTGATAAATTTAAATCATCAGTGGTTGTTAATGTTAAAATTAATTCAGACCTTTCTATGGCTGCTAGCTTTGCAGCAGTATCTGCCTGGTCATTTCCCCTAGAGACAGGGTCAGTGCCACCTCTATGGGCAGAGCAATGAACTACAGCTAGGGCTTGATGCAGTTTGAGAGCAGAAAGAACTTCATTAATAATTTCTGCATTAGCTATGGATTTTCCAGCTGAGGTCAAACATCCTCTCTGGAGCCATAGCATCCCAACTGAGTGACAAATGCCAAAAGCATATCTAGAGTCCGTATAAATTGTTGCCTTTGAGGTCCATAGAGTCCCAATCAGGACAACTAGTTTTAAAGTAGTCTTTTACCACTGAACAACAATTCTTAATGAATTGCCTGCGTATTTGTCTAATGTCCCTTTCTCTGGACATATCAAGGTCCATATATGTATTTCCCAAGTCAGTAAGTCTGTCCATAAACTGGGAGAAGGACTAATCAATTTCTTGTCGGGTTTTTTCAAATTTTGACCATTTTTCAGGTCTATTAGAGCAAACTCTCATGGCTGTCAATAATGATTCTCTTGCTTGGTTTAGTTTTGTGTGATCTAGTTCAACATTGGGGTTCCAGTGTGGATTTTCAGTTTGCCAATGGTGTGCTCCTTTACCTCACTTCTGATTAGCCAGAGAGATGACATTTTTCTCTCTTTTTGTCAGAAATTCTTCTAACAAATTTTCAACATCTATCCAAGTGGGGTCAAAAGTTTTGAATATGTTCTCCAATTTTTTCATAATTAATATTGGTTCTTCCTCAAATGATGGAAGATCTTCCTTGAATTTATTTAAATCTTCAGGATTAAAAGGTGTATCGTGTCTTATAGATATCAAGTCCCCATTTTTATTAAAAGTAGGTACTTCCCTTAACAACAGAAATAAACTTCTATCTGAATCATCTAGTGTTCCTGTTTCTAGGCTTCTTGCTCTGTTTTCAATGGGGTAGATAAGAGAAGAGGAAGGGGTGGGATGGTTAAAAGTATGGGGGTTAAAATAGTGTGGGCAGGGTAGGTAGCATGGATGGGTGGGGTAGCTAGGCCAAGGGGGTTGGGGGTGGAAGCATGACAGGCAGGGGTAGGAGCTAGGACTGAGGGGGCAGGGTAGGAGGCATGGATAGGGGGAGGGACATGGGCTGAGGGGGTAGGGTAGGAAGCATGGGTGGGGGGGCATGGGCTGAGGGGGCAGCATAGGATGCATGGGTAGGGGGAGGGACATGGGCTTAGAAGGCATGGGTAGGGGAAGGAGCTAAGGCTGAGGGGGTAGGGCAGGAGACATGGGCAGGGGGAGGAATGGGTTGGGTATGGGACGGGTGGTTAATAGCCCCTGCATGAATCCACAGCATGGGTGAGATAGTGAGACCCAGTGTCCTTTAAAAAAACAACTGAAGACTTGCATTGTAATTTTTACACCTTTTTCCTTCAATTCCTAAATATCAAATCCTGTACTCAAATATGTAATATACAAAACTATTTTACAAAAATCCTACTTAAGACTTAGATCCATAACAATAATGTGAAAGGAAGTATCCCTAATAAAAACATTTTGAAAAGCACATCAAATTCAACTTATTTTGTTTTATTAAAAATAAAAATACCATTACCTTCTGTCTTAGAATCAATTCTGTGCATTATTCCCAAGGCAGAAGAACAGGAAAGGTTAGGCAGTGGGGATTAAATGATTTGTCCCAGGGTCACATGGCTAGGACATATCTGAGGCCAGATTTGAACTCCGAATGTCCTGTTCCTTTGCCTGACTATTGATCCACTGGAGCCATCTCATGGCCCCCAACAAATCAAATTAATATAATAATATCTTCTACACATACTATATGCAAATGATAAAACAGTATCTTAAATGGAAAAAAGATCTAGAAAATCCCATACTACATAACAATTTTTGTTTAAACAATTCTCTGTGAACTTATCAGTAAAGTTGTTTTGATTTCTGATTTAGATTTTTAGATTTCCTTTAAATGAAACTTCTTAAAATTCAAGTCTCCCATTAGAGAATCCTCCACATTTTTTTTGTAAGCAGTTTACTTTGAAATCAAATGAAATTCACTTTATCTTTTACTTTTAACAACTAAAGGACTAAATAAAACTCATCTTTTTCTTATGAATATGCCAAGCTAGCTGAACAAAAGATTTCCAAGCTGACCTCCTATATTTTGATATCTGCCATAGTAAAATTACAATATAGAAGAATTCTTTGAGAGAAATGAATGGTGGATTTTTACAAAAAAACTTTTACTTTTATACAGATATCATTTTAAAATAATTTTTTCCAAGTTCCACATGGAATTATCTGTCTTATGAGAATTTGAATGCAAGGTTTTCCTTCTTGGCTCTAGTCTGTGGCATTAAAAATGGCTTCACCTTGGGCCCCACACAAAACAAACCAAATGCCTCTTCTCTAGAGGGAGCAGATTTTCAAGTACTTGAATGCAATGATCATGTCTTATCTGAAGTTTCTTCATGGTTTTGCACATAATTCCTAAATTTTCCCACTATAGAATAATTGCTCATCCTATTTTCCACATAAAGATTTGGAACTGTGAGGGACCCTAGAGATCATTTAGTCTAAACCTTTCATTTTCAGAAACTAAAGCTGAAAGAATGGAATTGTCTAAGATTTTTTTGACAGCATAGGAAATGGATTCACACTAAAAAAAAAATGACTTCACTTAATCATAGACACAAGTAGATTTTGAAATTCACAGAACTTCTTAGATTTTCTAGAACACATATGTTTTTTGCTTGGAAACTTTTTTTTCACATTTCAAATTATAATTTTGGGTTTAGATTTATTTTGTGGATTATTCAAAGAAGTACCTTAATTCTTTGCTGATTCATATGACAAGTACCATTGTATACTTTTAACTAGAATTTGGATTTTGAAGGCTTATTTTTGTAATTTGGATACTTGCATATTTGTATTTTTCTTATAAGTATGTATCTTTGGACTTAAAGCAAATTACTTTTCTGGGAAAGGTATTGTAAATGGAAACTAATTTTGCAATAGAAATAATGTTACATTAAGGGTTTATTGTTTCTCATCAAGAAAGAGATTCTATATTTTTATAAAAATGTTCACAAATTTGATATTTCATGAGCAATTAAAGCTACTAAAATGTAGAACTTCATGTATATGTATATAAAAATATGTTAAACAGGGTCAGTGATCAAAAATATAATGTTAACTGAGACTCTTAGGACACAAGCTTAAAATGAAGTATTTCATGAGGGTCATGTAGGACTCCAGGAGAGTTAACTGATTTAGCAGTTGAATAGTTATCTGGGAGCAGAGCTGTGTTGCAGGATCAGGGAGGGAATGATGAAGAAGGGCTACAAGTAGTAGTAGGGAAGTAGTTGAAGAGATAGATGTCCAAAATAAGGGACACGTCATACTCTGGGAACCAGAATCCTGGGAGATAAACTTTGTTGGGTAATGAGTTTGTTTGAAACCTAATGTAGAGAAGAGAGCTTTCACATCTATTTGAACATGTTAGGAAACTGATTATCCCAGTAGTGTACTTTGTGCTAGAGAGACCTTAAGTTAAACTATGTATATAATTCGCAGGGCACTGGAATTATAAGAGTCTTAATTATAGTAGATTATAGTGTTATATTGTCCAATTATAGGAACTTTTATTTCATGAACGATACGTGAACATTGCTCATGTAGTCTTCAAAAGCATTTTCTCTGGTTTTTGGAATTAAAGAAACCATTATGCTTA
Organism: Monodelphis domestica; assembly: GCF_027887165.1. Lineage (NCBI taxonomy): Eukaryota > Metazoa > Chordata > Mammalia > Didelphimorphia > Didelphidae > Monodelphis > Monodelphis domestica. Next base: position 504,603,162 of record NC_077229.1, on the reverse strand, counting down.
TCTCTATCAATCTATGGCTTAATGAAATTTCTAATGAATTGTAAGTAAACATATTGTTGTTTCTTTGCAGTTAGCCTCTGGAATTTATAGTTTTGCCTGTTCTCTGTGGAATCATCATACAGACACATTCCTGCAACATATTTCTACTGGGGATGAAGCTGCTATTTTAAATTCATTAGAAAGAACTCTACTGTCATTGAAAGGTAAAATTATACATAGCTTGTATATCTCATTTATTTAAAAATAGAACAGCCTTAAGATGTAACTACCAAATGTAATGGAGGGACCAGGTAAAGATGTAGTAGGTAATATATGTGAATGTCTAAAAGTTAATTTAAAATAAAGGAGAAACCAGTTAAGAACAAGGTTAGGAAGAAATAGGAAGAATAAAACTGTAAAAAGGTTTATGTTAACAGAAAGCACTAAAGACCTTGCATATAGGAAAGCACATCCATAACCAAGAGAAAGACTGATAAGACTCATAAAGGTAGATGAGCATAAGAAACCAAGCTGATTTCTAGGGCTTTTTGTTATTTTGAGTGATTAAAGTGTAATTTTTCTTTCAAAGATTCTTGTTTCATTTCCTTTATCTCCTTTATCTTTTCTATCTACCTTTTTCCACTTGTAGTCCAGGACATACAGTGTATTCAAGTGTATGGATGAAGCTTTTTTTTTCTTTTTATTTTTAAGTCAGTGTTTTTTGTTTCCATACTGTTACTTTCTGAAAGCTTCTGGACTATTTTCCCTCTCTTTCTCCTCATTCATTTTATTCCTCACCTAACCCCAGGTCTATGTTTTCATTCTTTTAAAATATAATTCTCCGAAAAAGTAAGACCTTCCTCATTCAGGACTCCAGGTCTAGTTCCTTTGGCCTTCAAACATTGTTGGCTATGGATTAAGCTTGGTAGTTTCTTCTCTTCTGCCTCAATGAGTTCCTTACTGGCCTTTCTCCAGGTCATGTACTCTTGGCCTTATATTCAGGGTCATAAAATGAATGTCCTACTTTCTGTTAATTTATATATATTTCCACTTTTATTCTTCCTATTTTTTCCTATCTTTGTTCTTATCAGGCTCTTTTTCTTAGTTCTTTTATTTTCATTTATATTTTAGACATTTACATTTATTAGCTACTACATCTTATTCTGAGAAGCTCCTCAATTTCTTCCTTTAACATATTGGTTAGTCCTGTGTACTTATCTGTCTGTCTCTGTCCATATGTCCATCTATCTATCTATCCATCCATCCATCTACCTACCTCCTGTGATTATATTATTTGAAAATATTTAAAATGACATATTTACGTTTTTCATACTTGATCTGGGGTTATATTTTGATTTATAGTGGTTAGGGGTAAAAGGGAATATTTTACTCAAAATAAATTACTTGTTTAAGTAAGACATGTTCCTTAGCCTTTTTTTTTTCCTTTTAGTCAGAAATGGAGATTGAGAAAATCACTTGTTTGTGGAGCAAGTGAGAGTAGCAGTGTTTTGATTTTGAAGTTGTCAATTGAGGGCTGCTCTCCTTTCATTATGCTCTGGAGTTGGTTCTAGGAGCTCAACTGTAATTGGTAATGTCCCTATTGAGATATTTTAGCTGGCTTGGAAGGTGCTTTCTTAAGTTTTAGAATTTTTAGTGATATTCTTATTTTATTGACAGTATTAACATCCTACGTACTATACTTTTGTAGATTTTATACATGTGTGTTATATATTTATGGATACAAAAATGAATATCTTTGGTTTAATTTCTAAAAATGAACATTTAAAATGTTAAGTTAATTACTCTATAGATATTTAGTGATTGAATACTTTTAAATATGTTTCTCTTTGCCTTGTTCTAAGCCACTCTCACATATTTCTGCATATTAATGGTATTATGGTGTCTAAAAAATGAATATAATACCTTTTTTATTGGTAATGTGACCAACCAATGGTCATTTTAATGAATTTAAGAATTAGACGTTTAAAGTGTATTGCAGTAAGTTCTTCTTAATGGGGAAAATAAGATTTTCTTCATCCTCTTTTTATTCTCCTTTGAGCTTCCTAGCCTCAATCAAAATTTAATTAGAAGGTGTCCATTTTGATTTAATGAGTGTAGTCTGTTATTTCCTGTGAAAATTTATCTCTGTTTTTACCTTTTGAAAATCAAGAAATTATTCATCATGGCTTTCTCATGTAACTGAATATAATCATACAGATCTGTACTTCATTCATTGACTCCCTCTTATCTGCTATATTTTGTTATATTTGGCAATTGACTTACTACAGATCTATTCTAAGTAAACAGTGTAACAAAGTGTTGTCCTCAATATAAATTACTTGAAATTTCAGTCTGGATTATTGCACATACTTTCATTTTCTTTGGGCTTTTTCCTTGTTGTAAATGGATAATTTTGTCATTATAAAAACATTTTTACAGAATTTGGTGAATTTTGTGCCCAGGGGTGATTTTACATTGTATGTTATCTTCAGTAATTTGACCCCCTAAATATTCTTATTCTCTGAAGTATTTATGGAATGGAAACAAACCTAGTTATTTGTTTTTAGTGAAGATAATGTATTTTATTAAAAAAACAAAATGACATTTTGAACAAGTCTTTTTTAAAACGAAATATAGTGTAAATGGATTGAAACTGGCATGATGTAAGATCTAGGCTATCTTCCTGGCTTTGTTATTAAAGAAATGTGACCCTTTGCAAATCACTTAATCTTTTTCTGCCTGAATTTCCTCATGTTTCACACAGTGAGATTTAAGTATGTGATTCCTAGGATCTCATAGGCTTTTATCATTGTAAATATGCAATCATAGTTATTTATTACAAATTAAAGAATTAATCAGTTTTGGTTGTACTTTTCAGTGCTTCGTAAACTAACGGTTCATGGATTTGTGGAACCTCATAAGAATATGGAGGTGATGGTAAGTGACATCAGTGGATTATTTTCTGACTTTTGAGAAATGTTTGAATTTATTTATTTTTAGTTTGATTTTATGATCTTTAATTCTATCAATATTTTGTTTAAAAATTATACCAAATGAGGCATTTATATCTTTATCATTTCCTGTACACGTTTCAATGCAATTGCTGTGGTTTGTATCATGGGGGTGGAGGGGCGTATTTTCTATGTAATAAATGCTGTTCAGAACAGAAGAAACAGGCTCGTTATACCATTTCTCATGATTGGTTGTTACCACAGAAGTTGTTACTGTGGCAGTTCTTTGAATTTGTTTGCTATTGTAACATTACCAGATATATCTTTAATGTTTCTTCTGTCTGACAGTTTAAAAATGTTATTTGAAGAAAAAACATTATAAAAGTCATGCATGTCTAAGTGGGATTATTTGTTCAAACACAGTTTTTTCTTGAAGTTTTTTTAAGAACCGATTAAAATTGGCCTAAAATTAAAGAGCAGCTTTACCATCTGTATCCTTTTCTTGGTTATGTGTCTGTACAAAATTAAATTAGCAAAATGGGAAATTTCTTTTTCTACTTTTGCCAGGACGACTACGTTAAATCATTATATAGCAACGGTTTATTTGTTCAGTGGTCATAACCAAAGTGACTTCCATCTCCATTTCTGTGAATCTGGACAGTAAGCAAAAAAGCTCATAAGGAACATAATATAATAAAATTTAATACACTTTTTCCTATGGGATAGTTATTCCACTTTATTTTTTTGCCTGAGAAGTTCTTTATTCCTGGTTTTGTGTTAAAGTGAATGTCATTTAACAAGCTTTATTTTGGTTTTTAGTATTGGCATTCTTTCATTCTTCCTGAGTTCTTGAGTTGGCTATGTAGAGGATACATCTCTATGGATGTGGAATTTGCTATTCCTAAACATACTGAGAATTCAGGGGCTCAAAGTGTTGGTGGAGGAAGACCTACCAACTGCTAAAAAAATTCCTATAGACTGAGGAAATTAAGTGAAAGTGCATGTGTCAGAGTGACTTGTAAGTGCACTTCTATATGACACCACTGAACAGCATAGAATCATAAAATGGGAGAGATGGAAGAGATCTTAGTTACTCTTTAGCCTAACTCTTACACTGAAGGAATTCCCGGATAACATTTGGTCTACGCACAATTAGTTGTCAGTTTTCTGCTTAAGGACCTCCTAGGAGAGGGCCTGCACAACTTACTGATGTAGTCCATGCCACTCTTATTCAGGGGAGTATTCTTGGGATTTGTGCTTGGTCCTTAGAGGCATAGATAGTATAGGATGATTTGCAAGTAACCTAAAGCTACATGACAGCATCAGGATACAAAAGAAATTTGACAGATTGGAGTAGGAATTTTTAAGATTAAAAATTAGTTTCTTTGCTAAAAGTATTATATTTTATGAGGTTTATTAAAGATTAAGAAATAAATAAAATACAAAAATAGAAAGCACGTGCCTAGGAGGGCCGGCCGAAAGGCCCATTCAATTTCACTTACTACATCTTGAGAGATGTGTGTATTTAGAAGTGGAAGCAGGGAGAGAGAGCCTCAAGTAGACGGAGAGCCCCTTTAAATATAATTTGTGATCTTGCACTCAGGTGAAATTCTGGGGAATTTCCAAGGGGAAATTCCAGGGACTTCTGGGGATTGATGTCTGGGGTTTCAAATCTCTGTTTTGACATTTTGCCGTTTGATCCTATTGGGAAGATTTTCCCCAAAAGGATCATGAAAACATAATCAACTTAAAGATTACAATAATTTGAGGATAAGAGGAAAAAAGAACAAAACCAATAATTGCTAGACGCATTGACAAAAAACCAGTTAGGGGGCAGTCCCCTTTGGCATGAAAGTATAGATACAAATAAATGTTCAATCAATCACACCCAATGTTCATTCTTGATCTCGTGCAGCTTGTGGTCTGGAGGCATCTTCATGGTGTCTTCTCCAAACAGTTCAGTTTCTAGATTCAGAGAGGTACCATGTTTCTTTACCTAAAATTCTTCTCAAAAAGAATTTAAACTTTCCAATTTAAAATAATATTTTTTACATTTCCCTGTGAAGATGGTGACTGAAAAACACAAGAATCATTTAGGGATGCATGGCTGAGTTATGAGGTATATGAATCAATTGGTAAGAGAAATTAAAAAGACATCAAAAAAATCCAAATAAAAAAGATAATTTCTGGATGAAAATGTAGACTATCAAAGTCTTATGTGTAAAAATTCCAAGTAAAGGAAAAGTAAATCTATAACAGGTCCTTGAATCAGTGCCCAATTAAAATGATCTAAGCAAGTAAGCATTTACCCAATCAGTAGCCAGGACTACAGAAAGTTGCCGCACTAAAAAAGACAGAAAAGGGACTAGATTATAGAAGCCAAGTAGGAGCCAAGTTTGGGATACTCATCTGTAAGTATTTTCAGAGAGAGTGTGGATTCAAGGAAGGCCTAAGTCTTAACGTAGGGAGAGAGAGCCTAAAGTAGGTGGGGAGCCCCTTTAAATAATAATTTGTGATCTCTCACTCAGGTGAGATTCTGGGGAAGTTCCAAGGACTTCTTAGGATTGAAGTCCGGGGTTCAAATCTCCATTTTTACAATTTCAGAGTCTTAATTTTAAAAGAAAAAGTTGATAATAATTTTGATTTCTGTTGTAATCCAATGCATTTAAAAATGTGATTCCAAGAAGGAGGGGGTCCTTAGGGTTTCCCACAATTACAGAGGGGTCTGTAACATAAAAAAGATAAAGATCATTTAGAATATTGGGTTAAATCTAAAAAGATTAAATTCAATAGAGGTAAATGTAAAGTCATACACTTTGATATGATATAAAAAACTAGTGTCACAATTATAAGATGAGGGATGCATAAATAAATAGCAGCTGGTCAGAAAAAAAGGTCTTGAGGTTTTAGTGAACTCCTAAGTCAGAAGTGAGATACCAGTCAGAAAAATAATGCAACTTTGGGTTTCATCAAGAAGGGCGTGTCTTCTAGGAATAGGGAACTGCTAGATGCCCTGAATTCTACCATTTTCAGTGAGGAGTTACGGGGCATACTGGTGGTGATGTGAGGTGCTTTCCAACTTCCTTTTAAGTGATATCTGGCAGAGAGACTGTCTTCTATCCATAGCACTTCGCCTGGTGGCTGCACATAGTGCTTAATAAATGCCCTAAATGCCTTTCTGTGTAATTATTTTTCTTGATAGCACTATAGTGTTATATGCTAATTCATATTTTACCATTAGCCATACATGTAGTTTAGTTTATATCATTTAATTTGCAGAGAAAGTTATTCAAAAGCTACCAGTGTCCATATACTTACCTTTCTAGCCCTTGTCCTAGAGCTCTGCTTCCTAATAAATGGGAAATCTCTATAACTCACACCATCTATACCCTTCCACATCATTCCATTCTGCCCACAGTGTCTATTTCTTTTCATATCCCCCTCCTACATATTATAAAGTGTTGAAATTAACACTACCATTCCTGTCAAAGACATGTCAGTGCATTTTGCCATGTGTTTCTACCATCTCTGACGTTTCAGTCCAAAACACATCTACCTTACCACCACTGCTATCTCTACCTCTTGTGAATTTTCTTCTTTCATAATATAAATTCTTTGAAAGAAGGAGGGAGATGTCTTTTTTCTTTCTTTTTTTTTGGTATTTGTGTCTTGGCACATTTAGCTTTGAAAAAATGCTTTTTCATTTGTTCAGAAGATAAATTATTATCTTTTTTATGGCATATGAGTTCTGGTTATTTATTTATTTTTTGGATTCTGAACAAACACCATGTAAAATGAGCATTTCCATATACCGAATAGGAGTTGAGGATTGTATGTGAATCTTAGTTATGTACAGCTTGTTTTTCTTTTTATGTATATAGTAAATTCAACATGTTATTTTCAAAGGGGACCCGTTTGTGTTTCTTACTGACTATTCTGTGTATTAAAAAAAAAAAGCCTTCAGTGAACATCTCCCCACTCCCCACTTTTACCTCCCCCTTGCTAACTCCTTTCTTACTCTGCCCCCTGCATTTCTCCCCATTGAAAGAAAGAAAATTTAAAATTCTCATATATGTCCCGTCAAGCAGAATGAGTTCAGTACGTTTGGCAATGTCTAAAAAGTTTCAATCTAAACTTTTTTCTCTTTGAGGAGTATATTTCATGTTTTCATCACTTGGAATCATGATTTGATTAGAGCTATTAAGTCTTTCAAAGTTGTTTTTCTTTGCAATACTATTATTGCAGAAATTATTATTTTTCAGGTTGTGCTTACTTCACTTTACTAATACAATTTCTTTTGTGATTTCTTATGGCATGAGAAAGTATTCTAATATATTCACATGCCTTTATTTGTTTTTTTTTCAGTGTTCCTTTATTTTTTATTTTATTTTATTTTTAAAAAATTAATTTATTTAGTCAATTTATAACATTATTCCTTGGTTACAAGAATCACATTATTTCCCTCCCTTCCCTCCCCCCACCCTTCCGGTTTCTCTCATAGTGATTTTGGGCATATTTTTCACATGGTAAATTAAAGGTCTTAAATCTTTTGAAATTTTTTTTTTATCCTTTGACCACACATCTGCTGGACCTTTTAGACACTGAGTGTCCAAACTGCAACCTACATGCCACATGTGAGTTGCCCCCTTACCCTGAGGTGGGAAGAAAAAAGCACTCCCAATAACCTTCTGGGCAGGGAGGCAGGTGATGTGAGAAATGTCCTCAGATGTGGTTGAGATGAGGAGGGGAGCAGCTCCCTCTGTCACCTGTGCCATAGGTTTGCTAACACAGTACTAGGGGATAACTTTTGGTGATTTATTTCACTCAGTTCTCTAATATTTTCAGTACTAGACTGTTATTTATGATTTTTGATGTGGTCCCCCCCCCCTCTTTTTTTTGAGTATCTACTGTTTTATTTATTTTATATTTTTTCCATTTTAGACTTTATTTTATTTGGTCAATTTAAAACATTATTCATTGAATACAAAGATCATTTTCTTTTCCTCCCTCCTCTCCCACCACCCCTTCCATAGCTGACGCGCGATTCCACTGGGTATCATATTTGTCCTTGATCCGAACTGATTTCCATGTTGTTGGTATTTGTGCTAAGATGTTCATTTAGAATCTATATCCCCAATCATATCCCCTTGGCCCATATAGTCAAGTAGTTGCCTTTCTTCGGTGTTTTTGTTCCCACCATTTGTCCTCTGCTTGTTGATACTGTTTTTTCTCATAGATCCCTGCAGGTTGTTCATGGACATTGCATTGACAGGAATGGGGAAGTCCATTACAGTGTATCAGTCTCTGTGTACAACGTTTTCCTGGTTCTGCTCCTTTCGCTCTACATCACTTCCTGGAGGTTGTTCCAGTCCCCATGGAATTCCTCCATTTTATTATTCCTTTGAGCACAATAGTATTCCATCAGTTATCAGCAATATATATACCACAATTTGTTCAGCCATTCCCCAATTGAAGGGCACCCCCTCATTTCACAGTTTTTTGCCACCACAAAGAGTGCAGCTATGAATATTCTTGTACATGTCTTTTTCCTTATCTTTTTGGGGTACAAACCCAGAAGTGCTATGGCTGAGTCGAAAGGTAGGCAGTCTTTTATAGCCCTTTGGGCATAGTTCCTAATTGCCCTCCAGAATGGTTAGATCACTTTATAACTCCACAAGCAATGCATTAATGTCCCAACTTTGCAACATCCCCTCCAGCATTCATTACTTTCTGTAGCTGTCATGTTTGCCAATTTGCTTGGTGTGAAGTTCCTCAGAGGTGTTTTGATTTGCATCTCTGATTATAAGAGATTTAGAACACTTTTTCATGTGCTTATTAATAGTTTTGATTTCTTTAACTGAAAACTGCCTATTCATGTCCCTTGCCCACTTATCAATTGGAGAATGACTTGATTTTTTGTACAATTAATTTAGCTCTTTGTAAATTTGAGTAATTAAACCTTTGTCAGAGGTTTTTGCTATAAAGATTGTTTCCCAATTTGTTGCTTCCCTTCTGATTTTAGTTACATTGGTTTTGTTTGTACAGAATCTTTTTAATTTGATGTAGTCAAAATTATTTATTTTACATTTTGTGGCTCTTTCCAAGTCATGCTTGGTTTTAAAATCTTTCCCTTCCCAAAGGTCTGACATGTATTACTATTCTGTGTTCACATAATTTACTTATTGTTTCCTTCTGTACATTCAAGTCGTTCACCCATTCTGAGTTTATCTTGGTGTAGGGTGTGAGGTGTTGATCCAAGCCTAATTTCTCCCACATTGTCTTTCAATTTTCCCAGTAGTTTTTACCAAATAGTGGATTTTTGTCCCAAAAGTTGTGGTCTTTGGGTTTGTCATAGATTGTCTTCCTGAGGTCACTTACCCCAAGTCTATTCCATTTATCCCCACTCTCTTTTGCCTGTAATTCTATCTTCAATGATGTTTTTCCTACTAACACTTAAATTTCATATAGTCAAAATTGCTTAATTTTATCTTACATAATTCTCACTAATCCTGTTTTATGAAAAAAATTTACCCTTTGTTTTAGTCATGAAAGATATCTAATTTAATTCTCTTATAAATTTTTTGTTATGATCTTTTTATTTTCATGTCTCATATCATTTTTATACTATTATGATATATCAGATTAGCTCTTAGACTCAGCCTAATTTCTGCTAAATTGCTATGTTAATTTTTCTAGCAGTTCTCATCTAAAAAGGAGCTCTTTTCCCATGTAATTTTTTTTCTCAAGTTTGTAAAACACAAATTCTGTTTGTGATTGCAAATTAAAATAACCTCAAGTACCACCCTACATCTAACAAATTGGCTTTTGTGATAATAAAGAAAAATGACAAAACTCAGGAGGAGACATAGGAAAACTGAGACAAATGCTTTTTGGGGGAAATTGTGAACTGATTTGAATCACTCAGGAGAGCAATTTCGACCTTTGCCCAAAGGACTATAAAAAACAGTACATATCCTTTGCCCCAGCAGTACTATTACTAGGTTTTTATCCCACCCAAGCCCCCAAGAACAAATGACCTATCTATATGCAAATATTTAAAGTAGTTCTTTTTGTGGGGCAAAGATGGAAAAGTGAGGTGATACCCATCAATTGGGGAATGGCTGAGTAAACTTTAGTATATAATTGTAATGGAATATTATATTGTAAGAAGTGACAAACAGGAAATCTCAGAAAAACCTGGAAATACTTATATGAACTGAAGCAGAATGAAATAAGCAGAACCAGGACAACAATGTACAGTGAGCAGAATACTTTAGACGGAATAGCTGTGAATAACAACTAGCAATGCAGTGTCTCGGTACTATCCCAAACGACTTGTGATAAAAAATGCCATCTATTTTCAGAGAAAAGAACTGAGTTTGAATCCAGACCAAAGAAAACTTTTTTCACTTTCTTAAATTTTTTCTGTTTGAATTTCCTTCCACAAAAGGATTAATATGGAAAAATATTTTTCTTGATTGCACATGTAAAATCTATGTGAGATTGCTAGCCATCTCAAAGTGGATGGGGTTCAAGGAGGGAGAGAATTTGAGACTCAATTCTTTGAAAAATGTTGGAAATAGTTTTTATATCTAAGTAGGGGAAAAAATAAAATTTGTTACCTTAAAAAAATAGAAAGAAGGAATGAAAAAAAGGAAAGAAATAAGTATTTGGTAAGTGCCTAAAATATTCCATGCAATGTACTAAGCCATTTACAAATATTATGTCATTTGATCCTCACAAAAATGCTGGAAGATAGGTGCTAGCATCATTTTGTAGTTGAGGAAACCGAGCCTAGCAGATTAAGTGACTTGCTCAGAGTCCCAAAGAAAGGGTGAAGCTAGTTTTAGACTCAAGTCTTCTTCATAACTTAAGGCTCATCACTCTATCCATTGTACCATCTAACAACTTATAATCATGAGAAGTGAATATATAATTAATTAAATTTTCCATTGCTGCTTGCTTAGATTGTCTTCATCCATCTTCACAAGTTTTCAGGGACTTCTTGCTTATGATGAAGTTCAGAACCATTCACTATTTGACTCTAGTCATCTTCTTAATCTTATTTTATTCCACTTTCCTTCATGAAGTCTATATCCTAGGAAACTGTACTTTTCACCCATTTTATCTTCCTTTCTTCTCTCTTTATGTACTCTTGGCCTATAGTGGATTCTTTTTAGATCTCTGCCTCTTTCTTTTTTTCTTCAGGGTCCATCTTAAGTTCTCATACTCTGATTTTTTTTTTAAATCTTTATCTTTTCTTAGAATCAATACTGATCATTGGTTCTAAAGCAGAAGAGTGGTAAGGGCTAGGTGATGGAGTTAAATGACATTCCCAGGACCACAAACAAAGGAAGAGTCTTAGTCCAGATTCGAACCTAGGACTTCCTATCTCTAGGCCTGGTTCTCAATCTACTGAGCCACCTAGCTGCCTCCATACTCTCTTGTTTTTTAAAATTTCCCTTACTAGCAATGAACTCTTCCTTATAAAATGCTACCCTGATTGTTTGTGAATTATGTTTTGACTTGCATTTGTATATATCTTTCCTTTTACTTACTAGTTTTATCAACTCTTGTTGGCCAGCTAAAAAAATTTAGTGGCTAGCACATGAGATTCTTAATTCATGTTTGTTGTACTGAATATTAAATTGTGGTTAGTTACTTTAAGTCCTCATTTATAAATAAAAACTTCCTGAAATGTTTTTCATTAAGGTTTATTTTTGTCATTTTAGTTAAGTATAGTTTGTTTCTTTTTTCTTGATCAGAATGATTATTAGGTCCTTTGTCAGTAATGTGACAAAGCAGATTAGATTTCTCTCATTTCTTCATAGAACACCTTTCCCAACAATATAATCATTATGTGTGAAGATATCTACTTTTTTTTTACTCTTTGTAGCACTCTTTTTATTTTTTATTTTGCTTCAAAGATGGACTAATGAAGTATGAGGGATCAATATATTTAGGAAATACTGTTTGGTGTTTTGGGGTGAATAGTAGGGACATCACTCAGGTTTCAGAGTGGGTGAGCAGATTTCACACCAGCTGTGTCAAAATTATTCATTATAGTTTGTCTTGATATATTTAATGTTCACTGTTCTCTCTCTTCTTGAAGAATTTTTTTATTGCCTATTCACTAATTCAGTTTTCTTCACCTTTTTTTAGCTTATTCTTATAATGAAGATGCTTCTCCCTTTCATCCTTCCCTTTCTGACTTCAGCTTAGCAGATACATAATTTTCAATCATTCATTTGTTATAGTAAACCCAGGTGTAGGTAGGTAGAGTGGCCTCTCCTTCAATAAAGGTACAAGGTGATCTCTTTATTACTCTGTGCAGTATTCATGTTCACATATTCTAAATTAATTTATGTATATTTTCAACATTAGAAATTTAAACAGTTATATTTGATTATGGGTTCTTGGGGGACAGTACATGTTTTTAGTACTCTACACTGTAGAATACTGTGTTTAATTCTTAAGCTTTCCACCTGATTTGTGTTTTTCATAACTTCAGTGATTTATATTATTAAACCGATATATTTTTGCTATTTGGTTTCTCTTTTTGGCAGGAAGAAAGCTACAGAATTCTATAATTGTGCATAGTATTTTCTTTTTCTTTTGCTTAGTTTCCCTGTTTAATATTATATTTCTGGATCTTTATAATTAGTAGTTATTTCCCTGATGATATGGACCCCCCTTTAATCGAGAAATTGCACCACTAAATTATTTAACAACATTTTTAGTGATATACATTAAAATACAAGTTTCTATTTTTTTCTAGGGTTTTCTGCATGGGATTTTTGAACGTCTAAAACAGTTTTTGGAATGCAGTAAGTATTCTCAGTATTCCTTATTAAAGAGTTATCATTAATGGAGTCCTCTTGTGAGGTCTTTGTGTGTGTGTGTGTGTGTGTGTGTGTGTGTAGAGAATTCTCACTTGCTATAAGTAGACCATTCTGCAGATTTCTCTGCCCCTTGGGGAACTTGGTATGGTCAAAGCTTGCCCAGGAGCCTGAGAGGCTACTTTGCTTGGAGTCCCTGTAACTATAATGGCTTCAGTGCCTGGAGTAGATGACCTTGGTTGGGGATGCACCGGTGTTGCTGCCAGTACTGGAGCTTCTGTTCCTGCCTCTGCTACCATTGCTCTGGCAGGAAAGGTTGTTTTCTGAAGCTGAATTTTTTATATGCAAATGTTATTTGCATTTGTACACACAGAGACACAGGTAACTATATAACATAAATAGAATTAAAATTTGCATCATATCTGAACCCCATGTGTGTATATATAATCATAATATACCTATATCCATGCCCTGGATGCCTAGACAGGTTTATCTTATATTTTGATATTTCAGAGGAACTGAATGGGAACTAAGTTTTTCCTCTCACATGCCTTCCTCAGATACAGAGAAATCTTTCCTATGGAATATTTTTTTTTCTACATCATTTCTCCTCTATTTCTTCTGTCACCACCATAGTCCTGACCCTTATTATGTCATATTGGGATTATTGTGTCATTTATACCTTCAGATTTTACTCTTTTTGCTTCTAAGATGTCTAGCGTGGCATTTTCTGGTCTACTAGTTTTCAATTCTTCTCTCCTTAGCAACCTAGAATGGATATCTAAATGTGTATCATATGCACTCTAGACTCTTGGTTTCTAAGACTTTGTGACCCCTGTTTACCCTAATTTCTTAGAATATACTCTGAGTTGAATGTCTCTATATTCATTTTTCATATTCCTATTATAGAATTTACTGAATACTTTCTTTTTTGCTTAGCTAATCTTACTTGTACTTTAAGGAACAACTTAAGTCCTGTCTTCTTCTTTATGCCTTCTTTGTGTAATTTAATTTTCACTTTCCCTTGATGAATTTTAACCTATAGCCATTGGACACTTTCACATAATTCAATTTTATGCTTCTTATTTTTGACTCTTGGGTATGGTCTTATCCTCTTTATTGGATTAGAAGCTTCTTTTTGGCAGTCTTTCTTCTTCTTCTTTTTTTTTTAATATAACATAGGTGCCTAGCAGAGGCAGTAATCTCTCCTTAAATCACTTTAGAGCATGACAGACTCCTTGGTATTTTTTCAGGCTCAAAACCTGAGACCCTTTCTACTGCTTTAGCATGAATGAATAAAATGGGGCAGCTGGATGACTCAGTGGATTGAAAACTAGGACGAGAAATGGTAGTTCCAGGGTTCAAATCCAGCTTCAGATAATTTCCATCACCTAGCCTTTATTGCTCTTCTGCCTTGGAACCAATACACAGTATTAATTCTAAGACAGAAGGTAAGGATTAAAAAAAAAAACAAACATTCTAAGCCCAAGTATTTGACTAAGTTGAATTTTCTTTTCATTCTGTAGTAGCACAGTACCCAGGTTTTAGCTTGAATAAGTATTCTTAGTGATAGTCAGAAGCTATTTTGTCATAGCATCAAACCCCAGAGTTGGTTGGTTGTTTTTTATCTCTTACCTTCTGATTTAGAACCAATACCCAGTATTGGTTCTAAATCAGAAGGGAGGAAAGGACTAGCCAGTTAGGGTTAAATGACTTGCCCAGGGTCACACAGCTGGGAAGTGTCTGGCCAAGATCTACCATCTCTAAGCCAGGCACTTAATTCATTGAGACAACTAGTTGCCTTAACCCCAGAGTTTTAGTGGGGTTGTTTTTGGTCATGCATCCCATCGCCTTCCTAGTGAAGCCTGCTCACCATACTCTTTTCAGAATGTTTTACAAAGGAAAGCAATTCAATTGAAATCTATCTATCTATCTATCTATCTATCTATCTATCTATCTATCTATCTATCTATCAATCATCTATCTATCAATCCATTTTAGCATTCTGTCAATCCCAGAACCAGAAGTCCTCATCTATCCTAAAATATGTGAGATATTTGAGAATGCTAATTTTCATTTATATACCCATTCTTTATATAGAACTGCCTTTACATATAATTTATAGTGTTGTCTCAATTTTTTATTTTATATGACATCTATTTTTAGGCATAATTTGGGTACCTTGTACTCAAGGAGTTAATAGCGTGAATAACTTGTGCCTAGGTAAAAGTGTTCTATTACATTATCTATTGTCAGAATCTATTACATTGAGCAAACATTAGAAGTATTCTATTTAGTGTTGATTTTTGATATCCCATTTCAGTTTAGTTTTTTTAAATGATGATTTTTCTTTGGTTATTTCTTAGAAAAATGATTGCTACTTATAATCTTGAATTTTAAAAATATTTAATTGGGAATTATTAAAATTATTGTCTATAGGGTAATTTCCATAACTTGGACAAGAAATACAATCTGCACTTTTTGTTTCAACTTTGGCCAATTTGGGAGTCTTTAGGAAATGATGCAACTTTTTAGTGTCCAAATTGTGTTTTCCATTAACAATTTTGTTCATATACATATATATTTAAAAGTGTATATATAGTCACTGTTATAATTTTGCTAACATAAGATTTATTAATACTACAGTTTTTTACCTCAGTTCATGTGGTTTATATATTTGGACAACAAGGAACTTATGCTTGTCTAAACCCTACATAATATATATATATATGTGTCAGTGTTACTGTTGAAATAAGTATTCTGTCAAAAAATTCATTGTTCTTAGAGTATGATACTATATACTGAATTTTTGATTATTTTTCAATAGGTAGAAGTATAGGTACAGATAATGTATGTAGAGACAGACTGGAAAAGACCATCATTCTTTATACTAAAGTGGTAAGTTGATTTGTGGATGGGAATTAGCTAATGACAGTTGGTTCTGAATAAGAAAGCATACATAATGTAAATCTACATATAGTATCTAAATATAAGTAATATGAATAGAAAATGTTTTGGTAATTAAATATTTCCTTTTATTACAAGGAAATTACAGCATGTTTAGATTATTAATAGGAAAAGTCTAAAAAAAAATAGGGTCTTTTTTGTATTTTATCAGTAAGAAGAGTAGTGAAATAGTATTATATGCTTCCCAGATCATGTTTTGCTTGTCTTTAGCTTCCTTTGGGAAGGAATATTTTCACACCCAGTCATACTGAACACATCTCAGTAATTACAAACCCTTGGAGCCCATCATTCAAATCCTATTCTCTATCTTCTATTACCCAGTTTCTTATTTCTATCTCCCTCAACCTACCACTCCTAAATTCCAAGCAAATTCCACCCACCCCTTTCACTGTGCCCTCTGGAATGCCTATTCCACCAGTAACAAACTCCTTCATTCTAAATCTTTTCCTTTCCCACTCCTTCCATCTACTGTTACTACTAACCAACCTTCCCTGGGATCACAGCTTTCTTAGGCACATTTTCCAAACTGGCTGCACCTTTATTTATCCCCTGAGCTCACTGTTTACAGTGTGGTTTTACCAGTGAGCCATTGTGCTCAGAAAGATTGATTTTTCATTATGATCAGCATAGGTTTATTTACATGTCCTTGAGGGTATGTGTGGGGGAGAAAGAGAAAAAAGAGTTGGGGACAGAGGGACAGACAGAAAGGGCACTGTAAAAATTTTGCTTTTATCTTTCTTTGGGGGAAGTAGTAGAGGTGGAAGTAGAATGTAAGGAATTAGTCAAGAGAAATATTAAAATGCTTGCTCTGTGCTGTGTTAGGTACTGGGGACAAAATGAAAAAGAAGGAAATAATCCTGTCAAAGGATTTATATTCTATCTGGTTCAGGCAATATGTAGATGTATATGAATAAATGCAAAATAAAAAGGTAGTTCAGTCAGAGTAAAGAGAGAGAACCTCAGGACAGGTCAGGAAAGGCTTCCTCGAAGTTATTTGAGCTATGCTTTAAAGGAAGACAGGATTACAAAGACATGAAGGTAAAGAAAGTTCATTCCAGGGATGAGAGATGATCAGGGTAAACTCACAGAGATGGGAGATTGAGAAAAGAGGCAGAATGACCTGGCAGTCCATACATAACAGCCATCATATGAGTTGTGTCAACAGTTTTAATGGTGTGAATAGAAAGAGGAGAGGTTGCTGTGAATGATGGTGGTGCAGGATGAGTTGGGGGAAAGGCTATGTGGAACAAGAAATTTTTGGACAAGGGTGGACAGTAAGTATTTTGTAACTAAAAGCCGCGGAGATCAAATTTGAGGTATATGGCTCTCCTGGAAGAGGCCCTGAATTCAAAGTTACAAATCTTGAAACTACTAGTATCCTTTTCTTCCTGAGTTCAGTTGTTGTTAGTGTTGTAGTTTGGGAAGAGAGAATAGCAGATAAAAACTACTCTTACTAATATTAAATTGTGATTGAGGCAGCTAGGTGACACAGTGAATAGAAAGCCAGGTCTTGAGAAAGTTTAATGGTGGAGAATTTAAAATGCTAGAAAATCTTCCTTATGATGGTCTTTCCCTTATGATGTCATGCTATAGCATGACCAATAAAGGGAGACAGCAAGAAGCAGTATATTTAAAAAAAAATTGTCATTCGCTTTTGTATTTACAAAATTTTATTTTCAAGCAAGGTTTACTAGGTAGCATATACTGTTAGAATAGTTTCTTTTTCAATTTTGAAAAATGATTAATAATTGTTTTAATTTCTTTTGGAAGCTTTTAGACTTCTTGGACCAACATCCCTTTTCTTTTACTCCTCTCATTCAACGATCACTGGAGTTTGCAGTAAGCTATGTTTTCACAGAAGTGGGTGAAGGAATCACATTTGAGCGATTCATCGTTCAGTGCATGAATCTAATTAAGATGATTGTCAAAAATTATGCATATAAGCCATCAAAAAATGTTGAAGGTAAAACTTCAATAGTTTCTCTATTTAGTCTGTTTTTTGTTTTTATATCATCTTGGACCTTTCTAGGAAGATTCATCCAACAATTTAAAAAATTCTATCACAACTTAAGAATTGTGATTTAGAAAATGTATAAATGTAGATATTTAAAATAATATGAATTTAAAAAAAAATAAGTTAGCTTTCTTGTAGTTATTAGTTCATCTTCAGGCATTATGCTGAAGGATCCCTTCGAAGCCTAGAATTTTTTTTAATGGATTTTGGAATTACAGAGATGGTTAATAACAGTGTACTCTTCTAGTGTCCCAGTAAAATAGGGAGCAAATCTTTTTTGCAGTTATTCAATTTAACATATTTCCTTTGATCTGGCTAAATCAGCATTCATTAAATGAGACAAGATTTTATAATTTTTAATTTTTAAAAAGTCATACTGTTAATATGAATTCATCTGTTGCTATTATGTTAATATTTATGCCTCTAAAAATCAGTTTTGCATTTTGTACAATACCGGATAAACCTTTTTTTCCCCATCAGTATTTTATCTTTTTTAAAAATAAATTTTTATTGATTATCTTTTGTTTTTATATCACTTTCCTTTCCTGAGGAATTCCTTCCCTAGCTCCTTGAGAATAAGAATGATGAGAAGGAAACAGGCAAAGTTAACCAACATATTGAAAAAAATCATACATTATATTCTGTGTTCTCTCCCTAGAGTCTAGCCATATTTGATTATCTGACAGTGTTTAAATTCAGTTTTATTTATTTCAGATAGTAGTCCTGAAACTCTTGAAGCACATAAGATTAAGATGTCTTTCTTCACATACCCAACCTTGACAGAGATCTGTAGAAGATTAGTTACTCATTATTTTCTGCTAACAGAAGAAGAACTGACAATGTGGGAAGAAGATCCAGAAGGCTTTAGTAAGATTTAATACTGATGTTTTCCTTCAGTGACGTACACATATTTTCTCAATGGAGTTTTGGGATGTGTTGTCTTTTTATAGCAATGTTTCATCTGATACTTGTTTTTAAGATGATTAATTTTTATCATCTGCTTATTCTAGTTTTAGAACAGAAAATCTCAAGGCATTATATATATTTATTTTAAAATCACAAATAGACTTTTAAAAACTTATTCAACATATTATCAGATTGTGAAGTTATTTAAGGAGTGAAAGCCAGAATGGATTGACTAATTTTTTTTTAACTAGAAGAAAAATTTCGTCAGTTCAATATCTCGATTCACTTACTTTTTTTTCTTTCATTTGAGTAATTATTTTTACTGAATATTTTTTGCTGGTTATGGAGAATTTTTAAACTACAAAATATCACATATAAAAATGATCAGTAGTTTTAAGAATTAATAAGTCATATTTAGTGTCAAAGTATTTGCAATATATAGGGTATGTTGTTTTTAATATATTTTAGGTTTAAATGGAAATAACTCAATTAGAATTGGAGATGGAAGATTTTTAAAGATTCTTTTCACATTTGTTTCAGAGTTTATAATCAAGGAGTTTATTGGATAGGAAATGTATTTGTCATTTTCTTAAGATTCAAAAGTATCTTGTAAAGGTAATGTGAGATATGATGGATTGAATGATGAATTTGTAGTGTAAATCCTGCTTTGGACACATGGAAGCTATGTTATATAGCAAGTTACTTGACCTTCGTGTCCTACAGCCTGCTTTCCAGCTATTATCACCTCAACCTCTTTGTAGGGGAAGGATATTCCCTGAGTTGTTCAAATTACAGATTCTTTGTGTGTTCACTTATTAATATGCACCATAGATTCTAAAGTAATATTATTTTTATCCTCATGTGATATAAAAACACTTCCAAAGGCATCATATTTTGCCCTTTGTATTAAATAAATCTTTTTTGACGAAAAACATTTCACCTCTTCTGGGGGAATATATTATATTAGAATATAAGCTTTTTAGTCCTTGAAACTATTGAATCATTTGAATAGTGAGTATAAATTGAGTATACTGGAAATGTAGTCAAGTATGATCCAGTTCTTTTTGTACTCCAAGATATCCTCTTTATGGCAATAAAATTTTGGTGATTCCCAGCATTGTAGAGGTAGTAATTGATTCAAATCTAGCAGAGTAAGACAAGCACTTTTTTTTAGAACTGCTTTATATTAAGAATTTTTATAGAACTACTTATATTGGGAATTTTTATATAATTAAAACTAAATTACTATTCGAATTGCAAAGATCATGAGTCTCATGTTTTTCTCTCAAAGAACCATAGCTAATTATTGTAATATATAGATCTAATAATGAACATATTTTAAATGAATTTTTGTACTTGTATTTTTAAGGAAATAAACACAAAGGTGCTTACTTTTTCAACATGTCACTAATATAATTTTTATTATCAATGGTCAAAATCATGTGTAAAATCTTATTTTATTCTAGCTGTTGAAGAGACAGGAGGAGATTCTTGGAAATATAGTTTGAGGGTAAGTGTGGAAATGATTAACTGAAAAATACTGTTGATTTTCTAGGTTTTGGTAGGGAATAATTAGAAGGTCGTAATTGTTTTGTATCTTTGTTATAGTTATATGTGTTCATGTCTTGTTTCCTATAGACTCCTTTCTACCTTTCTACAACCTAGGCCTGTGCTTTGCATTTAGTATGTACCTTATCTAATAATTAGGTTCGTGAATTAATTTGAACCACCAATGAAAAATACCCTACTTATTTCAACTGCACAAAGGCATTTGTGTTGTGAAGTTCTTATTCCATGTTTTTCCTGAGTTTGCTAGCTAGTCATATCCAAAATTTTTTATCTTTAATAATTTGATTCATTAGATAATTGTGCAGGGTAGAAATAGAAAACTTTTTGTGCATGTATCATAATTTCTTTTTTTCTATTAGATTAAAATATAAGAGGTTTCCCATGATTAATGCATTCTTTTAACATTGTATCAGTGTGTCTTTCAGCAGTAATCCATTGATGCAGTGATTGAAAAGAAGAACATAGAACATCCTTTTCTTGGGGTGGAAATATTACTGTTGACAAGATTGAATTTTGTAGTATTTTACATTCATGTTAACATTTTCTTTTTATAACAATATTTTCAGTTCTTCTGGTAACTAGTCATTTTCCTTAAAAATGTTGTATTAATGTTAGATTTTAGATTTCTCTATATTTAGCTCTCTTAATCTTTTAAGTAAAAAAAATGAAAAAGTTACTAGAATGCAATAATCAACTTTGTAATAAATTTAAGGCAGGTTAATTTTATAGTTAGCGTTTTTTAATTGTGACTTGGGCAAAGGCGTAGAAAGCTTACTTACCATATTTGCAGATAATATTGTAAGGAGATGAGATGTAAAGATTACCCTGTACAATAGGCGACAGATTATTAATAAGCATCTCAACAGGCTAGATGAAATTTAATGGGTTAAAATTTTAAGCACCACATTTGAGTTCTAAAAGTGAACATCCCTAGAACAGAAATAGGGAAGATGTAGGACAAGAGCTTTTTTGAGAAAAATCTGGATTTTATTGCCCTTTTAAGTTTAGTATGAAGCCTACCAAAAGGTTCATATTAGATATATTTCTAGAACGGAGATAATAGTTCCATTTTTATCTTCCTTGGTCAGGTCACATCTGTAGTCCTGTGTTCACATCTAACTATCATATTTTTAAAAATATAAAAAAAGATTGGAATTTATCCTGAAAATGGCATCCTCAAGGTGGCTAGAGGAGTAGGGAATATTTAGCCTGAAGAAGTAAACTAATTAATTAAACTAGTCATTGCCTTTAAATGCTTGAAAGTCAGTCACTTGCAAGATTCTTCATCTGGGAAAATAGAACAAAGAGGTAGAAAGTGGGAGATCTTCAGAGATGCAGGTGTTGATGACATTAGAATTGTTGGAAAAAGAAATAGGCTACTTTGGAATCAAAGAAAGTGTCTGAAATTCATATCCAAATGTTGGATTCTGTTATTCATTAAACTCACCCATCATCATGTACATTCTGTAAAATACAAACCTTTTTTTTTTAAATTAAAAAAAATTATTTAATTAGATGATTTAGAATAATATTCCATGGTTCCTTCCCTCCCCTCCTCCAATCCCCTCCCGTATCTGACGCACAATGCCATTGGGTTTAACATGTGCCATCGATCAAGACCCATTTCCTTATATATTAATATTTGCACTAGGGTGATCTTTTAGAGTCTACTTTCCCAGTAATAGCCCTACCGACCCATGTGATCATGCGGATGTTTTTCTTCTGTGTTTCTTTTCCCATAGTTCTTCCTCTGGATGTGGATAGTGTTCTTTCTCATATGTCCCTCCGAATAGTTCTGGATCATTTCATTGTTACCAATGGAGAAGTCCATTACATTCGATTGTACCACAGTGTCTCAGTCTCTGTGTACAATGTTTTCCTGGTTCAGCTCCTCTCACTCTGCATCACTTCCTGGAGGTTGTTCCAGTTTCCATGGAATTCCTCCACTTTATTATTCCTTTGAGCACAATAGTATTCCATCACCAACATACACCACAAGTTGTTCCGCCATTCCCCAATTGATGGGCATCCCCTCATTTTCCAATTTTTTGCCACCACAAAAAGAGTAGCTATAAATATTCTTGTACAAGGCTTTTTCCTTATTATCTCTTTGGAGTACAAACCCAGCAGTGCTATGGCTGGATCAAAGGGCAGGCAGTCTTTTAGCGCCCTTTGGGCATAGTTCCAAATTGCCCTCCAGAATGGTTGAATCAGTTCATAACTCCACCAGCAATCCATTAATGTTCCAATTTTGCCACATCCCCTCCAAACAAACCTCCTTTTAATTATTAACCATATGATTTCTTTTACTTATTTTTGTCAACAATGACATGTAGAGGGGAAATGCTCAAACCATGTTCAGTACTTGTTGAGCACTGGTTAGGTTAATTTCTGAGAGGAACACGGATTTTTTTTCTTGCATTACTCATCCTAAGTGGATGTGTACCTTAGGAAAAGGAGAAATGAACATCAATCTTGGATCCCATAGAAAATATTGTATCTTGGACCTCATAAATGAATTATATATGTTAATTCTTGCACCACCTATATAACACAATTGCAGTGAGGAAAGTGCTTTTATAAATCTTTTATTATTCTCTGATTTTAAATTGAAAGATATGTCTAATCCTTGCTCCGTATTAGTAATTTATGATATTGAAGTTTCAAATTAAAATGATTTAAGGGTCATATCCATGAAATTTAAAGTATTTGAATAATATTTTGGTGAAATTGCAAAATACTATTTTTTTCTGATTTAGCCCATGACTTTTAATCAGATTTTAAATACTTTTCAAACATTTACTTTTTAAAAAATATAAATGTTGGTTACTTTAGATGTGGTCTCTGTAAGATATTTTGATTGTTGACTTTCAGAGATTTGTTTTTATTATAGATTTATCTGTCTTTTTTCTTCCAGCCTTGCACTGAAGTACTGTTTATTGACATATTCCATGAATATAATCAGACTCTTACACCTATACTTTTAGAAATGGTACAGACACTGCAAGGTAAACTTTTTATATTGTTTTAAAATTTCAGTTTATATTAATCCTTTGCATTAATGGCATTCTGATAATTTTGTTGAAGGCATATTTTCCAATTTACTTTTAATTTTTTTAAGGGTTACTGATATTAAATAAAATTTATATTTGTTGGTTTGTTTTTTTCTTCCTCTTGATCCTAATATGGAGGTTACTTTGTTGTTATGAGTGGGTGATGGAAATTGTTAGTCATACTGTGGCTTCTCAGGCACAGTTACAAAGAAGCTGGTGCTAAAGGAATACCTCTTGGACCAGGTGGTTTTTG
Source organism: Monodelphis domestica (assembly GCF_027887165.1). Taxonomy (NCBI): domain Eukaryota; kingdom Metazoa; phylum Chordata; class Mammalia; order Didelphimorphia; family Didelphidae; genus Monodelphis; species Monodelphis domestica. The sequence continues at coordinate 504,579,631 of NC_077229.1, read as the reverse complement.
AGAGGAGCCTTGTGTTGGAATCATGCGTTTATGGGTCACGGAGACATGCATTCTTTGCTAGGGGCTTTCCTGCCCCTCTATCTACTAATATAACTTACTGAATTGTTAAGTAGCATCATGCCAACCCACAATAACTGGGTTGTTAAATCACAAGTAGTTGGACTAATAAAGTTACCTCTTAGCTAAAATAATTTATAACATTACTATGTAAAATTTTTTTTCATAAAGGGTATGTCATGTGTAAATATTATAAATGAAAAACTGATTTTTTTTCTGTGAGGAATTATAGCATTTTGAGTAATTAGTCAGGATTCTATAGAGAATTTGCTTTTTCTCTTGCTATTCATTTGGCTCTTATTTTCCTATGATTTTCCCAGTTTCTTCTCAAGAACTGTTCATATCTTTTTTTTTTAGAGTATTCTTTTCTCATCTCAGTACCAGGTCTTTGAAATTTCATTTTTATCATATCATTTCAGAAGTAATACTTAGAGCAGAAGATTGTTTGGATAATATGAATCACTATAGAGGGAATTTTTTGAATCAAAGGGATTATTGGGCTTTCTTAGCCTGAATTTTAATGTCTATACTATGTAAATATACTACTGTGTCCACAGACTAGTTATGCCAACTAAATCTCTACTGAAGAAAGTGTCAGATTCTTATTTTCCTTTTTCTAAGCTTGTGACCATCTTCCTTCCATGTATTATAATTTAATGGTATTAAACTTTTTATTTCAATATTTTTTAATAGTTTTTTAATGTTGCAATTTAAATTTTTCTAGTTATTTTTTCTTTTAGCGGGGCACTTCTTTCTAATGGACTGCTAAGGACTAATTTTTGTAAGCCTTTCTCCAAAGCAACTGTTAATATGAGATGTTCCTAGAGAGATTTCCTTAAAGAGATGATTTTATTTGTGTATGTAAACTAATGTATATTTTATTTACTTTCCAACCATTTTTTAGTTTATCTTATTTTTTTTGGTGCCTTGGAGCTAGTAGTCCCATTATTTAATGATTATAGAAGCAACCTTATTTGACTGCTTTATATCATTCCAGGAGAGATCTGAACAAGCACTATATACATGACTTTCTATATGTCACATACTACTTCCAAGCCTTGTGATTTCTACCTTCATGATGTCTCTCATATCTTTATTTCTCTACTCATGACAGTGAATCGTCACCTCCTACCTGGACTATTGCAGTACCATTTTAATTGGCTACCTCTGGACCCTTCCTAATCAAGTCTGTCCTCCACTCAGCTGCCAAAATGAGTTTCCTAAAGTATCTTAATGACCTAATCTTGTCATAGTTTCTCCTCTCTCCCTTCCCCCCACCATATATTTAAGTGGCTCTGTCAGGATTGAATTGAAAACCCTCTAACATTTAAAGCCCTTCATAACCTGACCCCTTCCAACCTTGATTGTCTTCTTACATTTTATTCTCATCTGCATAATATTTGATCCATCAGCACTAGCTTTCTTTCAGACTCTCTAATCCTACTCTCCATCTCCTAACTTCATTCTTTTTCTCTGGCTGTCCCCCATGTCTGGAATGCACTGCCTCCTTCAAAATTCACCTTATTGAGGAGCCCCTTTTTTGGTGTATTCCTGTAATTCTGTTCTTTTCCCCTACCTTCTTATCTCTTCTCTATTCTGCTAGTGCTTTCCCTCTCCCATTTATTTCTATTCATGATGTATTTTTCATATATATAATTTTTTTTGTCACTAAAATGTGAGCTCCTTAAGGGAAGAGGGACCATGTATTTTATTTTTTTGTTTTCCCTTTCTCTGTGTTTCCAGTCCTTCTCACAATATCTGGCCTACAGTAAAAGCTTCATAAATTCTTAATGACTTCATCACTGATGCTTTTTTAGCCTGGCATAAATTAGCTTCTACAAATTAATCCAAGTAGCAGATTAGAAGCTGGGCAAAATCCAGCACCTTATATTCTTTATATATGACTTCATTATTTGGTTTTAGGTGAAGTTCTAGAATATCACATTCACAAATTCAATTGAAAGTTTGAAAATACTCTATAAATCCTGTATTTTAAATATATTTGTTATCCATTAGTGAAGATTGAATAATTTGCTTTTCTATTATATAATCTAAATCTCTTCATGGTGTCAAACTGAGTTATGTTTATATGTGTAAAGATACCTAGCATTGTATCAGTTAATTCAAATGGAAAATATTTTGTTAAATTTTCAACTTATTAGCCTCTACTTATTTATTTCAGGGCCAACCAGTGTGGAAAATACCAGTGCACTACTGATCAAAGATGCTGGTATGTGAAATTTATTTATTTAGCAAAATGAGCTGCTTTTTATTCTTTTTGATAAGGTAACTTAAATATTGATATGAGAAAAAGATGTTCACTATGTGTGTGTACACACACACATCACTTCACTCTTTTAAGACATTAAGAAAACTTAGATTTCCCCCTCCACCCTCACTCCCTGGTTATTTAATTATTTAATTGATTCTTAAATTATTAAAATAATCTTCCTTTTTTTGAGTAATGCATTATAAGAGTAATTTTCACTTTTTAAAAATTAGAGAAAGTTTTCTACACTAATCCCTTACATGAAATAGTTGGTAATTCATAGACGTCGATAGGTGTTAAGGTATCATCTAAAATCTCATTTTTCTCCTACTTAGAGTCTATTGACTATTACTTACAAAACATTTTCCAGTGAGAAAATCTTATTTGATAATTATGATCAATAAATGAATTTTTCCTAAAGTCCATGAATGAAACATCTGATTTTTTCTTTACAGTTTATAATGCAGTTGGATTGGCTGCTTATGAGTTATTTGACAGTGTGGATTTTGATCAGTGGTTTAAAAACCAATTGTTGCCAGAATTAAGAGTTACTCATGATAGGTAAGTGTCCTTTGCAGAAAGATTTTGCGGAAAGTGTCATGCCAATTTGTGTATATAACTTTAGCATATGTGAAATCATCACCTATTGATAAGAATTCATTACCTAGAGCAGGAATCCCCAAACTTTTTGCACAGGGGGCCAGTTCACTGTCCCTCAGACCATTGAAGGGCTGGACTATAAAAACCTAACCCATACCCTACCCCTAACCAGGCAGCAGTATACACAGTGCAGAATCACCTCCCCCAGATCGCCGATCACTCTGCTGATGTCTTCCATTGTGCAGCCACATAATTCTTTGCATTGTGCCTCATTCTAAGGTGCCTCACAAAGGATCATGTTACCGGAAGTAGTACTGTATGTGAGCGATGCCTGGCTTTGCAGTGCCGCCACATAGAGTGATCCTCTCACTGACCACCAATGAAAGAAGTTCACTTCCGGAAGTGCGGGGAAGGCTTGATACATGGCCTCAGGGGGCCACAGTTTGGGGACACCTGACTGAGAGTATAAGACAACAATTATATTAATTCACATTTACATATAACTTTGATTTTTATCAGAAATTTTCCTCTTAGCAATTCTGTAAGTTAGAGTTTCCTTTTTCTTTTTGGCATATGAAGAAGAACTGAAGGGATATTAGATGACTTACTCAAAGTCACACAGTGTGTAAGGGACATAGTTAAGTATCTTAATTCAGGTCTCTGTCCTAAGTTTGTGGTTCTTTTCACTAAAGGCAGAATGCAGTGTAATTCTAGTACAACACATAATTTAAAAAAAAAAATAAATTTATAAATTCTTTGATTTCATGAAAGAATCAGCAAAGCAAACTGTTAAAACTAAGACATACCTAAATGACTTAGCCTCATTTTATTTCACAGATAGGTAAATTAGGCCCAAACTGATAAAATTCTTTGCTTATAGTCACACGATTAATAAATAATTATAAAAATAGAATCCAGATCTCTTACTCAAAGGCCAGTTTTTATTTTAATGAAATTTGCTCTCTTACTTTATTTATTTTTTTATTTTATTTTTTTTGCTGTCTTACTTTAAAAATAGAACAACAATAGCAGTCTTAGAGGTATTTTTCCTGTTTTCCTTCAAGACTTGGCTCAAATCTCACTTTTAGGGAACTTTTCCAGATACTTCCATTTGTTAAAATTTGATTTGAACCCAGGACCTCCCATCTCTAAGATTAAAGCTCTATCCACTGAGTCCCGTAATTGCCCCCAAAATAGATGTGCTAGGGGGGTAGTACTACAGATGTAAAATGCTAATGTTGCATGCACTTTCAGATGATGCTGTTGTATTATAAGTTTTACTCAACTGCTTTATTTTGTTCAAAAGGGCTCCAGTGAACTGATAGTCATCTATGAATGTTCAAAACATAAAAACAAAACACATCCAAAATGACAAGATAATATCACTCAACTAAAACCATTGACCTCATCTTTTAGGTATAAACCATTGCGACGCAGGGTAATTTGGCTTATTGGACAGTGGATTTCTGTGAAATTCAAGTCTGAGTTGAGACCCATGTTATATGAGGCAATTTGTAATTTGCTTCAAGACCAAGATTTAGTGGTATGTATGCATAAACATCTTTTTTAATCAATGTTTCTTTAATGCTTTATATATCCACTTTGTGAATGAGAGAAAAACACTTTTAAACAAATTTAAGATATTTATTTTATATAATTCTCCTTTGACATAGTTGTAAACCCCTTTATAAATTCATTCTTCTTATTTATGAGTAGTTGCTTAGGACATTCAGTGAAAATTTCATTAATTTAAAAATATCCTTTTCTATACTAACTTAATTTTAAAAAATTGTTGAATGTTGTTAGAGTTTAATTTAAAGAATTATTAAAGGACTTATCTTAATTTCCCCTTCCATAATAAAATTTTCTTTGGCTTTTAACATATAATTATACTTATACACAGGTATAAGAACATATTCATGGGTTTAAGTGAGTTATTCCTTTATTTTACCTGACGGTTGAGAATCTCTTGTGAACTAGTGCTTTGTGTGTGCATTCAATAAAACATTATTCATTTGTTCATTCAACAAGTATTTATTAAGCTTCTAAAGTTTTAGGTGTTGTGCTAAGTATTGGGGATGCAAGTACAAAAATGATTCATTCTCATTTCTCAAAGAACTTGCATCATATTAAGGAAATAGCATATATAGAGAAAAATTAATAAAATATATAGAAATTAATTTCTCAGTAGAGTTAATAGTAACTGTGGAAAATAAATCAGGCAGTCGACAGGCATTTATGAAGGACTTGCTAGGTGCTCAGGATACAAAGACAGAAATGAAATAGTTCCTGTCCTTAAGGAACTGACAGTTTTTCTGTAGCAGAGTAGGTGACACAAGCTGAATTTTGAAGAAAACTTACGTCTTGGAGAAATGTGTTAAGGTGGGAATAGTCTTGTGACAAAGGGGACAGATTTTACAAGGCAACTGGGGATGGAACATTAGAAGAACAGATAATAGGGATTCAATCTGACTTGAACCAAGAATCTATGAAAGAAATCTGTAGTCAATAATCCTTCAAGATTATGAAGGTCTATAAAAGTCAGAAGAATTTCCATGTTATTCTGTAGGCCAGAGGAAACCACTGGGGCTTCTTGAGCATAGGTAAGACATGGTCAAGTTGCTTTGGGAATGTCAGTTTGGTAGGTTTGTGGAGTGATGGATTTAGGGGAGGTTACTAGAAGCACAGAGGCCAAAGTAGGAGATTCTACGAATATTTGAGTGAAATGTAATGAGGGCCTAGACTTGAATGGTGTCTGTGTGCCTGTAAAGAACAAGATATGGCTTTGAGGCAGAATCTTCAAGTCCAGACAAATGATTGGATGATTCCAGAATTACTATCCTGAGTGACTGAGAGAATGGGAGTGTGGAAGTAGGAAGACTAAGGAGATCATCACATTAGTCTTGCTTTTTTTCCCAAAAAGGGGTATATATGGTTAATGGAGATATACTATCCTATTATCAGAAAGAAACCAAACTCTGAGAGGTATTTGTTTTTTTTTAAGCTGTTGGTTGATACATATTGTTGGTATAGTATAGATTTGCAAAAGGAGTTCAATATGGTCTTTTTTTTTTTACCTTATCTTCTGATACTACGTCTTGGTTTCAGAGTAGAAGAGTGTTAAGGGCTAGATATTTGGGGTTAAGTGACTTTCTCAGGATCATACATTTAAGCAGTTCCTGAAGCCAGATTTGAGCCTACTTTCTGCCATTGCCAGACCTGGCTTTATCTGAGCCACCTATTGGCCTCTTTAACATCTTTATTTCTCTTTATGAATTGCTTCACCTTATTTTTAATGTCTCTTGCTAATTTTATATTGTTTTCTTCCTTAATGTGTTGTATCTTGCTTTGATTCTTGTTTTCTTCCCTTTCTAGTTCACTTTTTCAAACCTTTTCATATTAGTGTAATTCATACTTGCTCAAAATGACTATTTTTTGTTGCAAAGATTATCTTCTTTTAGAGAACTTTTAACCTGTTATGTGTATGTTATGAATATGATTTTTATTTATACGAATTTAATATTCTCCATCCTATTAACTTTTTCTGTTTTTTCCTTGAAAATTTTCCAGTGGTTGTCAGTTTTTCCTTGTTAAAAATGGGATAATTATGTGATTATTGCTTTATGAATGCTTTCCATGATATGAAATTCTTTTATCTGTTCCTTTATTTTCATTGATATATTATTATGTTTTTGTTTTTTGTTTTTTTATTTTTATCTTTTATCTTTAATAACAGATTTCCACATGTTTTCCAGTTTTATGATTCATGTTGTCTTCCTCCCTTATTCCCTCCCCCTCCCAAAGTTGAAAAGCAGTTCAATCTGGGTGTTACATGTATTGTCACGCAAAACATATTTCCATATTATACATTTTTGTAAGTGAATAATCTTATATAACCAAAATCTCAAATCATATACTCGTATAAACAAGTGACAAATCAAATGTCTTCATCTGCATTTCTAGTCCAACAGTTCTTTCTCCAGAGGTAGAGAGCATACTTTTTCATAAGTCCCTCAGAATTGTCCTGGATTATTGTATTGCTTTTAGAAACAAAGTATCACATTTGATCATTCCACAATTTTTCAGTTGTTGGGTATAATGTTCTCTGCATCATTTCATGTAGGTATTTCCAATTTTTCTGAAATCATCTTGTTTATCATTCTTTACTCAATAGTGTTCCATCACCATCCTATACAACAATTTGTTCAGTGTTATTATATTTTTGGACAAAAAAAATCATGATTCTCTTTTAGTTCTTATACTATGCCATGATTTTGGCATATTGAATATTTTATCTAGTTAATTCCTTATTAAGAATTTGATTTATCCATTTTGTTGTATTATGCTTAGTGATTCCTTCTTTTTCTTTCAGCGCGTGTCTTGTTTTTTTCTCCCTTTCATCAAATTATGTAAACCTCATGAAATAGAAAATTTTTGTATTAGCTTTATAGAAATAGCTAGAAAGATAAATCCCTTGTTAAGAAAATCTTATAACTGTAAGCTGAATAAAATTAACTGATCGATGCAGTTTTGTAATAGCATTGTTAATATATTAAATTAATATATTATGAAAGTCTACAGTCTTTCCTGTAAACTGAAATCTTCTGGAATCACAAAAAATTCAATTATGGGGCATCAACATTCCTAGACCTATGCTGTGTTTTGTATTCCTTTAACTTTGAGACAGAGTACATTCATTGGAGTTAACCTTTTATATTTTGGATTCATCTTAGGATCACTCTTATAGGTCTCCCTCTTTATATCAACCTGTCTGAGAAACCTCTCCCCTTTTCCATTATTCCACATTGCTCTTTTGGCAATAATTTCTTGTGTGTCACTTAGCTATAGTTTTATGCAGTCAGTTAATGACATTGGATTAGTGGGCATGTAATGTACTTCAGAGATAAAATAAATTTTCTCTTTGACTTAGATTATTAATGGCACTATTACCATTTCAATTCAGCCAGTTGAGTTACCTATGATTGTCTTATTGGTCTTTTACATTACATATCTGCTTTTGCTTTTCAAGTATTCCTTCAACTATACAGAATGCATGCAATTCCTTTTTTGCCTTAGGCAACCTTCATTGCTGTGGCTGAAAAAAGCCCATCACCTCTTGATTAATTGTTTAATGCACTGTGATAGTACAGGTTATTGCTAGGTATGTTCTTGAAACTTTTCTAGCTTAACTGATCGATCCATGTCAGAATCTGGGCTCTTCTCACACAGCAATGATCACAGGGTCATTACCATTCCATGAGGAGCCACACCGTTGTGGGATCTTCCTTGATTTTTTTTAAACTTAAAATTTTTGAAAGTTTTTTGAGTAGTGATTTGTAAAAAGGTAGGTAGGATGGAGGCAGTTAGGTGGCTCAGTGGATTGAGAGCCAGGCCTAGAGATGGGAGGTCCTGGTTTCAAATTTGACCTCAGATACTTCCTAGCTGTGTGACCCTGGGCAAGTCACTTGACCCACATTGCCTAGCCCTTACCTCTCTTCTCCCAAGATAGAAGGTAAGAGTTAAAAAAAAAATGTTATGGAGGTTGCTGTGGATAGAACACTGGACCTAGAGTCAGAAAGTCCTGAATTCACACATAGTTTGGGGTAATTATTTAGCTGTGTGATTCTGGGCAAGTTTCTTAGCCTCCGTATCCTGTGAAATGGAGATAAGTTGTGAGGATAAAATGAGATAATTGATTTATTTATCTGAGTCAGTTTGATACTATGGAAACTTTCAGGAAGGAACATTGAAATTTTTTTTAAATTGTCACTTGTTTAAGTCACTTTCATTTTCATTTTTATAAGTTATATTGATATGTAAATTATATTTCTTTTGGGAATTTCCCTTTTCTGTATCTAGGGGGTTAAAACTAATTTCTACATACAGTAACCTTTTACATGTCAAATAGTTTATAATACGTTTAAAACTGATTGAAGTGCCTTTGGGAGTTGTAAAGTTTTAAGATTACTTAATTCTAGGAATCAAATCATTCAAAATGAATTTAGTTTCAGAATCACTAAATGGAAGATGTAAAATGCATTTCCTCATACTCCCTCTACATAAGAAGAGCTTATAGTAATGCATTACTATATCAACTATTACATTAACTATTGTAATTCCACAAAGATAACATGAATCATCTTTTATAAATGGCAATATTCTTCCATATATAGAAGTTTAACCTTTCAGCCATAACTATTTTGGTATGTCTCTTAATTATATTTTGTGATTTCTTTTCATTGAGTTTCATTTAAAACAGTTAGACACATTTCTTCATATTCTAGTATTTCTTTTATGACCTTATCCTTACCTTCTGTTCCAGCTATAATCTGTATATTTTGTCTTCTTGTTTTTGTCGCAGTAAAATCAGCTGGCCTCTTTGTGTAAATCAGCCCCCAATTTTAAATTGTTACAAATGGCTAACATTTTGAGTTGGTAGACATGGATTTCAGTTTATTACTAACTTTCCTGAAGCTTTAATAAATTTCTTCTTGTTAGTGGGTCATGGTATAGGAGGGCCTCTAGTTTCTGGTGAGTTAATGGTTTGTTGCTCAACTTTTCATTTCAATTAAAAATTATGTATTTCAGAGAAATATCAGTTTGCAATATAAAGACGTGTATGTAGATAAACCTAATTCTCCATCTATACTTAAATATCCATATTTTTATATATGCATTTATTTGTGTAGATAGAAATATACAAATACTATATGTATGCATTTGCATATATGTATCTGACTGTATTATAAGTTTATGTGTGTAATCCATTTCATATTTTAAATTTCTGTCTTAATTCTAATAAGATGTTTAGAATGCACATTTTTTTCCTTAGCATCAGAGGCCCTCATTCTTTAGACAGATATTTATTTTTAGAGGTAAAAAAGTAAGCAAATATAAATTATTGGATTCCTCTTTTTTATCACAATTTGTGTTGAATTCTAGTAAAACCTCACCTGGGATAAAATGTGGAAGATATGTTTGTAATGTCTTGAAGCTTTAATATATATGTTGGTAAGATTTGCTTTGTTGAGATATATTCCTTAGTTTGAATTTCTATTAGTTATTTTTCTCTATGTTTTCAAAATAAAATGCTTAATGCAAATTTAATTCTCTCAGGTGAATTGAATGAAAAAATGTTGGTTTAATATTATAGAATCAATTCAAGTATTGTACAGATTTAGCATTATCAGCTCTCTCTGAAAAATACTTTTATTCTGTTTAATTTATCCTTTTGATTTCATTAAAACTTAACCTTATGATTATTTCTGAACCACCTAAATCATTTGGGTATGTAATGGTTCTCTCTTTGCTCAGTTGGTCGATGGTTTCATGTTTGTTGACTAATCATTTCTGTTCAATTTCTAGATATAGCTTGTCAAATTTTACTTGGTTTTCCACCTTCTCCCCCTATACTTATCACTTGATATGAACAGTTAAAATGTCACAGGAGTCTTTTGCTAATTTATCATTGCTGGAGAACTCTTTGTGGAGGAATCTGATGGCCTTACTTGGCTCTACTCATTTAGATGCTTTTGTGTTCTCAGTATTATTTTCCTTCATTCTTTGTCTGTAAAGATAATGGTCTTTTTTGGAATATCATGTGGTTTTTAAACTCTTACCCTCTATCTTACTATTGTTAAGGGTGAAAATTATGGTTGAGACTGAAAAAAATCTAAATTTAAATGGTCGCCAAGGAAAATCCCAAATAATAAAATACCCAAGTCAGCTGCCAAATTTTTATGGTGATTTAATTACAACAGGAGGAAGAAAATATTAGAGGGAGAGAGAGAAATGGAGAGAAGGAAATTAGTTTAACTCAGAACCACTCTGGCTCAGGCTGAGCCAAAGCGGACATTAAGGCCTTGGCCAAGGCTTCAGTCCTTATCACTCATGTGACTGGTTTGAAGGAAAGCTGTCTACGGGGCTCCCCTAAGCTCAAGCTCCAGGATAGAGCTGCACTCTAGCCCTCTCCACAGGAAGTCCTGAGAACTCCAGAGGCTGTTTTCTACCTCACTTCCTGTGTCTCACATGTGCCAATGGTGGCTCAAGCTTGACTTAGGACCATCTAGAGGTCTGCCCTTTTTTTGCACATGTCTGTTGAAGGCCATTTTCTCAAGTAATTAAATCTTGAGTTTGATGCAGCCCTTCCTAATCTTGTTAAACTAAGAAGGAAGGAGAAATGTAGTTTCCAAGACCTGATTCTGTTATTCCAAGTATCTCTATTGTTATTGATCAGGAAATAGCTAAATCAGATCTTCTAAAGAATGGTCTGATTAGGGTGGAGTAGTTTTGAAATTCATAGTATAAATTTGTAAGACAGATGAGTGGCAAGGAGTAGGCTTTTGAAGTTAAGTGAAGTGCCCAGGATCATACAACTAGGAAATGCCTGAGGCCAAATTTGAACCCATGTCCTCGACTCCAGGCCTGGTACTCTGTGTGGTCTACCTGCCCTCTAGAATATCATCTATGAAAGCTTCCATATTTCCTTCTCAAGTCTTAATCATGGATGCTTTCCATAAACATGTAGATTATTATCCAAAAGATTTTGTAAAGAAGGGAAAATATTTCTAAACTATTCTTCAGAATGGTGAGTTCACACCTCTACCAGTAGTGCATTAACATCATAGATTTTTCACATCCCTTCTAGCATTTGGCCTTTTCTTTTGCTGTCCTGTTAGCCAATCTCATAGGTGTGAAATATTATCTAATTTGCATTTTTCACTTAATAGTGATTTTGAGCTTTTTCCTTGTGATTATTGTTTGCTTTGATTTCTTCTGAGAATTGTTCATATCCTTTGACCATTTATCAATTGGAGAATGGCTCATATTTTACAAGTTTTACTCAGTTCTTGTATATTTGAGAAATTAGACTTTTATCAGAGAAAAGTGTAATAAAATTTTCCCCTAGTTTACTGTTTTCCTTCTAATTTTGGCTGCATTAATTTTGTTTGTGCAAAATCTTTAAAATTTCATGTAAAGAATTTAATAATTTTATTTCTTATGATCCTCTCTATCACTTGTTTATCCATATCCTTATCCTTATCCATAAATATCCATATCCTTATCCATATCCATATCCTTATCCATAAATATGATATTTATAATTTTCCATGTTAACCCTAATTTGCTTCTTTTTAAAAATCCTAACCTTCTGTCTTGGAATCAATACTATGTATTGGTTTTAAGACAAAAAAATGGTAAGGACTAGGCAATGAGGAATATATACAGTTAGGAAGTATCTGCAGTCAAATCTGAACCCAGGTCTTCCTGTCTCTAGGCCTCTTTATATCACCTGAAAGTCATAGATACTCTGATCAAGATATTGATCTAAGATAATTCTGAAGGACTCCTGATGAATAATAATTATCCATCTTTAGAAAGAGAACTGATGAAAACTGATAGCAGCTTGAAGCATACTTTTTAAAACTTTTATTTTCCTTTTCTATTTTTTGTGCATATGCATGTTTTCTTTTGCAACATGACTAAAATATAAATATACTTTGCATGACTTTTCATGTCTCATTGATACATTGATACATTGCTTTCCTTTTCTTATGGTAGGTGAGGGGTGGGAGGGAGAGAATTTAGGACTGAAAATTTAAAAAAGATTGTTTGAATTTTTTTTTACATGTGATTAGGAAATATTTAACTAAACTATATTAAAAAACAAAGGAAGTAAAATAGGCATCATAGTAAGTAGTTATTAATATTTTTTCAATGATCATTTTTGAGTAAAAATAATTCCTAGGATTTTTTATCTTATCCCCTCCCCCTAACTTTTAACAAATCTTCTACTCTTTCAGAATTCATTATTCAAAGGCCCTGAAAATTGTCTTTTCCAAAGACATCTTATTTAGCATCTCTTCCCACCCTTTTTTGGCCCCCATTAATGCCATTTCCTATCTATGTCATATAGACTACTTCACGTGTAAAATGAGAGGGTTGTACTATTTGACCTTAGAGGTGTCATCTAGCTCTAGATCTTGATATCATTAACCTATGATATAAAAGATTATGAATCCAAATTTGTCTTCCACTGTTGTTATTAATGGAAAAAATTGTTTTAAAATTTCTGACACATCTTTTGTTTTTTGATTGTTGTTCTGCTTTGTAAAGATAATTTTTAGTGTCTTGATTTAAATAAAAAATAAATGGTCACCTTGGGAAAAATTCCCAAATATGATATACCCAAGTCAGCTGGGTTTTATGGAGATTGTAATTAATATGAATGAGAGAGAGACAGAGAGAGACTAGTCAGTCCTTAATCACTCACCACAAGATTTTGTCCCAGGCAAAACTCTAGTGTTCAGGGAGACCCTCTAGTTCAGCTCCTGAGCTCAACTAAGTTCAGCCACTGAGAGACTCCAATTCAGCTTCCTAAGCTGAACTCAGTGCAGAGGCCTCTTACCTCTTTGTAAAGAGAATTTTCTCCTATGTCACCTACCCTAAATTTTCACATCTACCAATCCTAGTAGATGTTTTCCAAAGGACTGACCATTCTTAATTCACATCTTGTTATCACCTTCTCTGGGTAGACTAAAACTTCTGAGTATTTCACACCTCTTATGCTAAGGTTGTCTCTTGCAAGTTGCCTGACCTTTTAGTGATTAATTTGACCTTCATAGGTACTTAGCACCCTTTTGTATTAGATCTAAAAATAGACCTAGCTTAAGGGATTTTCCCTTACTATAAGTATGAGTTAAGTACTTTTTCATTGTTCAGTAAGGAGTTTACAACTTTATCTTCCCCTAAAGTATGGCTAAGTATGGGTGGAGTAATTTTAAAGTTCCCAAAACATTCCTGATCAAGTACCTCCATTGTTTAAATGGGGAATTGCTTAACCAAATCTTCTAAGGTTAGAGTCTGAGAAATTTTAAGATTCACATCTTCTCCTTTCATCCACAAATAACTTACAGAATAATCTGGCTTGAATCTCTGGATAAACTTTTTGGATTGTGTCTTTGGGCCATTAAACTCTAATAAATTAGCCTTCATTTTATCTTGCTCAGAATTGGATCACCAAATCATCTATCTTTTCCCAATATCATATGCTTGTAATGTTTCTACCTCTTCCAACTCTAACTCTACTCTTTATGTGTTTTCTTTCTTTGCTACTAGAATATAAGCTTCTTTAGGGCAGGGATTGTCTTACATCTTGTTTTTATATCTCTAATTCAGAATATAATGCCTAATCTAACTTACAAAAAGTTGTAAACTTTTTTCTTATGTTTATTGTTCTTTTATAGGGTACTCAGTTTAATATTTATATATGTGTTAATACATATTTATACATTAATATTTAATGCATATTTTAATATAAACATTTTTCTCTTTTGGGGGAGCGATATTTTGCACTTTTCATATCCCTTATCTTCCAATTGTCTCTTGAAGGAAATATGCTATCAGTAGTTCTCGTGTGTGTGTGTGTGTGTGTGTGTGTGTGTGTGTGTGTGTATCTATATATTCTGCAAGCCTTTGGCCTTTTTTTATCTTCTTCCTGCTGATGCATATTTCTAACTACTTTTTTTGCTGTCTACCTAATGCCTATTTTGGCATTGAAGTATCTGAATGTTAAAGTATAGGTTGATATAATTCAGAGAATCTTGCCATCACTAAGCAGGAGGATCTTTCCTCATCATCTGTAGTTGCTGGCATTAAATAAATCGTAATTTTCTTCTGGATGATCTTTTATAAAGGATAATAACAGAATTCTACATTAGGAGATGACTAAATAGTCACAAGTGATACTATTTCTCCAAATAACTACTTTGACTGGTTAAGGGAAAACTTTTTAGAGATTCTTAATTGACTGATTGACTTTTTTAATAATAAAATAATTAAAGGATTAACTTTAGCTTCAGGATCAATATTTTATGAATTATTGATATAATATGGACAAGAATCCTAAAGGTTGAGAAGACATTCAGGGATTGATACCTGAATAACTATAGATATTGCCTGTAATAGAGAAGCTATAATTATCTCTGTTATAGTAGGTTAGGGGTGAATGTTGATGCCAATGATTTTGTTCATATAATTTTACATATTATTCTTTACAGTTCATACATGCTTACTATTTACATTTTACTGTTGAGTTTTACAACTTAATACATGTATTGTTATGCATGGTCCTAGAGGTAGTTTTCCTGTTTTCCTTTAAGACCTGGCTGAAATCTCACTTTTAGGGGACTTTTCCAGATACTTCCATTTGTTAAAGGCTTATTCTCCTTTAAGGTCATTGCCTGTCTGGTATATGTCTCCCATTAGAATATGAGATTCTTATGGTCAGACACTATGGACGAGTACTCCAAGTGCCTTGCAGAAACTCTTTTGCATTCAGCACTTAAAAAATGTTATTTTGGCTTTCTGGACAATAGCTATAAGTTGTAGAAAGAACTATTTAGGCTTCACATAAGGAAAAATTTTGTTAACAATCAGAGTGCTTGAAATGTAGAATAAGATTCCATTGATTCCTTCTCATTAGAAGTGTTCTACCAGCCTTGTTGTGTAAGTATTGAAATAGTTTATACTGGTCAAGTATAAGAGGGACCAAGTGTCCTTTGAGGATCTTTCTTGCTCTTATTTATATATTGAGAAAATTTCAGTAAGTTCTTTTTTAGTTGAATATCTCTTATATCATCTTTTTTTGCATACATTTGGCAAATTCTCAATGTTACCACTAAAATTACTTTTTTTTATAATGATTTGTTTATAAGATTCTCATGAATTTTCTTTTAAAATAAGTAAGAATTTAAAAAGATAGTTTTGTATCAAATTGTGAGATAATTAAACCAAGCTAGGGTAATAATTTTACTTTTTTAATAAATTGTACCAGTTTTTTTCAATCAACTAAAGAATTGATATGGATAGAGGCCTGGTCTTAGGGTCAGAAAGACCCATTTTCAAACCCTATTTCTGATACATCACAAGCAACTTTCTAAGACTAAAAGTTATGGAGCATTTGCCAATATGAATTTACATGGAGATTTTCTTCTTCTGGTGTTTACCATGCCAGCGAACTAATAGGGCCAGAAGAAGAAAAAAATAAAATCTTCTATATTGATATTTAAATAAAGGCTGTTTATATAGCCCTCCCCCCCTCCCCCCAGTGTATCTGATTGTCTAGTATAACTTAATTTGAGAATGAAGGAAAGGCTGATTAATTTTTGTTGTTGTTGTAATTTTATATTTATTAAGCACAGTGCCAGGCACATTATTAGGTGCTTAATAAATGTTTATTGATTGAATAAATTTAAAAAATATTTAAAGTTATGTTTTGTAATTTAAAATTTTTGTTAACCCATCTGTACTCATTCTTATTAGTAATAATAAAAGCATGCTGACCTACTAGATTGGTGTGAGGAAAGCATTTTGTACATCTTAAAACACTTAAAGATCATCAGATGTAATGAATTGAAAGCTAGTCTCAGAAGTAGAAAGTAGCCTCATGTCCTTCACCTGGTGATTTGACCCTCTGCAAGTACATAACCTCTCTAATGCCAGTGTCTCAAAGCATGGTCAGCAGGCATTAAAACTATTTGAATAATAATACTAAGATGTTATCTGTTTATTAATATAACCTTTTCTAATAAGTATCTGAGGCCAGATTTTCTTTATTTACTTTACATTGAATGCATAGCAGATATTAGAATCCAGCTGTGCTCAATTAAGTTAAATATTAAAGAGGTTTGTGAAAATATGCCATGCTTACTAATTTTTTTGCTTTGATATGGTTATTTTTCATAAAAATGGATAAGCTTAACATGCTAATAGCTTTATTGTCTTAAATTTATTGTCTTAAATTGAATTTATTTTAAAAATTGATCCAATTTAAATATGATAAATATTTATATTTAATAAATATAAATAAATAATATTACATATAAATAAATAAATTTTTAACAGCTTGCTCTCGGGAAAATTTCTATTCAAGGAAACTCTTTTAAGGATAAGCTACATTATTAACCTTTTTTCTCTCACTTTGTAATGATTTGATAATGAACAAAACAATAAATTAAGCCTTGATTGTTACATTTTTCTATTTTCTGAGTTGTAAAGGCTCACCCTAAAAATTTAACAAAAAGCTCTAAAAATACCTCTAGGATATCTTAATCTAAATTAAACAAAAAAATCTCCGAGGTCCTCAATAATTTTTAATTATGCAAAGAGTTCCTAACATTAAAAAGTTTAAGAAATGGTGCTCTAGGCAACTCTAAGACTATCATTTTCAGAGAGGGTGCCAGCCTTTATTTTTAGACATTTTCCCCATATGTCCATTCCCTATATCAGTGTGATGTCTCTGTCCATAAAGCACTATGTAAATATTATTTCTTACAATGTTTGTATTTCTTGTTATTATATCCTAGTTTTAGAAATGAATGTATAGTAAGCAAAATGTAATTCTTATTATTGCTCATTTTGACCTAATCCAGTAAAACTTTGACTTGCAAGTTTTATTTTCAGTAGCAAATGCATATGCCGTGCTACTTTAATACAACACCCATAAATAATTAGTGTTTTTCTATAGATTAATTTCTAAATGATTTATTTTCCTTATTCATATATAGATATATATGAATGCCTGTGTGTATGTGTGTATATATATATATATATATATATTTTTTTTATAGTATCTGAACTTTACTGTGTATTTTTTTTAGGTTCGTATTGAAACGGCTACAACTCTCAAGTTAAATATCCTTTATTATGATAATCTACAAGAATTTATTGTTTTTGCACAGGGTTCCAGGCATGTGATAAATACTGGAAAACATTGCATTTGTCCCCCAAAAAGTCAGTGTATTTCGTTTTTTAATCCTTTGCTTTCTGTCTTAAAATCAATACTGTACATTGGTTCCAAGGCAGAAGAATGATAAATGGCATTGAGCATTAAGTGACTTGCCCAGGGTCTCACATCTAGAGAGTGTCTGAGGTCAGATAGGAATCCAGGACCTCCCACTTCCCAGTCCAGGTTCTCTATCCACTGAGCCCCTCAGTGCATTTTTACACTTTAATCACCATAGATTTTTGTGATACCCTATATAAAAGATAGAGGTTGGGAGGGGGATGAGGAGGGACAGTGTTCAAAGGTGGTGGCATTTGAACTAAGTTTTGAGGAGAATTAAGAATTCTGAGTCAGAGTTAGACAAAGTTGGTTTTCAAAATAGAATGTAACTTGTGCTGAAACTCACAGGGGCGGGGGGGACTTGTAGTATATTCTACAAGGAAATTAAATAACCTCATTTGGCACTAATGTAGATTGTGTGAAGAGAAGTAAAATGTAATTAGTTTGGAAATGTAGACTTGGAATTATTATACCTTGGAAGAGCTTTAAAACTCCTGTAAATGCTAATATTCATGACCAGGTTAATGTACTTCAAAATAAACTA
This sequence comes from Monodelphis domestica, assembly GCF_027887165.1. Classification (NCBI taxonomy): domain Eukaryota; kingdom Metazoa; phylum Chordata; class Mammalia; order Didelphimorphia; family Didelphidae; genus Monodelphis; species Monodelphis domestica. The sequence goes on along the minus strand of NC_077229.1, from coordinate 504,561,316 downwards.
TAAAATAAATAAATAATTTAAATTTAATTATTGAAATTAAATGAAAATAAATTATTAAAATAAACTATAAAATGTTAGATATATAATTAATTATTATAAAATGTAATACATTATGTTCCACAACTATTTTATATAGACAGCACATTTTTATGGACAATAATATTATTGCATGTGAATTATGTTAACTTTGTATATATTTTTTATAATCATAGTATATTGACTTCAGTCTTCCTTAACTCCTGTTCACCTGTTGATGATTTTGAATTTAGAACAGATCAATTTCTGCCGGTAAGATTATTCATTTATCTTCCATGGGACATTCAACCTACAACTTTTTTTTGGTAAAGCATAAGCATCATCTGTATATAGAGATATCTTTTCTCAAAGTTGACAATATCCCTCTGAATTTTTTTCTTATTTAGTATTTGACTTAATACTTTGTAGCTAATTCTTTTTTTTATATTATAGTTCATTTCTACTGATCTCTTTATTTACTATTAATTAGTACAAATAAATGTAAAATCTCTCTTCTTTTTCACCTCAACCAGAACATTTTGTTTTTCTTTTTCTACTTAAGATAATGTAAACTGTTTTCTATTTCACCTTAAGATGGTTATACGAAAAAAGAAAATGGTGAAACAATAAAAACATAACAAAATATACTAATACAATATGCAAAATAAATAATACGGGTGTATAGAGATAGATGTTAACAATATTTGCTACTTTTTTTTTTTTTTGAGGTTTGCAGTTCCCTCCAAATTAGTATTTATTGTCTAGGGCTTTTTTCCCAGTTCTACTACTTAAACCCCATTTTGGACAGATAATTTCTTTTTTTTCTGGATCTTGGTTTTCTCATTTTATAAAGTAAGGAGGTTGGGCTAGTAGATCTCCTCAAAATAACTAAATATCTTTCTAGTGTGATTTGGTCCAGGTAACACTGAATATTTTTCTATTGTGTAATAATATCTTCTTGTAATGTGTTAAAGTGTAGTTGACTTGGGGATAAAAGTTAGTATGTATTAGAACCCAGCTGGCATTTTAAAGATTTCTATCTCTGTGTATAGAATTTACTTTACATATGTACATGCGTTAAACTTGTTCTTATCAATATAAGTGCTATTCTGAAAACACCGTGTTGAATTCTTACTGTGGGCAGAGCTGGTAACTAAAGAAATAAATGAATGTTCAAAAAAATTGTTATAAGTACACTCATATAAACATATTAAAGTTTAAAAATAGAGATATTGAAACTTCTGTATACTGAAGTAGTTGATGTTTTATAATGTAGTTGGACTTAAATTTTGATTGTTATTGTGAAAATTATGAATTTTGTATAATTTTGAAGGGAATTAAACTGTCATTAATTTTGTTTTTATAACATTTTCAATGATATATTGAGCTCAAGTGCTTTATAAAATTTAATTCTCTTCCTCTTCATAATTAAGGTTATATGGATGATCTGTGGTATCACATTTTACCTTATAGGTACAAAAGTGAACATTTTGGGTTGGGGTTAGAACACTAAAAATTGTTTAATGGAAGAATATTTGTAAGTATTTTCTCTGATCCAACATTTATATGCACCAGTTCAAAAGACTATGTGCACATACATACACACATACATGCACATATTTTTATATATATCATATACATATATATACACACACACACACACACACATATATTTTAGGCTTGTATCTAAATCCTGTAACTTTTTTCTCTTTTTTTTCTCCCTGTAGTATTTGGAAACTATGTTCACACTACTTTTTCAACTACTTCAGCAAGTTACAGAATGTGATACAAAGATGCATGTTTTACATGTCCTATCTTGCGTTATTGAAAGAGTTAACATGCAGGTAATTGTTAAAATATATATTTTAACAGTGTTACGGAATGGAGAAGACATTTAGATGCTTTGAATAACATTTTCGTCCTGACATTTTTTAAAGTAAAATCATGTATGTTTGGACCCTCTTAATTTAAAAATTAGATAGTTGCATAGGGACTTTTGAATTTATCTTTATTACCAATTGTGGAAAGCACATTGATTCAGAAAATAGTATCCAGTATTTTTCTATTAAATGTTAGCCTCTTATCACTACTAAAATAGAACATGAATGTCTAATAGAGCAAGAAAAAATCAATATCTGTTGAGTTCAATAGCCTTTATTACTTCATCAAAAAAAGTTGGTGATTCTCTTCAACTGCTTTAAATGTTTTCATCAATGTCTTTTAGGTCTTTATAATGTATGAGAGTAATTTTAATTAAAAGTGTAAACTTTTTAGAGCAGGGATACATTGTATGATCAATTCATGGTAACGAAAATGATAGCAATTTATATATCTTAATCTTCATTTAAAAGGTCGTTCCCTCTTTCTATCCATTTCACTTTTTTTCCCTCCTTAAAACATAGATTCGCCCTTATGTAGGATGTTTGGTTCAGTATTTGCCCCTACTTTGGAAGCAAAGTGAAGAACATAATATGCTGCGATGTGCAATTTTGACTACTCTTATTCATCTTGTTCAGGTAAATCACTCATATATCTGTTTTCTTAATAGAATTTAATATTATTTGAACCAGCTGAAAAATTATTTGACATATTAGTGTGTTAGAGCCCATAGGAGGGAGAAGAGCCCCAAAGGCTCAGACCAGGGGCCACGAGTCCCTTAGGTAGGAGCAAGAAATAAAGACCAGAAAGATTATAATCTTTGGGGTCAGAAGGGCTGCAGAGCTGATAACTATTTCCAGCAAAGTTTACGGAATAAGGGATGGGTTTATAAAGGAAAAAGCATAGGAATGAAGGAGCGGGGGGGGGGGGGGAGGGGGGGGAAAGGGGAGTGTCTAGTACATGTCGGGTTCAGCAAGTTCATGGTTAAATGGGTAGTACAAAAACATATTTCTTCACAAGATTGTTTTTCCAGGCCATCTGTGCCACTTCCTAAGATATTTAGTCTACTGGGATAGGGGAGATATTCACATTCCAATCTTTGTCCTTCGACTTAGAATATTATTGTTTGGACCTTTGCCTAATTTCTTGGGCCCCAAACTTGATTTGTCTCTGTCATTAGTGTTGTCAGTTGATATTTTTGTTATATGACACATGACTTTTCCAAGATAATTTCATCTCGTTTTTTGCCTTCACAGTTTCATATCACCTCATTAGAAACGTTCCTGATTTTAGGCTTGAAGTTACTTGTTGACCTCATGCCTAAAGTCAGGGACGTTTCATCAGAGTTATGATCACAGGAACTAAATTTAAATTTCATTGCTTTGGACTTTTATTCAGATTCATCATAGTTTCTATTCCAGCTCTATTTCCCTTCTCTTATCCAATATATAATTATAAATTTTCTACTTCCTTTGATTGTGTCTGTGGGAAGGAGGAGGCAAAGATGATTGAGGTTTTTTAATCACACCAGAGGACTAGGAAAATCACTGTAGAAATTGGAAGTTCAGAAGACTGATTTTTGGAGAGGCAGAAAGCAAAATGAGGAATTTGGACTTAGATATGTTGTGTTTGCGGTGATATCTAACTGCAAGTGTGGATTTAGGACTCTGGAGAAATAGTAGAGGTAGAAAAGTGGCTTTGTAATGGTTAGAACTGAAACTGGAACCAGATAATATTTATGATGAGAATCACTCGAATTGAAAGAGAATAAATAGAAACAATATTAGAAGACTGTAGGTATAGCTTAAGCTATATGTGATACATGAAATTTAACTACATAGAACTATATTTAAGGGCCAAGAGAAGAAATAAAAGGAGGCAAAAGGAAATTTCATATGAGTTATTCTTTAGCCAGTTTCATTTAATTCTAGTTATCCCCCCAGTATGTTACTTATTGTATAGGACAAACATCTTTTTCTCTGAGCATTTCTCTGTACCTTCATTAATCATTTTGATAACCAGACAGGAAAGCAACCTTTTCAAAGGATTCTCTGAAGACCTTTTTCAAAGATCTTCATCTCTGGGAGTAGAGGAAACTTCTAACAGTTGCTCTGGTTTATACATATTTAAAGATAGAATCTATTCCCACAGGATGAAAATGACAAAAAAGAAGGCTTATACTAAGTTAAAAAAAAATCCTTTCAATGTTTTTTATACTTTTTTGTTTGTTGAATGCAGAAACAAGTGATAATCCACACATATATAATCCTTTGAGATTTATAAAATATCTTCTTCTAACATCCATCTGAGGAAAATGGTACGAACATTATTCCCTTATGTCACTTGGTCATGGTTACACAGTTAGGATGTGTCAGAACATTGGGAAATGAACCTAATTAAATAAGGAGTTGCACCCCTTCTGGATCTAGGATCTGGATCTGGATCCTGTGATTTTGTGATATTGTAAACTGACCCCCCCTCCCCCCCAAAAAAGAAGTTATTTATGTAGCACTTAAATATTTTCAAAGAGATTGAGAAAAATAATTTTATTTATTCTGGGTCACATACAGGGAAATAATGGGTTTCAGAGTGAAACTGATACATTCTTATTATAAGTTCATTGATCTTTTTCATTTATGTTGCCAAAATCCTAGCTATTGTACTTTGTATAGCATCAGCAAAAAAAAAGGAAATTGTGATTGCCATTCCTGACTTTGATTTATGAAATCCTCCTCCCCTATTATCTTTTGAATAATTTAAAATTTAATTTACTGACTTCTTTCATAGGATTTTACGTCCTGACAATCTCTTGGTATTTCAGGTGCTATTTTTTTTCCTCCATTTTATCATGGTATTTTGCTCAGTGGATATACATAGAAAAAAATTTTCCCTCTTCTGTTTTTGTTTTAAAAGCCCCTTTAATTCAGTTTGGAAGACTCTAGGCAAACCCACCTTAATCATTCTTGGTTAGCTGAACTTCATCCCTTGTGATACATATGCCTTTTTTCTTTTTTAAAGCCCTGGTCTAGAAATATACATTCTATTCACTAATACCATCTTTTTTAGTTAAGTGCTCACATCTCAAATCAGTTTTTCCATTTTTCATCGCTTTGCTTTCCATGAGCAAAGGGAAATAATCTTCTCTTTGGTTCTTTATTTTCATGTATATCACCTTGTCATACTTACCATTACTTTTTAGTTTCCATCTGGCAGCATCATTTGTGCCTAGGTGAATCCCCAGAAGTTAGTAGTTCTAGCAAACACCAGACTTCCCTCAGGATAAGCTACTTACTCACTTTAAATCTCACCATTATGCTGATTAACTTGCATTCACTGTTCATGGCCTCTTATGTGTTCTCAGAGGATTGGAGGATGAAACAATAAACTGGTCATAGAGCCTTCTTTCAGGGTCATCTAGGATTCACACCTCTGCTTTTCTTACCCTTTTTGAAAAATACCATGTTTGACTTTCTCTCTCTCAGTGGTTAGAGTACTGGGCCTGCAGTCAGAAGATTTCATCTTGCTGAGTTCAAATCTAGCTTCAGACACTTAACTGTGTGGTTCTGGGCAGATCATGTAACCCTGTTTGACTCAGTTTCCTCATTTGTCAAATGATCTGAAGAAGGAAATGGCAAACCACTCAGTACTTTTTCCAAGAAAACCCCAAATGAGGTAGGAAGAGTCAGACATGATTGAAAATGACAGAGCAACAACATAAAAGTCTTTTTTTTTAGATAGAGCTTAAATCATAACTTTTCCAGGTTAACTTCATTTTCCACTAGCAGCTCTACTTGGTTTTTCCTCCCAGGAATATTGTTGTTCTCCCCACTGCCACCCCTAAACCCTTGCTTTTCAGCTTCCTTTTGTGTGTTATTTTCCTCCATTAGATTATTTTCTTAGGTATACCCCCTGCTATAAGCATAGGGCAGAACACAGAGTGGGTAATTATTAATTTTTATTTAACTGAACTACTAGTCACCTAAAAGTTTGAATGTCTCAAACTTATTATCCTCAGAGGACAAACCACTGCTGCCTCTTCATAGCTACCTACTTTCTTGAGAAAGCCTCAGGTTTTATTTTTACCTCAAACTGTAACTTTACTTCTCTGTGAGACATTCTTCCACTCTTCTAGTTCCACTTCAGATTCTGTTCTTCTCTATTCTTCTATTCTCATCCATTAAGCTCCTCTTCCATTTTTTTAAAGGAACAGGTTCATTTTAATTAATATTTTGGGTCTTTGCTCAAGCCCCTTCATCTTCTCTACTCAGAGGAAGACCAGCCTATATTTGGAATAAAGATAAGAGATAGTACTTGGCTGTGCCAGAATGCAAAGCTCTCATCACTCAATGCACGTCACTATTGATGGTTTTTTAAATCTCTTCATGAATAGTAAGTTCAGTAGGGGACTTTACAGATCATAATCACTTCTTATCAACTACAGAGCTATTTCCAACTTTCTTTCATTTGTCTAAAAAACTTCACACTCAACCATGCTTTATTCTCCTTTTCTTGTTTTTATCAGTTTATTTTACTTAGTAAATTACCTTATTCATTTGTTTTACTTTGCCTTACCACCTATCTTTTGTGATATGGAAATCACTTTAAAAGACTGATATATATTAATTTAAGGTCGCCAAGGAATTCACCTATGTAATTCCTAAATGAAAACTCAAGTCAGCAGTCAACCTTTTATGGAGTTTTTAATTACAATCAGTAGGAAGAAAAGTATGAGAGAGAGCGAGAGAGAGAGAGAGAGAGAGAGAGAGAGAGAGAGAGAGAGAGAGAGAATTCCTCCACTTTGTTATTCCTTTCAGCACAATAGTATTCCATCAACAAGATATACCACAATTTGTTCAAACATTCCCCAATTGAAGGGCATCCCCATAGTTTCCAATTTTTGGCCACCACAAAAAGCGCAGCTATGAATATTCTTGTACAAGTCTTTTTCTCCATTATCTCTTTGGGGTACAGACCCAGCAGTGCTATGGCTGGATCAAAGAGCAGACAGTCTTTTAGTGCCCTTTGGGCATAGTTCCAAATTGCCCTTCTGAATGGTTGGATCAGTTCACAACTCCACCAGCAATACATTAATGTCCGAACTTTGCCACATCCCTTCCAGCATTCATTACTTTCCTTTGCTGTCATGTTAGCCAATCTGCTAGGTGTGAGGTGATACCTCAGAGTTGTTTTGATTTGCATTTCTCTGATTATAAGAGATTTAGAACACTTTTTCATGTGCTTATTAATAGTTTTGATTTCTTTAACTAAAAATTGCCTATTCATGTCCCTTGCCCATTTATCAATTGAAGAATGGCTTGATTTTTTGTACAACTGGTTTAGGTCTTTATAAATTTGAGTAATTAGACCTCTGTCAAAGGTTTTTGTAATGAAGATTGTTTCCTAATTTGTTGCTTCCCTTCTAATTTTGGATGCATTAGTTTTGTTTATACAAAAACTTTTTAATTTGATGCAATCAGAATTATTGATTTTACATTTTGTAATTTTATAGCTCTTGCTTGGTTTTTAAGTCTTTCCTTTCCCAAAGATCTGACAAGTATACTATTCTGTGTTCACCTAATTTGCTTATAGTTTCCTTCTTTATATTCAGGTCATTCACCCATTCTGAGTTTTTCTTGGTGTAGGATGTGAGATATTGATGCAAACCTAACCTCTCCCATACTGTTCTCCAATTTTCCTCATGTTTGATTCTTATGGACAGCATATGGTAGGGTTTTGGATTCTAATTTGTTCTGCTATTTGCTTGCGTTTTATGGGTGAGTTCACTCTATTCACATTCAAAGTTATGATGACTAGCTGTGTATTTCCCAGCATTTTGATTTCTACTCCTGATCCTGCCTTTTCTTCTTTCATTATCTCCTTCTACACCAATGTTTGTTTTTAATCAATCCCCCTAGTACCCACCCATATTTTACTTCCCTTTCTACCCCACTCCCTTTTTATTTCCCCCCCTTATTTTCCCTGCAGTCTTTCTAAAACTACCCCACCTCATCCTCTCCCTCCCTTGTACTGCTTCCCTCCCCACCAGTCCATTTGTTACCCTTCTACTCCCCTATAGTGCACAAATTTATTCTCTACCCCAATGGATTGGATTGTTCTTCCCTCTTTGGGTCAATTTCAATACTTGTAGTGTTGAATATTTCCTATCTCCAACCTCTTTACCCTTCCAGTGTATTGATACTTCCCCCCCTTCCACCATGAACTTCTTTGTGACATATAAATTTACCCCCTTTTGTTTATCTTCCCATTTCTTTTAGTATTAATCTCTTTTTTTAGCTCTAGTTGTATGTATATACATATACACACACATGTATATGCATTTATGAATACATATATCTATATACCTATTTATGTCTTGTCAGTTTGTCACAGTTCCCTCTAAGTGTAATTCTTCTAGCTGCCCAGCTGATAATAACAATTTTTAAGAGTTACCAATGACCTCTTTTCTTATAGGGATACATAACATTTTACTTATTGAGTCTCTTAAAAAAAAGGTTTATTTTGTTTTGTTTCTCTTTTTTCCTCTTTTTTAATTACCTTTTGATGATTCTCATGAATTCTGTGCTTAGGCATTAAATTTTCTGTTCAGGTCTGGTCTTTACAAATTCTTGAATGATCATACTCTCTCCTATAAGAATATAGTCAGTTTTGCTGGGTAGTTGATATTTGCTTGTAGATCTAATTCTCTTGCTTCAGGAATATCATATTCCATGGCTTTCTATCCTTTAGGGTGGACGCAACCAGATCCTGCATTATCCTCACTGTGGTTTCGTGGTATCTGAATGACTTCTTCTTGGCAGGTTTTAACATATTTTCTTTGGTCTGGTAGTTCTTGAATTTGGCTATAACATTCCTTGGTGTTGTCATTTGGGGATTAAGTACAGGAGGTGATCTGTGAATTCTTCCAATGTCCACTGTTCTCTCTTGTTCCAGAATACCGGGGCAGTTTTCTTGAATAATTTCTGTAGTATTTTGTCCAGGCTTTTTCTTTTGTTATGGTCTTCTGGTAGACCAATGATTCTTAAATTGTCTCTCCTGGAACGATTTTCTAAATTCTCTATTTTGTGAATGAGATGCTTCATATTTTCCTCAAGTTTTTCATTGTTTTGTTTTTGTTTTATAGTGTCCTGCTGCCTTGTGAGGTCAATTAATTCTAGTTTTTGTATTCTGGTTCTGAAAGACTGGATTTCATCCCTGGCTTTTTGGTCATCCTACTCCTTCTGGTCTGATTTATTTTGGAGGTCATCTTTTATCCTCTTTGCCCTTTCATCTCCTTTTCCTTATTTTCAAGCTGCTTCATTTTGGCTTTCAAGATACTATTTTCTGTCTCCAGATGACTTACCTTAGTTTTTAAGTTCTTTTCCCAATTATCTTCAGCCTCTCTTAATTGTGTTTTGAATTGCATTTTGAGTTCTTCCAAAGCCTGTATCCAGTTCGCTGGGATTTGTCTTTTACTGCTTGCCTCTTCTGTTCTGTTTGCTCTTAGATCGTTGCCTGTACAGAATCTGTCGATTGTAATTTCTTTTTTCTTTTTCTGTTATTTGCTCATGTTTACCTCTTCTTTGCTCCCTGCATTTGTATGTGCTCTTGCTCCTCTCATCTTTTTGGTTTTGGGGCTTTCTGTCATTCTCCCCTCTTGGAGCTTTGTCAGGAGGTCTCCAAGTGAAGTCTATGGTGGATGGGAGTTGGAGTTTGAGCTTCCCTGTCCTCTAGAGGCTTTTGATTAGATTAATGTCCAGCATTTTGTGGGGGAGGGGTGTTGGAGCTTCGGCTTTCCTGACCTCTGAAGACTTTTCTTGGGATTAAGTTTAGGTGGGTTGGGCTTGATGTGCTCTGAGGCCAAAACTTCCTGGAAGACTGGATGGTCTTCTCAGCTCTGACCAGACAGCCTGATCTATGCTCCCTCTCCAGCTCCTTCCCTGCCTCCTATATCCAATGCTCTGAGTGTGGCACAGCCCTGCCTGCAAGGTACACCCTCCAGACCAGACCCTTTGCCTGTCCAGGGGTTCCCGCTGCCACTGGAGGCTTAGCACTCTAGGTGGGGGGGAGGGGTCCTGGGACCTTCCTCCTGACTTCCCCTTAAACCCTAGTGTTCTCGGATTTCGGATTTTGGGGGGCTGTACCTTTTGATTTGAGTCCAGCAGGAGGTTTCCTTGGCTCTGTCTTGTTAGGTTTGATTTTCAGTCCCCTAGGAGCCTTCAGTTTGTGATAGGTAAGGAAGGTTTTCCTGAGGTCTGAACTTCTGGTGTTTCTAGGCCACCATCTTGACTCTGCCTCGTTAAAATATATTTTAAAAAATCATATTGAGCTTTGTAAGTGGAATTTTTAAAAAATAAATAATTTTTTCTTTACAACTTTATTCGTTTTAATATTTACACATGGGAAGAAGCATCTGGTCTTACATTGTTAAAATGGAAAATCACATGTTAATGATATCTATTGATTAGTTCTCATCAGTATTGTCTTTTGTTACTTAATTTCAAGATATTTCCTAGGAAACTATACTAGTTTACATTATATAACCCTTGAAATTTTACTTCTAGCCTCTAAGATAGATAGCTCAAGTATTATTCATCAGATGAGAATTGGAGGTATAAAAAAATTTCAAATACATTATTTTTTTTCACCATACCAAACTTAAGGAATTATGAGTATTGTCTTCACCTAGGCATATTGCAGGCTCATAATATAGGATGCCATCCTGGAGAGATACTGTGCTGGGACCAAAAGATCCTCAGACCACAGACATATTTTGTCTACCATCAAGCCATTCTTTAGCTTATGTTCCAAATCGCTTATGACTTAGGCAGAATGTTTTTACTCTGTTGTTGTTGTCTTTAGAATTTGGAGTCAGTTTTATTCATGATAAAGGATGGATTGGTATTGCTTAGTATAGTAAAGTCAAAGAATATGGATTTGAATCCTGCATTAGTCACTGACAACATGGGCAAGATGTTTAAGCTCTGTATACATAATTTTTTCTTTTCTCATGGTTAAATAGAGGAGTTTAAATTGATAACCTTTAAGGCCTTTCTTGGCTCTAAATTCATGATCTTACATTGCTAATGGTAAGACTACAACCTGTTTTCCTTTGTGATTGGCTCTGGGCAATACCCATTAAATATACAAATTAGGAATTGGTAACTTTTTAAAAATTGTATTTTTTATTTGATCAATTAGATTTTGATTCTTTAATTACATATAGATAAGAGTAATAGAATACATCATATTAAAGTGTGAACTATCCATCATTGTCTTAACATAATTTTACTTGCTTAAGAAAATCAGATTGACAAGTAGTAGAATGAATCTCTGAGAGCCATACTCCACAGATAAAAATATACTAAATTGTACACATTAATTATCTTTTCAGTTGCCTGTTGTTGTTGTTGTTGTTTTAGGGGTTATTTTTTTGGTTAATTTTGAGATTCAATTCATAGGAATTTACCTTAAAACATTTAACTGCAGTATAAACTATGATGGCCTTTTAATGCTTTGAACAGCTGATATCCATTTACATTTCAACATTTGGAATTAAATAGTATTCAGTGTAAAACTAATCAATAAGTTATGCTTGCTAGATGCCTGAATAATCTCCCTTTATTGAAAAGACTTGCTTTTTAAAACTCAGTTTTAATTTAAAATTTAAATTTTTGAGCTCTCATGTGATAATACATTTGCATATTTGAAAGAATGAGTTTTTTCTTTTGATAAACTAAGTTGGTATATGTGGTCACTGAGATATCCTTAATTTTTATAAAGGCACACATTTAAAGTGATAGCTCATTTGTTCTTTTTTTAAAAAAATATTTTTTTCTTTAAAAATCTTACTTAAAGATTAATTTTCACAAAATATCAAATTTTTAAGGATCCTTTGTTTATTCATAATGTTTTATAGTGTGATTATTTAAAATAAATTCTTGAATCACATCTTTGTGCCCTTCAGATAGATGTGTTCAAATTGGGTATGCTACAATTCTGTAATTTTTAAAGTAACCTTGGACATGTTCTTTTGATTGATGCATAACCAAAATATTGAAGCCTCCTTCCATCTTCAATAAAAGAGGCACTCTGCTTTGCTATCCCTGTAACACCTGAACTGGGGTATTATGTTCTTTTATCATAGATCAGAATTTCTTTTTTCTGTGAAATAGTATCATCCTTGTATTTGTTAAGAACTTTCCTTTTATTTCAGAGGGCAAACGTTTAATTTCCTGTTAGGATTTAGAAAATTTCAGTGTATGCTTGATTGAACCCTGTCAGAAATCAAACAGGAAAACTTATTCAATCATTTTTGTTTTTAGAATTCCAATTTTAATATATACTGAATAATTCCATTATTTTAAAATTCATTTTGCCAACTCTGAAATATGACTTAAATAAGCAGGCACATTAAACATTTCTTGAGCAAATGATGCTTCATCTGCTATATAATATAAATTATTATTTTTTTTCTTAATAAGGCAGATTGAAGTGCTTTCTCTGGAGTGTTCTGACATTGGGCAATTTAAACAATTCATTATGTTGATCTCCTCAGAGTAGCTTATACTGTTTATCTTTTCCTTAAAAATATGTGATATTTAAACATATTTCACCTAAAAAAGAATTTTGAAGGGTGATTTGTAGGGTTTTAAAAAATATATCTAATAATGCTCTGCTTGAAGACTGGATTTAATATAATGTACAAATTTAAATAAAAGAGGTAGAAATAGTTTTGATATGTTCTATGAAATTGTAATTTATTAGAACTACAGTGCATTTAATAATTTAATAAAAACAGAACATTTCCTCAATTACAAATGTAGAATGCATCCAAAGTTACCATAGCAGTCCTTTAACATGATAATCATCCATTTTTGTACATATAACATAAAGGTAGTTTAGTTAATTTCCATGCTTTTACTTTAGCCTTATAGTGCAGAAATTATGATAGATTTTAGCCTCCCCCCCCCCCCCTTAGCCTTCATTGTAAATTAGCAAGATTTTACATCTCATGATATAGTTGACTCATTCAGTTTACTTAAGCAAACAGAATTTTTAGTTGAAAGTTTCTTATTTGACAAGGAATTGTGATAAATGGTTAGTGGGCTAGACTTGGGAGGTAGGAATACTTGAGTTAGAATCTCACCTCTGTTTATTAGTAGTCCTGTGACCATAGAGAAATGACAAACTCTGAAAAACAGGCAACTGATATTTCTCTTCATCTGGAAATTAACTACAGTCTGTACTTGTTAAAGACATTCCACCCTGGCTCCTTTCTATTTTAGACATTATAAACACTTTATTTGTAAGTTGTAAGTTACAAAGACAATACCTAAATAACAAATGAAATATGTAGCTGGTAACAGAAATGCATGTTTGAAAAAAAAAATTATATTTGTAGGCTCCCAAAACCTAAGAATATCCTACTTTGGGTTACATTATTTATTTGCCATCACACTATGCTGATATTTTTGGTATACTTATTTGCCATTTGTAAGAAAAGAAAAGGACAGATTTGGTGTAACTGATATTTGCAAATAAGATTTAAGTTAAAAAATATCATATTCAATACATATTGGCTCTTAGGATAATTATTGATGTAGATTTGTGTGGGATTTTTTTGTTTTTTTGTTTTATGATTTTAGAATGTCTTATGTTAAATTTTATTTATACTTCCTTTAGGGATTAGGAGCAGACAGCAAGAACCTGTATCCTTTTCTGCTCCCAATTATTCAACTGAGTACAGATGTTTCCCAGCCACCACATGTTTATCTTCTGGAAGATGGTTTAGAATTATGGTAAGAGGAAGAACCCTGGGTTTTGATTTTACTTTTATTCCTGCCTTCTTCAGCTTTTTTGAGAGTATATTAGGATTATGGTCAATTCTTCTATGCATAGGTTGTCTTTCATGAGAGATGACTAAAATTGGAGTTTGATTTTATTGGACCTTCAGAAGTTATTTTCTTTAATCCAGAGAGTGCTGAGATATATCTGAAATAAGGTCTGCTACAATTAGTGATCTTGACATTGGTAGTAGCATTTACTTTTCATTGTTGACATAGATTGCAGTCCTCAAGGAGCTAACAAGTATTTATTCCACAATGACAGGCTTTATTTGAAATTAGTTTATCAATATATAGAAGTCATATATAAACTTAAACATATAAAAATGGCCCTTCAAACAAATAAGATAGTAAGAAGATATTATATATTTATATTTGGAACAAATTTGTTAGCTTAAGAGCCAGAAATTGTAATGAACTACATTACACATAGCTTGAATGATAAGTTCAATAATACTCATTGGTTTGTTAGTCTTCAATTCTTGATCTATTAATTCTTTACATAGCCATAAGAAGGAGATGGTCATGTGGGGTTTTTTTAATACCTTATCCTCAGCTTTTATTTTTGTGTCACAGCCATTTCTTCAGAGAGAAACAGTTGAGCAAACATAAACCAAAAAGTGACCTTGTTTGACAATAGAGGCAACATTCTTTCCATAGCAGGGCATTCTCAGGCTTTTTTAATTCATTATGCCTTATGTATCTCAATTTTTTCAAAGGACCATAGGCCAAAAGAAATGTTATTTATTGAGTAGTTAGGTCCAAATAAGATAATACATATTTATGTCCTAACAACTTAACTGCCTTTGGAAAAAATTATATACATAAATTAAAATTTTTATTATATTCTTAAATAATGACATCTATTTATTATTTGGATATGTATCCATTAGCACAACTTTTCAAATCTTGGAATCATATTGGACACCACACTACTCATTACCTCTTCCACATTGTAATTAATTTTATCACAATGACTGTGGAAAGATACAGTATTATAAATAAAAAGTTTTAAATTCATAGGAATAGCTGAAAGTAGAAGTAAGCAAAAACATGGAATATGAGAAAAATAAAAAACAAAGTAAAAAAAAATATATAATGTTGAAACCATGAACAACCTTGAGGTAGTATCCACTAGATGTCACAGATGAGAGGTGTGTTCCTTGAACATTTTAAATGACCCACATTGTGACCCTGTGAGTTAACTGCATCATCCCAGATCACCATATAGATATTTGAGATTGCTTGAAAGATTCCTCTTCTCTTCTTTCTCTAACTTCCTTTTATCTGATGGGCATACAGGTAATTTTAATAAAAACATAGTCAAAGAACTTTCTAAGGCAGATTTTCAATATTTGTACCTGTTTAATAAAGGTTTGAGAATTGTAGCTCTTCTATCAAGTATCATTATATTATATTCATACTTGAACTTTTACTGTGCACATATCAGGATGTTTCTTCTGTCATATGACAGACGCTGAAAAGAAAGGTTTTTTGTTGTGCTGTATTCCAATATCAGATTTAATTATCTTATTAGATGTTCAATCAATAATCAGCACCCATTTATTAAGTGCCTGCTGATGCACCAAATACTTTGTTAAATGCTAGAGATACAAAAAGAAGCAAAAGATAGTCCCTTTCCTGAAGGAGCTTACACATTAATGAGGGAGACAACATATAAAAAATACAGATAAAATTAGCTACATATAGGATAAATAAGAAATAATTAACAGAGGGAAGGCAGTAAGAATTAAGAGGGATTAGGAAGGGCTTTCTATAAAAAGTTGTAATTGTAGTTGCTACTTAAAGGAAACTAGGAAAGTAAGTTGGCTATGTTGAGGAAGGAGGGCATTCCAGGCAGGCCAAGAGTTCATCTAGACATACTTGGAGTTGAGATATGGACTGTTTTATAATTTTTTTGTTTTATCCATGAAAAAAAAAATACCCTTCTGTCTTTAAATCTATATTAAATATTGATTCCAAGGCAGAAGAGTGATAAGACCTAGACAATTGGGGTTATGAGAGAAATGGGCAAAGACAGAAGAAACTGAGATGCAAAGAAAATGAGCTCGGGAGTAATTAATGGATCCTTTCAGGCCTAGCAGGGGAGGGGAGAGTTGCATGGAAGATTTGAAAAGCAGGAGCTGTTAGCCAGAACTGCTGGTCTGGTCACTTCTTCATTTTGACTTGACTACTTCACTTCTCTTCTTTCTGGACAACCCTTCTGAAGGAGGAAGGCAGAAGTAGTATCTCTACCTGGCTGAGCTGAAGAGAAAGAATCATGCCCAGTGAAGACCCCAGTTGAACTATAACTGTTTTTTTTTTCCCCCCTCTCAGGGGAAGTCAACTTTATTTTCTTTGAAGAGACTTGAACTAAAGCCTTCAATAAGTGATAGTAACAGAATTAGGGATATTCCTCCATCCCTCTCTCCCCGTTCCTTTCCCCCAAGAAATAAATTAGATCTTTAATTACAGAAACTGTCCTCAGAACTTTGTAATAAGAAGGAGAGGCTGACTCACCATCTGTTAGGTCAGACTCCATTAGGGCTGTCCAGCAAAGAGAAACAAGAAGAAAGTTTTGTCCTTGAATTCAGTCCCTTATAACTGTTTTCTGTGTCATCCTCTTTCGAGTCCCCCTCTCTCAGTATCCCTCATCAATACAGGTCACACAGTTAGGAAGTGTCGGGGTCAGATTTGAACCCAGGATCTCCTATTTCCAGGTCTGGCTTTCCATACACTGAGCCACCTAGTTGCCCCAACTATCTATATCTATGTACATATGTATATATAAATATATATACACATATATATTTCTTTCCCCTCCCCCAACTATATATATACTTAAAAGTTATCCAGTTATTTGAAAATATAACTGAAGGGAAAATTGGTCTATAAGAACCTAGGAACAATACTTCAAAACAGTATTTGTAAAAGAATATTTTAAATATATTAAGAATGTAGTAGTAGAATTACATAAAACCTTTACGCACAAGTTTTCTTTTTCTTATGCACCAATTCCCCTTTTTCTTTTTCTTTTATACAGTGAACAAAAACTTTTATCTAAACAAGTGCATGAAAATTGTGTGGAAGAACAAAACTCCACATTGTTTACAATTCCTTTAAAATATGTAACTCACGTGTGTTTGTGCTAATATAAACATTTTCTGCTTTTGAGTTCCCTTTGGATTTGTTTTGCTCAGATGCTATTTTCTCTCCATTTTGTAGCTGTTATTTTTTTCAATGTAATCATGGTGTGTATTTGTCTTATTCTCTTTTCTCTTCATATAATTCCCTTTATATTCTCAATAATTGTCATTTCTAATAACCTAATACAACCTATAATATTCACATTTTGCAATCTATTCAGCTGTTTCTCTCATTCTTTGCATTTGTGTTATTTCAAGTTATTTGTAATAACAAACAAAGCTTCTGTGAATATTTTCATGCACACATAACATTTTACACTCTCAATAATGTCTTTAGGGCCTAAGATCTCTAGGTCAGTGAATGTGAACAGCTTTACAGCTCTTAATGTATATTTCCATCTTGTTTTCTAAAGAAAAAAAATTCATAGTTGTTCTAACTATGTAATATTAGACTTTTTTCTCCATGTTCCTCTTAGCATTTAATATAATCTCTTTAGCCCATCAGATTCTCAGTTAATATATATTTTCAAGGCCATATTTTGTTAGATTGAGCCTTAGGCAGCAGACACAATTTGTTGCCCAGGACAATACTCTTTACAAAGCAAGTCTTTCCAGCTTATTCATACCCAGTGAATCTCTTGTGTCAGTGCCACAACCACTCAGGGAGTAGGATTATCTTCATAATATGATGAGTGTGTGAAATAAGTCTTTTGCAGAATATTTATGATCTCTAGGCTATTGTTGTCCGAACAAGACCCTGAATTATATGTATGCTCAGGCTTAGATCTGCTGCTAACCTCATGTAGGTGATTGGGAGCTTCCCAGATATCTATTTTGTTTTACTTCTAAGGTTCTATTCTTCTCCTTACGTTCTTACTGTTTTTTGCTCAAATTTCCAGATTAATCTTTTTTATTGAATCATGAAATTTTAGGATGCAATTGGACCCCAAAGATCATCTAGTCTAGGCTGCTTGTTTTAACATAGGGAAGTTCAGATTAGTTCTGATTTTTCGTTATCATCAACCACCTATAGCTGCAATAGAATTACTTTTGAATCTGTAGCTTTTACTCTTGTATGTTTCTGTCTTTCAGTCAGTGAAGAAGCATTTATTAAGGGCTTACTATGTGCCAGGCACTGTAGTTCATGTTGGGAATACAAGCTGTAATAAAGTCTCTGTCTTCAGGTAGCTTACATTTTATGGAAGAGTACTGCACATAAATAGTTATAGTAGTCGTCTCTCGGTAATCGAGGATGACGATTGTCTTTGTGCGCTTTCATCTGTGATGTAGATGAGTGTGCACAGACACTTGTGCGTGAAGGAGATTCAAGTGGAAGAGTCAATGCACAGAGACAGTCCCACACTCTCGGCGTTGGAAGCCTGGGACCAGTGGCATGAAAAATTGTTATACCTGGAGACTTCCTCAGCTGCATTGAATGGCCGTGTTGTCTTTTGTGCTCCAACACACCCTAATATTTTACATATATTACATGTATGTATAGCCTACATACACATATATTGCTTTGGGAAAATAACAGAGTAGTACATTTAAGAATTGCCCTTTTACTAAAATTTGCAGTGTTGTGAATATACCATGAAAGTATTATCTGAAACCCTCTTCTCAATTTTTTTTTCAAAGCATTCTTATATAATTACAAAGAACTGGATACAACACATGTCTAACTAGGGAGGAAAAATTAAATAAACTGTAGTGCATTCATGTAACAGAAGCAAGACTACACCAAGTCAGTTTTAATGACTTCTATGAAATAGTGTAAGGAAAGAAGAAAAAGGAAAAACATAATAATTACATCCAAACTAGAGGAAAAGCAAATAAAAATGAACAAAGAATCCTAGTTTGTACTTAATTTTATGGACATTTTTTTGCAAGTACTAAGTGTGATTATTGCAACATGAAAGATGGAAGGTCCCATTAAATATTGTTTCTTGATGTCTTTGGATGAATGATAAAACCAATTCCTTGATTTCCTTCTCAAAGGAGAACCTATAAACCATCCTTTCATTTTGGTGCAGATTTATTTTGCCTTCAGGTTTTGTTCATACGAGAGAATTTCAAGATTGATATGTTTCAGTGCCTCAAGATTGATTCAATTCATATTCACTCATTGGTTTTTGGACAATTATCTTATGGTTAGATTTCCAATAGTTAATTGCTTATAGATCTTCTAAAAACTATGATCCTTAGCACCTTCTTTCTTTTCAAATACTATGCCACCATAAAGATATTACTTTTACAGGTTAAAACTTCACTGAAACTTTTGGAACATTATGAGAACTATTTGGTGAACCATAATGTACTGTATAACTGTTAGCTATTATTATTTAGGTTATAGATCCCATTAGAATTTATTGTAGCATATGGTGTGAGGCAAATATAGATCCTAATTCAAATCCTTTGGATTTCTTATCTAATTTTCTGTTCCCAGATATTTCTTTATAAAATGGATTTAGGGGCATTCAAGTTGCAGAATGAATAAAGAGTCAGACCTGGAGTTTGGAGGTTCTGAGTTTAAATTTGTCCTCAGATACTTCCTACCTGTGTGACCCCAGGCAATATATCCCCAATTGCCTAGCCCTTACTACACATAAAAGGGAACTCTAAGAGGGGGAGGGAGGGAAAAGAAAAAGTCCTGTGGAGATGAGTCATTTGTGTAGCCTGGAACAAGAAGACAACATACTTGGTCTGGACAGCCTCATTCAATCGGAAATTCTGAGGAGAAGCAGCCAATCCCAGGGTAAGGCTTTAGGGGTGGAGGTACTTCGATAGGAAAAGTAGTCCAACAGTGGAGTGAGCTTCCATGGTGAAGTTTCTCTGGCTTGGTAGGGAGAGATCCTATGGCAATGAGGCAGGAATGCAGCCTTGAAAGGGATAAAAATTATTATCTAGCTTCATTATATTATCAATATACTAAGAAAAGTTAGCAGTCTTTTAAAAGGAAGTTGACTTGAATGTTTCCCAAGTCCTCCTTCTTTGGTAAAACCTCAAAACATACTCATGGATGAGTAGCAGTGAAAAAGTTCCATTGAGTAAGGGTGAAAAACAAAAAATTAGGTGAATGACTGTCTTCTGTATTTTATTTTCTCCCTCAGAGACCAAAAAGTAATTAGTGTCTACATGTCATTAGGAAGAATTAAAATTTTCACTTAAGATCCAATAGATTGAGAGTTTATATTTGGTGAGTAGGAGGAAGGAAAAGAAGGAGCATGTAATTGCAAACCCAACTTCACAAAATAGCAAGGACTCCTAAATAGCTGTTGATTGGATTCATTTATTAAACAAATAGCTTGAACTGAAAAGAAATTATTTTCTAGTAACTCTTGTATGATGCATCTCATAGCATCCAGCCTTACACTTTGAATTGTAGTTTTTGATTCAGTTGCTAGATTGCATCTGTAATATTCAGTGTGCATTTAAGAGGTCAACAGAGTGAGAAAAATGAGGAGAGAAACAATGGAAAATAGGAGAAAAACACCTCAGGACAAGACAAGGAAAGGAAAGAGAAAGGAAAAAGTGGGCCTTAAGGATAATAGTTTTGTTCTGAGTGTCCTGTATTGGGGAATAGCATCTTTAAAAGGTAGTTGCCTAAGTAAATTTCATTGAGTGTGTGTGAAGCATAATTCATTCCCTAATGAACATATCGTCTTTTAGCTTAGTAGAAAAGGAAGTAAAATAAGGAATGTTTTAACAGTTTTTAAAATACATTTGATTGTTTTCAGTATAAAATAGGTTTTTTCTTTGTTACTAATTTTAATATTAATTGTCAGTTCTTTTGTGGTTATTTTTTTTAATTAAACTTTATTTTATCTTAAAACAAAAAACTCTTTTGTGATTGCTTATATTATGTACATAAGATAAAAATAACACTTCCTAAATTCTGTGGAGCTCTGTGAAATAAAAGCATACTTTCACTGAAAAGGTATCAGTTTAGTGATAGAATTTAGACCATATGGATTTAAATGTGAAAATATACACATACCAAAATAATTATTATATTTTTTCTATGGAAATAGATTTAAATTTTTCTTTGTTTTGCTTTGCAGTTCTTCCCAATTTCCCTTTATCACAAGATTATTTCATACCTATCTTTCATTCAATATATTTCAGACTCATATATGTTCCATGATCAGAATTTTCAGGTGCTGTCCAAATAACTAGTAAATACAAATATTCATAAGAAATTTAGTATGGTCATTCATTATCCTTCATAATCTTGTTTGAATGTATTATTACTCTGTATATCTTTTAAATTTATTCAAGAATTATTTGTTATGTAGTTTTATAAATTTTATATTTATTGTATACTTTGTATTTTAGAATGATTTGCTAAATATTGATAATTATTTCATTTAGTAATTTTTATTTCTTTTTTTATACTACTTTAGAAGGAATTTTGTCTGATGGATCATAGGTTTGCAGAAAAGCATGCATTTGTAACTTGTTGGCACAGAATAATTTATTATTCCCTTGTTTTGCAATTGACTAATTCTACTTCTTATGTTTTAGTTTTTCCTTTTTTGCTTCATACAAGTACATATTTCAAATATGTATATTTTCTTTTATATTATATGCAGTGTGTGTGAGGAAATGTGACATGGTGAATATAGACAGTGTCTCAGATTCTGGATATTGTAGATTCAACTTTTAGCCATACCTGAAAAGTGTAGACTTTGTCATCCTAGGGAACACAATGCTATTTAAGTTGCATTAGCAAAGGAAGCTTTCTCACTGGGTGTTTTCTATGCCACTGAAGTCATAGCTTCGCTGAATCAAAGTTTAGCCCCTTTGTTTCTTCTCCTCTTAATCTCCACCCTAAGCTTTTCATCTGTGTTTTTAAATTATTAAAATTTTTAGGACAAAAGTAGACTTTTGGAATCATCTGATTAGACATTAATTTATTGGTGAATAAAGAGAGCAGATTACACAAGTTGCTCAAAGATAAAAAGACAACTAATTTGTAAATGTCACAATTATCTCTACGTGAAAGCAAGGGGATGATTCCTCTGAGTTTCTTTAAAGGGCACTTTCCAGCTTATATAAGCTATGATTCTGTGTCTACTTCAGCTTCTTGAGGGTAGGGATCAAATTTTCATGTTTGTGTTTCGCTTTTACATTTTATATTGCTTTTACATATTACATGCTCAATAAATGTTTGCATGTAGTCAGGACTTCTATTATATGTTGTAGCTTTTCTCTTGAGAACTTTATTTTTAAAAGAAAAGGAAATTCTGACTTATATTTTAATTGTATTTAAGCCATTATTATGTAAGTTGCATATGTAGAGGAAACATAGTTTTAAAAAATTACAGAAACTTAAAAATGAAACATTTATAAAGACAAATTATGATGCAAATGTATCAAAATATTGTCATTTAAAAATTGTTATCTAGGAGTATGCTAGGATTCTCTAGTTATCAACAATTTATAGTGAGAATTAGACTGTTCTTTTGCTCTTAGAGGTCTAAGCTCCAGCCTGTCTGCATACTATGCCCTTTTACTCTGGAGAAGTGGCAGGGGCCAGAGTTGGGAATCTCCTAAGATGTCCTGCCCTCTCCCTCTCTCTCTCTTTCTCTATTTAAAATCTCTTCAGCATTTGACTACTAGTTTTAACCTCCAGTGAGTGAATCTCATTCTGTATGTCCATTCTTGATTTTCTCAGCAAATTCAAATCCATCATTTTTAACTGCTATTTGTATACATTTTCATCTCTTTTGGACTTTGTTTTCTAATCTTTTTCTATGAAGCTCTAAGGTTCCTTCTTGTTCTAAACCTATCATCCTTGATCTTTATCTGCATATTACAACCCCAACCACACACACAACCATAAATAATATCTGACATTTTTATAGCACATATTGTATCCCAGGCACTGTGCTAAGGGCTTTATAATTACTATTTTATTTGATCTTCACAACAACCTTGGGAGATAGTTGGTATTTAATTTTACAATTAAGGAAACTGAGGCAGACATGAAATGATTTGCCCAAAGTCACAGCTATGATTTGTAAGGGGTATGTTCTGAGGCCTTCTTAAATCTTGGCCCAGTGTTCTCTCTGCTATACTTCCTAGCTGCCAAGTAGATATTCTACTCACATTTCATATTCAGATTGTCCAAATGAGAAATCATCCCTTCCCTCTATAAAGTGACTCCTTTTTGTAGCTTCCCTATTTTGTTGATATTGTCACTATTCTCCTATTGATGGTATCACTTAGACTTCAAATGTGAGTTAGCTTTGACTTTTTTCCTCATATCTATTCAGTTGATTTATTTATGTTGATTTTACCTATATCTCTCTATTTCTCTTTCTACTTATACTTCTACTACTTTGGCATAGACTAATTATAATAGCTTTTTAATGGTTTCCCTATCCTCCAATTATATTTCTGAATCTTTTTAGTATTATCAAAGTAGTCTTTGTAATATACAGATCTGACAATGTTAATTTGTTTTAGTTGTATTACATTGTGTGTTCAATAAAATATAAATTTATTATCTTAGAATTCTACCACAATCTGGTATGAAATTACTTTTTTTTCCCTTTGAATTTTCTTTTTATTGTGACCTTAACTATCAACAAATACAAATATTCCAGTTTAAAAGGAAGAAATAAGTGGATTTTATTTGAAATGGTGAATTTCTATTATAGTTTTTTTTAAAGTATATATTCCATTGGTTTCGTAGTAATTATCCTGTTGGGTTAGTCTTCCCTTCTTAATTACATTTATCTTTATTTAAAAAATGTTTCATTGATGTTATTTTAAAAAATTAAATCTTTTCCAGTCTTATACCACTTTTCTAAACATAACCATTTTTTTTCAGCCAGACTGTATTACCCTCTGTATTCTTGTCCCATATTTCTTTTTCTTTGCTTATATTCTTTTCTATATTCCTGCCTATTCAGATCATCAAACTCTTATTCCATTGTTTTTCATTAAATATTTTAAAATTTTCAAATAATTTTAACTTTATTATAGTATTTTTGTACATGCTTCTGTAGCCATACTTTAATATCAGCTTCTTGTATTTCAGAGCAATCCTTTCATTTTTAGATTACTAGCACCCTCCTCTCCAAGTATTTAAAATTTTAATAAGTCTTTATTGAACTCATTTGTGATAATATAAGGTGCATTTTATGAAAGTCTTAGGATTATAGAGTTGCAGGGGACTTTGGAGGCCATCTGGTCTAATTCCTTTGTTTTTTTAGATGAGATCATTGAGATCTAGAGAAAGGTTAACTGGTTTTCCCAAGGTCCTATGGGTTATAAGGGGCAAAGATCAAGGATTTCTGGTCAGTTTTATTTCCAATATATTATGCTCACTGCTGTTGGCTGTGTTATCCCCTATTCCCCTTTCCCCCATTTCTGAATCTGTATGGAAAGCTCTTTCAGTGTTGTTTTAGGGTATAATAGAGTTACTTCTCTACTGACATAGCCTTTAAGAGCCTAGAGTGGAGAGTATGTATGAAGTGTTTTTATTTCAGTTTGTATGCCAATTTTCACAAAATTCGGCCCACAAATAAATAATGGAAATTTGTACTTGGAAATATGGCAGAGATTTGTTGATACTGGGGCTAGTATAAAACATCCTTGACTTTCATTTGATACACTCCAGTGATATTTCAGTGTTAAGTGAACAATCCTTTCTTACGTGTATACTAATCTTGTCCTGATCTTTTAGTGTCCATGTCCAAAAAATATGCCTCAGTTTTCATCCTGAATCTTTCATCTCCCTCTGTAGCATGTATTATTATGAGCCCTCTGGAATCATGATTGGTTTTTACATCCATCAGAGTTCTTACGTCTTTTCAAGTCCTTTGCTTTTGATGATGTTCTATCCCTTGCTCTCCTTGTTCTACTGACTTCGGTGTTCATACAATCTTAGGTTTTTCTGGAAAGTTACCCTTTTTTTCTCACAGCACTATACTTATATAGTATCAATTATGACACTATATATCATAATTTGTTCAGCTGTTCCTTAGTTGATGGGCATCCCATGGTTTCCAGTTCTTTGTCACTACACAAAGATATTCTATCAAATTTTTTTCCACATAGGTCCTTTTCCCTTCTTTTATAATCTCATTAGAGAATAAACCTAGCAGTATTTCTAGTCAAAGGCTATTCCTAGTTTAATAACTTTTTAGTCATGATTCTAAATTCAATAATGGTTGGACCAGTTTAAATGAGCAGTGCATTAATGTACTTGTTTTCCCCTTAGCTCCTCCAGTTCTTGTCATTATCTGGCTTTCTTACCTACTGGCTATGTGACTTGTTGGGCATGCTTCTTTATCTCTATGAACAACAGCTTCTTCATTTTAAAAAATAAGGGGAATACATCGGCTAATTCCTTTCTATCTCAAAACACCATAGCCTACAGAACATTGTAGCAAGGGACATTGATTCAGTTAACAGCTGAAAATATGTTCTGTTCAATACTTCTTAGGTGACTTAAAGTCCAATTTTATGTGTTACAGTATTTATACTTTTATAAGCACAAGGGAAACTATGAAAATTATTTAAATGTGGTCATGTAATGACAGCAAAGCTATAAAAATAAATTGTTAAGCAATAGCACAAGGAAGAGTAAAATATCAGTGTTTTTGAACTTGAGGTAACAGCAGTCAATACAAACAAGGTCACATTACTATTTCCTGTTGTATTTTTAACAAATGGAAAAAAATAGAAGTATGAGCTCTCAAATATGAATTTATATTCTCATAATTCCCAGTTTTAAAAAAGTACTGTGCTTGTTTTGCATTAAAATTCCTCTTAATGTACAATTATTTTAATTGTGTCAAGATGATCATATACCAAGTATATTCAGAGCAAAAACTTAGATTAGTAGGTAATTTGTTTCTAAACAAAATAGCAAGTTGACTGAATTTTTTAACTTATCATTGGTTTATGTTTCAGCAAGTAATCAGAGATTTTTGTCCATTGTTTTGCCTTAAAATAAAACAACATCACTTGCAAAGTTTGCCAACAGACATGCTAGTTAAGAATTACATTCACTCTAGGGCTTATTATGAAAAGTATTACTTTTCCATTTATTAGGATAAATTGCTTAATGTTATTAACTCATTAATGATTTTGAATTTTGAAAACCCATCCCAGAGATGAACTGATTTTTCTTCTCTAACCCTAAAATAATTGTGCTTTTGTTCAGCAGAATATGTATAATTCCTCTAATTTTTGCATTTTATTCTGATTTGAGTTAAATATTTTGGTGTGTATATTAGCAGTATGAAACATTTATACAGAGCCACTTTTAAAAAATATTTTCTGAAATAAAAATTTTTCCTTATATTTCACCAATTTTTTCTTGCTGTGCTTTCTTATAACAAAATGTTAGGTTTATACTTAGCAAATTATATTTCTCTACTGACTCATTTATACTGTATATTCTTACATATCTATGTACATATCTGCTATGATAGAATATAAGCCTCTTCAGAATAGTGGTTGTTTTTTCATTTTTTGACACTTTATCCCCAGTACCTAACACTGAGCCTGGCATATATTAATCATGTAAGAAAAAAATACTTGTAGGTCATTAGATTCAAGGAAATACATTTGGAAATTTTTATAGTGTTTGAGTGACTTCACTTTAAATAGCATTGAAGAAACAACTTTTGAAAGGCTGATTTGATTTAGAATGAGAGATCACCTTTGGTCAGAATAGGACCTGTATTTTGATAATTTAATATCTATTCAGGAATGGAAAAAACCTTCATTTTTCATGTTAGTTTATTTTATATCAGCAAATATGAACATTTTCTATGCAAAAAACAAAAAGATTACACATGAAACTTCAGATGTATTATATATAATCTGTTATTTGTTTGTGTTTTTTTTTTGGAAGTATGTAAAAAATTCAGCAGGTATCCTCCAAAGCTGCCCTATTTGTCTCTTTCTCTTTGAATTCCCTTTTCTCTGCATTAAAAAAATAGATTGACACTTTTGTTGTTGTTGTTGTTTTTTAACACCACTTTCTAGTCCCTTGCTTTATCTAATTCTTCCCTGTCATCTACTCCTTTTTTTTTACCAATAAACCAGCCCACATCCACACTTTGGCCATGTCTAAAACCGTGCCTCATTTTGCACGTTTAGGCCATGGTCTCTTTGCCAAGAAATTAGTAGCATGTTTTTATCAAAGATTCTCTGGAGGGGGCAGCTGGGTAGCTCAGTGGATTGAGAGCCAGGCCTAGAGATGGAAGGTCCTAGGTTCAAATCTGGCCTCAGATATTTCCCAGCTGTGTGACCCTGGGCAAGTCACTTACCCTATTGCCTAGCCCATACTACTCTTCTGCCTTGGAGGTAATACACAGTATTGACTCCAAGACGGAAGGTAAGGGTTTAAAAAAAAAAAAGATTCTCTGGAGTGTAGTTGATCATTACACATAAAGTTGTTTAATCTTTCAAAGATCTTTTTTTATTACAACCTTAACGTCTTTAATATACTTGGTATCTTGTTCCTGTTTATTCACATTTAGATTAAAAAGACTTTTCATACATCCACTTGAAATCTTCATGTTTTTAGGCATGGTTCTTACTATTTGGGACAGCTGGGTGGTGACATGGATAGAGTGTTGGATCTGGAGTTAAGAATCTTTCAGACTTCTAATCTTTCTGAGTTAAAAATCTGGCTTCAGACATTTACTAGCTGTATAACCCATGGCAAGTCACTTAACTCAACTGGCCTCAATTTCCTTATTGGTAAAGTGAGCTAGAGAAGGAAAAGGCAAACTTTTCCATTACCTTAAAAAACAAACAAACTGCAAATGGGGTCAAAGAATTGGGACAAAACTAAAAAACAACTGAAAGACAATGCTTATTATTTCAGTTATTGTAAAGGAGAGTGCTACCTAGCTAGCATTTCCCTATTAATTCTTAGCGTACAATTTCTTTCATTCTATAGCCGTCTGTTTATGCAAGATGTATTTATTTTTAAGAGAGGCAATGCAGCATAGTTAAGGAAGGCCAATTTTAGTGTCAGCAATACCTAGGATCAAATCTTCTCTCTCACACATATTAGCTCTTTGATCATAGACAGTTTCCTTCTCAGGGCTCTAGACTATAAATTACAGAAAAGGGTGCTAAGAGAAGTTTTGGAAGTAGTGAAGTGTTTGTGTATTTACACAGCAGGAATGTGATGAAAATTACTAGTTGGAATAAAAAAAATCTTGCCAAAAAACCAAAATAATAAAAACAAAATACAGATTCTATTTAATTAATCTGGAAATAATTTGGGAATTGCAGGCTCAACCAGTTTATAGGTCAGATGCTTTTACAAAAATCAATAATATTAACAACAAAAAGGTTAACTAAAGTGCTTATCTTCGTTAATTGACCAAAGCAAGAATTATTTTTCTTCCAGCAGTACAATTTTATTGCTGTTAGATATTTGAACATAATGAACCTTTCCCTAGAGAAGATTGGTGTATTCAGTAGAAGATTGGCTTCAAAGTATCTTATACTGAAAAAAATAGTTTTTTTTTGTGGGGGAAAATACCTTTTCTGCCCTATTAGTTTGTACATGTATGTATGTGTGTACACACACAGGCAGATTAATTTTTATACTGGCTTTCTGAGATTTTGAATTTTTTAAGGACTTTATTTCTTTACTTGTATGTTACATTGTCAGCTATAGATCATATTGAATATTTGATAAGAAAATAAGTTTGTATCTGTTATCAGTTATTTTAAAAATATATTTTTTATAGGAAAATGACTTTTGCATCTTATTTTATTTTTCTAGGTTAGTGACATTGGAAAACAGTCCATGTCTTACACCAGAGCTTCTTAGAATCTTTCAGAACATGTCTCCTCTTCTTGGTATGTGTTCAAGTGTAAAATTTTTGAAATTTATGTTTATTATTTATAATGTTTCAGGCACTGACTTTAAATTATTGTTTTCATTTTATGGCCTTGCTGGTATTATATGATCATATTTAAATAATTTTCATAGTTTCCTTGGACTAATTATTTCTGCTTATAAAATTATAAATATATAACATATAACATAAATAATTGACTTTAATTTGCCTGTGAAGTATTGAACTGAACATATTTTCAGTTGCTAAATGAATCAATGTCCCTTGTATGTGTTCATGACATTAATTAGTGTGTTTGTGCCATCACTGTTTAATAATCTTGGGAAACAGAAAATTGGAGTGGGGTGAAAGCCCTGATATTTCAGAAAGATTCAGAATTTCAAATTCAAATGTTTTGTAGGCGATGATGTTTTGATATATCTGATACATTCCCCTTATTTTTTTAAATGAAGAAGCTTTTGCTCATAGAGATAAGAACCATGTCCACAAGTCATATGTCATATAAGTCATGCCCATAACCAGTAACTAAGAAAGCCAGAATTCAATCTGGATTGACTCAAAATTCAGTGTTCTTTCCTCTGCATTATTCATGTCTGTTACAAGGCACTGTGCTTTGTGCTGAGTATCCAGGAATGAAAATTATTGTAACTATTGTCAAGGAGTTTTAATATCTACTTAAGTGATAAAACAGACACTATACTGGACAGTTGAATGTATTAAGTCATTAGGAATGGTGAAACAAGCATGATACATTTGTGGGAGGAGAAATTATTTCAATCTGATCAATCTGATTCATAGAAGAAATGTTGCCTGAGGACCTTGAAATAAATAAGAATTTTGATATTTGAAAATTTTGGCTAGAATCTGTTTCATATATGTCAGTTGTGAATTTGTAATTGTGGTTGAAGAGAAGATAAACTAAGGAAAAGGGTCCTGGTTCATTATGATTTAGATAAAAATGTTTTGGGAAAAAGGAAGATCAAAGAAGACTAGAAATCTAGATCAGAGCTTTAATATTTATTCAAAAGTTCTTTTGTAAATTTAATGTCCTATAATTTTCTTCAAAACACAGTTCAGATTCTCTCTTGAAAACTTTTAGTATTTTAAAATATTTTTCATATTAATTTTCTGTCAACATATTCTATTCTTCCTAAAATCTGCAGCATCGTTGAGGGCAGGAACTTTTAGATTTTTGTCTTTATATCCACAGTGCTTTTAAACATGGTATGTTCGGTAAAAAAATTGCTGAATTTTAGAATGGTAAAAGAGAAGTGTCAGATATAATTCTGTCTTTTCTGTTGTTTGGATTATATATATTCTGATGACTCTTGTGTTTGCTGCTTTATTAAGTATGAATGTCAACATTGCTATTGAAATGGTACTTTAAAATCATTGAACACTGCCAAAATTATTCCAGGTTCGGAGAGTGTTTCAAAAAAAGCATCTTGTCTATATTCAGTATATCTATTAGATTCTTATAGGTAGAAATTAATATCTAGTAAACAAGAAATGAGAAAATGCTTTCAGTTGAATATAAGGAAAATGACCATGGTCCAAAAGGAAAATTATGGATGGCTTTAAAGAACAGGGCCCTAGTAGGATAATTTTGTTGAAATAAGTTATAAATCATGGTTCACTAAAAGCTATACATGTTGAGAGTTTCAGTGCTGTGTTCAGTTTGTAGCACCTTACTGCAGATTCATTCTGCTTATGATTAAGGATAGAGAATCTGTAAATGGTTTCCTCATCTCTAGGACCATAGTTATAGTCCATGGATCTTAGATTTGGAAGAGGAAGAGATCTTAGAGCTCCTAGTAGTTCAACTATGTCTCTTTCCCTTCCCTCCATTCCACCCCAATTTTACAGATGTGACCCTGAGAGCCTAATAGACTGTGACTTGCCATGCTCATGAAGGAATGGCTTGCCTTGAGAGTTAGTTCTGCCCCCCCCTCACCGCCAATTGTAAGGAGGCAGTAGTGTAGATGTATCTGCTTCTTCCTCTCACACATACAAGGGCTAGCTTTATTTAACAAGCTTTAATAACTTTTAACAAATATAGTAAAGTATTACTATTCATGGTGTTATGATATTATTTAGTTATCCTATTTGGTCTTCATCAACTTACTCCTTTTTATTTGAATTATTGAAGATTTGAGGTTTGTTAGCTCTAAGTATATTTACTTTATATGAAATATAACTAATAAATTAAAGTTAATGTTGAAATTAGGCTTATGTATGTTTTGAAATAGGAAAATAGTTTTGTAGCTTATGATTTCAGAAAACCATTTGAAAAGCAGAAAATATTTAAAATATTCATTTAATTATATATTTCTCCTATTTTAACTTTAGTGTTGTTAAGATATATATATGTGTGTGTGTATATATATATATCATTGATGGGGACTATTTTCTTAAGTTACTGTTAACTAGTCTGAAAAATTAGATAGTTGGATTAGATGTGGACCCTTCTGTTATAATTTGATCCTGTGTTTAGGGAATCTCAATCCTCTTTGCCCACCCTGATAATGAGGTTTATAATTCCAGTTTTGTATTCCTCTATTCAGAAGAACATGTTGCTAATATTATACCTGAGCCTATTTCTTATTGAGGCTATTTCATAAAAATGAAAGGCAAATCTTCTATTTCTTGGTCTTATTTTTAGTTATTCAACTTTAATATCCTCCCCTTTAGCTAAATTGGTTTATTTTTCCCTCCCTATTGATAGACCTTATACTTTCCTCCATATCTTTTTCACCTTTGTCCTCTCTGACTCCAAATTCTACTCAGATTACAAAACTCAGCCAAATCATCTCTCTTCAAAAATTAGTGGTGGTCAGAAAAGGGATGTTTAGAAAAGATCTTAAAACATTCTCTTATTAAAACAACTATGGATCTTTTATTTCAATTTCTTTAGCATATTTTCTGTATAATTTTTTAAATATTGCCTTGTGGCATTTGTTTTGTTGCATTTGAACTATTCCTTCTCCAATATTATTATTTACCTATATTTGTATTTAGCCTTGGAATTAAAAGTCATAGAAAGGCAGACTCATTTTGTCAGAGTACTTGAATGGTCTTTATGAGGAGTTTTTAGAATTGGGAATTTGGAGAACTATTTTTCTTGTCTCCAGAAGGCAGAACCAAGGATAGACAAGAGATAAGAGATAAATAATTCTGCTCAGTATATGAAAAACTCTGAAAATTACAGCTGTTTAGAAATAAAATGAGATGCCTTATAACTAGTGAGTTTTCCTTCATTAGAGATGTGGACGCAGAAGCTAGATCTATATTTCTTTGCAAAGAATAGAGATAATTCATCTTTTAGCCAAAAGATTGAGCCTAGATAAAGCCTCTAAAGAAGGAGTTCTCAACCTGAGTTTTGTGAACTTAAAAAAAATTTTTGATAACAGTATTTTAAATTTATTTAGTTTTCTCTTCATTCCTGTGTTTTTAAATTTTTAGTTTTAAAAAGCATTTTTAAAAAACACTGAGAAAAGGGTCCACAGGCTTCATTTGACTACCAAAGGAGTTCATGATCTTTCCTCTATGGTCTCTAAACACTTATTCTTTGGTTGTAATTATGTTATTTCTTCAAGGAGATAGCTGGCCCTTTGAAAGTCAAGGTTGTAGCTATATCCCTTTGTATATCCCACTGTACCTTGTGCATATTTTTATTATTTAGTAAGAACTTACCGTGCCTTTGTGTAAACTTGTGTGAAACAAAAATAGGAATGAGCATAAATAAGAGACTGAAGTCTGGACCAAAGTAGTTTTTGTCAGTTCTGGATTACAGATGTCATCTGCTACTTTGTGGCTCATTCTTCTCATCTATGAAATGTGAATGAGTTGCTTCATGATGATGTCTTCAAATAATTTAAGAGAAAGATCAGCTCCACAATAAACTCAGAGGCCCAGAAGACATAAGGGCCAGCAGAAGCCTGGCAGATGGCAAGGCCTAGGCATTGTTAGATTGTATCAGTGGGCCAGATGACAGTGTCTGAGTCTGGAAGGTAGAGAAGCAGAGCTGACCATATTTTTTGGCACTGGCTGTATTTTCACTCATTCTTTCCAACTCACTCATTGGTCTAGGTAGGAGAACAGGAATAGCCTTTGTCCCTTGTGGGTCTCTTACCATCATCGCTCAGTAATCTTTCCTTTGAGATTCATGCAGTCCACATTTTCACTGAGTCAAAATCCTGGTAGCTCTTGTCTATAGGCTTCCAGGCCACACTCCATTTCTTTCTTCAGTGAGTTCAGCACCTACCTCACTTTCCCTCTTTCAGACTCTTGCCCTCCATTTCAGCATATGTATTGATACATCATCAATCACCCTAACCTTCTAGTTCCTCATGTACACTGTCTGCTTCTCTTGAGTCCCATGCTCCAGTAATCATATGCTGCTGAGAAAGGGTGGAAAAAATCTCACAACTATGCTTACTGGAGTTATGCAGAGCTCTGTTACATAGACTGAATGGAGCTTTCACTACTCCTAGCTATTCTGTCTGTACCTTCCTAATTAACTCACTAAGCACATTCTTTCAAATCTTTTCTTTCCCTTGGCTCCTTCTCCATTTCACTCAGCTGAGAACCTTGACTCATACTTTGCTGAAAATTTTCAGGCCTTTCATCAAGTGATTTCTCTTTTCCCCTATTCCTTATCTCATATTACCAAGATGCCTTCTGGTGTTATTCCTGCTACCCCTATTTCTCATGAAGAGATGGAAGAAAAGGCCATCTCCTTTGCAAGGCCAACCACAATTGATCCTACTCCATCTCATATTCTTCAGCAGAGAATCCGTTTCTTTTCCATCTGATGACTCTTTCTCCATCTCCATCATTCTCCAAATAATGTCTGTATCTGTAATTATGTAACTGTATCTGTCCCTCAGAGCTCTCAACTGAGCCCTTTTTTCTCCCTATACTATTTTATTTACTTTCACCATCTCCTAAGGATTATATTGTCATTTCTAAGCTAATGATTCTTAAATCCACTTACTCAGCCTTAAACTCTCTGCCAACCTCATTTCCCATATCCAGCTTTCATTTTCAGCTGAAGAAATGTCAGGTTGGATATCTCATAGACATCCTAAACTCAATATATCCACAACTGAATTGTTTCTTTTCCCCAAAAGCCTCTTTTTCCTAATTTCCTCATTCTTCTCGAGGGCACTATCATCCTCTCAATCCTCCAGAGTGGCAACCCTATTATTGGCTCAACTTCTTACCTTCTTATTATCTCATCTCTCTCATCAATCTTTTGTCAAGGCCTGTCAGATTTTGCCTTCATTGTATATTTTATGTAAATTTGTTTTTATATGTTCATTACATAAAAATTTGTATATTAAGTACATACACATCTAAAATCTTTGTTATAATATAGCATGGCATTATTCAATATGCCATTGTTATATCCAGTCTTCTCAGACACTCCCACCATCCTGGTAGAGGTTCTCATTTATTCTCATATAGACAAATTAATCTGTTAATGTGTCTGCCTGCCTCAGGTCTTTTTCCATTTAAGTTCATCTGCTCATTAGCTGTATTTCTATGAACATGATTTTAAATTATTGAATCTATTTGACAACACATAGTTCATTAAGTATTGGCCAGTATGAAAGGATAATTGTGATGTAGAAAGCATATATTATATCTAAGTTTCTGAGAATATTTAACAGTTAAGGAATAGTGTGCTTTTTAACTCATGCATATTTTAAATAGCACATTAGTACTACATATGAAACATGCAAGAAACCAGGTAATATATATTTTTATTAGCATGAAATTATTCTATTAAAATATATTTAAAAGCAAATATAATGCTTAGTTGAGCAATGAACAAATAATTGTAACTATTATTAATGATCATATATTGTAGATTTAGGAAAATTTTCTTGCTATAGGTAAAATAGTATTTTTATGAATACTAAAAACAATACATTTTGTTTAATTGCATTGTGGTTTTTTGCTTTTCAGAAGTAATAGTTTTGATTGAAATGAAGGAGTTAGATCAAGTGCAGACTAGGCTCTGGAGTTAGAAGAAAAGAATCGTTTTACAAACATGACTGGCTCCAAATGACTTTAAATCAGAAGTCATTTAAATAGGAACCTATCAAAGTCTATTTTCATGCCATGTTAACCAATTAAATGAAGATCAAGCAATTATGTTAAGAGTACTAACTGCTGTCTAAAAGAATTACAGAGTTGAGAGAAGATACTGGTCCTGACCTCATAGAGTTTACAATTTAGTCAGTGTATATATGAAAATTATACCAAACCAGAGGTGATTATAGGTGTATAGCTGTGGTTTGTGAATAAATTTAGACAAGTCCACTTTGGAAAAGAGCATTATGAATTTCAGATGATCGTGTAAAATTAACTGGGCTATAAAGGGTAAGTAGAATTCCTGTAAGTTGGCTAGCCACAGGAATTCCAGCAAAGGAAAAACATGAAGATTGTAAAGAAAAGGTACAGAAAAAGAAAGATAATGTGTGGTGCACAATGCTTTGTAGGAAATAGTGCAATAAGGCTATAAATGTTAATGGTAGTGCTAGAGAATGGGGGACCTTGAATGCTACAAGCATTTGAACTTTATTTAGTGGATAGTAGGAATTAACTCAAAAGTTTTTCATGACCAGTTATGTGTATAAAGAAGGTTGTTAGAGATGTGATTTTGCAAGAAGGAGTTTTGAGACAGAAGACTGGCATTTGGAAGCAGGTTTTAAATTATTTTATTTAACTATAAACCATGCTACTTAGAACTCAGAAAGAACTTTTGAACAAAAGTCATTTGTTTTTAATTGAATTTCTTTAAATTCTTGAATTATTTATTATGGGTCAGTTTGACGTTTTATTGAACTATTTCAAATTCATTGTTTTGGCAGAATTAAGTTCAGAAAATCTCAGAACCTGCTTTAAGATCATCAATGGTTATATATTTTTGTCATCAACTGAATTTTTACAGGTATGTTGCATTAATAGTTACACACTAAGAAATGATATTTCTCCTCTTGAAATCAATTAAGGACTTTGCCAAATTTGATTGTAAGATCACCTCATTTTAAGGTATAATTCATTATATATTTTTAATCCGTTTTTTTTTAAATAAAAAGAACTTTTTTTTTTAACTCTTAATAGCTGTCATAGAATTGATACTGTGTATTGATTCCAAGGCAGAAGAGTGGTAAGGGCTAGGCAATTCTTGTTAAGTAACTTGCCCAGTTACACAGCTGGGAAGTGCCTGAGACCAGATGAACCTAGGACCTGCCAACTCCAGGCCTGTCTCCCTAGCCACTGAGCAACCTAGTTGCCTTGAACTTCATTTTTTTTTTCCAATCATTTTTTAGTAGGAGTATGGATAGTTTCCTAAATTCTTAACACCTTCAGGATGGATTACTAAATAAAAATATCTTGTTTTTGTACCATAATTATTGAAGTAACATAGCTCTTTTTGTTTTAAAGTAGTATCCTTTACTTCCACATTTAATTCTCTCACTTGAAAAATAATGTTTACTTGTCTGAAGAATATACATACCTGGCCAAACCTGTTAGAATAAACTCAAAGATATTGTCTAAATTTTTGGTTTGTTTTATTGCTTAAAAACAAGTAGGATATGGGCAAGGGATTGGTAATCTTTATTCTACTATATTTTTAAAAATGGGATTTGACATAAGCACTAAAATTGTATCATAGTTCTTAACAGTTTATTATAGCTTTATAGTAAATCTATAATGTTACAAGCATGAATTATGCACAGGAATAAAGTCTTACTCTTTGTGCAAAAAAAGGCAGTTCTTTATAAAATGTATGTATATAAAAGCTGTTATTCTAGGATTAGTGCTTTAATACTTTGAAAGGTTTAAGGAACATTTCATAGCATATTGTATTTGTGAATTATATAAATAAGCATTTCAGGATTTGTTTTCTGTCAAATAAAAGATCTTCCTAATTGAATATTTGTAATTTTTGTGATTACATATCATTGACTTTTGATTGAATTTCAGACATATGCAGTAGGTCTGTGTCAGTCATTTTGTGAGCTGTTAAAGGAAATTACCACTGAAGGACAAGTTCAAGTGCTTAAGGTATTGTCCTATCAACTTTTTCAAAAGATCTATTTTTTTTCCTACCTTGTAAACCCTGGAATTTCATAGTGAATTAGGAGGAGGAGTGTCTTTGAGAGCACAACACAGTTCATTCTGAATAAGATAATTTGGTAAACATACTAACACAGAGTACAAGATTGTCCTTTATTTTCTTCATATACCATCCAGATTTTAAGGCAATATATGGGAGAAAAAATGAGAAACACATTACCAAACAGCACCATGGAACGTGAAGCTGAGGATGATGGGGAGAATTGTTTAAAACCAATTTTTTTTATAATTCCATTTTTGAATATTGTAAAACTTGAGCTGTTGCAAACCCTTAAGTATTATTAATTTGACTGAGTATTCTATTTTAGATTTTTTCTCTGTTAACCATGACATGTTTATTATTTTAATCACATTGTAGGGAAATTTAAATTAAAAGTATCATTTCCCTTTTTTTCAAAAACAGAATAGGTAGCATGTTGTTGCCATGATATTTTTACAGCTAAGTTATGTCATCATGATTATAACTTAGTATTTTAACTAATAATAACAATTATTTGTATTGTAATTTAACACAGCGATTTCCTCACCCTATTAAGAATCCAGAATCTTGTATTTTTATATTTTTAAGTCTTTTTAATAATTTTCAAAATTTCCTCTTTTGCTATCAATTGTTACTTTCCAGGGTCAGTGTGTCTGCCTCAATGAGTTTTTAAAAAGGTATTTCTAGGAAAATACAAATAAATGATAAAATGTTAACAGATAACATTGTTAACTCAACTCCCATTTATACTTGTTATCTCTATAAAGAAAAATCCTAAAATAAGGAAGCATACCCTCCCTGAAGATGTATTTTCAAGTACTTAGGTATTAGTGACAGTCACAGGCAATGAAGGAATTCAGAAATTTGTAGTTCAGCTTAAATCTCTATTTGGCAACTAGGGATTGCATTGGAAGTCAGTAGAGACAATTATGGGAGACAGCGTCTGTCCTTGGTGACATCTGGTTTAGCAGTCATGATGGAAAGTGACATTCTGGGACAAAGCCTGGGAATGGGATTTCATTTTGCTCTGGAAAGAAGATATAGGAAGTGAAATTCATTCAGAGTGATTTGAGAGTCAAGGACCATAAAAGAACAATTCTAGTCAGAAGCAGAGATTGTGGGATAATATAAATGGGTGAGAACAAAGCCTAGTGTGCAAAAGAGAATGACTGTTAGTCTGCAAGTTAAATGGATTTTGTGTGCACACAGTTCAGACACTACTCTAAACCCTCTCACTCCACCATACACACTAACTGGCTCACTCTCTCTAGGAAAAAAATACTATTAAGATTGGTCTTCTAAAATTCATAAATCCACTTTTGGGATCCAAAAAATGTAATCATAAGCACTTTGAATATACCTGTTGTGAAAATCCTAGAGAATGAACCCCAATTCAACATGTAGTGACAAAGCTGAAATAATTATGGTTATTTCTGTCAGTGTTTGAAAAATTAATGCTTTTCTTCTTTATTA
Organism: Monodelphis domestica; assembly: GCF_027887165.1. NCBI lineage: Eukaryota > Metazoa > Chordata > Mammalia > Didelphimorphia > Didelphidae > Monodelphis > Monodelphis domestica. Next base: position 504,522,978 of record NC_077229.1, on the reverse strand, counting down.
ATTCACTGTATGCTATAGTCAGGCTTATTTTGGGGGGGGGGGTAATTCCAACTCTATCATATATACCAACTTTGAGATCCAGTAGTTTTCTATTTTAAGTGCTATTACTAAATGAAAGTACAAGTTCCTTTTTTCCACATTGAAATTGAAGTAGTTTGTTTTCTTCATAACTTTCAGTTTAGATAATGAGAAATTCATTTTCTCTTGTTTTCTGTACCAAAACTAAATAGAATATTTGTATTCTTTTTTTCCCTTGGCCTTTATTTTATTCTTTGATGTCTCCCTTTAAATGAATTCTTAGCTGAGAAAGAAAAGCATATGTTTATATCTATTCAGTTTACAAATTCAGAAGATAGTATATGTAAGCATTGTGAGTAACCAACTTTAAAGTGTTATGAAACTATGTATATTTGTCTTTTTCTAATTTCTCCTATAGAAGTCATAAATTCCCTTAACTAAATCACTTTCACTTTATTTCCTTGACAATTTATATGAAATAAAATATCTAATATTTACAAAAAGTATCTTTATTAAAGTTGTTTTAATTAAGGTAAAAATGAAATGACTGAATTTGACTACTTCTAATAACTTAAGGATCAGTCATTTATTAAGCATCTATATGCTAGGCACAATACTTAATGTTGGGGATACAAAAAAAAATGACAAAAATCAGTCCTTACCTTTAAGTAGCTTACAATCTAATGCAGGAAGGCAACCTACCAAAAAAAAGCACACAAAAAACCAGAAGGCAAATGGTGTGGGAGGCAGGGTAAAGGATGATGGTGCCCAAAACAGGGACATGATAGAGAAGTCCAAAAGATTACAGCCAAATGAGAAATGAAGAGATTGTCAACCTGTGCTCCCTCCTGCAAAGGAGGTTCTGAGGAGAGAAGTCTTTCTCTACCCTCTGGTCAACAAGAAAGAAGAGACCTAGGGTAGATAGTATGAAAGAGGTTTGAGTTCCAGGACCAATTAGATCTTCTTGGGCTGAAGTAATCTTGCAGGACATGATGGAGAAATTCAGGAGTATTGCTATATAGGAAAGAGTTGAAACAAAGTTGAAAAGAGGATACAGTTCTAAAATCAGTAGGTTTTTTTTTTAATAGTAAAGTGCATTGGCATTTAGTCAGAATATGAAACTTGCTCTTCGTATTCATTAATAATAATGATTACTCACATTTGCATAGGCCATAATGTTTAATAAAGAATCTTCCTCATTCCAGCCCTCTAGGCCAGCAAGTGGCAGGGCATTGCAGGAACTGAAGACTTTTGACTTATTTCTTTGTCTACTATCCCACATCACATTCTCCTAAACAAATAGTTCAAGAACAACTAGTATAGGAGGCATCAAGAAGAAAAAGAGAAATTCTAGCTGGGTTGATTATAAGGGAGAGGACATTGAATTGTAGGTAGCTTTATGTTTTGCAAAGTAGACCAGACTTTTTTTGTCTGATTTTAGATTTATTGTCTCCCAAAGAGAAAACCTAATTCATTTAGAAATGGAAGCAAAGTCTAAACTGGATGCAGATTTCTGTGTTTTAGAAGAACAAAAAAGAAGAGGACAAGGTAGATTGGATAGTGTAGTAGAGAAATAGATACAATATCCAACAAGTCTTTCAGAAGGAAAGGAGAAAATAATGTTGATTATTATTGAGAGACCAAGGAAAATCAGAATTTAAGTCAAGAATTGAAATTAAATCAAGAAAGAGTTATATCTTGGTACATATGTACCAAGATATAAAGGCAGACTTCAGGGGTTGCATAGATAGATAGTGGGGAAGTATATGACATGGAAATACAGTTTGGAAGAGTTTGACCCATGTTAGAGGAGAGAGATTGAGAAGCTTAGCTATTAGGTCTAATGGCCAAAAGGGATTTTTTTCTTGAATGATAAGATGTGCTAAAGTATTTTTCTTATAATAAATAGAAAAGGAGATTTAAGATGTAATAGAAGATGATTGTCTATTGAAGAGAGATAGAAGAATATCAGTCATAGTAGGGATTTAGGGAATAGATAAAAGGAGTGAGTCTTAGAATGGAATAAAAAATACTTCTTCCTATAAGACAAGTGGCAAGAGAGGAAGAATGAAGATAAAGAAAATTTGAGGTAAAAAGCTGAATATGCCATTATGCTTCATTTATTTTGAACAGCAAAACACAAATTCATTTTTTTAAAAACACACCCACCTAGATGGTGACAATAAAATGTTTTTTAAAACACCTTCCCATTTTATGGTGGGTGACTAGGCTGCAACATACTACAAATGAGGAGTTTTACAACACAGATACAGAAGAGGGATATGATCAGAAAAAAAGGAGCTGATCAAATAACTAGAACAAAACATAACTAATATTTTGCTGGTATCCATGCAATCTGTAGAGACACTTCTAGGCTACCTCTCAGTTCCCTTGGCTCAGCTGCCTTCAGCCAGGTCTTATGGGTACTGGGGTAGCCTTTGTGGTTATCCTCTTCCTTCAGCACAGCACAATCTTTTGCACATTCAGCACCCACCACTCCTGTCCCCTATGCTACAGTGTCTCCTGTTGTCTACGATGGTCTGAAGAACATCCCTGAAGAAAGGCCTCGTTGCTACAGTTTGCCAGTTTCTCTAGCATCTACCCCACAGACCTCAGAGTGGAGCCGTGCCTTGTCCTCACCCTGTTTACCTTCCATGGCCAGAGAGATGACAACTAGAATGGATGAGAAACAGGCCTTTCATTTCTGCTGATGTCCTATTCTCCCCATCCAAGCTATGGCACTCTCCTCTCTCTTGTGGTTCTATTTGTGTGTGTGTGTGTGTGTGTGTGTGTTTATTTTTTTGAAGTGTTTATATTTGTGCTGAGGTATAGAAACCTTCTCTGATTAAATTTTGCACCAGTGGGGGGAAAAGGCAGCAAGTGGTGTAGTAGATGGAGTTTGGGGCCAGGAGGAAGGAAGATCTGAGTTCAAATCCTGACATAGATACTAGCTGTGTGATGTCACTTAACCTCTGTTTGCCTCAGTTTCCTTAAGTATAAAAGGGGGTTGATATTAATAGCACTTAGCTGGCAGGGATATTGTGAGGATCAACTGAGTTAGTATCTGTGAAAGTGTTTAGCATGGTATAGTAGGTGCTATATAAATGCTTATCCCTTTCTCTTCCTCTTCCCCCTTGCCCTCATTGTTCCAGTGATATTGATGCTTGTTAAAGAAGGAAAGAAGGTCCTTATTTACAAAATTTGTGGCAGTCGTGCATGAGTTAGTGAGTTGTGTTGTTCTAGAAAGTATATTCTTTTTGATTAGTGATGTTAACATTCTCATTGGAGTATATTGTGCAACTCTAAAGTGTTGACTTGAATTATTTCGACCAATTTGGCTATATTTTTAGGTGAAAAGTGTATTTCAGAATTTCCACTTATTTTGTCCTTTAGATTGAAGTTGAGTTGTCATCTAGTCTTGTTGTTTAAACATATCATCTACATTCACTTAGTTTTTCAAATACCATTTAACAAATGTAATTTCTGTAGGTAAATTTTTGAAATTCATTGAATTTTATCTTTTTAAAGATTACAGTAATTTTTTTCTATTCTTTTTCTCTCATTATTAGAACTCTGTGTTGACTGCATAGATTTGAACATGCTACTTAGCTGCTCAAGAAGCACCCTATTGCCTTGTAGATTAGAAAAAACAATTCCTCACATTGGCATTTAAAGCCTTTCCTAATCTGACTTTAGTTTATGTTTCCAAACTTATTAAAATTATTACCCATCATGTACCCTTTCTTCCATCTACACCAGCATAGTGATTCTTGCTCAACACTGATGTTCTGTCTCCCTCTATGCCTCTGCTCTGGTGCCAGTTCCCCTCCAACCCGCCACCCCCCATACCTAGATTGTACCCTTCCCAATTTACTAGATCTTGGCATAAGAGCTGCCTCTTGAGTGGGACCCTCTCTTACCAACTGTCCTTTCTGAAGCTGCTAATTCCCCCCCCCCCAAATTACTTAATATCTATTTTACTTTTCTTTTTATTTTGTAGACATTTTGTATTTCCCTAAAGGAACATGTCTTCTTTACCCATAGAATATGAGCTCCTTGAAAACAGGGGCTATTTAGTTTTTTAATTTTGTATCCTCAACATCTTGCATGGTTGATGCTTTTTTTGACCAATATACTTGTATGATCCATATATTTCTGATGGCCAGTATTCCAACTTAATCACTAAGACTGTAAGTGCTTACTGTGTTTTAGATGTCATGGAGATGAATAAAAGGAATGAAGTAATTCTTACTTGAAAGAAACCTGAATTTTGATAAGTGACTGACTTACACATCACACTCAAGATACATTAAAGTAAACTAGTTCACATTCATATTAGCAGTATACAATTTAAAAATATAGTTACATATGCACATTAAGTGATTTCACTCTAGAGCAATCTTTTAATTGAATCTTAAAATACTTGTACTTGAAAAGTATTTTTTTTTACTTTATGCCTTAGTAAATGGGATTTAAATATGAAGACAATGTTATTGGAGATTTTTTTCGAAAACCAATAATATGAAATGGAAAGTAATTGTTGGAAACATTTGAATATCTATAAAATTATTTGTGTCGGTCTTATGCTTTGTTATTTCTGTCACTTTTCATCTATGTAATATCAAAAGAATTTTACTAAATAGGAAAAATTATTCATATTTAAGATGAAATGCTTTTTATTCATTTGGAAGACTGATACATTCCGGAATGAGTCTCATCTCTAGTTCTGGTTTCCTCTCTCCCTTCCTTTCTCCTTTCCTCCTTCCCTTCTGCCTTAGATTCAATACTAATTATTGGTTCCAGTAATTGGGGTTAAGTGATTTGCCCACAGTCACACAGCTATGAAGTGTTTGAGGCCATGTTTGAACCCAGGACCTTCTGTCTCTAGTCCTGACTCTCTCTCTCCACTGAGCCAACTAGCTGCCCCTTATTCAGTGTCTCTCCATGATTTTTTACCCCTTCCCCCCACTTTAACTCTAATATTTTATTAAAGTAAACTCTTCATATTGTATATTTAACACTAGCACTTGAAATGCATCTTTTTTAAAAAAGTTCTTCCTAGTAAATAAACATGCAGTAATAAAAAATAGCCAGATTTGTATCACCAATCATCTATAAAACTTAATTCTTAAAAGACCAAGAAAAACACAATTTTATTTTCAATATGTAATATGCTTTTCTATTTCATCTTTCATAGTTTTCTAAAAATCCATATTCTCTAATAGGCATATAGGTTTTGACGCTTTAGGTTGATCCTTTTTTTCTGACCTCAGTTTGAATGTTATAATTTTGTGTGTATTTGTGAATCTGTGTAGAAAGAAATATATTTTGCTTCATGGTGTATATTTGTTCCTCAAAACTTTCATATAAACTGAATGATGATTTAAAATTTAAATTCAGTATTTTATATTTTGAATTCATTAATGAAATTTGATAGTCACACTGAACCAATAGTACTTGATGCCTTAATAATTCACAAATTTGGATTTTTATATGTGATTTTCATAGAATCTAAAGCTTTGGAAGGGATTTTAACAATCTAGTTTCACTCCTTATCCATATAATATTCTTCCAATTGGAAATTGGTTCAGCATTTTTGAGGTACTCTTTTAGATCCTGGTTATTGGGTACAACACAAATCACAGTCCTGTTTACTTCCCTTTTACTAGGGACATATCCATTTTGACCAGTAAGAAGGGAACAAGTATATTATGATGAGCACTAGTTTGAATGTTTATGCAATGGAAAAAAATGGATTAGTAGCAGCTTTTTATTATACTGTAAATTGGTTCATTTAAAGTTCATTTGCACTATATATTTCCATTGGTCTGGAATCAGTTATATTTTATATCATTATAAGTTCCAGTAGTGTGAACCATGGGACTACTACATAGAATTTATAAATCACATTAATTGAAACTTAACAGTATTGAGGTATTGAAGAAATTTAAAAAAGAAATTACTTTTATTTGAAATATCTTCCTTAGGTATTTTTTTCTGTTGGTCAGAGTAGGTATAGCTCAACCAAAAATTATCGTATGCTTTTAGGCACACATCTCTTTTAAGTGTGGCCAATAAAATTGCATAGCTCTCTAGTAAATTTATGGAGTATCAAGATTTATATATGACCTGTGTATAACATATATATGTCCTTAGTGTCTGAGAACATTGGTTAGAACATGCCTTATGCTTAAAGACATATGACTTCTTATAGTCCTGTGCAGAGCTATTTAATTAATATCGTATAGCATTCCTGATAATGCAGGGCAAATTTAAGAAAAAGAACTATTAACCTGGTCTCCCCAACTCTGGGTCCTCAATTTTCAAAAACTGATGTAATATTACTATATTCTTAGGAATAAATGAATAAAATTCTATATTTGATAATAGGCAATGGGTTCAAAGGCATGTGAAGTTTAAAGTGCTGGCATGCCATTCAGGTAGACATGATTTAGTTGGTAGATGGGAATTCCTAGGAAGGTTTGTCAACTGCTCATCTCATATTTTCTCTTTGTTTATTAGACTGCTTGAGGTTTTAATTATCTGTAGCTGTAGCTTGCTATATTTCTGGTTATTTTAAATGATAAATTATATCTATTAGGTGTATCTAAATCTTTGCTCATACAACTGTAATTTATTTTGTTGTACTTGTTTAGTCACATTTAAAATAATGCACTAGAAATGCTATTTATGTCTTAAATATTTGTTTCCGGTGTTATGTGAAATACTAATCTTTTACATGAAACACTGAGTTTTTTCATTCACTCTTTAATATACATTCTTATTTTTGCAGGTAGTGGAAAATGTTCTTAAAGTGAATCCAACATTAGGTCCTCAAATGTTTCAACCAATTTTACCATGTGTGTTCAGGGGCATTATAGATGGAGAGGTAAGACATTCTTTAAGATTAAGATTGGATTCTTAGGTTTGTCATGCTAATAATAAAACAGATCTTTCTGGAGGGAGACAAAGGAGAAGAAACATAGTTGCCTATTGTAGTGGTGTCCAACTGAAAAAGAAATGGAGACCATTCAACTGTTCATAAGAATCCTTTAGGGTCTCATGTTGACTTAGAAAACCACATATTAATATTATATTTTCATTGCATTTTTTTTGTTGTTTGTGTTTTGTTTTATTGTATTTTTTGTTTATATTTTGTTTTATTGTATTTAAATTTTGCTAATATTTTTCACTTACATTTCAATCTGATTCGGGCCATTTTTTGGAGTGTTGAGGGTCATGGGTTTGACAACTCTGCCCTATAGAGTCCCATCATCAACATCCTTCCTCTTTATCGATTCAGTTTTAAGTTACAGAAAAATGGCTGCTAATCTTTTAATGTAGAACCTGCTAGATTGTCTTTGGAAATAATGAGAGAGGGATTCTCCGTAAGTTTTTGGTAGGGAGAGGATGATATGAAATCATCAGAGTCCTGCTCTCAGATAAGTGCTTAATTAACATAGCATGAGTCCACTTCTGTCAGAAGCTCTTGGTTCAGGCCATTCCTCAAATCCTTATTGCCACTCATGGATTAACATAGGCCCCTGCTCTTAATGGAAAGCTAATAAAAGACCTTACCTTATAAAAGAACTGTTTATCAGTCATTAGTTCCCATTTCTGCATGGTATCCCTCTGCATGCAAATTTCAACACGAGTGCCCTACCTTCATAATAGTGTATGGAATTCTCTCTCTGAAATAAATTTTGATAGCATGAGAGGAAAGGGAAAAGAATCAGATTTGTACATTCCTGTAGGTAGTGACAAATGGAAACTGATGCTTTATTTCTCCAACATTCCAACCAATCAGTAGAAACACTTCATAGTCTTTTAAATAGTATATACATATTACAGATAATGAAAATGGAAAATAAGTATTTTCTGGTTTTATAAAGCATGAAGACTAATTAGTCTTTTACTTTTCATATTTCTAAGAATTATTGTATTAACAGAGCACATACTATATAGTTAGGTTTTCATTGGTATTATTAGATATAGAGTCCTAGACTTAGAATCGAAAAGACCTAGATTCAAGTCATGCTGCAGACACTTACTGGCTCTTTGATTCTGGGCAAGTCATTTAATTTCATGAAGCTTTAGTTTCCTCATCTGTAAAATAAGGGACTTGGTCTCTATGGTCTCTGAAGGTCTCTTCTAGTTCTAAATCAGTGCTTCTGTATTCTTTGATATCTTTTTTTAATATACCTGTCATCTTGTTACACTTTCCCAGAAACTGTCACCAAATCCTCCTTCATAATAAAGAAAAAGAAAAATTTTAAAGTAAATCTGACCATGACAACAAGTTTATATTATATTCCTTACCTTGTATTATGTCTTATTCACTCTCTTGCCTACCCCAGAAGATGGAAATTTAGTTATCTTCTCTTCAAGGTCAAAGCTGGTCATTTCAGTCATAGTTCAGCTGCCTTTTTAATGTTCTTTTTATTTATCTTATCTTGTCCATTATATGTCTTCTTCTCTTAGTTCTCCTTTGTTCTGTTTTAGTTTGTGTTAGTCTTCTAATATAAGATATAGTAACTAACAGATTGTGTTTGTTGTCTAAGCAAGCTTGCAAACAATTCATCATTAGGAATTTAGACACTAGGTACTGAAAATTGTTAACCATTGCAACTTTTAAGAACAGATTGGTAGAGGTACTGGACCTGTGATTTCACTGGTATAAGAAACACTCTCTATTAACATAGGTTGCCACCTTTTCTTTTAACTCTTAAGAAGTCTTAGAGAGTTGCTTAGAGCATTGAGAGTGTATGTGAATTGCCCAGGATCACACATCCTATCTATATGTCAAGGCAGAACCCAAAACCATGTTTTACTTGCTTTGAGGCCAGCTTTAGTCTATTTTTCCTGTTCTAAACCAATAATCTATCGACAAGACAAAAGGCAAAATAATGTTTGCAGAGTCGTTGAAAAGCATTGAGACTGCTTTGTGAGCACTGAGAAAGCATTAATTTAACTGTGGTTATTCCCACTGTGTAGTGTATGTCCAGTGAGTAATGTGTTAGCACATTATGAAGAGAATTTAATCATATTGATGTGTTTGCTATAAATAAAATCATAAGATTGGAAAGAAATTTCAGTTAAAAAGGAAGGCTTGCATGCATACAGACTTTCCTCAGGAAGGCCAATAAATGAATTGGTAAAGCTGTTTTTTTCTAATATAACCAAAGGAAGCAAGGAACTTCATTCCATTGGATAATTAATCATCTTACCTTCAATCATTCTTGATGACTAAAAATAAGACCATCATAAATTCAATTTTAGTTTTTGCACCAACATTTATTGTGAATGAAGTGGAGCCTTTCCATGGAAAATTTGACAATATCCTCGACACTATGTTTTATTAACTTATGATATCACTGTAAAAATATCCCAAAGAATTGAAAACTTTGGAGGAAAGAGTCATTTAAGGTAAAGAAAAAAAATGGAAGCATTGAAAGACTTCATAGGCTGACCTGAACATATCATTTATTTTGAATACTTTATTCAGAAGTGAGTCAAAAGTTATTGGCCTTGGCAGGTATCAAACAACATCACAAAAAACTAATTTGACTTCATTTTAACAGATAGAAAGCAACTGATTATAAATCTCCTGCCTTTTGTCTAATCTGAAAGATCTTCCCTTGGTTAGAGTATAGTATGGTGGAAAAGGACTAGACTGGCAATAAAGAAAATTCTGAGTCTGCAATTTCTCTTAAAACCCACTAGCGAGGTGCTTACCCAAAATCTGTTTCCTTATCTGTAAAATGAGAATAATACTATTAGTATTTATCTATGAGAAGTAATGGGAGAATTAAGCATATTAATATAAATAATTTCGCAAAACTTAAAATTGCCATGTAAAAGTCAGTTGTCATTATGATTATTACTCAGTACTCAAATGAATTTCTGATCTCATCTAATTCTTGCCATGCCTAAAATGGGATACCTGCCATAGAAAGCTTACCTAACCCATGAAATTCCCAAGAAATTTGTGGCACAGAAATCTCTGCAAGGCTTTCTTCCAACCATCTTGATAGAAACTTTCATTACTCTCTTCTACCATTCACTACTCACTATCAGTTATTGTTTGTTAATAGTAAATATAGTTTTGCCAATTAATAGGAAATTAAAAGAACAGTAACACTTTTTAATTGGATTAGTTCAAAATGCCTTATTGCAATAATTTTTTAATTGTATTGGCAATAGTAAAGACATTGCTGTCCATAGGAATTCAACCAGTACTAAACTTTTGCCAGAGCCTGAAAAAGCCCAGAAACCAAATCTGTCTGCAGATACTTAATATTCTTATTGATCAAGGAGATGGGAAAACTGAGGGCAAAAGTCATAAAGTACAATCCCATCTACCGCATACTGTAGCAGAAAGTAATATATGTTTGACCGAACAAAAAATAATTTTTTAGAGAAAATAATTTTGGAGATTGAGCAAAACCTGATTGTCCAGGCTTCATTTGCATATATGAAATTAGAAGGAAGAGCAAGAAACCAGCAAAATAGAATGGATCTTCTGACATTTTTTAATGCCCTGTTTTTGTTGTCAATGAGTCCACCTATTTAGTACCTAGTAGTGTACTGTATTAAAAAGTATTAATGGCTCTTAATAGCAAGTTTGGTTAAATAAGATATCATGTGACTAAATATAAAATAATTTTATTTTAAAGGTCACATTTTGAAAATTATTCAAAGATTACTTCTCAAAATATATTAAAGAGATTTCCCCAAAGATCATACAGATGATTCTTGTTAAAAAGACAGCTGAGAAGATAAAGAACACTTTTGAATGCCTGTTTTTTCATCTCTCTTGGTATAAAGGTATCCTCAATTAAAAAGAAACAAAGCCATATTTCAAACAATTTCCTGTAGTAAAACAAATGTTTAGTGACAATTTTTGGTAGTCAGATGCTTGAGAGGTTTTATAAATGTCTCCCTATGCTGGTTTTGGATCTTAAGAAAGGTTTTGAACTCTGCACAATTTTGAAGGCTCTCATTGGATGAGCTGTCTCCCATGTGTACAACAAAATCTTACTAAACTGTGACAGATGCCACTGTAGAGATAATTTTGTTCAGTGAGCCACCTTTTATATGTTTAGCAGGGATTGTGTCTTTGGTGATGGTGATCTGTCCAAAGTCCAAACAAAGGACTTTTTGGTGATGTTCTTCAAATCTTTGCACAGATCACACTACTTTTCATGATTACAAAGTCTTCCTGACCACTGTCTCATATCTTTATGTCCATTATTTCCCCGATGAAGCTAGAAGGATACAAAGACGGGAATTAAAGTTACAAATGACTCAGAGGACAGTTGTAGTCTTATAGAGAAGATGCAATATGTTAACCTCAAATGCTTGCAAAAAATTGCCTAAAAGACATTATAGTGGGCTGATCATGTAACAAGGACATGATCACAGCACATGAACCCCATGAATAATATTACTCAGATGTTAAACTTAAAGGAAATCTACTAGCCAATTGAATTAATTATTTAGGCTAGTGCTTCTTTGATTAATGAGGTGGCAATGAAACCTTTGTATTTAGACAAGATCTAAAACCCCCCTACAAAGTCATATTTTCCTAAAATAGACATGTAGAAAATATTGAAAGACATCCCATTTTAGTTTCTGGAACCTGGGATGTCTTAGAACCACCAAACTTGCAGGGTTATTTATCATTCTGAAAAACTTATACTTTGTTATAATCTTATAATTATGAGTGGTTAGTCAGAAAGGGCATATTTGCTGTTGATACTCAGAAGTACAAGAAGTTTAAATGCAAATCTTTAAAATATTGAACAACTCTGAGTCCTTGTGGATTCTTCAGATCTCAAAAAAATAATATTTGAACCCCTTTAAATGATATTAATTAATTATTTTTTTAATTGCCCAGAGGTATCCTGTAGTGATGTCTACTTATCTTGGAGTCATGGGCCGAGTTCTGCTGCAAAATACTAGTTTCTTTTCTTCACTTCTAAATCAAATGGCACATAAATATAACCAAGAGGTAAGAATCAGCTTTTGTCGTAATTTAAACATCAAATGAAAACCAAATTTTCATAAAGTTCTTATGTTTTTAAAAAAACTTCTCACTCTTAAGTTCTAATGAAATAGAGCAAGGTTTTTGGTATTTAAAAAAAAATGAACCTTTGGAGGTAAGTCGATTTCTTGTATTGATAAGGAATTGAATTCTTACATTTATGTATCTTGGGAATCAGAAAGACCTCTCTAGGTTCACATCTCTCCTCAGAACTGTGTGATTCTCGGGAAGACATTTAACATCTCTGGATCTCAATACCTCCTTTTGTAAATTGTGGTATATTTGTCCTTGGCTTTTAAAAATCTGTCTTCCAGAAATAAATCTTTAATTCTGTGAAATTCTCTAAACAGTAATTATTTTGAATTCATCATAGGATATGATATGGGCATGCTTTAATCATATTTTTGCGATATCCCCTACCTGTAAATCCCATTTGCATTTTTTTCTGTCATATAATAAAACTGAGTTATTAAAGGACTTATGTACCAGATTGTCCCAGTTCCTCCTTTAGTTTCTTATTTTTCACTTCAACTTGACATTTATTTTCAATAATTATAACTAACATTTATATTGCCCTTTTGTGCCAAGTACTAGGCAAAAAAAATTAAAATGTAAATGATATAATGTATGCTAATTTAAACAATTCTTTTTATTTTTTTAAAACCTTACCTTCTGTCTTAGAATCAATACTATTTGTTGGTTCCAAGGCAGAAGAGTGGTACGGGCTAGGCAATGGAGGTTAAGTGACTTGCCCAGGATCATGTAGTTAGGAAGTGCCTGAGATCATATTTAAACCCAGGACCTCCTATCTCTAGGTCTGACACTATCCACAGAGCCACCAAGGTGCCCCCTAAAGAATTCTTAAATCATCATAATGTTTTCTGTCTATGTATATGTCACTAGATTTCAACTGTTATAGTATATGTAGGGCATTAACCTCATCAACTGTTGCTATAACTCCCTTTACAGTACTAACACATGACATCAGAAAGGGAGCATAGCTTATAAAATGCTGGACTCAGAGTTGGAAGACCTGAGTGCATGGTCTTGGCAAGTTACCCAGCCTCAATTTTATCATCTATAATTTACTTAATAGAATTAAGTACTTACTTTATGGAATGTTATGAGGATCAAATCAGAGAATACAGATAAAGTATCTTGTAAACCCTAAAGAAAACATTAGTTACAACTTTGGTAACTTATCTTTTTTCCTGCTGCCATGCTGCTGTACCCACTGTATCCCACTGGCCTAGAGATGGTGTCCTGGGACACCTAAAGCTTTCAAATGGGAATTATTTGATCTTGACTGGAGAGAGCCTCTGATGACCAGGAATACTGGCCTTATTGTTCCTTGCACATGACCCTTCCATCTCCTGACTCTGCCCCAGGTCTAGAAAGTTTTTTCTCTTCAGTTTTGCTTCTAGGCCTTTTTTAAACCTCAATTCAAATCCCACTTTCTTCACGAGGCCTTTCCTAGTTTTATTCACCTTCAACCCCTTTTGCTCCCTAAATCCCATATGCTAGGACCTTTCCTCTATGATTTTCTTTCTTTAGCTCTAGATATATCTTGTACACACAGCTTTTTGCATGTTATCTCTCTGATTAAAATTCTTGAGGTCAGGGATTGTGCCTTTTTAGCACTTGACACAATGCCTGGCACATGATGCATACTTCATAAATGCTTTTAGATAGATGATTGACATTTTCATGGTACTCTAAATCCTTAGGTGTTCTATTTCATTTGAGCGTCACAATTAGCTTTGTTTGTTAGGTACAGTGGGAATTCTTATCCCTACATTGGAGAGACCCAGGGTCATAGAGCTAGCAAATGGTGGAACCAGGATCCCATTCAGATGTCTATTAGCTTCAGGTTTAACATTTAGAGAAATTTAAAACCAGAAATTAAATGACCCAACTCAGTATCAAGATTTCTTTAGAGTAACAAAAGTCAGAACTAGATGGAAAAGTGGAAGTTCAGACCAGGAGGTTAGCTCTGGATCAAGAGAATATTACTGGTAATAGAAGGGAACCGGCTTTTTAAAATAACCAGTTTTTGTGTAACTTTGTCCTTATTATAGTGGCTGCTATGTGGATGTATTGAGAGACTAGAATGGGATTGCCAAATCTCCTCATACCCCAGAAAGACCAGAAAAGCCCATGAGCCCAGGCATTTCTTAGTGAGCTTTGAGCTGTATTAGAGGATCTCTCTGTGCATATTTTTATGACTTTTACTCCTTAACTCTTCACTGTCTTTGTTAATAATGCTAGTTTTCTTTAGTCATCGAGGCACTTCTCATTAATTGCCTAACTCTTCTAGGACTCTTTCCTGTTATATGACTAAAATGCTTAATTACAAGGTTAAACTACATCAGGTTAGTTACATTAGGTTCAAACTACACAAGCTTGTTGATGCAACACAATTATAATTCATCTTCCTCATCCTGCTGATTAGTTTTTTAGTGAGATCTCCCCTTTCCCCCAATGTCACACCATCAGTGTTGTAAAAACTTATGTGGCAAACACTTTGCTTGAAAATCCTCCCGAAATCCCTGCCCCCAGTGGCTCAGGGCCTTCCCCTAGAGAGCATGTCCCATTACTCATCCAGATACCATCCATCATGCTATTCCCTGAGATAATGAAAGGAGGTCACAGGCCATAGGTCACTATCCCCTATGCCTTTCTAAATTTTATTTTAGGATGTGTACTGTGTGAACCTTAAAAAATTCTCAGACCCTACTTCATAAGGTTTGGTTAAGACCCATTCCCCATTTTAAACAATGAAGGAACTTGGATCAGGAATGTGAAGATCTCTACTCCACCCCTACTTAAGCCTGCTTTAGGGGAAGAAACTCCTTGCTGAACAATGAAAAATACTTAAACCCATACTTATAGTAAGGCAAAAGTTAGTTCTTAAGCCATGCCTAGTTTTAGATCTAATACAAAAGGGTGCTAAGTACCTATAAAGGTCAGGCAACTTGTGAACTTACAAGGAGCAAAGAGGTGAGAACTTACTCAGAGGTTTTCTGGTGTGAATTACTCAAAAGTTTAGTCTACTCAGGTGTGAATTAAGAATGGTCTGTCCTTTGAAAAATGTCTACTGTGATTGGTAGATGGGAGAACTTAGGGGAGGTGACATAGGAGAAAATTCCCTTTATATGGAGGTTTGAGGTTTAGGTTTGAAGTCTAGGAGCTAAAAAATTGGAAGACATCTCTGTACAGGTGACAGTGGAAGCTATGGCAGTGAATCAGAATAACAAGGAGATACAATAAAGTAAGAAGAGTAGAATAGAGAATCTCAGGGAGCACTAAGTATTTGTCAAGAGGAATGTGGAGTCAAGACAGGAAATAGAATTAAAGTAGACTCAAGCATTGGATGTTGTTTGCCACCGTAAAATATAAGCTCTTTTAGGCAAAGACTTTTTGTCTTTTTATCTATAACATAGTGGTGTGTGTGTGTGTGTGTGTGTACATACATACACATATTTTTAACATATATATATATATATATATATATATAGTGTTAACACAGTGTCTGGTACTTGATAGGCATTTGACTTAAATTATTTTCATTGGGAACCTAAGGAGAAGAATGAATCCAGAAATGCTGGTGTTGGGGGTGATTGACAGTATTAATCAGTAGAAAGCAGTAGATCTACCACTTTTTCTGTTATACTCAATTACCAATTAAAATGAAAGGAATGACAGTTTCTTTTTTGTTTTCATGCAAGATATATTTCCATATTAGGCATGCTGCAAAAGAAAACCAATAAAAGGAAAGGAAAAAAAACATGCTTCATATTGTATTTAGATTTCATCATCATCTCTCTCTCTGAAGGTGTATATAGGATTTTCCATCATGGATCCATTGGAATTAAATTGAGTCATTTGTCTTGATCCAAGTACAGTTGATCATTGTTACAATGGAAGGCAGTTTCAAATGCCTGAATGCCTGAGAATGGAAGGTCATATTGCTAGGACTTGAGGAATGAGTGTTGTTAGAACAGTGTAAGTACATTGAGTGTAGAATACTTTACCAGGAAGTTTGATGGCAAAAGTGGGAAGAAATATGTAGAATTTCATACTACCCAATTTTAACTAGGCTCTCACTGTTGCATAGCAATCCTTTTGTTTCACAGTTACTTATGACCTGTCTTGTCCACCACAGCTATTCCAAACCTCTATTCACTCTTTAAGTGTCTTATGTCTTCCTTGACCTTAATCATATCACCTCTTACATGACTGAGTAAATTGAAGCCATTTGATGTGAGTACATTCCTCTTCCTTTCTCATCATCTCAAAACTCCTTGATAGCTTCCACAAGTCTATTGTCCATTCCCCCATCCCAGATAATAAAGTAGCTTTTAGCCAACCTTTCTACATGTGTCCTTGCTCCCGTCTCCTTTCTCTCTTCTCTATAAAACTATAATTTGTATCATTCCTCTCTCCAAATCTCCACATCTACTAGTTCCTTCTCTATTACCTTCAAACTTGGCCATGTCTTTTCCAGTTAAAAAAAAAATCTTTACCTTTTGTTTTAGTATCAGTTCTAAATCAGAGAAGAGGCTCGGGCAAGGCAATAGAAGATTTATTACCATCCACTCAACCTACTATCCTATGTTTCTCCCAAACTCCCAGAAAAAGTGATCAGTCTTTTCCCTCACTTCCTTATATTTGTGCATTCTGGCTTGAGATCATTCAAGGCAGGTCAGTGATTTATTAGTGAACAATTTTGATGGGCTTTTTTTCTGTTTCTGATCTTTTTTTTTCTCCTCACTTTTTATGCATTTGATACTATTGATCACCCTCTTCTGTATACTTTCTCCTCTGGGTATTCCTGACTCTGCTCCTTGTTTTCCTCCTACCTGTCTGACCATTCATTCCTTCTCAGGCTCCTTTATAAGCTTCTCATTTATATGACATCTCCTAACTACTTAAATATTCTCCAAAGCTCTGTCCTTGGGCCTCTTCTAACTACATTTTCTTTCTCTCAGTGAGCTCGTTAACTCTTAAGAGCTGGTGAATTTAATGTTATTTCTATGGCAATGATATTCATATCTCTGTATGTAGCCTGTTTTTCTTCAGAGCTTCAGTCTTAAATCACTAACTGCTATTGGACATTAAAAACTAAATGTCCTGGAGACATTTCCAACTCAGTATGGCCTCAAGTCATTCTCCTCTACTTTCTCCTCCCCTTGCACTCCAACTCTACTCCAAATTGACCTTTTTCTGGAGGGGCTAATGTTTGTTCTTCCAATCAGTCAGATTTGTGTCACCATATCATATCTTAGACATTTCATTCTCCCTCATCAAGAATCCATTCATCTGCCAGATACTGTCACTTCTATTCAAAATGTTAGAAAATGAATGCCAAAAATTGTTTTTCACATAATTGGGAAAAAATAAAAGCATTACTGAAGTGAAAAGAAAAGTTGTCATTTCTACCTACACAAAATTGATTGCTATCTCTACCTTTACGACACTTTAACATCTACCACTCTAGTTTAAGTCTTCATCACTTCTCACTTAGATTAGCACATTAACTCCCTAATTGGTCTCTCTGCCTTATGTTTATTCTCTTTCTAATCCATCCTCCTTGTTGGTACCAAAGCGATTCTCCTTAAATGTGGATCTGACCATGATACTCCCCTAACCAGACAATGCCAGCATTTCCTTATTGCCTCTAGGGTAAAATACAGATTTCTCTGTTTAACTTTTAAAGCCTTTCATCTTTCAATCTTAGATAGTATTATACTCTAAGATCCAGCTGTACTTATCTTCTCTTTGTTCCTCATATATGTGTACTCTCCCTCTCCCCTTCTCTGTCTCTCCTCTCTTTTTATATGCATAGCCTCATCTCCCATGTATAGCGTGTACTTTGTCCTTCCCTCCACCTCATGGAATTTCCTTGTTTTTCTTTAACCAAAAGTTGTAGCTCCATGTTTTCCATGAAGCCTCTCTTGCCCCAACTACTACTTCCCTCCATCTCGACTTACTTTTACTATCTTTATTATTTGTATTTCATTTTATGTTTTTGATATATTCATATAGTATACTTCTCCCCTGCTTGAATGTAAGCTTCTTGTTTCTAGGGATTGCTTCATTCCTATATTTATATCCCCAGCACTTAGCACAATGCCTTGTACATAGGAGGTAATTATGAGATATTGGTTGATTGATTTTAGGCATTAATAGTATCCAGTCTGAGTTAAATGGAAATATCTTTACTTTCTTTTTTTTTTTAATTTTGCAGATGGACCAGCTTCTGGGTAACATGATTGAAATGTGGGTTGATCGTATGGACAGCATTACCCAGCCAGAAAGAAGAAAACTTTCTGCTTTGGCATTACTTTCACTTCTGCCATCTGATAATGGGTAAGTGGATAAAATTCTTTCTTGAAAGAAAATTTCTATTACTATGTCTTAATACTTGTGTCTCTCTCAGTGTGCCTATATTGTGGAAAGCCAGATTTTAAAAATGCATATCTAGGTTTGTATGTTCTGTCAGATAATTAAAAAAAAAAAAAAAGCTTATTATGTGTCAAACAGGTCATCATATCCAGAGTCAAAACTTTTGTTTAATGGAGTTATCTATCTTTTGTGAACAAATTTTAGCATTACAAGTGGCAAAAATATCAGTTGAAAAATTTGTGCATGTTTATGAAAAATTTTTCTTTTAATAATATTGAATAAATTTTCTTTTTTCTCCTGTCCAGTGGTTCATAATTGTATCAAGTTTCATTGTAGGCTATCTTATTTTAACATTGGATTTTTTACTTTTAGCATTGGATTCTTTATATCTGTTTTATTTCCTATTAGGTGAGCCCAAAATGTTAATGCTTTTTTGTATTTATCTTATTCTTTACAGTTATCTTTAGAGAAATTGACCTTTCAGATTTCATCAGTTAATGAAATGCACATCACATCATTTTTGGTATGGCAGTTTAGGCTATCAAATTATTTTTAGCTTCTTTGATAAGTTTCACATTTCAGCACATTCACAACAGAATGGCATCAATTTCCCCTCCTTTTTAAAGTTCTGTTTCTGGAGTTTGGGGAGTTTAACAATATTCTTACTGCTTAGGGTATTAGTTTTATACTATAGATTATGAACAGTTAGGTTAGGTTCTGGAATCAGGAGACTCACATTATGACAAATTTTGTCTCTCTGCTGTACCTGTGCTTTTCAAAACTTTATAAATCTAATGCAGTAAGAAAAATCCCATTACTTTTCAGGGTTTTTTATACTCTGATATTTGTGTTATAAATACAAACATCTCTTGGGGGTGTTAAGAACAAATAAGGAGGACCTCTGTTTATAAAATGTTCATTTCCTCACTATAGTTTCACATATTCAGAGATCAAAAACTCAATATATAAATTACTGTCCTTTTTTCTTTTAGAAATGAACTACCAGAGCAATAACATTTATATACATATTAATTTTTGTATAAATAAAGTGTATCTTTTACCTTAGAGGGAACGTAATGACTTTTGTGGCTCATTAAGACTTTTATAATAAATATTTATTTGTTTATTATAAATATTTTATAATAAATATTTATTTAAATATTTGATAATCTCTATGACTCTTATTGGTGACATTATTGATTGCAATGCCATTACAAGAATTGGCTTGAAATTCACTAGAATGGCCAGCCTTCCCTTTAATCTAGATCAGAGTTCTTTTAGCCCTTAATTGCCTCTCACATTTGAAATAAAAGATAGTTTAAATAGATGATTTTTAAAAATTAGCAGACATGTCTTAAATATTTCTGACTTTGCTTGATAATATTTTATCATAATCCTTATCCATGTATTTAATTTTAAAATTTACATATGCAGAATTCCCCAGAGCTTCCTTTCACTATCCCATGCTTCACATTTGTTCTCCTATTCAGTCTAATTTCGTAGGAAAATATATATAAGGCATTTGTATCCCTCAGCATCCCATGTTTTTTTGTTTTAAAAGATAATGAGAATTAACAGAAAAAAATGTATTGCAGACTTTTCTATCACCACATAAACATACAAACTAAATATAAAGGCATTTATCATTATTACTTAAATAGCACTTAGCATAATAGAAAATCTCTTTCCAAGGCAGTATATATTTAAAGATGTTTATGGATGAGACCTTAGCTAAATAACTCATGTCATTCATTGAATCCATAAGAACTAATTAAGCATCCACCATATATTAGTCACTATTTAAGTCACAGGTAATACAAAAACTGTGGTTTTCATAAATTAATACAGTGTGGTTATATATGTATATCCATACATTCATCACCAATATGCTTTTAAATACTATGTAAATGTTATATTTAGTAAATATTATATAAGCTGGTGGGCATGATACGACCATTTGAACAAACCAGGACAGGTTTCTTGATGTAGGTGGTATGATTTTATGGAAGGGAGAAATGTATAATAAGCCTGAAAGATAGTTTGCTTTTAGATGATAATATACTTTAAATACCAGATAAAGGAGTTTAAATTTTATTTTAAAGGCAATGGGGAACCACCAGAGTGTCTTGAGAGGGGGAGTGACATGGTTAAAATCTGACTAAGAATATCAAATTTTTTAGCTATGTGGAAGACAGGTTAGATAAAGAAGATCTTATACCCATGAAATCTGATTAGGAGCATATTGCAATAATCCAAGTGAAAAGTGATGATTGCCTGAACTTGGGAGACTGTGGTAGAGAGAAGAGAGAAATGTGAGAGATGTTGCTGACCTTATTTGATACCTCATTGGATTTGGGGGCATGATTGGCAATAAAGAATCAAGGATGACTCCTAAGTTTTGAACCTTTATGACTGAAAAATGGCTTGAAGGATGTACTGGAAAGAACAATGTCTTTAGAGGGAAAGATAAGTTGGGTTTTTTTTTTAGACATGTTGAGTTTGCAATATTCCTATAGAAACCTTTTTGCAGGAAAACCTATAATAAAAAGGAACTTAGTGTACATCTTTCTAATTGGAGAAACAATTTTACTTGGTCCCATAAGTTTAGAAATTTAGAGCTGGCAGAGGCCTTAAAGGATGTAACCCCATTCCTCTCTCTACCCTCCTCTCCCATCTCATTTTACATTTGATGAAACTTAAAATGGGATGAGTATAGGAAGTGAGATCAGAGATCATAAGTACAGTGCTGGAAGAGACTTAGTGTTCACCCTCTTAATGCTTCTAACCACCATACCATACTGCATTTTTTTTCTTATGTTGATATAATTTTCTTTTGTAATTGAGATACAGTGAAACATAGTAAATAGTTTTATTTTGTTTATCTAATTTTTTTTTTACCAGAGTGAAAAATCTGGGGGAGCTTTTATGCTAAGTAAGACCAGATATCTAGAGTTGTGGATAAACTCATGAAAGTGACTTTTGATATGAATGTAAATGAGGGTGTAAAAGAAGATAAAGAAGCCAAAAGGATTAAATAAGAAAAGAACTAAAAATAATTATAGTTTAACCACTGGGAGGAAAAGTATTTAAAAGTTTTATTTGATTTTTAAATGCTTATTTTAAAAAACAAACCCTTTGTTATTTTACTTCGGTAATTTTAGCTGTTTTTATTTGATAAATTGTCCAAATTAAAAAAAAATTTAATAAGTCTATATTTCTTTATATCTGCTTGAGCAGACAGCCTCCCAATGAAGCTGGTAAGATTGACTCCTTGAATTTCTGAACAATGTTACCTTATTATCTCCTGCCAGCAGCATACACAGAGAAGGAAGTTAATGATTCCCTTAACCAGTGAAAGTGTAAAACTAAAGGCTCAAGGGGATAGCTTTCTGAGAACTAGATAAAAACCTTATTTCTACTTTCAGATTTATACTCAATTATGTCATTAGAAATCCTATGAACATTATTGAATGTTTTAGGTAATTTTGAAAAGTATTGAAAATATATCTCTGTCTAGAAGTCCTTCAGTATGTAAGTACCCCAAGAAAGCTTTAATATTAAAATTTTGTGAACTGTTAAAAACAGTTTAAAAGTAAAAACTAAACAGTCTTAAGAAAGAATAGTATTTTTTTCCCACATATATCTTGTTGAATGGAATAGTTGCTTGCATAGACAGTAACTAGAAATCTTTTCATTTTCCTCATAGTTACAGATTGTGTTGGAAATGGAGTCTTAAGTGCAGTTTTCATAATCATATAAGTTTTGTTTTGTTTTGTTTTTAATTTGCTCCTCTAACTGTTCATCTTAGCTTCCTGTTTATTTTGCTTGTGCTGCTATGCAGTAGGTGAGGGTTTTTTCCCCAATCTTTTCCTGGTTAATGTGTTTCCACAGCAATTTCCTGTTCTCAAATTCTGACTCAAACATTGACGTATGCTTATTCTGGAGACTATCCAGTAATGCTGATTACTGGATAAGTATAAGTATGATAAGTATATTTTGAGTAGGAATAAGCTGAGGAATTTCATTTTGATGTTGTTTTTCATTATCTTTAACATATGCTTGTAAGTGCAGTCATAAATGCATTGCTCGTATCAATTTTTAAAATTGCCTCTTCCTTTTATTTCCCATACAATAAAGTATAACTTGCTATGTGCCGTTAATGATTTACTCTAGTTATTTATGTCCTTCAGTAAGTTCTCAAATTTTCTTAGGTATTTGTGCGATTCAATAAATTCTAAAATTAATATATTAGTACAGAGGAATGTAACATATTTTATAATTTTAAAGTATAACTCAATGTGTATTTAATGAGCCTCTATATAACCATATATAGGATAAGTCTTATTTCCATTTAATAGAACTATTCCATTTTTACATTTTTATTGATCAGGAACTACTATACCTACCAATATAGCTTATCTCCTTTCCGGTATGCTTTTCCAAGAGAATTTGAGTAGTCGTGATGATGGTTTGACTTTTAACAGCAATTTTTTAAAAAGACCAAAAAGATTGCTGAGAGACGACGGCAGAAAGATAGGTTAGTGAGATAGGAGGGACATGAAGTTCAGACAGAATAACTGGTGAAAAGAGATGTCAGATAGAAGTAAGGGAATGCTTGGACTGATTTCAGTTCTCTTTAATGTGCTTCTTATGTACTTTCCTCCCCATGTGATTTTCTAGTCTTATAGTACTTCTGATTTTGCTTACCTTCTTGATTGCGTTGTGATAGGAATTTGAAGCAGCTATAAAAATATTAGGAGAATTCTGGTGAATATAAGATGTGACAGAGTTTAGTTCAACACATATTTTTAACAAGTTTTTTTCTTAAACATTATTAAACTTTATCAGCTCTCAGTTCCCTAGTCTGAAATTTGTGATATCTTTTTTCCATTGTAAGTAAGATGCTATATAAAACTGAGTTGTAGTGACTATATTGGTCCTTAAACAAGTCAAGTCTACATGTGCCGAGCACTGTCATAAATACTGGGAAAAACAATCGCCATCCTCAAGGACCTGAAATCCTAAAATGGGAGAATAAAAGAAAGCTGAGGGGAGAGGGAAGGAAGGCATACACATAAGAGCACAGTGGTGGAAGAAGTTCTGAGAGTCATGGCTATAGGAAGAGAGGAATGAAGGTGTGAAAATGGGTGGCCAGGTCATTTTCCTTAAAATGGAGGTTCCATGAGAAAGTGACCAGTTAGAGGAAGGGGGTCTCAGAGGCAGAGTGATCCTCTAGGAAGAGAAGGCTGCTAGGATGAAGTGAACTTCCCAAGGTAAATAATGCATTCTGCTCCACAGTGTAAACTGTGATAATAGCCCAAGACCAGGAAACAGGACACTATCATTCTGGTTCTGGCTTGCCTCTTAATGATAGCATTGCTTTGCACAAATCCTGGAGCTTCTCTGTGCTTTGTTTCCTAATCTGTCATTAAGCCCCAAAGGATACTTGAATTATATCAATTAAACAAAATTCAACCAGAGACTTGTAATTCATTCCTTGGCTTGTATTTGAAGTCTTACCTATTGCCCCTCCTCCCCCCTCCCCCTGAGACTTGTGTTCTCCTGAAACAGGGTTTGACTACACTATGATCATTTCCATGCCGTGATGAGGCACTGGAGCAGGGGTCCCCAAACTTTTTACGCAGTGGGCCAGTTCACTGTCCCTCAGACCATTGGAGGGCCGGACTATAAAAAAAGCTATGTCTGTCTGGGATAGCAAAGGCTGCAGCGCTGGCTGTGATGGGCCTGTAACACCTTGCACAGACCCATCACTGCCACCACTATACTGGGCAGCAGTATACACAGTGCGGAATCCCCTCCCCCAGACCACCGCTCACCATGCTGACGTCTTCCATTGTGCAGCCACATAATCCTTTGTGCAGCACCTCGTTCTTGTTCAATTACTCTCAGAACCAGGTGCCACGCAAAAGATTATGTCACCAGAAGTAGTACTGTATGTGAGCAATGCCACACTTTGTGGAGCTGCCACATGCAGTGCTCCTCTCACTGAGACCAATGAAAGAGGTGCCCCTTTTGGAAGTGAGGTAGGGGCTGAATGTGGCCTGCGGGCCATATTTTGGGTACCCCTGCTCTGGGGGATCCTCCCAATGAAAAAAAACTACATTATAGCTAACCTTTGTTAGTTTGGGTGCTTTTTCTGAGACAAAACATTTTTAGTGTACTCGAATAACATTTTAACATTTGATACACGTTATATTTTCATTTAGCATTAATCAATCATCTCCTATACAAAAATGATACATCTCTTTAGATAGATGTCATAAGTGTTATTATCCTTATTTTACAGATTCAAAAACAGGTTCGGACAAATTAAGTAACTTGCAAAAACCAGTAAGTGGCAGAAACAGCCCTCCCTCTTCCCCCTTTTACATCCAGTGCTTACTGTTCCTGACTTCAAGCTCCTTAGTTCTAATTGGAAAGAATATGACCTGGACATAACTAGAGGGAAATCTAGCAGAATGTCACAAAAAGTTTGTGGAAAAATGGAATCATTTCAACTGAAAAAAATCAAGGTAGATTTCATGAAGGAAGTAGCATCTGAACTATACGAGTAAGGCTTTTGTAGGTGGGTAGGGTGGAACCTATAAATGCACAAAAGGCCAAAAAGGACCAGTTTTCTTAGAATATGGAGTGCTGAAAGTATGGAAAGAAGAATGGAATGAAGGAAAGAAATAGGAAGAGAAGGAAAGAGGGAGGGGAGAACGAAAGGAGAGAGAAGATGGTGAGAAGGAAAGAAGACAGGACGGAAGGAAACAAGCAATTATGAAGTGCCTACTATGTGTTAGGCATTATGCAAAGTACTTCACAAATACCATTCATTTGATAAGGAATAATGATACATAAAACTGGAAAGTTAGGATGAACCTTTGTTGTTGAGGACTTTGAAATACCAGACAGAGAAGTTTATTTTGTGTTTTTATTAATTAGGCAATAAGGAATGGCTGAAGTGTTTGCTATTTTTTTTTTTTTGCAGAATGATGAGATGATTTCACCTAAGCAGGGACTCCAGAATTATTGTGAAGGATTGATTGAATTATCAGGGATCTTAGTGGCCATCTAGTCTCATTTTAGAGATGAAGAGACCCAGAGAAGCGACTTGATTTGTGTAATATTATCCAGGTAGGAAGTGGCAGAGCCAGGATTTGAGTCCAATTCTCCAAAATCAGTGAGTGTCCTTCCCACTCACTATAACATATTTCCTCTGGAGAAGGGAAGAAACTGGTGGTAGGAAGACCAGTTGGAAGCCATTACAGTAGTCTAGTTAAGAGGTAATAGTTCCAAAATTAGGGGAATGTCAATGGGATACACAAAAAGAATATGATTGAGTGAATGAAGTCAGTAGAAATTGGGAAGTTAAGAGGTGGTAGTGTAGGAACATTAGTTGAGATTTAAACAGGTTGTGATTGATATGTGGATAAGGTGTTCTTGAGTGTATTTTTAGTAGTCAGAAATATGGGACTGGATTCCACATGGAACTCGGGTTCATTTGGAGTTCTAGATTTGTGATTTTATTTGCAGAGAGGTGATCATTGAAGTCATAGGAGAAAAGAGAGATTGCCAAAGCGAAAGAAATAAAGAAATGAAGATCAAGGCAGTACTTTGGGGAAGAAATAACTTAAGGAGAATGAGACTGGTTAATGAAGAATACCTGGAGAATACTGTAGAAATGAAGTTTATGTGTATAGAGCAGGATTGGACTAACTATCTTCAAAGTTATTGGAATGTTCAAACTGCCTGCAGATAGAGAAGATTCCATTGGGTTATGGTATTATTTAGTAATGGGTAGCTCTGAAAGAAATTTTCACTGGGTTGGGAATGGAAACTTTGTAAGTAATTGAGGGCCAAGTAATGTTTATAAAGGACTTGAAGGAAACAATCATAGGCTTTTTATTCTTTATGGAAGTTGAGAAGTTCAAGGAATTGAGATTAGGACAATATCTTCACAGGAACAGCCAGAAGAATATTTGGAAGAAAATTATACCTCTTTCTCTTCTACCCTTTCCATACCACCTTCAAGTATTCTAGTTCAGATCCTCATTACAATTTAACTGAACTAAAATACTCTTCTAAATGTTTCTCTGCCTGTAGCCATCATATTTAGAGATATTTAGAATCATATTTAATATAATTTCAATTTTTTTCTATTAGGAAATTGATTAATAGAAATTTGTTCAAGACATAGTTTTTAAAAATATCTGTAAGTTTTCCCATAAGTTAGAAGTTTTTAAAATATATTCAGATATAGTCATCTATTTTGATTTTGGTAAAAGATCAAACCAGTAGGCTCATCTAGACTTAGGCTGACAGTGGATAAGGAGAATAGTTTTAGATCATACTCATTTTGAGATAACGGGGAGGCTGTATGATTGCATGGAAATCTTTGATTAATCTTGAGACATAAGATCCAAATTTAAATATTAATTGTAACATTTATTAGCTGTGAGTTTGGGACCAAATAATTTAAACTCTTTGGGCCTCATTTTCTTCAACAGCAAAATGGACTAAATAACTTATATAGTTCCTTCCAACTTAAATCTTATGAACTTGTGATCTTTTAGAACTCTACATATTTATTAAATAGGTAGAATGGACACTTTGATAATATAGGATAAACCCAACATACGGTTTGTGAGTTTATTTTAATGCTTTGATGGATCCATGGAATTTCATATGCTATTGCAGCAGTACAGATTATAGACAGTTTGCATAATACTTCTCATTCTGCAAAATTTTTTCCCTCCCAATGTACTGGAGACTATTTGTTGGTTTTTTTATATTAATGCTATGCCATTATAACTCATATTTTCATTATCTATCAATTTCTCAGTATGGGTATTATTCCCTTTTCTGATTATATCTATGGCCAATAATGTCTTTTGTGCTACTTCTTGCATATAACACTTCTTAGTAATATTTTTCAGTTTGCTTCTATTGATAGTTCATCATTCTGTTGCCTTTTGCATTATTTGTGATTCTCCCCTTTCCCCCCCAAAAAAATCACAACTTGCCATGATCAATAGCCATATAAACAGTACCAGAATAGTCTTTGTTATCTAAGAGATGGCTTATGACTGCAAGTAGTTTGAGCCTGTTGAAAAGAAAATTCCTGAGGGTCAAGATTGTTTCTGTGTCCTGCTTAATGTCAGCTATGTGTAGTTGTTGGTTTGTTGATTGGTAAGCCTGTATGGATTCTCAAACAGTCTCCTCTCCTAGAACCAGAGCTTTTTTATATTCAGCACTAAGGTATGTGGTAGGTATCTCATGGATAGATAAGAGAGTTGAGATCTACATTTGGAAAGACTTCAAATTTTGTTTTATATATTGGGTTGTGTAACCCTAGACAAATCACTTAACCGCTGCCTCAGTTTCCTTATCTGTAAAGGGGAAAAGATGCTTGCAAAGCATTTTGAAAATGTTAAGGAGCTATGTAAATACTAGGTATTAATTGATCTCTTTATAGATGTTACTTATCCATGGTATTTATTTTTCAATTTATCCATGGTGAATATTTTTCAACCAATCTGAAATAAAACAGAGAAAACCTCCAAGCTTAGTAATAGGGTTTTGAGAGAGAAAGAATATTGAGAGAGACTGGTGTCTCAGCAAATCTGAACCATATTTCTAAAATATTTTAAGTAATATCAGATACTTTAAATGAGTCTTTGACAAAGGCTTGAAGGCATGTCTAGATACTCTATTTTGTTGGTTCAAGTTGGTTAATACTTTTGATATTAGAAATAAGAGCTTTCAAGCTGACATTCTAGAAAATTCTTGACAAGAAGTCTTCCATCAGAAATTTTCTAAAATGACAATGGAAAGTGGCTACATTGTAAGTGTTTTATAAATGCCAAATGTAACTTACGGTCCTCTCCCAGTAAAATTATTAAATCCCAGCAATACTTATTAAATTGTCTTCATTTCTTTTAAGTGACATACATGGATTTCTCATTTTCATATGCAGTTCAGTCAAAATTTTCCTATGTAATAGCTCTTATTTATTGCCCCATAGTTTATCCCTTCCATCTTAGTTTTAGTAGTTTCTTAGTTGTTGGATTGCAAGGGCCATACATTATTTATAATTTTATTTTCCCCAGTGTATTGCATTTAATAAGTACTTGATGAAATGAACAAAAATCATGCCTATTGGAGGCAGCTGGATGACCTAGCAAGTAGTACATAGGCCTGAATTCAGGAAGACCTGGTTCCGGCCTCAGAAACACACTAGCTTATATGACTTTCTGCAAGTCAATTAATCTTTGTTTACCTAATCCCCTGGAGAAGAAAATGGCAGGCCACTCCAATATTTTTGCCAATAAAAACCCATATGTGGTAGCAAAGTACTAGGCAAAACTAACCATCAAGTGCTCCCTCTGTTCCAAGCACTGTTTTTAAGTGCTCAGGATATTAATATAGTCCCTGTCCTAATGGAGCTTATACTCTAATGGAACAGAAAACACAAAGAGGAGTGGTGGCTGGAGAGAAACCTGGGGCCAGAAAATTACCTTGATTGTGAGTTGATGTTTTGTGGGGTTTTGGGGGAAATAGTCCTTCATTCAGGGACAGTACCTAGAGTTGACTTGATTATTTCAAGATTAAAGCATTGGAGTTAGAGAGGAGTAAGGTTTCTTATGATGTGCGAAGTTGTTTGATAAAGCTGTGGAGGAGACGTTCAGAGTATAATGAAGTGAAGTAAGTATGTGAGCCTTTCCGGAAATAGTTAACCTGGAGAAGCAGCCACCAATCAGGGCAGAGCTTGTGAGGAAACTAAGTGAGAAAGGTAAGGGGCAGAAATACACATCAAATCAGAGACAAAGATGGATTGAAAACATACTATATCATTTTCTTTTTACATCAAATTTTATATCTCTTAATAAATAATGTAAACAAAATGTGAAGAAAACTTCATTAATTCAGTTATCTAACAAGCATTTAATTTCCTACATGTTCACCAGACTTGCATTTCTATCCTTTTGCTCTCTTTCTGTTATAAGCAAGACAGTGATATATTTGAAGTACAGTATAGTTGTAAAAATGACCACTTAAAAAATATAAATTATGCTCTTAATGACTAGCTCTTTAAAATATAATATTTAATTTTTGGTTTAAAATTAGGACAGGGCTAGATAGGACCCTTGAAAGAATTGAAATAATGCACGTGACAGCTCCTAAGCAATGAGCAGCCAGTTAAGAACACTATTGAAATTAAAAACCATATTAAAATCAAGGATTTATATGAAACCCTTATCACAAAAAAAGTCATAACCTTTGGAAGAAGCCTTTATGTTATAAACATGCTTTATTGTATATGACATTTACTGATAAACATATTCAAGTAGTGATTCATTAGTTTGTCAATATTTTTATCCTCTAAAATGATGAAGATTCATTTTTCTTGAAAATCATGATTACAAAGTAGGAAACAAAGGTTCTAAGGGAGGGCTCATATATTAAAGGAACTGAAATTAACTCTGTGTTCTCAAGAAATAAGTTTTTGATATTTCCTTTCCAACAATACTTCAGAAACACAGATAAAATACTTCCTGTCTCTCAGTTTCCTGTATCCATGGTAACCTCTGTATTGCACATTCACTGTAGAGGCACCAATGGGAAGAACACTGTTTCCTGAGTGCACCAGGGCAAAAAATATGGTAAAAGAATGGAGTTTAACAATGTCTTACAACTCATTTTCAAAGTAAATTTATTCACCGATCATATGAGCAGCAATAAGATGAACTTCTATTTCTTGGTAAGAAACTTTTAAATGTAAATATGGGCATTTGTTTGAAACTTTAATGAACATAAAACGGAATTAAAATGTAATGAAAAGCCTGAAGTTCATAGGAACTAGCATGATTATATAATGAGTTGTTTTATATAACTGCCATATGGCCTAATTAGGTTATAATCAGATTTGTTAAAAGATGTGAAAATATGCTGAAATTTTTTAAACCAGAGTGATAGTCTCTTTTACAATTCGTTGAATTTTAGCAAAGTATGCTTCAAATAATTAATCATTACCTAAGAGGCAATTTTGCTCTTAATGAAACAGTTCTTTGACTTTTCCTGTTTTTAATATGAATATTCACATAGTTGGAAAAAAGACATTAAGTAGAATGATTTTCATTATAATTTTTAATAACTATTGCCTGATCAATGAAAATGAGGAATAGACAAGACTAAATGCAAATTTGGTTTATAATAAAGCATATGATTTATTTTTAGAACCTTGATGAGCATTATTTACAGTTTTGCCATCTCTTTTTATAGCCATATCTAGTATGGACAGAAAAGCCAGAAATTGGGCTATGTGTGGATTACAAATTTCTCTGCCTTGCCTACAACTAGCTCTATTGTTTTTAGCTTTTTTTCTTTTTTTGTTGCTTCAGAAAGAGATTTTGGGATGTCTGTCTTTTTGCCACCTTTATACTAGGAGACAAATTAACTGTCATTAAGTTAGGCCTTTCTGTCATTCCCAAGAAGTTTCCTAAAAGTACAATGCTTTTATATCTGTGGGGAAATAATTTAATCTACGTAAAATCAAATGAATTGATCAATCTTTAGGCTCCTGTAGCTCTATATTTGGGCAGCCTAGCATTTTATATGTATCTCCCAGAAGTTTTTGTTAACTTGAAGAAACTATATTATCTATACCTAAATGATAATTTAATAAAATGCTTAAATACAGGAATATTTGTTTAGCTCTTTGTCACTTATATTTACACTCTAATCAGATAACATTTATTCCAAGAGAATTATTTAGTAAGATAGCTTGAATTCATTTTCTTACCCTGCAAAGAAATCATCTCTTTGTCCTTGGAAATTAGAATCTTCTCTGGAATGATTAGTCTTCAAACTCTTAAGTGAGGATCAAATTTCAACGATATCAGACTCAGCATTTTTTCATTTTGAAACTTAAGTGTTTGTACCTTGAAGGAAACAGTTTAACAAAAGTCTCCTCAAATGCTTTTGGTATGCTTACAAACTTTAAAAGGCTTTCTTTGTCTCATAACCATATTGATTCAACAGCCTTTTGCATTTAAAGGACTAGTCAAGTGGAAATATCTATTTCTGGAAAATGCAGTAATTTAATCAATTTGATGGAATTAATAATCTTAAACTTAAGCCAGAATGATTTGGAAAATTATTTAAATTATAATGTTTAGATTATTAGACAACTTAATTTACCTGCAGTTAAATAGAAACAGAATAATCAGCATTGACAGTAATAACATTTTAAACAGTGGGAACTTCATTAAAGTTTCTTAATCTGTCATTTAATAATCTTACAGACCTGCATCCTAGAGTTCTTAAACCCTTATCTTCATTGATACATCTTCAAGCCAATTATAATCCTTGGAACTGTAGCTACAAATTGTTGAGCCTACGTGACTAACAACTTTAGCCATCTATTGTCAAAATCCTCCATCAATGCGTGGCAGAGCTTTGCATTATTTTAATTCGACTGAATTTACAGATTGGCTTACTTCTCCAACTGATGGATCACCAGCTTGGGCAATAGAATCTCTTCAGATCCATTAAAAGACTATGGCATTAATGATGGCCTGGCATAAAATACCTACATTTGAGAAGTCTGAAACTGAGAGTGTTACTTACCTTCAAAGGAAGAGTTTTGACTTCAACTCCCAATAGATTTTTTCAAGAACATGCTTTTGAGAATCCATCAGAGACAACGACAGTGTTGCCGGTACAAATACAGCTTAACCCTGTTAACTTGAGTATGGAAAACAGTAGTGTCCTTCCAACTGATACTGTCTCTTTAGCACAAGAGACAGCTTTGATATGTACACAAGAGATTGAGAAGTGGAATCAGGCTTTTGACATTTTGTTAGTTTTTTTCATTTTAGCTTGTGTTGTGATTATTTTTCTCACCTATAAGATTATTCAATTTAAACAAAAACTTAAGACACAAGAAAATTCAGGGGAACATAAATTAGAATACTACAGTTTTTATCAGTCAGCTAGGTATAGTGTTACAGAACCCCTTTGTGTGAGGGCTCAGAATCCACTAGGAAGAAGAGTTATGGAGCAAGTTGAACTTCCTAAACAAATAATGCCTGAAAGTCAGGCACAGGTCATCCTGTTCGAACATTCTGCCTTGTGATCATATTCATTTTAACTCTTTGTGTGAACTATAATTATCTGATTTGTCTTAAAAGCATACAAAAAATTTAATGACACATTCATATTTGATACATAAAATGTTACATCAATGTAGCATTACTAAATGTAGCATTATTAAATAATGTATATTTATACATTAAATAATGTATAACAACTTTTTTGGTGTTACTGTAAAATGATACATTAGGTTTCTGATTACTAATGATACTATAGTACTATAGTAATAGTGTGGTATGTAGTACAATAATGAGTACATAGTGAATACCCTGGTCAATTATACTGATCATTTATAATCAGAACATCAAGCATATTATAAATGTATTGCTTCTTTATTATCCCTTATTCCATTATTCATATGTATGAAAATTTTCCCCTAAAACATTTGTTTTTTCATTATTTCTGATGTTCATATTCTCCTTTAAATGTTTTCTAACTAGTCAGTTATGGGTAAAATCATTATAAAAATGACAAAATAATTTGAAATTGAGTCAGAAAATTATTACTGACAGTATTTTGAGACTGAAGTATTTGTGTAATAAAATATCTGGAAAGTCATCACAGCTAGAAGTGGTAGAAATTGACTCTTTGCACACATCCATAAAATATAAACCGTATTCTTACCCAGTGCTATTTCAAGCCTAACTTTTGGTTATAGTAATATTTAGAAACATTTGATTGCTAGTTTTAAGAATTGCAGTCTTAATTCAACTGCCAGTTTCATTAAAGGACAGCAGTGAACTCTGAACCCTTCTCCCCCTACCTTTTTCAAAGAATAAAAATATAAATTGCCTCTGTTGTTTGAGGACTTGGGTTCAAATCCCCACAATAATTGTGTGGCCTTGGATTAGTCATTTACCTCAATTTCCTCATTTGTAAAATGAGAGAGTATTTATTTGTATACATTCTTATTATCTATATATGTTATTTATAAAGTACATTTTCATATTTAAAAGCATATAAACCAAAAAATATGTGTGGTGTTTGGGGGCCAGAATGTATTAATTTCATTTCCATTCTTTTAAATGTGGAAATTTGACTTGACACACGAGCAAATTGAGTTATGAGCTTAGCCATGGAACGAATTAAACTTGTTTGTCAAGGTACCACTGTATTTGTAAAACATTTATCACAGTGCCTGGCACATAGTAGGCACTTAACAAATTCTTCTTTCTTTCCCTTCCCTTCATAAAATTAATGATAGTTTTTGTTGTAGCAGCATTACTGGAGAATGTTATTTCTATAAGAATAGACTTACAAAGGGGAGATACTAACATCACAGAAAGGTTTTATCACATATCACATTACTGTGTGGCTTGATTTTTTAACTTTAATGCAGAATATCCAAAGTTGGGGCAATAACATAAGGATTATAACTATATAGCATGCTGAATAGACTGTGCAACAGGCCCCTGAAGCTATGTATAATGATTCAATATATAATACCTTTTTAAAAAAAACCCTCATCTTTTGTCTTAGAATCAATACTGTGTATTGGTTCCAAGTCAGAAGAGTGGTACAGGCTTGGCAATGGGGGTCAAGTGACTTGCCCAGGGTCACACAGCTAGGAAGTGTCTGAGACCAGATTTGAACCCAGTATGCCCCATCTCTTGACTCTCAATTCACTTAGCCACCCAGTTGCCCCCTATAAATTATCTTTTTTTTTTAACCTTTACCTTTTGCCTTACTACCAATTCTAAGACAGAAGAGCAGGGAGGGGTTAAGTGACTTGCTCAGGGTCATATAACTAGAAAGTGTCTGAGCACATTTGAACCCAGGACTCAGGGACTAGAGTCCCTTTACTACCTATCATAGTATCATTTTGTAGAGTAGTGTTTTTGGCTAAAAGAAGCATCTTTTATACATTTATTGGTTAATTTCTTTAAACTAAGGTGAAGAAACTAAAATTTTTTCAAACTAATAAATAGTTAAGCAATACAAATGATTTTTTTTTTTACTTCAAAGTATATATTCAAACTGCATAGTAAATCTTGGACAGGATAGATCTATCTATGGATATATTTAAAAAAAAAAGCAAAACCACCCCACTTGTGGGAGTATCAAGAAATAAAACAGTTTTCTACTTTTGTACATACTTATACCCATTTAGACATATACAACCCTCCAGTCTATATGTGAATCATACTCATAACTAATGTCAGGTTCTCATAGCTTTTATTTTTGTTTCGTGGTGGTAGGAGTGGAAGGGAATTGAGAAATTTTCCTAATCTTATGACCTAAATGTGTGTTTTTTGTTTGTTTGTTTGTTCGTTTGTTTTTAAGGCCAGCAATAAGCAATAATATGTAATGAATGGTTTGGCGGGTTGGCAAATCAATCAGCTAGGTGCTGCGGTGGATAGAAGGTTGGGCCTGCAGTCAGTAAAACTTGAGTCCAAATGCCGCTAGCTCTGTGACCCTTTGCAAGTCCCTTACCCCTCTTTGCCCCAGTTGCCTGATCTGCCAAATGAGTTGGAGAAGGAAATGATAAGCCACACCTACATCTTTGCTAAGAAAACCTCAAATGGGCTCATAACGAATCAGTCACAACTAAAAGAACACAAATCAACATACAATTCAATATAAGTAACATTTTCCTCATTTTCACAGTTCACAGGAGCCCTTAATATCAACAATTCTATACTTACTATACTTAAACTGAGTAGCTGTGAGACCCTGGTCTTTACTCAACCCCATTGCCTTCATCCAGTGGAGTTAGATATAACTGAATAACTAATGATAATTAATCTTGATGAGACAGTAACTAATATTTGTTGGTTTCAAATGGTTGTACCTTGGATAAAAGTATATGCATTATGCCTGTATTAGGGGGTTGCTTAGTTATGTAACACAAAGTATAAAGCCCACAGAATTGACAGACTCAACAGATACATCTTTATAGGGAAGATATTTGAAATGTGGGATTTTCTACACAGAGGGCATAGGGAAATACTTAATTAGGAGGCCCTAAGTCATTGGAGTTGAGAGTGGGATCCTGAAGATTCAAAGTTGAGGACTTTGCCAAGTTGAAAGCAGATTTGACCTATCTTAGATTTTAAGCATTATAAAACTGACCCAAGGCAAAATTCTTCTTATTTAGGCAAGTGTAATACATTAAACACTGTATTTATTAGAAACAAATAAAAATATGATTTCTCAAAATTAAAAATATTAAAAGATATTTTCCTATCATTTTGAGTAAATTATTTAGCATTTTTATTTTTAATAAAGGTTTTTGAGATCTCTGATCCTTTTTTTTTCCATTCAGTGATGCTTCAGTAGAATCCCCTTAAGGATCTATTGTCTCATTTCCTTTCCAATGATTGATTTATTAGTGTAGTGTTTTCTTAAATATTCAGAGAAATACTGCATAGAAAGGTCTGTGTAGTCATTTAAGACAAAACATATTTTCAGTTTGACCTGGGAGGTACCAGGAAAAGAAAAAATAATATTAGTTGAAATGTATAATTTGTTTCTATGAAAAGTCATGAGTTGGGTCAGTAGCTTAGAAATATTGTTTTTGTTTTAATAAATTATTGTTCACTATCACATTTAATTTGATCTATCACATTATTTTAGGTAGGGCACCATTGGAATTAAAAGCTTTTTTTGTTTGTTTGTTTTCTATAGTTATTTTTAGTTTGATATATAATGATGTAGCAAGAGGCCCCAAAATCAGTGATTGTGATATAGAAAGTGTTAAGAATTAGTTGGGTTACAAGCAATTGGTCCATTTAAGGGTTCATTCTTTGATGGCTAGAAATTGTAAACAGAGAAAATACATAACTTTATTTTGTAAACACAGACTACATCCCCACCTTCCACAATGATTTTAAAAATATATCCCAACCCCTTTTAGGAAAGAGGGGAAAGGGTGAGGTGAGAATTGGAAGAAAAATAAACGTATGTTGTCATCTTTAAAAGAATCATTCAAAGAACATGAACTGCTTTTATGGGTCAGATGACTTGCTTTGTATATGAACTTTTTAACATTTTTGTTCAACTATGCTAGGAGCTTGAAATGCAGTGATAACCATGACACAAATTCTGCTCACAAAAGTTTATAATTGAAGACAGAAAGAGAGACAGAGAATATGACATAAGATAATTGTCAAGTACCTTAAAAACTTTGAGGAAGCTTCATGGAAGAAATGCCACATAAATGAACTCTAAAGGATTAGGAAAACTTGAATAGACAAAAATGGATGTTCGTGCATCGTTAAGAGAAAGGGCATGAATAAATAATGTGCTATGAAATGAATGGCCCAGTTTGGAGTGTAGAGAACTATAAGATAAAGCTGAACCATTGGATGGAGTCAAATCATGAAGAACCTAATATGAGGATTTTATCAGGAGGCAGTGAGTTGCCGCTGGAGATTTTTTAATAAAGGAGTGACATTCAATTCAGCAATTCAAAAAACATTTTTAAGTGGCTAATGTGTGCCACTCTTTGTCTTATATGATAGAATTTTAAGGAGGAAATGAACTTGTATTAGCCCTCAAAGAGCTCACATCCCATTTGAATGAAACAACATGTACATAGAAAATTGAATTTAAAGCCTATACAGAGTAGTTTCTAAGATGAATGTGACAGGCAGTTTTTTTTTCCCTGATAAAAATGGGAATTTCGGAAAACACAAGGGAAAATTAAAACAAAGTGAGAGAGGGACCCAGTAGGATTGGAGCAGGTATGATTGCCCATATAGTCAGTGGCAGCCAGGGCAGGAAACTTTACTCTAAGTCAGTCTGTGCATTAGAATTCCTCATGAAATCAGAGAACAGGATGTTGTCATGCCCTTCATAGTAGTGATAATATTGATTCAATGCCGATCTCTGAGTAGGAGACAAAAAAGAAGATGGGAGATTTGTGTAGCAAGTCCCTGATCCTGCTAGGTAATAATGACAGGGATCTTTGAAATCCTATGCCTCATTGGTCATAGAGGGTGAGGTATTTTTTGAGGTGGTGCTCCTCACATTCTTAGCTGGATCAGGGCTTTCACAGGGGCTCAGCGTTGGATTTTCTTGTCTCAAAACATCTGAGAGATCAGAGTTGGATTCCAGGAAAGAGGCTTCTGGTCCTGGCCCAGTGGGGTATAGAGGAGGATGGATGGCAGAGCAGATGAGGAGTCCCCTAGTTTGGCCATATTGACCCTGCCTGATGACAAGAAGGCATCTGGAGATATAATGTCTTAATTGATGCAGTGTTTGAATTTGAATAAAAAAGACATAGCTTTGAGTCTTTATATAATTATTACCTCTGTAAACAACTCACATAACCACAGCCAGCCTTAGTTTCCTCATCTATAAATTGAGGATAATACTAAAAATGACCTCACGAGAATCAAATGAGATAATCCATATCAAGTGCTTTGCAAACTGTAAGGCAATGTAGAAATATGAAAACGATGCAATAAGATGATCATCTGAGCAGCCATGTGAGAATGAATTTAAATGTGAATAGTTTTGGAGCAAAGAATACTTAAGAAGCTCTTCTAGTATTCTATATGGGAATATATCTAAGATCCTAAACTAGAATTGTTTTGGTGAAGAGGGAGAATTGATGGAATTTGGAGATATGGAGAAAGGAAAGAGATGCATACGATAGAAGAGTATGAAGAAATTAAAAATCTTGTATTCAATCTTGCCAACTGTTAAGTACTAAAACATTTTGATCTATTATTTAAAAAGTTTTTGAACAGAAAATGTTCTGGTTTTGTTTTCTAAAATTACCATTGATTTCTTGAATTCTGCCATTTCATTCAGAACATGATAACTTCAAACCTGGAATATGTTTTGAAGGGCTTTTTTATGGAAATATTTAAGAACCGAAGTTGCCGTTTTAAAAACATAATTTTCTGAATAATGCCTGTTTAGTTAAATTTCCTGTCTTATTTTCCTTTCTGTTTTTTTTTTCTTTCAGAGTCATCCAGGATAAATTTTGTGGCATCATTAATATTTCAGTAGAAGGCCTACATGATGTCATGACAGAGGATCCTGAAACAGGAACGTATAGAGAGTAAGCAGATTAAATTCAGTGGGTTTTGATTAATAGTTGAATTTATACCATATTATTTCTTTTGGTAAGAGGATAGACTTACAAAGACAGTGTACTAATTTTTTTAATGAATTTTATAACTTCAAATTTTGCTGAAGTGTGATGAAATATCTTCAAAAGCCATTTTCCAAATTTCTTAACAAGTAGATATTTTTAATTTGGTCACCTAATAGCTGTGACTTTACTATAGCATTCTGTATTATACTTCTTTAAGCCCAATTGTACAAATATTTGATATCAGATTTTTATATCTATTCTTTAACTAACATAAATATGCTTATCTTTATTTATGAGTACATTATGTGAGGATGAGTTCTGGTTTTGTAGGATTCCTGGAATTAATGAGCCAAGAGAATGCTAGTCTTCACTTTCTCTTCTATCACGTTTGTGGTCTTGGGATGAGGGGTCCTGTAAATTTTAAAAATTAATATTTAGCACTCCAAGTATTATATTTATAAGATTTATTAATAATAAATCTTGAAGCATAGGAAAGTAAAAGGCTAGAGAAACAGAGAGAGCTCACCAGCCTTGCATATGAAAAGGAGAGAGAGGAAGGGGTTATCCATAGCTTAAAAACAATAATGTAATGTCGCTAACATGAACAAAGGGAAAAGGATTCTTGGGACAAGAAAAGAATTCTGGTAGATGGAGTCCAAAGGTACAATATTTTTCTAATTATACATTTCCCCTGTGATCCTTTGGGAGACCAGTCTCTCCAAGGGATCTTTTAAAACATAATCAACTTAAAACTCTAAAGATTTTTAACTAAAGGTATCTACAACATTGTAGTTTATAAAGGGAAATTACAATAATTTGGGGATAAAGGGAAATAAAAGAGAAAAAGAACAAAACCAATGTTAAGTGCATTGAAAAAAAGCCAATTAGCAGAGGGGCAGTCCCCTTTGGCATAAGAGTGTACATTCAAAACAAATGCGTTCAACTCCTCCCAAAGTTCAAAATCGCCATATCTCAAAGTTCACTCTAGATCTCCTGGTGCAGTGTGTGGTCTCTGCAGGCATTTTCATGGTGCCTTTTCTAAAAGGTTTGCCTTTTGGTTCTGGGAGGTAGTCTCTTGTTCTAAATTAGGCTCAAATTCAAATCAAAGTTCACAAGAATAACATAGGGCTGTCCTCCCCACCCCCTGCCCCAGAAGATAATAACACATTCCCCCTGAAGATACATGGATACATACAGGAATCACAGAGGGATACATGGTCAAGTCATAAGGAATATGAATGAATTATCAAAAATATTAAAGAAATTTTAAAATAATCTTTGAGTGAAATATAAAAAATCGTGAAAAATTCTGGGAAGAAGGAAAGGGGAAAACAATCACAAATCACAACAGGTTCTTAAAGCGATTCATATCCCAGAAGCCTACAACAACAATCATTCCCTAACCCAATTTAGCAGTCTGGACCACAGTAAATTGCCACATCATTAAAGAAAATAGCAAAAGCAACTAGATCTCAAAACAAATAGAAAGTAGCATTCTCCAGTTCGACCCTTTGCTTTCCAGGATAATGGAGCCAGAACAATCAGTGTTATATGCTTGATATAGAGTGTGGTAAGAGGAAGTACTGCATTTATCACATGTTAAACAGCCACAACCTCAAGTCTCACACATGATCGAGTCATTGAGCTTTTTTGGGGGGTGGCACAGAATGTCATCAATCCCCGTAGGATTGGTTTGGGTTCTTTTACCTTTTGTGCTTGTTTGGCACTTTGAAGGTCAACTTCTGTGCTCCTGTATGATCCATTTCTCCTTGGATTAGACATATTCATTAAGCAAAAGTCATGTATGCCACAGGCAATTGCCCCCAAATTGGCTTATTGTCAATGCTCCTAGCAAACATTGGTTTGCTCTCTCTTTATCTCTTCTATTTCCCTCTAACTATCGTAGTTTCTGATTATGTAAAATGATTCCTTATACTGTTTCCCAAGGAATCACAGGGGGATTGTAAAAGGGAATTCTATGTTCTCTTGGAGTTTACACTCCTGAAAGGGAATCCTTTATTTCCTTTGTCTATTTTTGAATTGAATTAACAAAAGATTGAACACCCTACTTAGTACTAGCTCAGAAGGTAGCAAGTTACTTGGAGAACTCACAAGTCACTTACTTAGAGAGATCCACCCTTTTAACTCAGTCTCAAACTTGTGAACCCTATGATCAGAGTTTACACCCTCAGAAACTCATATCTGTGAACAAATTGGAAACTGTGATTGGCCCCTGTGAAGAAGGGCGGAGACAAAAAGCCATCATAAAAGCAAGCCCTGAACTCCCCCAGAGCAGATTGTCAGCAGACAAAGGGAGAGTTAATCCTTTCTTCACAATCTAAGTAGGGGCACTTAAGTTAGTGTTAATTCAGAATAGACAAAGGGAATAAAGGATTACCTTTTACAATAGTTTAAAGAGTCTGAGAGTCAGGGCATCTGAGTTCTAGCCTATTATGTATCCAAATATTGTTCTTTCTCATGTCTTTACTCATTCTGTTCCTTATGCCTGGAATTCCCTCTTTCCTCTTATTGAATTCCTATATATTCTTCTGTGCCCCCTTATTCATGAAATCTTATCTGATTCCCCCTGCAAATTATGATCCTTTCCTCCTAACCTCCATTATATGTTGTTTAACACCTCTCTGTTGCACTTATTTTGTGTATTATAGTTATCTGTGCATGTGTCTCATTTTCTCCCTCAAGTAAGCTCCATGAGGGCAGACTCTTATCTTTAGGACAGTCTTCTGTAGATAATAGGCATTCATTAAAGGTTTATTGAACTGAATTGAATAGAACTAACTTTACTAATTAGTTTGGGTAAGTCACTAAATTTGTCTTACTTCCTTCATTTATGAAAGGGACTGAGGCTTAAGACAAATCTCCTTCCAGCTTTGATCTTTCTAACAAACAGTAGCTTGATGATTTTGAAATATAAAAGACTTGTACTAGGCCAAAATAAAAAAACAAAAATACTGAGTTACTTAGAGAATTCAGTTTTTTAACTTCCTCTTCCTGTTTATTCATAGATTTAAAAAGGACAGTCTTTCCTGTTTTTTTTTGTGTTTTTTTTTTGAATTCTCAATT
The DNA here is from genome assembly GCF_027887165.1 of Monodelphis domestica. Taxonomy (NCBI): domain Eukaryota; kingdom Metazoa; phylum Chordata; class Mammalia; order Didelphimorphia; family Didelphidae; genus Monodelphis; species Monodelphis domestica. The sequence goes on along the minus strand of NC_077229.1, from coordinate 504,481,213 downwards.
GTTTTCCCAATTTAGAATGAATTAATGCTAAGGAAAAAAACTTTTTTTTTTTGCACCTGTAGAAGAAGCTACTGCTCTTGAAAGATAAATCATCCCTTTTGTAATCTCTGATGAATTAGTTTGCTTATGTGATTATTCCCAGTTCTTGGAGTGGCTTTCTTTAAAAGCTCTTTATTAAAGCCTCTGTTTATACCCTTAATCTGAAATTTATGGAAACTAAAAAGCTAAGAGCTGTCCAAACAGATGATTTCTGGATGCTCATGCAAGAGCTAAAACATAACAGTTAAGGAACAATTTTACTTCTAAGTAATTAGAATATTGGCAAAGAAATTTGCTGGTTATATTGCATGATCAATTTCTAACACCCTGCTTATAAGATTACATGATGATATTCTCATACTGGAGTTTATATGTTAAACTTGTAGCTCTGTGATTATATTTTTACTTTCTTTCATAGAGGCAAAAAAATTATAAATTTAAATCTTTGTTTTTATTTTATGTTATGCTCATGGATAATCCAAAATTCTTCTACCAGTCATGGATAATCAAGACATAGTGTTGTATAAGTCAGAGAAATCTTGATGTGGATCATTGTATTGAAAAAATTAAAAACCTAAAATTGTGTTAAAGATTTAAAGATTATAATTGAATATCATTTTGAGTATTTAATAATATTATCAGTTTTAAACTAGTTATGTCTTCATTTAGGAAATAATTATAACAATAAGCCTTTTCATTATCAGATAACTTAAGAGAATCCTCTTCAGTATAGCTTTTTTTGCCTAGGGTATTGTTTATCTTGTCTTCAAATGAGACCAAAAAATGCCAATGTGCTACTGCTGGGGTATTTTATTGTTGTATCTTTTAAAATCGGACTGTGTTTTAGGATACTAGAAGAAACTCAAATTATTTGAGGAAAAGAATTCATAAAATCTGCCATTGTTAGAGCCAGAGATTAAAATATTAAAGAAATAGTTTTCTGGGGCAGTTAGGTAGCATTGTGCATAGAGTTGCTAGGCCAGGAGTTAAGAGGACCTGGGTTGAAATATGACTGCAGACTCTTACAAGGTGTGATCAAGTCACTTAATCCTATTTGCATAGCTCTTGCCATTCTTTTGTCTTAGAATTGAAACTAAAAATATAAGGGGAGAGACAGAGAGAAGGGAAGGAGAAAAGGAAAAGAGAATGAGAAGAAAGGAAAGGAAAGAAAGAAGGGAAAAAGGGTAGGAAGGAAGAGAGAAAGAAAGGAAAGAAGGAGCTTTTTAGAAGTTCAGTGGCAAGACAGCTGAATTGGGAGAGAGAATATTTGGATTTAAGTGGGGCTGTACAACTCATCCCATTTGTCTTGTTGGGCCTAAGTTGGCCCCTAACTTGGACCTTCTTTTATAAAGTAAAATGGTTAGATGTTTTTCATTCACTCACTTATGTGTATATTCATATAAAACACAAATGAATAATTGAGTGCTTTAGATAAGAGATTGAGTGGTCATCTTGATACATAAAAAGCTGATGGAAAATAAGCCAATTTAGCTGTAGCAAAGGTTATTTGGTGGGAGTAGTATAAAACTAAAAACTAGAAAGATAGGATGGCACAAATTATAAAATACCTTAAATTTCAGACCCAACAAATTTTTGGACAGAGGAACAGTATGACCAAACTTCTGGGTTAGGAAGAACTTTGCTTCAGTCAGGAGTGAAGAAGAAGCAGGTAGATTCAGTACTTTTATAGTAGTCTAATAATGTAATGATGTCTACATTGTAGTAATCCAGAGGAGACACATATGAGCAACTTTGCATGGTAGAACCTTAAAAGGACTTGGAAATTGTTACGGTATGAGAAGTGAGGGATTCACTGGTAGCGCTAAAACATGAAACATGGAAAATTGGATGATTTAGTTACTATAGCTAGAATGAAATAAGTTTTTGTAGGAAAAATAAGGAATTTAGGGTTTTTTTGTTTTGATAAATTGAGTTTGAAAATCTCAGATACAGATTGAGTTGGACATGTCTGTCTACATATTTACAATGAAAATTTGAGTCAAAGATTAAGGAGAGAGGTCTAGGATGCTTCCAAATTCTTTTAAGTTTTAACAGCTTAAAACAGCATTAAGACTTGGGGGGGGGGGTTGTTGAGGCTCATCAAAAAAAGGATTTTTTTCCCAATATGCACTCATTACACTAGAGAAGCAAAGACAGAAGTGAAAGGGAAAAGAATGTACATAGGAAATTAAATATAAAATATATTTAAAAGTAACTACTAGAAGGCAAAGAATATAGGGGAATCAAGACTGATTTCCTGCTGGGACATGACATTTGAGCTGAACTTTGATTGAAGGCAAAATTTATGTGAGATAGAACTGACTTTAAAATGGAGGATCTTAAGATCATTGATTTAGACAGAAGGGGATCTTTGAGATCATCAAATGTTTGAGGTCTTCCTCAGTTTTGAGGGAACTTAGGTCTGGAGAGTTTAATAGATCTGCTCAATGTCACCCAGACAGAGTAGGAGAGCTGGAATTCTACCTCAGTTCATCTGAATTCTAAAATCCAAATCCAGTTCTCTTATTCAGAGACATAAAAGGTCATGTATGCAAAATAGCCAACTGGACAATTTGGCTAGAAAGTAGGATATATGAAAGAGAGTAATGTGAAATAAGCTGTAAAAGATGGTTTGCATCCAGATTGTGAAAGATTTTAAAAGCTAACAGAAACAATTCATGTTTTATCCAAGGGATGGTTGAGAGCCATTGGAGTTCTCGAGTTAGGGGAATGATATATTCAGGTCTGTGTTTAAGGAATTTCCTTTTTGCAATCTTATGGAGAAGATGAATTAGAGAGAGTGGAGATTTATAGAGCCTGGTGGATCAGTTAGCAGACCTTTGCAAAAGTTCAGGTAACAGGCAATAAGAGGGCCTCAATTAGAGTGATTATTGTTTAAGCAAAGAGAAGAAGATTGCCAAGGGAGCTGCCATAGACCCAAAAAGTTTCACTACTGCTAAATTTTCTGAAATCAAAGAGCAAAAATTAGCTCCTTTCAAGACAGTTCTGACTCCTGCTGACTTTGCTGACTGTAATCAGTTCAACATCTTTGTTAGAAGGGGAATCAGGAAATGGGAATTCTTTTTTTGTGATCCCTGTGTGACCTGGAAATTTCTGACTTCCTGGAGTCTTGATAAAGCACCCCAAATTTCCTGGCTGTAAGTTTTAAAGTAAAATTCTTACTAATATTAAATTAGCAGATGACTGCTTAGTGATGCCACACTCCTACTTGGGGGAACATTTTACTTTGGACTTGATTATTTGGTATGGTATTTTCTAGATATAGTAAACTTATACCCACAAACCTCACACAAGAACCAGGCATTTGACTCTTGAACTTCTGCTGAGCTGAATTCTCAATGAGTTCTACACTATATTATTTTAAATCAGATATGAACAGTGTATAAGTATACTGTTGGGACAATATTTTTTATGTGATTTTTCCACAAGAGAATTAATGTTCTCTACTGCTTTTATGGATAAAGTTCCTGAATGTTTCTTTGAGGTAGAGGAAAAGTTTGTTCCCAATTGGAAATTTCACAACTGTCACTAAATCAGTTATTTTCAAAATGGTATAGAATTTGATTTTTTATTATAATTGTGACATGAAAATTTTTGATGTAATATGAATAATGACTTCCTAAATTGCTCATTAGTTCCATCAGACTTTTGTATTAATTTTACAGTTAGAGTCTGTGGAGATTTTCTTTGGACATGGAGGTAGATTTTTTTATTCCTCACATAAAATTTTGTTGATACTTAGATCAACAATATTCAAAATAATATAGAATTTGTTATTATTTCAATTGTGAAATTAAGAATCCTAATATAATATAAATAGCTGCTGCCTAAACTGTTTTTTAGGACAGCTAAGTGGCATAGTACATAGAGTGCTGGGCCAGGAGACTTGTGAGTTCAAATCTGACCTCAGACATTTCTTAGCTGTGTGAGTCACTTGGTCAAGTCACTTAACCCTGTTTGCTTCAGTTTCCTCACCTTTGAAATGATGCTGGAGAAGGAAATGGCAAAACACTCCAGTATTTTTGCCAAGAAAACCCCAAATGGGGTCACAAAGAGTCACACATGACTGAAAAAAATGACACAATTCTTTTGTTCTATTGGGAAATTTTTATTAGTTTTATATAGTTCTATTTTTGAATTAGCTATTTAAAGAACCCTTAAATCTGATTTATTAACCATATAGCTAATTTGTGTTGTTTCATTTTTAGCTGTATGTTGATGTCTCATTTTGAAGAGCCCAAAGTAGCAGAGGATGAAGAGCCACCTACAGAACAGGACAAAAGAAAGAAAATGGTGAGTTATGACAAGTCCTTTCCAAATTAAGCATTAGTAAATATTGAGGTAGGTGGAGGCAGGTTGGTGTTTCTCCACAGATCTGAAGTGCTACTGGTGTTAAAGGTGAGAAATTCTTCTTAATTGTAATTATGACTTCTTAGTACCGTGGGACCTTTGAGAATTCAAAGCTTTTTATAGCCCAGAACTGTCCAAAGGGAGAATGAAGTGCTTCTGGAATATGGATTTTTCCTTACAGTAGATCTTCAAGCAAAAGCTGAATGAGCATTTGCTCAAAGTGTTACAGGAAAGATTTTTAGTCAAGCCTGAATTGGATTAAATGACCTGAAGTTTCTTCCCAATTTTGACCTTTTTATATTGAATAACTTAGAAAGTCTATGAGTATCAACAGAAATCCAAGTCTGAACAGGATAGCTAGGTAGCATAGCAGATAGGGGAACCGGACCTCAAACACTTCCTAGCTGCATGACCCTGGGAAAGTCACTTAACCCAGATTTACTGAGCCCCTTGCCTCTCTTCTGTCTTAGAAGCAATAATAAGGCTTCATTATTATTTATAATAAGGTAAGGGTTTAAAAAAATGTCTATGAGCCTCCCCCATACCTTTGAAGGGGATTGTGTTCATAAATTAATTTAAACTCTTTGTTTAACCTATTTTCATATTTTTTTTCCAAAACTGTTGTAAAAAAAAAAAGGATGGTTATGCTCACTGCTTGAGGTGTTACACCAGTGAGGTATTGAGTGAGCAGGAACAGAGGTTGAGGTATGAGAGGGGGAAAGGCAGTTCCTCTCTCTCTCCTTCTCAAGTGATAACTCATAGTCTGTATCACTTGAATCCCTTTTGATGCAATGACTGAGGGGATGAGATATCAGTCTCCCCAGTCAGCAGCTCTAGAGGAAGGTTTCTGTATTACCTTCCCCTAAGGAGATATGTGGCAGGCTTTGGCTGACCTTACCACAGGGGGACTCGTCTCTGGCTAGAGACCTGACCCCTGTTACTTAAGCACCCTCCTTTTATGAATTCGGCCAAACTGAATCTGACTGCTAATTAAGGGATTTATTAAAGAGATTTGGTAAATGGGTTGAGGGGAAGAGGGTAGAAGGTAGCCCTGACGGATAATCTATGCACTCATTGCTTCAAGGGGCTGATGTCTATGCCCACGAATGCCTCTGCCCCTTTCCCAACTAAATGTCCTTTCTATAGTCTAATACTATTATGTACTAAAGGAATAACTAGAAATAGTTTTGGGGAGGCAAGGAGAATCCAGGAGGGCTGGACTTTGGTTTGAGAGTTCAAGCCAGCACTCCCTCAGGGGTCTGCGATGTTTGTAGCAGGTAGAGGAAACAGTGGTAGGATTTCTGGAGAGACAGCAGCTATTGGTTTAAGGCAAAAAGCAAAGGTCTTCAATGATGGCTTCAGAAGATCTTCAGCCACCCAGAAACTGGACCTTTCAGCTCTCAGTCCTGAAGTAGAAGACCAAGAGGTTCTTCAAAATCCCCTCAGCTCTGCGTTCTTCTCCCAGTACCCCTTGCTCTTCAAACTGCCACTCTAGTCCTGCCAGTCAGCCATAGAATTCTAAACTTCTCCTTGCTCCATCTTAACACTGTTTTCCTGCAGTGCATCATCAATATTCTTTAAATGCCCTAAAATATGCATACCTACTAATAATTGTTTTGAAAATCAGTGTTTCTCATTTTGAAATTTGATTAAAAACAAAAGGAAGAAAGTGGTGACTAATTATGACTTGTAAAAACCAATGATGAAACATACCTTCTTTTATTTACTAGAACCAGATGTGCCTTTTCACATATGACCAACATATCATTCATTTTGTTTGACCATACATATTTGTATATAGGCAGGCTTCTAGTGAGCAATTGGTGGGTTCTGATAGACATGAAAAAAAGCATCAGTAATACATTTTCAGACATACAGAGAGAGAAGGAAATGCTGAAGGGACACAGATATTCATTACTACTTTGTTATATATGTATATTAAAGTATATCAAAAACCTGTGTGAGGGGGCAGCTGTGTAGCTCAGTGGATGGAGAGCCAGGCCTAGAGATGGGAGGTCCTGGGTTCAAATCCGGCCTCAGACACTTCCCAGCTGTGTGACCCTGGGCAAGTCACTTGACCCCCATTGCCTAGCCCTTACCACTCTTCTGCCTTGGAGCCAATACATAGTATTGACTCCAAGACGGAAGGTAAGGGTTTAAAAAAAACAAACCTGTGTGTTAAAACCCTTATCTTTTGTCTTAGAATCAATACTATGCGTTAGTTCCAAGGCACAGAAGAGCAGTAAGGGTTAAGCAATTGGGGGAAGAGGGGATTCACCAAATTTTTTAGTATAATCAGTTCTCTTCTGTTTGTATTTTGAAATTTTGGAGATTGTTGAAAATTGTTGAGTTTACAGTAAAAAAGAAATAAAGGAAAAGTACAAGAAAACATCAAGATTATCTTCATAATTATGTTATTTTTTGCCTGTAGTCTTTAAACACTTAAATTGAAATATAAAGACATATAGTAGGTATTCAAAATGCGTATTTAGTTTGGATGTTTAGGATCTTGTTATGCTATTCAGATCATGGTATTTGCTCATTTGAATCTGTACACATATACCTGTAAAGACTTATTCTCATCCTGCGGCTTGTATTGCTATGCTTCCATCACCTTCTTGTATTCTGGAATTTGTTTTAATCTATACTGCCTTTTTGCTTGGAATCGTATCCATCACACATATCCTTTTTTTATTCTTCCTCAAAACAGTACTCTCATTAAATACTCAGTTGTTAATAGACCTGTGAAAATTTGTTCGTATTGAGAAAACCAATACTTGCTCTGTCTTAAAATGAGACCATCATATTGAAAACAGATAAAAGCTTCTCTGAACTATATTGTGCCCCCTCCCCCCCCAACAAAACTCCTTGGAGTTCTCTGCTCTTTTCCTTTCTCTATGTAGCACTAAGCATACCAGTAGTGTCCTTGAAAGACATGAAGATGCATAGCATTTACCTAGAACAGGAATCAACACCCTTAAGTAAATACTTGATATTCTTCTCTGTTTGTTATATAATCAGCAGCTTTTTGGGGTAGTTTTTGGTTTGGTTTGGTTTTTTAAACCAATGTGCTCCAGGAGAGTTAATTCAGATCAGAAGTTGACTCTTATAAAACAAAGATGCTTAAATTTGTTTTTCATATTAGCTGCAATATGATTTATCTCAGTAATACCATCTGGTGGTTTGCATTTAGTTATTTGAGTTCCAACCTTATCTTAAACTTTTTCATAATCAAAATATTTTCATGTAAAACAGAAGGATATTACACTTTGAAAAGTATTAATTGGATTATGTATGTTTCGATCAATTTTTTTCAACATGATTTATGGTTTACACTAAAGTTATTTAGCCATATCTTTCTTGTTATGCCTGATAAGCATTTATAGAGCAACTTATTTTTTAATATACTACTTATTTTAAAATCCATTCTTCTTGTTAGCCCTTTGATATAGATTCTTAAATTAAATCGTGTATCCAGATTAGATTAAATCATGTATCCAGAGCCTAAAGGCTATGTAACATACTAAAGGTAATATAGCAAGTTATTTGAGTGAATTGAGTTAGGTATATATTGCTTTAGTATATAAATGTTTATAACACAAAATTACTTTTATCATTCCTTTCTTCAGAGAATATATAAATTATGATCTTTTAATAAGAACTTTATAATTGTGTACCAATTTGACTTATTTTTAATCTGCATTGTGATATGTTTAACAATAAGCTTTTTTGAAGAGAATTTTAAAAGTTCCTTATGCTGTTGTTTCAAATAAAAAATTGGCAGGTGGGAATGAATTATTTAAAACAAAAAGTCAGTTATTAAATTTTTTTCATTTAAAATGAAATTTCTAGACAGTCATAAGACATGCCAAAAAATACATGTTGTAATGTGGAAAAATATTTTAAACTCTTAAAAGTGCCCCTTAGCAGTCTATTCCATTGAAAATGAGTACCATTGGTAAAAATCCATAATTTTGGGAAAGTGACTTTAAAAAATGTATCTTATACTTTTATTTGACTCTTAAACTTTAAAAGTTATTCTCAAAAAGAGCTAGAAACCTGTAGCTTTACTTAAAAAAGCACTAAACTTTACTCCTCTTAGAGTGGATACTATGTATCAGTTCCAAGGCAGAAGAGCTTAAAAGGCTAGGCCCATGTTGGTGAATCTGGCACATGTGCTGGGGGGCAGCTCTGTTCCCCATCGCCACATGCACCTGAGGACATTCCTCACGGCACCACCATCTGCTCAGCAGCCCAATGGAAGTGCTTCCTCCCTCCCCTGTCTGGGCTAAGGGGGCAGCTCACATGCTGTGCGAGGGTGGTAGTTTGACATCCGGTCTCTACAAGATTCTTAATCACTGGGCTGGGCAATGGGCTCAAGTGACTTGTGCAGGTTTGCCCAGCTGGGAAGAATCTTAAAGCTAAATTTGACCCTAGGACCTTCCTATCACTGAGTTACCTAGTCCCCTCAAATTCACTTTTAAATGTCTCTGCCATTAGAATGTACACTGTGAATGCAAGAACTACTTGTGACTTTTCTCTCTACTTACCATTCTTTAACACTTCAGGACATTGATAGCGATTGGCACATAACAAGAATATAGTGAATGTTTATTGAATAACTTGAGAGAAAACCAAACTGATTTGCTCCAGTGTGTTAGGTAGGAATCACGGTGGGTGGTTTTCCTCTTCCTGTTTATTTGGTTGCAGCCTTGCTGTATATGAACGCCACCAATATGGTTGATAATAGCAATGCCAGAAGCATGGCAGAGCCTCAGAGACAGAAACAACTCTGTCGACTCCGTCCTCTGACCACAGGTACTGAATGACTTAATGACCCAGGAAAACCTTTTAAGCCAAATTGAAGAACAGTGGCTAATTTCCCATGCTAGAAAACAACTTGTCATTAAGAACTTTTTGTGAAATGAAATCACAAATCCAGTTTAAAAAAGCAAACAAGCTTCAGTGGTGACAGAATGTTATTCCACGTAGCACACCAGGTTTTCAAAAGAAGCTTACTTGGGGTGAAGTGGATAGCTTATACTGATTGTGTACACACACACACACACACACACACACACACACACACACACACACACACACATGTTTTATATGATATATAATAGGATATATTAAGATAGATATACACATACCTAGCTTTGAATGTATTCACAAAATTCAGCTTAGTAAGTGTAATTTTAATTTGAACTTATCTATTTTGGTCTTTCCATTACCATATTTCCATGAAACTGCTAGAAGCATGAAATTAAATTGCTTTAAATAGCTATTTTAAACTATCAGCTAATTTATTGCTACTTTATTATTTGATACTGTTTTTGTAATGCTAAAGATCTTTAATAACCTTTTTCTTAGTTACATCTTTTCAAGAAAGATAGAATTCTTGAAGGTTTTTTTTATACAATGGACAGGCACAGTTTCCATAACCATGCATATGCAGATAGGTGGCACAGTGGACAGAATACTGGGCTTAGGGAGCAGGAAGACCTGAGTTCAAAATCCAACTTTTTCCACTTACTAAGTAACTTCTTTTTGCCTCAGTTTCCTCACCAGTAAAATGCTAACAATAACAATACCTTCCTTGCAGGACTCTTGTGAGGATCAAATGAGATAGGTTTCTTTTTTTTCAAATGCTTGATTGGTCTAAGGTAGGCATAGTGAACAGTGTGGAATGAGAAAATGAGATATTAGTTCACTTTTTAAAAAATCTTTGAAATTTATCCTACACGATTACAACTGCTACCACATAAAACAATTAGTAAAAAGATTGCTATTTCTTTTGACTGAAACCTTAAAGAAGTGAAATCTGCTTTTTAAAATAATCAAATGTCACATGTAAATTATATTTCATATCATAAACTAAAAGGTAGAAATGTTGTTATATAACAATTTGTGCTACAAAATACCATTTGATGGGTTCCCATGTAGACCATCATAACTCTCAGTGGATTTATGAACCTTAATTTAAAAAACACTTTCTGGGGCAGCTCAGTGGATAAAGCATCAAGCCTGGAGATAGGAGGTTCTGGGTTCATATCTGGCCTCCGATACTTCCTTGCTGTGTGATTCTGGGCAAGTCACTTAACTTATTGCCTAACCCTTACTGCTATTCTGCCTTGGAACCAATACATCGTGATTACAAGATAGTTTTAAAGTCCACTGCCTTAAGGAACCCACTAAGGGCAATGTGTGTGAAATAGCTAGTGTCCTCAAATAGCCAAGTTGCCAAAATGCATTGCCTTTTCCTCTTTTGCCATCAAGATAGTTGTGTTGTGCCAGCTGTAATTGTAGTTGCTTTCAATAGCTTTTCCCTCTTCAAGGTAGATCATTCTGTCTTCTGAGGTCCTTTAAAATAATCAAATGTCACATGTAAATTCTAAATCTGTAATCCTTTGTGCCAATTTATATTTCACGTAATTAAAAAAAAAAAGTTAGGAGAATTAAGGTCTTACTGTTTGATTCCCCTTTTTTCCTTATTCACCACTCGTTTATAGGCAGAAAGGTATTTAGTATTGATTAAATGGAAAAAAAAGCCTATTGTTGACTATGAAGAAAGGGGCAATTAGCACAAATAATGAATCCCCTAAAAAATGATCACATATTCAAATTCAAAGTATTTGAAGTTACAAGTATGTAAAATATGGTAATAGGTTTCAGCCCAGTGGAAATATGCTGTATGAACCTGAATACACTAATCAAAGCCTAGTTTTAATTAAATTAAGGGCTGATCATTGCTATTTGGGATATGTCTTGCTTTTAGCTGAATAAAAATATTTTCTTATTCCTTTAATTTACAAATCTACAAAAATATATTCAAGGTCTTTAGTACCCCACATCTATACTGACCCTGAAACTTCCTTTCACCTACTTTTAGGCAAACAAAAAATAACAGCTTGTGGATCAGTTTTTCCTCATTATCACTGATGATTCGGCCCCTACAATTCTGTTCTCTCTATTTAATAAGCTATGTATTATATTTAACTCATCCCTCAAGAAAAGTACTGGAGATAGTTCCAATGAAATTACAGCAACATCCAGCTTGTTATTCTTCTATTTCATAATTGTCTGTGCTTTGACAATATGACCTATTACTCATTACCTGCAGAGTAATTGGAAACAAATGTCTGTGTTGAATGTAAATTGTTACTTTTTTGTTAATGATTATATGTAGCATAACGGCTAGAGCACAGGGTTAAGTGACTAAGAGAAAGACCTTCAATTAAAAGAGTTCAAATCCAGATTTCTTATAGTTATCACTTAGTGATATTTTGCTTTCTGCTTCCCCATCCTACACGATTAGTTGAACCACTTATTAAGTTTTACATGCCTCTACATGACCTTTTATGTTACTTTTGTTAAAATTTGAAATTTAGTAGGAAGTGACCATAATTTTATAGTGTTTTGATTCATTTTAAAAACAACACAATCTGAATTAGATACTCTTGAAAAGAGAATGAACTGGATCCATTAGAGCAGCTGGATAAGTGAGGTGACAATATTATATAGTAAGAACTTTTTATTTTTAGTCAGAAAACAATGATAATGCAAGTAACTTAATTGGAAATTCAACCAGGAAACTAAAATGGAGACAATAATGATACTGATGATGCAGCAGTAGTATTATTTAATAATAGATGGTGATTTGGCATTAGAGTTGGGAAAATATGGGTTTGAGTCCTGCCTTTGATAAGTACTGGCTGTATGTCGTTAGTCAAGTTACTTAACCTCTCAGGGCCCAGGTTGATAGTTAAAGATTATAAGTTGATGCACTGTTGCTGGGCTGCATTGATTGCTTTCTTCACTTGAAGATTCCTAGTCCCATGAAATGAGAGGTCTACCTGAAAATAATCAAGCAACAGGTGTAAATGTATATTACATGTTGTGTTCTATGTTGGGCTTAGGGAATATAGAAACAAAGCTTGTTCCTTATAGTTTCTAAAAAATAAAATAGTCCCTTTGTTCATTCAGGAAGGGCAACTTGCATATATAAGTGAATATGGAATTAGGAATTTTGAGGATGTGGAAGAAAACCTTATCTAGTGACCAACTGGTATCAGCCTGTCAAAGTTATACCTTTCTTCTGGAAAGGGAGTTTCGTAGTGGAATAAGATTTGGGAGTACTTGAATAATCAAGGCAAGGGCAAAGGATCTAGCCTGAATTCTTCTGGAGGTAAATTCTTTCTTGCTTAGTCTGTGATGTGTGTGATGGAAAGGAAAGTTGACTATAAAAGCAGACCAGTTTGAGACTACCCCACTACAATATGCTTTCCTTTTTCTGTCCTTAATTTCGTATAGAAACTAAGGATATGGAATTATGTGAACTATAAAAAAAGCTTTCACCAAAGATTTCATATATGTGTGGCACTCAGGCATGTTTGTTTTTTGTACTGTGAGAAGTTTATTACAGGGGTTTCTGTTTATTTAATTCTTATACCCTCTCCTTCATGGGATTCATGCAGGGTTTTAGTGACCAATGGCTGAGTTTGATAAGAAAACTTTTTTGCACTATTTTTTCTGTCATTAAAAAACAAAAACAGCAAATGCTTTTCTTTACATTTGTTGTCACAGTAGACTCTAGAGTTTTAAAATAGTCAAATAAATATTTGATTCATTATGATATGCCCCAAAGTTATGAGTTCTTTTCTTCTTTTAGTTTATTATTGCGAATTATAACAAACTTCAAGTCTACTATATTAAAAATGCAACTTTTCCTTTGTTATTAGAAGCACCTGATAATGAACATTTATTTATCTTTCAACAAGTGGAATTATTTGGTCAAATCCTGTTTCCTCATCCATTTGATTTTTTTTTAATAGGTACTGATTGAATTACATTGACATTTTTTTTTTACTTTTGATTTTATGAAACATTACAATTATATGGGTTGTCAACTCAACTTGGGAGGTACTCCCAGTGGGAGCAGGATATGCCAATGGGAATGTTCCCTGATGTATGTAGACATACTCTCATCTATTTTCTTTTCCACCCTATGTTCCTTCCTAGTTAGCTGTTGCTACTTTTTTATGTAATAGATTTTCATTACTTTTTTTTTCCATTCCTCCCTGTTTTTCCAGGGATGCATCCTGTATAAACAATAATTTTAAAAATTGAGAACAGAGAAGGGGGAAAAAACTGACAAAACTTATCAACATCACAAAAGATCCAGTTCTGATAGAGTGTTTCATATCTGTAAGGGAAATAAAGTATAGCCATATCATAGAGTTTGTGGAAGGGCAGTAATGTAAGGAAAGGTCATGAGGAGCCGGGTGTTGAAGAGTTTTAAATTCCAACAAAGGACTTTGTATTGGATTTTGCAGGTAATAGAGCCCCTACAGTTTATAGAGTAGAATGATTACATGGTCAGATCTGTGTGTTAATAAAAACACTTTAGCAACCATGTGAAGAATGGGCCAAAGTTGATGAGACTTAAGACAGGAAAATTAATTAGGAGACTATATATGTATGTAGTGTATATCATATACTACAACTTGTTCAGCCATTTACCAATTGATATACAACCCCTCAGTTTCTAGTTGTTTGCCAATACAAGAAGCTGATAAAAAATATTTTTGTTCAGGTAGGTGCTTTTTACTCATCTCTGACATCTTTGGAATACAAACCCATTAGTGGGTATTGTTGAGTCAAAGGTTATGCATAGTTTTATGGACCTTTGAGCATGATTCTGTAATTTTCTTCAGAATAGTTATAGCAGTTTACAGTTTGACCACCAGTATATTATTATCCCAATTTTCCAACATTCCCTCTTAATATTGTTTTCCTTTTTGGTTATGTTGGCCAATCTGATAGGTGTGAGTTCGTCTCCCACTGTTTTAATTTGCATTTCTCTAATCAGTGATTTGGAGTATTCAAATGGTCCTTTGACCATTTTTCAGTTGGGAAATGCTTTGTATGACATTTGTTTTATATTCCTCCTCTCCTCATTTTTTCTCCAAGGCAGCTAATAGAAGAGTGGAGTATAAAGAACTCTGGGCCTGAAGGCAAGAAGGCCTGAGCTGAAATTTGACCCAATATGTTTACTAGGGACATAATTCAGGTGAAGTCACTTAACCTTTGTTTGCCTTAGTTTATTCAACTGTAAAAACAGGAGAGTAATAAAGCTTACCTTTCAAGATTAATTTGAAGATTAAATGAATTACTATTTGTAAAAAGCCTGTGCCTGGCACACAAGATTTCCCTTCCTCATATTCTATATTCACCTAATTTCCTTTCTTACCATTCCTACTATTTTAATTTACCTAATCCTATGCTCCTTCATGTAATAAGTTGTAATTGCAAAACTGAAACATCCCTATTTATTTTAATCATTGAGACAGCTTGTCAGATTTTTCTTTTCATAGTTTAAAAAGTAAGTAAAGTTTTATAATGGATAGCAGAGGAAGAGTTGAAAACCTATATAGATTATGATTCTATAAGGAGATTTCAGAATTTTTGAACTTAGAGATGGCATATCAGTGGGTGGTGGCAAGATCAAAAGTATCCCCATCTTGTCTTGCAGCTTAAGTTAGTGAAAGAGTAGCTCGTCAGAGGGTTAGTATGTTGAGGAATTGAGTGGTTTTTGAAGGAGAATCAGTATGTATGTTGAAGACCCTTAGTATAAGGGAGAAGAGGAAAGAAAAATTGTGAGCCAGCAATCACACAGGTTGTTTTTTTCTTTTGTTTTTTTTACATCTTGGTTTAAATTGTATTTTACCTTTAAACTTAATAATTAGATATTAGCTCATTGTTCACATAAGTGAACAGCAGTGCCCTGCTTAAGAACAAAGTGACATAATTCACCCACTTGTTTTCCTTATATTCGTATAACCAAGCAAGAGTACTATACATTTTATATCAACTTGTAACCCTTTACTTAGTATAAATATAATTTATTAACATTGTTATGGATTTTAAGGAAGTTGCCATGTAAAAGATAAGTAAACTTGTGATTTACACTTACACTTTTTAGTATTTCACCTGGCAATGTGACCTTTGGAGCAGTTGTACCAAGAGGGTTGAGATCATAAGATTTGTTCAGTTATCTCAGTTCCTTGAATCACAGAGATGATGGATGTAGTGGATGAAGATTGAAGGGAGCAGGTGCTGTCAGAGAAGTTAAGTACTTAAAATGTTCAAATCACTCAGCCCCTTCAATAGAGTTATATAGAGAAATAAATGGTTATTCTGGGAACTTTGATAATACTGCAAAAGATGAAATTTAGATTTCAAAAAGAAACTCTATTATGCCTCTCTTTTACACTTTCTTCCTTGCTCCCCCTCCTCTACCCCACACACATATTACCCAGATACTCATATTCTTTAGTTTGATTGTTCTGATATTAGAGTCAGATGTAATTCTGACAGCTAGCATGACCATTGAGCAAGTCAATGAAACTTTTCAGGCTTCCATTTTCATCTCTACAAAGTGGAGGGCGCGTGTGGCCAAATGAGATGAATTCTAATTTCCTTTCTGCCTCAAGATCTGACATCTCTTATGACTGCTGTTTTTTGACAGGAAGCAGCAGAATTGGTATTGGTGAAATTATGTTTATTGAATAGAGACTGGAGGGAAAGTGATTTATTAGAGATCAATAATATTGTTTTGGTGTGGGTTAAAGAGGACACTAAAAGTTAAACTGAACAGGAACTGTAACTACATTTTCTAAGTAATTATATAGGTGCAAAATATTGAAAGTATATGTGTTTCCATCTCAAATTGATAATTTTATTTAATTTATGAAGTTTAAGATTTTTTGTAACATTTTATTGATGCTATATCTCTTCTGCTCTTCCCTAACACATTTTCAATTGGAGTACTAATTCTTACCAATGTCTCATTGGTAAGTAATCATCCCATCAAAATGTAATGAGTTTTTTTTATCCTCATTTCATGTTTAAATCTTTTTCCCCCTCAAATGTACATGTTTTACTTATTAAATATTTAAGATATATAGTTGCTCTTGGGTTTCTGTAATGGATGCATTCTGGAAATCTTGAATATAAATGAACATTTTTTATAAATTAAGTAAAATTAAACATATTGGTAAGTTGATAATTAAACCTGATGATGGTCCCTTTTGTAAATCAAATATAATACTCACTTGCCTGGGCACAGAGCCACTGGACCTCCTATCATTGTAAATTTCCAGGTAATGTTCATCCCTTTCACTTCTTCATATCACTTTTGGTCCCCACTCCCCAAAGTTGACCTGGTCTCTCCCTTCCAGCTGCTATCATTTCTTCTCTTTGGATTTCTTTTTTTGTCACATTCAAGGCAAACTAAGTTACAGTTTCAAAGCGTCTTCCTTTTGTACTTAAAATAAACATGAAAAATTTTTTTAAGTTTTTATGAAATTTTTTCTGATGATTACAAGAAAATGAGTTAAAATAACACTTTAAAAGATTTGTTGTTGTTCAGTTGTTTTCAGTCATGTCCAACTCTTTCGTAACCAAACCTATTTAGGATTCTCTTGGCAGAAATACTCCATTTCTTTCTCCAGCTCATTTGACAGATGAAGAAAATGAGGGAAACAGGGTTAAGTGACTTGCTCAGATTATCACAACTAATAAGTATCCGAGGCCCGATTTGAACTCAGGAAGGCGAATCTGTACACCTAGCTTCCTACTTAAAAGATAAAAGGTATCATCACTTTGATAATGAGTATCAATTCCAAGATAGAAAAGCTATGTGGACTAGGCATTTGGGGTTAAGTGACTTGCCCAGCTTTGGAAATGCCTGAAGCCATTTGTATCCAGGACTTTCCTTTAACATAATTATCATTGATATTCATTAACTTGTATATTGATCTGTGCACAATCTTCATTTTTCTTGACTCCTTCAGTTACTGTTCAGTGTTTATTCAACATGTTATATTAAGCTACTACTGTTTTAAAAGCATTGTGCCCAAAAACTTCAGGTATATAATCTAAAAGGGCAATAAACAAAACTATGTATTTGGATGTGATAAATGTACCAGAAAGGTTTGTAACAGTATCCTTCTCACTGGTCTCCCTTCTATAAGTCTCTCCAATCCATCCTTCACAGAACCACCAAAGTGATTTTCCTAACGCAAAGGTGTAACCATATCATTTTCCTACTCACCAGACTTGTGGGAGCTCCTTCTTACCTCTAGAAGCAAATAAACTTTTCTCTGGTATTTAAAGTTATTCATAACCTTATCTCCTATCTATCCACACCCTTTGACCCAGAGGTTTTTGCTACTAGGCATATGCACCAAGAAAGTCAATGATAAAAAGAAAAGTCCCATAGGCATCAATATATTTATGGTAGCACTTTTTGTAGCAGTAAAGAATTAAAAACAAACTAAATATCCATCTATTCTTTTAGGAGGAACCTGGGAATATATGAAAAATGCAATGCACCTAAAATCCAGACTACAATATTGTTATGAATTGAAAGGAATAATTTCTTGAACAATTCTTGTATCAGTCAGTCAATCAAAAGGCATTTAACTAGTGCCTTGTTTGTACCAGGCATTATCATAAGTATTAAGAATAAGCAAAAATAGTCCCTGCCCTCAAGGAGCATATTATATTCTAATGGAAGAAATCTGTCCATAAATCAGATTATAGAAGATAAATATAGAGGGAGAACACTTGCAGGTAAAAAGGGAATGGCTTTTTGTTGGAGATGGTGCTTGAGTTGAGTCTTAGAGGAGAGATTATTTTAGGCATGAGAGATAGCTGGTGTAAAGTTTCAAGAATTGGAGATGGATCATGTCAAGTGTAAGAAACAGCAAGCAGGGTAGTATGGCTGAGTTGTAGAGTTCTTGAAGAAGAAGAATGATCCCTAAGAAAACTGGAATGATAAGAAGGGACCAGACTGTGAAATGCCTTAAATGCTTATAGTTATATTTGATCCTAGAGAAGGAGTTCTTTACCTGGTATCCAAGAATAGTTTTTAAAGAATCCATTACTTGGATGGGGGGAGGGGGGGTGGATTATGTTTTCATTAACCTTTTATTTCCTTTGTAATGCATTTAGAGATATTCTGAGAAGTGTTTCATAGGATTTATTTGATTGCCAAAGTGTGTGAGGTGGTCATGACCCCCAAAAAAGAGTATGAATTTTTGTCCTTGAGGTAAGTAGGAAGACACTGTGACACAGTCTAAAACATGTTTTAGGAAAATTACTTTGACAGTGATGTGGAGAATTGGAGTAAGGAGAGACTTGAAACAAAGTCCAATTAGAAGGCTGTTGCAATAGCAATAGTCAAGAGGTGATGAGGTCCTTAAATAGAATGATGGCTATGTGTTTAAAGAGGGAACATTTATAAGAGATGCCCTGAAGAAAAAAAAATTACCAGACTTACCAAACAATTGGTTATATGTAATGAGTAAGATTAAAAAGCAAGAACCACACTAAATCAACTAATCTAGATGCCTAGAAGTATGGTGGTAATGGTCTGGAGCCATGCTGATTGAAGGGGTGGCATGGGAGTGCTACCCCTTCCCTCCCCTCCCCTTCCCCATCTCCACAGTGCCTGAGGACAACATTCTCATGCCCTGCCCTTCTGTCCAGCAGCCAGGAGCACTTCCACTCTCCACTCTCTGGGGTAATGTGTTTGTGTGTGTGTGGGGGGGGGGGGGAGATGTTCATAGGCAGCTTGAAAATGTAGTTTGGACACCCGGATTTCTAAAAGGTTTGCCAGTGCCAGTCTAAAGAGTTAATAGGGTAAGTCCAGAGTGGTGGGTTTGGGGACAGAGCAGAAGAAATTGAGATCTGGTCTGAATGTGTTGAGTTTGAGAAGCCTTTCAAGTTTGAAATATTAAATAGTAAGTGATATAAAACTGGAGCTTAGGAGAGAGACTTGGGATAAGATATATTTTGGAATCATCTGCAAAGAAATCAGTGAAATCAAAGAGAACATATGAGATCAACAAGGGAGTGATTATAATAAGTAAAGAGAAGGGGACCAAGGACAAAGGATTGGAAGATATTCACCACTGGCATTCATGACGTGGACTAAGATCTAATAAAGTTGGAGAAGGACCTGTCAGATAGGAAAAACAGCCAAAAGCTGGCCTAAAAATGCAGAGGAGAGTAGATGAAGAATGTAGTGCACATTATCAAATGTTGCAGAGAAGATGGCAAGGATAAGAATTGAGGGGGAGAAAAAGCTTTTTGAAAGATCATCATTACCTTTGGAGAGAGCTGTTTCAGTTGAATGAAGAAATCAGAAGTAATCAGATTACAGAGTTTTTATAAGAGCATGAGAAAAAAGAATTTGGAGGCATTAATTGTAGAGGAGTTGTGTTGTTTTTTTTTTTTAAAGGAGGTTAACTAAGAAGGGAAAAAAAGTATAGGATGATTCTTGGGCATAATACAAGATGATAGTTGGGTATGATTTGGTCTAGTAAGGATTTTTGAAGGATTGGAGAAATCTGTTTGTAAGCAGCTTGGAAAGACCAGTAGATGGAGACCACTTGATTAGAGAAGTAGAGGAGATTACTGGTGTTGAACTGATGGCCTCTGAGGTCCTTTCCATCACTAAATTTATGATCCCAGAATTCCAGTTTGCAAAGCTTCAGAGAGGACTTTATCTACATAAAGTTGATAAGTAGGCTTTTAGAACTAATTTTAGAGTTGTCAGTTAGTCCCATAGTTTAAAAGACTTTCTCAAGCTTAAAAGATGACCATGTTATTAGATTGTTTTTAGAAACTAGCCTTGTAGCATATCCCAGGAAATGGAAAAGTAATGTTTTAAAGAACAAACCTTTTAACTGGCGAGTTAAAAGTAGAGATTTCTAAGGAAAACTGATAGTATGAATTTGCCCCAAAGAATATTAAACAATTACTGATTAGAAGAAACACCACTACGTGGAATAAAATCCACAGTAAGATGTATTAATGAGAAATATATCTGTGAATTATATTCCACTAATATAGGATTTTGAAATGGTATTAAAATATTAATGGTTTAAATACTTTTTTTTCCCTTTTTTGCAGTTGGTAGAATTAAAAATCAGGTAGTCTGATAAAAGAAATTATTTGAAAATACTGACCTTATCATTATAAGCAAATAAGAACTGGAAGAGAGTTGATAATTCCAAACAAAGGATTTAGCAAGTTGAAAGAAATCCCTTCCTGTCTAACCCTAGGATTTTCTTGTTTGTTCTAGATGATGAAGTTTTGGCTGAGATAATTTATTTTATTGACTATATTTTCTCCCAAAGCCATTCTTTATAAAATTTGGAGATTTTATATTTGACTGTCCTATGTATTCTTTTTGATAATAACCTCTGTAAATGATTATATGGTTAAAGTTTCAGGTACAGTTAGAAATAGTTATCAAACTCTTATCCTCTTTGTCTTGGACATGCTTCCCATAAATGAACAGTTCTTTAAAGTTTGATATATAAGACAAAGTTTTTTATTTACTATTTATGGTCCCTAAGAGGGCATTAAAATAACTTGCTAAGTTGACTAAAATAGTCAATTTTTCATTTTGTTTGGTGAGACCTGAGGCATTCTATGTTAGTTATTGTGTATGTGATTGGGTTTTGTTTACATTGGAATTTTTTCTCATTAGCATGATAACCTATAAAAGATAGTCTATCATGAACTATTTCTCCATAGAAAAAAGAGAGACTATCATGAAAATTATATCAGAACTGCAGTAACTCTTGCCAGGTAAATTTTAATGAATTTGATTAAAAATTAATTCTCATTTAATGAATTTAATTCTTCTTGAGAATAGCTTTGTATAGTGAAATGAGATGTTTCCAAAGTCCCATTACAGATATTGTGTTAGATGGTTCTAGATTTTTAAAATATTTCTGCTCAGTCTATTGCCAAAATAAAATTTTCATTTAATTTTGTCACTAGAACCAATTTTGAAATTGAATTGGAGCAAATTGTATAACAGGATCAGTTCTAGAAGAAGCTGAAAAATGTCTTACTGTTTAAGGATGTATTGTATAAAAATTACATAAATTTCTCAGGCTGCAACAATAGTTTGTGATTCTTAAATGGACAGTTTTATGAATAAACCATGATATTGTGCAAAAAGTGCTACTCAGTACAATTTTTTTTAATTATCCATTTTGGCCAGTGTAGAAATTATCTTCTCCCAATTCTAATAGAAATAACTTCCCAGAATTTCCCTTTTTGACAAACCTTAAGGAAAATAGCTTTATGGAGAAACTAGGTGATATAATATGGTATGAAATTTCAGGTAAGAAATGTGGTTGATTTGGTTTGACTAATCCCCACTGGGTGAAATTGCCGAGTTAAATTAATGTAGTTAAAAATAAATGAAATATTATGGAGAGTAGTTCTGATTCAAATAATAAAAACCTGAAAGAACAAGAAAAATACATCCTGACAAACTTATTCCTGAGCTTGTAACATCATCAAAGACCAAAGGTCATGCAGCTAGCAGTGTAAGCACTGCTGACATGTTGTCAGCTATCATTAGCCTACATCGGGGACTTCCCAAAAGCTATAATTTTTAACAGTAGGAACTTCCTTACTAAGAATCATGACAGGAACTGTTTTGTTTTTAGAATATCTTACCTTCAAGTCTAAGTACTATCAACCAACTTCTTCATTAAAGAACTCTAGAAACCAAGAACTTTTTTCTAAAAAGAAGCAAAATGAGTACAGTAACAATTTATCTGGCTTTGTAAGGAAATTAGCAATTCCACATAAATGAATTTTCCAGATAACTTAAACTAACTCTTTTAAGGACCTAAACTTGTCCATTGAAAACATTCATATACTTCCTCTACTTTTTTTTACAAAGTCTGGATTAGATGCTAAAATCATTATATTCATACATTAATGATACATTAATATAATCTAGTGACCAAGGTCCTGTCCAACTGTATGTCCTACTTTCCAAGCCTATATAGCCCCGATAACCAAGGGACTTCCTCCTCAAAATCATATCAAATTCTTAAGGCCTCAGACCTTTCCTTCTAAGATTTATAGGCCTGACCACTATCTAACATAGTGAAAATAAAGTAAGTAGAACTATGTAGAAAAAATGTATAACTGTAGAAAAATAGAAAGCTCATTTTTGGTTCAAATGTTTCCTTGCTTCCTTCTCTCTTTTTGCACCTGGCTGTGCATATTTTTGTGAGTGATTGATTTGACAGTGTGTCATGAGGTAGGAGGAATTGATACAAACTGTTAGATGTAATGTGCCAGATTTTCAGAATCATGTTTTCCATCTAGTTCCCTAGTGAAAGGGGAAAGTGAAAAAGCATAATTGTAAAAGAAAGTAGAAAGTTTAAAAATGCTGGAGACAGTTTTGCTTTATTATAAGAATGTTTATTTTGGTATTGATAATTCCTTGCTTGCTGACCAAGAAAAAGAAGTGATATTATTCTCACACAAAAAAACTGTAATGTGAAAATAGTTCAAACTAAGATTATAAAAATTATGAATTCTAAACCTTTAGTTAAGATCCAAGAAAGAGGTCCTGTCTGTAGTCAGTGTAGATTCCTCCCAGAAGATAACAATCTATATTATTCTACTGTGTCCTTTCAAACTTAACAGGTTGCTGTGTTTTACCAAGAAAAAGTAAACAAAAAAATTTTAATATTATTGAACAGAACTTTGTAGTCATCCATCCCTGTGATATTGTATCCAGTTCTTGTGGCCATAGCTTAAGATGTAACAGCTAGAAAAGATATATAGAATTGTAACTTATATGGATAAGAAAGAGTTATATATCAGGATAAGCTAAGTATAGATTTTTATCTAGAAAGATAAACATCAAGAAAGAAGCAAGATAAAAGTATAGACTCATGAAAATTGTAGATGGATAAAAATAGACATGTCACCACAAGCTTAAATTAAGCAATATACTTGAATTTTGAAAGAGGTGGTGATGACGTAGATAGCACTTTTAAAATCAGTGATTTAGATGAAAGCATAGCTTATTAAATTTGCAAGTGACATGAGGCTTGTAATGAATATGTTAAATAATCTGATGAGGATCTCCAAATCCCAACAATCTAAAAATGAGATGAAATTTAAAAGGGAGATGTTTAAAGTCCAATATTTGGGTTCATAAGTTCATCATGAAGGGAAAGATGTCTAGGTACCAGCTAATTGGGGGGGGGGGTGACAAAGGAATTACAAGCTCAGTATGAGTCAATATCATGACAAAGTAAAAAAAATCAAATGCTTATTTATATTAATATGTAGTATCCCATACCAATTGAAATTATAGTTCTTCTTACTATAATTTGCCCTTGTCCAACCATAACTGAAATATTTTGTTCAGTTTTGAAGCAAAGGTGAAGAAGGAAAGCATTTTATATATGTGGAACAGCTAGTATAAAAAATAATGGTAGATGGCCCAAGATAATGGGTGATGGAGTGGCGTGTATAAAGAATAGTAGGAAAGCCAGTTTGTCTGAATCATGCAAGAGAGAGAATAATCTGTAATGAGGCTGAAAAGATAGGTGGAGCAAGGTTCTAAAGGACTTTTAAGTGCAAAATAGGAGTTTTGATGCTGTAAGTAATAAGGAAGACACTGGAATTTACTGAGTAAGGGAGTAACCTGGTCAGACGTGGCAGCCATATGGACAGATATGAGGCAGGGAGGTGTGTATAGCCTGAATGAGAGGGTCTGTGTAAGAAGAGGAGCTGGAGGTGAGAGACACAAGGGAGAAATGTCAAAACCTGGTCATCAGCTCTGTGTGTATGAGTTAGAAAGGGAAGCCACAAAAGATTTTTGAACCTTGGTAATAAGGCAGTTTGGAAAGAATAATGGGTTTGGGGAGAAAGAAGTCCCCTAGGATCAGTGTGCTAGGATTTTAGGGAAGTTTCAACTAGCACAAAGATGGCTGGGGATTGAGCATCATCCAGAGAGAGTCAGTTCAGAAGTTGGAAGGAGGAGGGCACATAAGAGGAAAACATCTAAAATGAAGGGAGTTTTATAAAGAAGATTCCTGTCTTGGTTATTATACTGAACTAGATGCTTTCCAAGAACCCTACTGACAAGATTCTGTGATTCCTTGATTTTTTTATTCAAATGTCTATAACTTTGAAAAAACTTGCTGATATTCTTTATCATTTATGATGTTAAATGAAAATGTAAGTAAGCAAGTTATTTGGTTTTGCATTCTTCCATTCCTTGGTCTTGGCCATTTTAAAAAAACTGACATTGGTTTATAAATTGTAAAAAATGTTTGGACCCTAAAGCAAAATGCTGTTTCCTCCAGTACCCCTACCCCTGACTTACCCAACTTTTCATTAGTTCTACTTCAATCTGCTAAGAATCTGCACTTATAGATCTTTATGCTTACATAGATCAAAACCTACTATCTCTTAGTTGTGGGATTTATTCTGGCTTAAAAAAAAAAATCATTTTATGTCCAACCATGAAGTTTCTAAGAAAAGAAGTATCAGCTACAGGTAAGCTGGTATATCGACTAGACTTATTGATGAAATCTTATCAAGGAGGATGTGGAAGATTATGTCTTCATTTAAAAAAAAACATTAAGAACCGTGGAATGACTGAAGAGTAGGCCATCACTTGGAGGGTGGATCAACAAGTTGTGGAATAGAGTTAATGGAATACTATTGCTCCATAAGAAATGACAAACAAGATATATTCAGAAAAATCTGGGAAAACTTATATGAACTGATACAAAACGAAGTGAGCAAAACCAAAAGAACATTGTATACAGTAACAAATATTGTACAATGATCAGTTGTGAAGGACTAAACTATTATAACCAACGTAAGTTCCCAAAATATCCACAAGAGATCCATGATGAAAAATGCTAAATAGAGACAAAAAAGGAATTGTGTTGGATTCTGATTACTTTTTCTTCTGTCACAGCATGAGCAATATGGAAATATGTATTGCATAAAAGCACTGGTATAACCTCCATCAAACTATTTTATTTAAAATGTCAAAAAAATGTTAAAAATTGTTTCAACATGTAACTGAAAAAATTAAATAATAGTTTTTTAAAAAGTGGAGGGGAAAAAAATCAGTGGGTTGGCAGTACAGTAGATAGTTAGGCCTCTACTCTGGAGAACCTATGTTCAAATCTGACCTCACATGCTTCCTAACTGTGTGATCCTATCCTGATTAAGTCACTTAATCCTGTTTACCTAGCCCTTAACATTCTCTCTTAGAGTTCTTACTAAGACAGAAAGTAAGGGTTTAAAAAAAAATAAAGAAAAGAACCAGTGGAATGAAAAACAAAAGGTATATGTATAAAGTTTGGTGACTCAGCTAAGTCAGGGGCATACTGAGATGGTTTCAGGATGAAACTATAATAAGGAAGACAACAAACAAATGAAGAATGGAAAAAATGTTCCAGAATTTCTATAACAAATTATTTTGTCTAGAAGTGATAGTGGAGACTCGTCCCCTTTGTGCTACTAAAGAAAGAAAAAAATAGTATTAAAGAAAATACAGGTTAGTTGAATGGCCAGACTACACCTCATATATGTGTGCAAGAGGTGATGATAGTTTGCTTGTTTGTTTGTTTGTAAGGGTTAGGCAATGGGGGTCAAGTGACTTGCCCAGGGTCACACAGCTGGGAAGTGTCTGAGGCCAGATTTGAACCTAGGACCTCCCATCTTTGGGCCTGATTCTCAATCCACTAAGCCACCTAGCTGCCTCTAGTTTTTAATGGCAACAACAAATTGAATCTGGGCACCTGATTTGGAAAGTCTCAAGGCAGTGGTGGAAGCCAAATGAACCTAACCAGATGATGATAAGGGCCTGACTGTGGAGTTGATGGAGCATCTTTTTCTACTGGAGATACCTCAGTAGAGGGGGTTAAAATTACATGTCTTCCTGTCCTGTTGAGTATCCCCAGAAATTTTAGCTTGTCCCCAGAAAAGTTATGTGCCTAGGAAACAGTTATAATAAATGTAGTTGTGAATCAACAATTTCTTCCCAATTATTTTAATGTTTTGAAACTGCCCAAAGGGATTCCTTTGCACACTCTATTTTCCCCCCTCTTCTCCCAGCCAGGTTGGAATGTCTGATAAAGAACAGTTTGTTTTCTTGGAAAATATTTGACTTCTTGTTTTTTGAATTTGGGAGATGGGTCTTTATGGCAGCAAATGAGCTAATTTAGATTGCAAGACGAAAATCAACTGTGTTTAAATCTAGTAAAAATTTTGACTGTATGCTTTCTCTACTTAAAATCCTTATGAATTCAGGCTTTGCTGCTTTATAGTGGTGTGGCATTAGCCACATCTGGAAAATGAAGGTGTGTACTAAATTACCTTTGAAGTTCCTTTCTGCTCTAAATTCTACAAACCCATGAATTCCTTAGAAAGTCATAGCCCCAATACAAAGATATTTGTACTAGTCCTTACTTTTTCTGCACATGTTATTTAATATAGCCAGTTCTTTAAAAAAGAATGAAACATTCACATAATGGAAAAGTTGGCACACCACTTCTTCTGTTTGAAAAGTAAAATATATGTCTTATCCAGGATTTCCAGAATGATTCACCATTACATGAATGAAATAAACATTTAAAATAGGGACCCTTAGCTTGGTATATTTATTCAGTATCATCAGCAGTGTTGCATTAACTCAACCTTATAAGACAAAAGTTGAGTCAGATGTTTGAAGATTGATCATTGATCTTGAAGTGGCCCTGTCCAGCAGAAGCTGATTTGAGTCCTGTGTTTGTTGGTTGAATATAAATCTTCCTTTGAGGAAATTTTCCCCACTGAATCAGTGTTCTTGAACCTCCAGTCATCAGGAAGGCAGAAATGATCCTGTTGATCAAGGAAAGGTTATAGAAATAAGCAGAGGTTACTTCTATTTCCATTTGGAAACTAAAGGAATAAAAGAATTGTTGTCCTATGTAGAAACACTCTGCTTTTATTCCCTCTTGATATTGAGAAAGCAAAGCTCTGAAACATATAATCTTCAGTGGCACCAAGAACAAATTGAATCTGAGCACTCAGGAAGTTGTGCCCAGTTTGGGAAGTCTCAAGGCAGTAGGGGTACAATTGGACTTGATGCATTTTATCTAATGTTTTTTGGCTCCTCTTTTTTTTCTACAGCTTGCCTTGAAGGACCCAGTACACACGGTGTCACTGCAGCAGTTTGTCTATGAGAAGCTCAAAGCACAACAGGAGCTGCTGGGAGAACAAAGCTTTCAGGCTCTCATGGAGACAGTGGATACAGAAATTGTCACCCAACTACAAGATTTTTTACAGGGCTTCTGAAAGCCTGGGCAGGGCATTGGGTGGCTAACTCTCTCTTCCCAAAATAAGACAAATCCAGACCTGGTCAGGTGGAGTTGACGTGCAGAAGAAATCAGTGGTGAAAGAAAGTAAAGAAGTGTAAATCACAAAGCCATTTTTTGGGCTTCAGAATTCAGAAGAAATGTGGGAAATGCCTCATCACGAGAGTTTACAAACCTGTTCCTCAAGAGAGTAGTTTTGTATTTGGGGGTGGGGTGGGGTGGGGTGGGGGATCTGGAGTTTGCAAGAGAAAATGTGTTCAATGAAAATAGCTGCCTAGTTTATTGTTAAGAGAAGAAAATGGTTTTGATTATCATTTAATCATGTACTCTTAACAGCTTAAGAAGTGAAAGTTGATAGTTAATGTCTGATGTTTTCCTGCAGCAAAAATTAGCTCATGTTGGTGACTGCCTTACCCATTTTTTAAGTGAATGAAACGACAGATTTTTTAAAAAATGGCAAAGCCATTTTTGGATATAATTGGAGACTAAGAAATTTGGTCATTAGGTAAAAATACTATATATATATATATAGAGAGAGAGATATATATTCCTAAGATTATCTTGAAAGGGAAATGTTTTCATCTAAAAATAAGAAATCCAGTTATATCAGCCAA
This sequence comes from Monodelphis domestica, assembly GCF_027887165.1. NCBI lineage: Eukaryota > Metazoa > Chordata > Mammalia > Didelphimorphia > Didelphidae > Monodelphis > Monodelphis domestica. Next base: position 504,452,961 of record NC_077229.1, on the reverse strand, counting down.
ATGCTTTTATTTTCATTGTACTAATCTGATATAGGGATTGTTGTTAGTAAAGGGATATTTTTCTCATTTTATTTTCAGGAAACACACTTAGTCTTTAAATATGTACTGTAAGGCCTGCACAATGAACTTGGGATACTGCAGTGCCGGGTTGGAGACCTGAGTTCACTGTTCACTCCCATTCCTTATATCAGTAGTTAGGGCTCGCAACCCTAACATGAGCCCCAGGGAAAACTGAGGGGTTAACTAACTTTTCTCCAGAAAAGTCGTTGTCCGGGGGTGCCTGCTCAACTTCCTGAAGTGGAAAGGGAATAGGTGTGAGTCGGGGGCCTTAAGAGATATGGGCGAGGATCAGAGGACAGTATAGAGATCATACAGACAGTGATGCAAAGAATCTGCCTGCCTTATTCCTCAGAGAATAGCATGTAGTACCAAAAAAGAAAAACATTTAAAAGCCTTACTTTGTTTGACTTCCCCTGTTGTAAGGAACCTTTAAGACATTTTGTAGGAAACGTTCTAAATTAAGGTTAGGAAAATTTTGATCTTTCTATAGAAAGTTGGGTACAGTATGTAACTGTAGGGAACCCACCGCCCCTTTGTAAGCTGTGGAGCCCAAAATGTATTCAAGTATTTGATGTTTTCAGCAAGACAAAGAAAGTATATGGTCTCATTAAAGTTCCAAAGATACCTCATCTCTGCCTGACTTCGTCTGACTGATTGCTTCCTCAACCCCCCCCCCAACCCCCCAATGCCCATTTCAGAACAAATTTCACAAGGAATGTCTAACAGATGCCTCATTTTACAACTCTGTAGGAAGATAAAAGGGGTGTGGCAGAGCACCTGGAGGTCGCCATTTAATTTAATTACAAAAGGCTTCTTTACCTGGACAGCATTCCACATCTTTTCTGTCTCTATCATCGCCCAACTCCGTGTTGAGATGGATTCTAATGGAATCTATTCATTTGACCCGACTTCTTCTTAATAGAAACACCCATACAAGCTCTTGAGAATTATGCCAAAGCATGGCGTGTCCCAAGCCTTAATGATTTGAAATTGTACTAAGACCTCTGAAACGCCGTGCATTTACAAACAATTGTGCATATAGGAGTTTGTGCTTTTTTGACTTCAGATGGTCTCATATAAAACTGCAAATGACGTCAGAAACTCTCAGTAAGTCCTGTTACATGCCAAAGTTGTTGGGAGGTTTTAGTTCCATAAAACTGTCTGTTCCCTATTTTACCAGCTGAATGCAAGTTTTCTTTTGAGGAAACTTTTCTCAAAATATTTGAAAGGTCAGTGTTTTTCCTAACCTGGATTCTTTCTACGGTCTCTTAACAGATCTCCCAGGAGGCCACATTTAAAATAAACTTTAGTTAATAAGGTCATCCTTGGTCCCTCCTGTCACCACAGAAGCAGCCCTGTGACACTTCTAGACACAATTTCTTTTTCAGTTTTCAGTTTAGTCCTTGCCCACCTTTTTATGCTATGCCCACCTGCAAGCAAGGTAATCTTTCTTGGATCTATTTCAGGTTTTCTGTTTAAATACAAGATTACTGGTAGAAGTCTATGAAGTAAACACAGATGCTTTACAAGGACCCTTCCTATTTAGTTTTGTTTTAATCCGCATCACTTTTGATTTTTTTTTCTGGTCCCTGCTCTAATCCCCAATTAATGCTTCTTCCCATTGTGAGCTGGTAGCAAACAGCAAAACAACGGTGCCAGCATGATAGCGTTCTTACTCCTCTATGCTTCCCTTAAGGGACCAGGACCGGCCTGTCAGCAAAGTGGCCAAAACCCCCACAGCACAAAGAATGCACCAAAGGTGGTTTAACGAAGGGATTTGATTCTTCACAAAGCGTACTTTGGTTTGATTTGTTCCTTAACATCACAGTAGCCAAATCTATGTGGAAAGCTTTTTATTGGTAACATGTCCAGTTATTCATGCCTTGAAAGTCATTCACAAGACAAACCCTAAATGACAAGAAACGTAATTTTGGAAAGAGATGTTTTACTACAAATTTTGCAGCAGTCTAAGGTTCACTTTCCCTAATAAGGATCGATCCTTGCCACGTATGCCTTCGCCTTCTTTTACAGTGAAAACCTTTCAAGAACTGAATGAATCCCCTTTTCAGAGATTGCAAGTGAATGCTCATTGACAGTGAGCTTGCCAGAATCAAAATAACGGGGTTCACTTTCCTGCTTCATCTGAAAGTCGGCATCAGAGAAACTGCCGAGTATTTGACCTGGGTTTGTGAGATGTGCCTTCAGTTGTCAGGGGCCCACGACTACGAGAGGCGAAAACTCAAAAACCAAAACCAACCAGAAGTGCCCAACTTCGCTCCTAAATCTAAAAAGACCCCCTTGTCGCTTTCACGCCGTATTTCGAATGCTGTGTGTGTTGAGCCTTGTGACAAGATAGCAGAAAGTTAAACTAGGAAAGGCTTATTGAGTAAGCCTCATGCAAGTTTCCCGAGCCTTCCTGCCAGATCTCTGAAAAGGATTCCCAAATCCATTTGAATGGTCCGACCGCTAGGTGGCACAATTGAGCTAAGGACGGGGGCTGTGACTCTTGGGTGGGTACCAGGCCAAGAGGAAAGAACGAGATGCCACAAAGCTCTGAGCTGCGGGCTGGTGGAATAGCCGTTGTGGCTATTTCAATAAGTAGAAAATACAGACCCCCTCTGGGACCACTCGTGGCAACTAAGGGAGAGCTCGCCTGTCCTTTTTGGCCAAATAACATGATAACAAAAGGAGTTTAAAAAAAAGTGTTCACATTTATAGGAAAAATGTGTAAAAGCCAGGATAAAACAAGACTGCCCAAACCAGCCTCTCTCGAGTATAAACAGCAGTCGCCGCTGGAGCCCCATCGGAGGTCCCATTTTCAGATCATAAATGTCCCCTCACTGTTGGGGAATTGCTTTTTGATCTTCACAGATGGGCTGTCTCTTCCCCCACTCATGCCGGCGGTTTAGTATCTTAATGAGAGACTTCGGGGATATGGAAGCGAAGGGGGCCACTTCCACAAAGCACGGCCTTGATGGCCAACAACTTTCGTCCCGAGTCTAATTTCCACAGCATGTAGGGTGTAGATACATGACACACAGGTGGCATATCATTACACGCAGAACAAGAAAGGCAAAAACAACCTGCCCAATCCCACAGCAGAACGAATACCGATTTGGAGTCCGAAGACCTTGATTTGAATTCTATGTCTGGGCATTTTATTTCATTTTCTCTGAGATTGTTTCATCATCCCCGAGTTCCAAAAGTTGCTCTACTGGTGTCACTAATAGAGTAAGAGATGCTTTGGGTTGTTTAGTAACAGACACTATTCGGTTCAGGTGATTTATGTTGGAAAAATGTTACCACCCAAAGGGAACTAGAAGATATTTCTAAGTCCAATTCTGAACAAAATAACTGAAGACCGTGGGGACACAGGCAATATTTTATCACTGTTGAATCCCAGGAGGAGTTTCAGAAGAAAAGGGGCAGATTTAGGGACTGATTGGCTAAAATAATGGGATTTTGGTTTCTTCTCCTTGGCATACAGTAATGGGGGTTCTTGGCTAAGGATAGAGTATACCTTACAAGATTCATTAAGAATATGGGACATGGGGCAGCTAGGTGGCTCAGTGGATAGAGAGCCAGGCCTGGAAATGGGAGCTCCTGGGTTCAAATGTGGCCTAAGACTTGCTAGCTGCGTGACCCTGGACAGGTCACAACTTTAACTGTCTTGCCCTCCTGCTTTTCTGCCTTGGAACTAATACTTAGTGTCAGTTCTATGGCAAGGTAAGGGTTTAAAAAAACTGACTTCAAAATTCACAAAATATTTGGGATTACTTTTTGGAGATGTGATTGATTAGTGTGCATAGTAAGACAAGTATTTTACGTGACCAATGGGGGATTTTTTGACTATGCAAATTTGTTACAAGTTTTTCCCCATTTTTTTCACAATAGTAAGAAAATATATTTTTGTTATTTGAAAAGATCTAGTTTATTTTTTAAACATAAATTATAAAGTCCTTTAAATACACTCTTTAGCAACACACAAAACAAATAATGATGCAAAATAAAAGTAAGCAGAATTAAGAAAAAACAATACACACATTGACTAGAGCAATGTAGATGGGTAAAAAAAATCAAGAGGAACACAATTCAAATGACCAAGAAACTTAATCATGACCAGGAAGGGAGGGAGGGAGGTAGAGAGAGAGAGAGAGAGAGAGAATGCACCTCTTTCGGAAATGAGGGATGCACTACTATAGAGTAGTGCATATACTGTCATTCATTGGGCAGGTTGGTTTTGCTGAATTGCTTTTTCTCTTTTTCTTCATTTCATGGGTAAAAGAAGGGAGGGGGAAGATATTTGGAAATGAAGGTAATGTAAAAACAAAAGTTAGCAATAAAAATAAAAAACACAAAAGACTTGCAGGGTCAAAAAATCACAAACTGAAAAGGGATAGAAGCAAACTTCCCCTGTAGAACTGCCAAGGATGCTCTCGTAATAGGTGGGGAGACAATATCTTGCATCAAACATATTGCCTCAGTTGTCTAGGAACAGGTGTGAGGAATACACTATTGATCCTAACACAAGGAAGCCAATGACCTAATAAGTATCATTGGGACTCGCTGGGATGGAACTAACTCCTGGAATATGGCCGTGGAAGGGCAGATTATTGAAAAGGAACTGATGATCACATTATACATGCATTAATGCAACCTATTGCATTCCACTGCCTTTGAGCCCTCATGAACTGGCTCAAATTGTGGGGACTTTTAATGGTCATTTACCTCTCGGTTCACTTGCTCCCATCCTGTTTGAAAACTGGAAATTCAGATCTGGTTATTCATTTGCTCTACATGTACACGGATAAAGAAAAGCATTGAAACTTTTCATCAGGGCAGAAATTAGTGCCAAAGCATCAAAAAACATTGACTACATTACTAAATGCAAACAATTTCATTCTCATTCTCTTGGAAAGCCTCTAACATGTACACTCTTGCAATAGTCTGAGTTAATTTTTGGACAGAGAAGGGTTGAGTGTCTAAAATCCCCCTTTTGCTTGGTTATCTCCCTTCTATCAAATGAGATCATCATTGTAAAAGACCCTACATTGCCAACCATATAACAACTATATGAGTATTAGCTCTTACACATTTGGTCTGCACCCTCCAAACTAGTGTGCCACAAATGCTGCTTGCTACATGCACAGCCACAATCTCTCTTCATCTGTCTTAGTTGACTAGGAGGACAAAATCTTTGTTACCAAATATCTCTAAAAAGCATTTGATAATCAAGGTATATGGCTAACTAATAGTATTGTAGTCCAAAAATGGATGCCATCTCCATTTTTACCTCCATTTTACAGATGAGGAGTCCAAGGCAGGCAGTTTTCACTTACCCTAAGTCACAAAGCTAGTAAATATCTGAAGATGGATAGGAACTCAATTTTCTAACTCAAGTTCAACAGCATCCAAACAACAATAGGAAGGCAAACTCCAAACGATTGATGATGATAGATACTTTTGCAAAGTGCTTTATAAATGTTATTTTATTCCCCCAGCAATCCTGTGAGTCAAGAACAATTATCTCCATTTTACAAATGAGGAAATTGAGATCAGATTTGAGTGTTCCTGACTCCAGTTCACCATTCCATCCACTGTGCCACTTAGGTGAAGCGTAAACCAAAGCAGCCCTGAGATTTCACTCCTGTATCCAGAAATTGATTTTTGGAGGGATTGTAGAAAGAAAGGTGGGCACACTGATACATTGATGTATGAACTAAATTGATCCAGCCATTCTAAAAAGCAATTTAGAGTTATACAAAGTGACTGAAATATCTGTACCCTTTCAGCTACCCAAGCATCCTGCTGATAAGTATATGCCTCAAGGATATCAATGAAAGAACAAAAGGTCTATAGTATGCACCAAAATAGTCATCTAAACATTTTTTGTCAGTAACAAAAAAAAAGAAAAGAAAGAAAGAAAACCTGGAAATAAAATAGATGCCTGTGAGTTGAGGAATTCTCCAAATGAATTGTTCAGAATGTTACTGTGATATAAGAAGCAATGAATTGGAGAAGTAGAGTGAAGCATGGGAAAATTTATGAACTGATAAAAAGCGAAATAAGTAGAACCAGCCACTCAATGACACAGACTTCTTGTCTAGCCAGAGCCTACTAACACTACTAGATTATTCCTCTAATTCTACTCTACTACCTGCACCTGCCCCACTCCTCTCTCAACCCTTTTTTTTCCTTATGAAAATGCAGCTTATGCCAATGACCCTCTAAATTTTCCTAAATAAATTGTTGGGGACAATTCCCAATTTAGGAAAGATAGTAGAGCAAGGGAAATGACTAGCATCAAGGAAAAATGCCCACAATCATTGACCTTTCCACTTATACTATGTTCTTTTGGTGACCTCATCAGTGGCCAGGGTGTAAATATCTCTGCAGAGGACTCAGATCTGTTTATTCAGATTGTATTCTCTCCTGAATTCTACTCCCACATTTCCTCTAGCATATTTCAAACTGGATATCCAGGAGTAACCTCAAACTCATCATGACCAAAGTTAGGCTCATTATCCTTCCCCCCTAGCCCCTTCTCTCTTTTAAAACTTTTCTGTTCCTGTCAAAGGCGTCACCATCTTTGTAGTCTCTCTGATTCCTAACTTTGGCATAAATTCTTCCCCAACAACTCTTTTTCACATAGTCAGTTAGGGAGCACTAAGGATTCTCCACATTTCATTCCCACAGCCACTATCTTCAGTTCAAGTGCCCACTAGCTCTTACCTAGACTATTGCGATGGCCTCAGTTTTCTCATCTGGAGGAAAGCAAATGGAGCTGGAGAAGGAAATGGCAAATCATTCCAGTATCTTTGCCAAGAAAACTCCAGATGGGGTCACGAAGAGTGGGACACAACTGGAATGACTGAACAGCAATAAAAACAACAAGCTCTCTTGCCTCCAGGATAAAACACAAATTCCTTACTTAGGCTTTAAAAGCCTTTCACAATCTGGTACTATCTTTCCATCCTTGTGGTTCTATACATCGTTCCTCTCCCCACACTCCACTATGCAGCAAAACTGGCCTCCTTTCTGTTCCTCAGCCACTACATTCTATCTTATCCCTATGCCATTGTACTACTTGTGCGTGGAATATATTCCTATCTCACCCTCACCTCATACTGTCCTCTCTTCAAGATTGAGCTGACATTCCATTTTCTATACAAAGCTTTCCTTGATGTCTCCAACTCTGAATCTTCCCTCCCTAATCACTTACTAATTAAATACCATATATCTTCTTTTTAAAATTTTTTTAATTTATTCCATTGGATTATAATCTTTTTAAGGGCAGGGATTATCTCTGGTACATGGTGCATGCTTGATAAATGTTTATTTTTCTTATATTTGCACAAGTACATGTTCTCCCTGCCAATGGAATAAATGCATATATCTTGGAAAAGCAATTATTTTATTTAATTTTATCCCAGAATAATTAAGAAGTAGAATGTTAAAAATAAAAGATGTGGCATTGTGTCACTGATATTGTCCCTGTGTCAATCTCTTCTGGGTTATTTTGTTATATCTGGGGCTCCACATTTTAGGAAGAAGGTTCTTTTCTCTCTTTTACTGTCTGAAGTAGAAGGAAAGAAGGAAAAGACCTGAGAGAGCTAAATGTTTTTCCTTTTCCAACTTGGGAAATCCTAGTGACTATATATTGCTGTTTTCATAGATTGTTTTATCTCTGAGAAGACCAAAGAAACACCTCATCTTTGGTTTGGACTCTGAGTCTGATAAGGCTCAGAATCCTAACTTGGTTCTTGCTGAGGCTCAGCCAGCTAGCCTTTGTTATTTTCATAACTTCAAGACAAAGTTGAGAATTATAAGGATGAGAGTGTTACTTTATGGTAGAATAGGGAAAACTTGGGTTAGTCAGATTAAGAAGGATTAGTTTAGCCTGTGGACACAGGAAAAGCGGTTCCTTGTGGAACCAGATAGTTTTATTTGGGTGGAGTTAGGATCCCTTAGCGTTAGAAAACCTTTTTTATACTTATATTTTCAACAAAAAGTTTATTTTTATACAACAAGAGTCTCCATAGCATCCTTGCACCTGGCCCTGAAAAGAAGTTCACTTAAGAGTTTTGCTTCATTGATATAAGCTAACAATATTTTGTTAATCAATCCATTGCCTTCTATTTTTACAATTCTTGCTTTTATTTTTACAAGGTGGAATGTGGAATGCATCAAGATGGGCAATCCTACTTCTGGTGGCACCTTGCAAAAGCCTTATGGTTGACTTTCCTGCCTCGAATCTGTCCCCACACCAGTCCATACTCCACTAAGCTGTCAGATACATCTTTCTAAAGCCCAAGTCTGACCATGTCACACACACACACACACACACACACACACACACACACACACACACACACACACACATCCATTCACTAAACTCCAGTGACTATTACCTCCAGAATTTTGCATTTAAAGCCTTTCCTAACCTGACCCCTTCCTACATTTCCAATCTTTTTACATCTTACTCCCTTCTACATTAGCTTCCTTGCTATTCCTTATAAACATTCCATTCCTCAAGTCCAGGGATTTTCACTTGCTGGCACCCAGGAAGTGCAGTGGGTATATGTACATGTTCTTCTTGCTAAAGGAATACATATACCTGGGCCTGGTGTCAGTGTGATGAGTTCAAATCCAGTCTCAGATACTTATTAGCAATGAGACCCTGGGCAAATAATTTGATCTTTATTTGTCTCAGGGGACAATAATGGAATAATGCATGGTTATTATAAAGATCAGACAAAAATATTTATAGAGTGCTTGGCACATAGTAGAAGTTATATATTTATTACCCCACCTCATGTCTTGAATGCTCTCCTTCCTTATCTCCATCTTCTTACTTCCTTCAAGTCCCACATTCTGGAAGAAGCCTTTACTTTTCTTCCTTAATGTAAATTCCTTTCCTCGGATTATTATTATTTTTGAATTTTTTTTAAATTTTGAATATTTTTTGTAGTTACATGATTCATGATTTCCTCCCCCTTACCTCCTGCCTTCCCAAAGCTGACAAGCATTTCCACTGGGTTATACATGTATCATTGTTCAAAACCTATTTCCATGTTATTCATATATGCAGTAGTGATCTTTTAACATCAAAACCCTAATCATATCCCCATTGCACTATGGGATCAATCATATATTTTTCTTCTGCATTTCTGCTCCCACAGTTCTTTCTCTGGATGTGGTTAGATAATATCTTTCTCATTAGTTCCTCTGGATTGTCCTGGATCATTGCATTGCTGCTAGTAGAGAAGTCAGTTACATTTGATTGTACCATAATAAATAAAACTTAAGAAGTAACCAGGAATAGTATAACCTCCTGAGTGGCAGGAGAGCTGTGTCTCCTAAACACTCCCCCAACCCCAGAGTTGTTACTGAAGGCTGAGCAGGGCAGAAATTCTGTGGACGGATCTGAAGGTAATCACAAACTCATTACAGATGATATATAGGGAGGGAAAGCAGCTGAGTTTATTTCCCTTTTTGATTGGAAAGCACATGTTTCAGACCATCCCTGGTAGGGAGATCAATACTGTGAAATGGGCGCCCTGCTTTCATCCTGTGCGTTCTCTGCTCATAGTCAGAGAGATTTCTAGCCAGCTGAAGGACACTAAGCTACGTGAGCCCCACCAGGACATGGACGTGTTTCCTGGATACCACTTCTGCTTAAAGGCCAATGCTCATAATGCATCAGTTTGGGTGAACAGAAGTCACAGGGTAGAACACTGGTTTTTTAAATGCCCTTCAAAATGTGACTGCTGCTGACCTGGGATATTGCTTTGAATGTAGGGGACAAACTGGAGGATTTAGAACTTATTAAGGATAACAAGAAAATCAATATACCTTAAAGGACTAGCTATCATCTTTTATATCCCTATTGATAGATAGAACCAGACCTGTGATTTCATTGGTATAGAGAGCTTCTCCTCTACTATCTATCATCACAGAATGTTTGGGACATGGAAAGTTATATGATTTGCCCAAGTTCCCACAACCGGTAATCCTTGGATCCCTCAGACATTTACTAGCAGTATGTCTTTGGCCATGCCCCTTCACCTTTGTTTGCCTTAGTTTCTTCAACTATAAAATGGGGATAGTAAAGCAATTCCTTCCCAGGGTTGTTGTGAGGATCACAAGTTCCCTAAGACAGTAGGTGCTATATAAAGAGTTATTATCATATAAACATTTCTATGTACATACTCATATTAATGTGAATTAATTAAATAATTGCTAGAGTTCAAAAGAAACACACAGGCACAAAATCTGTCCCTTCAGAAAAAAAAACTATCTAGATTTTAAGCATTTAAAAAGATATCATTTACTTGTAGCCAGAATCATGGGATCAGGAAACCTCAGAATTGGAGGGGATCTCAAAGGCATGCAGTCTAATCAATCCCTGGATAGTGTAAGGATGATATTAGAAAATAAGTATTGTTTTATTAGTTTAGGGATAAGTAAAGTGACTGCTTGAGAAAAGAACTGGAGTTTGAAGCAGAGCTGAGAGAGAGTGTTAATTTCAATTGTTGACAGGTATAACAATTTTTCTGTATCAATTACTCTCTCTGACAGTTGGGAGTTGGTCTCTGGCATTTGACAGAGACACACACTCAGAGACTCTCTCTCTCAGGGCTGGAGGAGGTAACATATTTCTGTCTGAGGAAAGGACCTGCAGGAGCTTAGTGTTTTCCTTTCCCAACTTGGGAAACACTATTGACTATCTCTTGTGGTTTTTATAGATTGATTAAACTCTGAGAAGACCAAAGAAAAACCTGGTCTTTGGTTTGGACTCTGAGTCTGTTAAGGCTCAGAGTCCTAACCTGATTCTGTTGAGACTCAACCAGCTAGCCTTTGCTATTTTATAATTTGAAGACAAAGTTAATGGTAGTTTTTATTTAGATAATATAAATTTGGGTTAGTTAGAAGATTAGTATAACCTGTGAAACACAGGAGAAGTGGTTCCTTGTGGAACCCGGGAGTTTATTTGGGTACATTTAGAATCCCTTAGAATTAGAAATCCTTGCCATCCTTATATATTTCATATAAATATTTTATTTTTTATAAGAGTCTCTTTAGTGTCCTTGTGCATGACCCTGAAGGGAAGTTCACATTTGAGCTTCACTTCATCACTAAAGATACTTTTGATTATGTCCATCAAAAGTATCTGAACAGTTTTGAACCTGTATTGGCGAGTTTTTCCATCTATATTTTATGTAGATCGCCATTAATATTTTTACAATAAGAAGCCCCTCTACAATATTCCTAAGAAGCAGCCATCTAGCTTCTCCTTAAAGATCTCTAATTAGAGGGAACCAGCTTCTCATGGCAGCCCATTCCAATTTTGGACAACCCTAATTGTTAAGAAATTTTTCATGACATCAAACCCAAATGTGCCTCTGAGATTTCTATCCATGACCTCTTATTCTGCCCTCTGGGGCTAAGCAGAGTCACTCTTTTACTAAAAGCCTTTTGATTGCCATAAACTGAAGAATTGTTAGGTCTGAATCTAATCCACCATTTTATACTCAGGCATGTGATTTGAACCAGGTTTAGTCTTGGGGAATCTAATGAAAGGAGAACTAGACTTCTTGTTCTCATACTCTGTAGTTTGTTAAATTTCTACCCTAGGGAAAAACTTAGGACTTCCTTAAAAGGGGGAGTAGAAAAGCACTCAATATAAAATAGGGAATCGATATGGGAAAGGTTACTTAGCTCTACTTCAGTCTCCCTGTTCCAGCAGCCCCATGGGCAAGGTTTCCATGATATGGTAGAGGTTGTGTATCTTGACATCATCCCTCACTCCCTCCTCACTCAGCCCCCTTGGTGCCTTGGTCCCGACAATGAACCTGTGCATCTCTCTTACCTGAGGATGGATATAGACCAGAAGAACCACAAAGTCCTTGTAGGGGAAAGCAGGGACCTGTTTTGGGTTGCTGCTGGCCAAGACACTTCTGACAAAGTCTAGATCAGCTGTAGAGAATTCATCTCTCCATTTCCTCGATTGAGAGCACTCACTTGGGAACCATCTGCAAGCCCAGTAGGAAATGACCCAGCTCTCCAGAAGGCTGGCACTGATTACAACTTTCTGTGCCAGCTCTTGCCCAAGCATACCTGGGCATCCCAGACCCTTGCCAATATCTGTTCTTGTACCTCAAGCTTGCTTGCTGCTCCCAATGCACAGATTGAATTAGGCTTACAGAATGAATCCCTGAAACTATCAAATGCTCCCCTAATGGCTCAACAAATTTATATACTTTTAAAAATAGCAGCTTCACTCAAAAAGACATATTTAAGGGACCCAACAGTTTGCTCTATTGCCACATTTCTATGATTTATGTCAATGAGTAGTCTGACAGTTGTTGTTAACAGATGTTCCCATATAAAGAGAAAACCAGAAATGAAGAAGTGCAGGAAATGAGGCAAAGAAAGGCTATTAGAAGGGGACCCTGAGGATGTCTAGGCCTTGAAGGCAGAACTCTGCTCACATCCCTGAAATGATAGTTCTGAAGTAAAAAATCAGACATCCTTTCCTAGTTGTGAACTCTTGATGCCGAGGATGGATACTGAGCCTCCGGCTTTCGGGGCACCTGAGGGTCATGAATGAGCTCCATTGTACCTAATATGAGGGTCAATGTTGAGAACCCACCATATGGTGAGACAGTTGGAGGCCATGTTCCCAGAGACCCAGAGAGCTCCCAGTTTTCATTCAACTCACTAATTGCTTCTTCTACTAGAGTCTTCCTCTGCTGCCTTAGGTCCCAAAGGTGGCAGTGGGTCTTTGAAGATTATGCCAGAGGAGCATATGCTCTGACAGGTCCTAATAAGCCAGAAAACCTTCAGGATTGGGCCCAGTGACAGACTCCATGTCTGGTGTCAAAAGATCACCTGGCTGAGTTCTGAGAGGCTTTGGAGTAATAAGATTTTCTTTTGCCCTCAATCTCACATTTATAGAAGGTGAAAGGAGTTCCCAACAATATAGATTTTTATTTACATTTATTAAGTGCAATGCACTGTTGTTATTTGCTGTTGGTGGTGGTGCTGGGTCTGGATTTAGGGAGATTCATCTTCCTGAGTTCAAATCCAGCCACAGACATTTCCTAGCTGTATGTCCCTGGACAAGTCATATAACATTGTTTGCCTCAGTTTCCTCATCTGTCAAATGAGACACAATAGCAAATTTCAAGCCACTCCAATACCTTTGCAAAAAAACCAACCCCAAGTGGGGCCATGAGTCAAAGATGACTGAACAACAACTTTCTATTTCTTACATTTACCAAGTGAATGCACTAAGGAGAATATTGAAGTTCAGTCTACCATCCCCACTGTCCAGAAGCTCACCATCTACCTATAGCGAGCAGTTCCATATATAAAAACAAATTTGATAAGAATGAATGCTGCATCATATATTATTCTTTTAAAATGTATTAATGTGTTTTTCTGTGCCTACACAAAATGACAATCTCTACTTTTTCCTCAACTTCTCCCTTTCCTCCACTCTCCAAATCAGATGGAATAGCGTTGACTAACTTTTTCTCAAAAGCGGTCCATAGCTTTTCCTTTTGCACCATTGCCAGATATTACCCTACTTTTCCAGGCTCTCACTGATTTACTCAAGAATGATTGGAGCAGCTGCTAAAATGTCTATTCGTTTTGTTGAGGGGTCAGCCACACTTTTTCCAGATTTCCAGATTACTCTTTCTGAAATGCTACTTGAATGTCACATATCCCTACCCATCCCACACACGCATTCAAAAACTTTCAAGGCTTCTTATCCCCTCCAGGATAAAATCCAAATTCCTCATTTACAGTATTATGCCCCGGACTCACATTTATCAGCCTCTTTCAGTTATTGTTCAGTTGTTTTTCAGTCATGTCTGACTCTTTGTGGCTCCATTTTGGGATTTTCTTGGCAAACATACTGGAGTGTGTTGGACATTTTTTTCCTCCAGCTTATTTGACAAGTGAAGAACCTGAAGCAAATGGGGTTAAATGACTTGCCAAGGATCACACAGCTAGGAAGTATCAGGTCAGATTTAAAGTTAGGTCTTCCTGACTCAAAGCTTGCTGCTCTCCGCTGCACCCTGTAGTTGCCCTTTATTAGCCTCCAGTCCTCCTTCAAATCTTTCCACAAAATCCTGAGGCTAAGGAGTTACTCACTACTCCTACCTGAAATATTAAAATTTCAATCAACCCTTCATGCTCCTCATGAATCCTGGTTCCTACTGTGCTTCTTACATAGTTCTGTCTTACTGGTCTACCCTCCATCATTTCAGATCTCAGCCCATCCTGTGAGACTCTTGGCCATGTCTTTCTATAGATCTTCCACAAGAGGCCCATCTGGTCTTCCTTCAGATTTCTTACCATGATGTGGACACCAGTGGAACTTAGAGGTTGTCCTCTGTTTACCCTTAACTCTCACTGCATAACTGACCCTCTCCAATAATAGTTCTCTCTGAGATAATTTTCACTGGGCCACTCCACTACGATATATTCTACAAGTGCCCACCACACACCTCTCCATTGTCTTTTGGGGGGCATGACTTGAATTTCAACTTGCAACCCAAATTCTTCAAAAATTGCTATCCAGTGACGTATAGTCTCACAGAACTATCAGGAGAATATCAGTATCAAAAATATGGGATGGTGGAGCCAAGATGACAGAGAAGGTACATGGACCACTGTGTTCTCTACCTTATTACCCTCCAAAAAATTATGATATAAGGCCTCAGAATGAATTCTGGAGCAGCATAACCCATGAAGAGATGGTATAAAGTAATTTTTTTAGCCCAAAACAATTTAGGACACCAGTGCAAGGGATTTGGTGCACTGGGGTGGAAATGGAATGCAAAGCAGTGCCATGGGCACAGATGATGCAGCAAAGACTTCTGGAACTCTCAGTGACAGATGGCAAAGGGGGTAACTGCTCAGAAGGAGATTAAAGGGGTCCCTTTACTGGCTCTGCCTATAAGACTCTGCATGCTTTGCCCATATGCAGATCCAGCTAGCATTCCTGGGGCAAGATTTCAGGATGAAGAGGAGCAATAACACACACCAGTGTTTATGGCCAGGGGGGAGCAGGGGACATGGTCACAGTTCCAATGGGTAAAGAGAGCTTTGGGCTACTTATAGATCAGAGCACAGCCCAGAATTTAAATACACCTTCCTTTATTATTATTAAAAACACCTTTCTTTACATTATATTACCTTGGAAGAGCTGAAACCAGATAGATCCCCTGTGCCAGCTCTGTAGGCAGCTGGACAAAGAACCTGAACCTTGAAACAGTGCTCCCTTCACCACAGTTGCCAAGATCAACATTAAGTTTTCTAAATTAAAAGAAAAAAAGCCAGAAGATGAGCAAACCACACATACAAACTGCGTCTAAAATCTCTAAGGAAAAAAATATGAATTGCTCTCAAGCCCAAAAAGAATCAATGGAAGAGTTCAGAAAGGATTTTAAAATTCAAATAAGAGGTAGAAGAAAAATTGGGAAAAGAAATGAGAGTGAAAAAGGAAAATCATTTAAAAAGAGTTAATATCTTGGTAAAGGAGAGACAAAAAATACTGAAGAAATTATTACCTTTAAAAACAGAATAAGACAATTGGTGAAATGAAGAGAAATTCTTTAAAAAGCAGAATTGGAAGGGGCAGCTGGGTGGCTCAGTGGATTGAGAGTTAGGCCTAGAGATCAAGGTCCTAGGTTCAAATCTGGCCTCAGACACTTCCTAGCTGTGTGATCCTGGGCAAGTCACTTAACCCCCATTGCCTAGCCCTTACCACTATTCTGCCTTGGAAGATTTTGATTCCAAGATGGAAGGAAAGGGTTTTAAAAAAAAGCAGAATTGGCCATATGGAAAAAGAGGTACACAGATTCACTAAGGAAAAGAACTTTTTATAAAGTAGAATTGGCTAAATGGAAAAGGAGGTACAAAAGCTCACTGAAGAGAATCATGTCTTAAAACCTCTGACAAAAGTCTAATTACTCAAATATAGAAGGAGCTAGATCGATTGTATAAAACAAACAAACAACAAACAAAAACAAGCCTTCCCAAATTGATAAATGGGCAAGGGACATGAATAGGCAATTTTCAGATAAGGAAATCAAAACTATTAATAAGCACATGGAAAAAGTGCTCTAAATCTCTTACAATCAGAGAGATGCAAATCAAAACAACTCTGAGGTATCACCTCACACCTAGCAGATTGGCTAACATGACAGCAAAGGAAAGTAATGAATGCTGGAGGGGATGTGGCAAAGTAGGGACATTAATGCATTGCTGGTGGAGTTGTGAATTGATTCAACCATTCTGGATGGCAATTTGAAACTATTCCCAAAGGACTTTAAAAGACTGCCTGCCCTTTATACCCTAAAGAGATAATAAAGAAAAAGACTTGTACAAAAATATTTATAGCCACACTCTTTGTGGTGGCAAAAAATTCGAAAATGAGGGAATGTCCTTTAATTGGGGAATGGCTGAACAAAGTGTGGTATCTGTTAATGACGGAATATTATTGTACTAAAAGGAATAATGAACTGGAGGAATTCCACGTGAACTGGAACAACTCCCAGGAATTGATACAGAATGAAAGGAGCAGAACCAGAACATTATATACAGAGATGGATACATTATGACACAATCGAATGTAATGAACATCTCTACTAGCAGCAATGCAATGATCCAAGGCATTTCTGAGGGACTTATGAGAAAGATGCTATCCACATCCAGAGAAAGAACTGTGGGAGTAGAAACACAGAAGAAAAACAACTGCTTGATCACATGGCTCGATGGTGATATGACTGGGGATGGAGACTCTAAACAATCACCCTAGAGCAAATATCAATAATATGGAAATAGGTCTTGATCAATGACACATGTAAAGCCCAGTGGAATTGCTCATTGGCTATGGAAGGGGCATGGGAGGAGGGAAGGGAAAGAATGTGAATCATGTGACTATGGACAAATTCTCTTAATTAAAAAAAAAGAAAATCATATCTTTAAAATTAGAATTGGGCAAGTAAAAGCTAATGACTCATGAATCATCAAGAAACACGTAAACAAAGTCAAAAGAATGAAAAAAAATAGAAGAAAATATGAAATTTCTCATTGGAAAAACAACTGAGCTAAAAAAGAAGTCCAAGAGAGATAATCTAAGAATTATTGGTCTACCTGGAATCCATGGTTAAAAGAGTTTAGACATTCTCTTTCAAGAAATTATTCAAGAAAACTATTCTGATATTCTAGAACCAGAGGATAAAATAGAAACTGAAAGAATCTGCCAATCATCTCCTGAAAGATATCCCAAAAAGATAACTTCCAGGAATATAATAGCCAAATTCCAGAACTCTTGCATCAAAAGTGAAAATATTGCATGTATTAAAAAGAAACAATTTAAATATTATAGAGTCTTGGTCAGGATAACACAAGATTTAGCAGTTTCTACATTAAATGATCAGAGGGCCTAGAATATGATATTCCAGAGGGCAAAGGAGCTAGGACTTCAACCAAGATCCACTTATCCAGCAAAACTGAGCATAATGCTTCAGGGTAAAAAATGGGTATTCAATGAAATAGAGGACTTTCAAATATTCCTGATGAAAAGACCAGAGCTAAATGGAAAATTTGACTCTCAAATATGAGATCCAAGAGAAGAATAAAAAGATAAACAAGAAAGAGAAATAAAAAAACAGTCCATATGGTTAAATTGTTTATATACCTACATGAGAAGATGATTCATGTCACTCCAAAGACATTTGTCATTATTAGGGCAATTAGAAGGTAATAAACAGTGGGCAAGGGTGTGAGTCAAAACTTATGGGCTGATATTAAAAAAATTAATAGGTGAGAAAGAGGAACTCATTGGGAAGAGGGGGTAGGAGAAAATGAAAGAGCTTTTGCAGTACAGAGGAAAATGGGGGATTTGGGGAGAAGAACATATGAACCTTACTCTCATAGGAATTGGTTTAATGAGGGAAGAACATACAAAATCAACTGGGTATAGAAAGTTATTTTACCCTACAGGAAAGTAGGAGGGGAAGGGGATAAGAGAAAGGATGTGGAGCTGAGAGAAAAAAAGGCAAATCAGAGGTAGTGTTAGAAACAAAACAAGGGTAAATAGGATGAAAGGTAATACACAATAATCATAGTGGCTCAATTTTTTTACAAGTCTCTCTAATGAAGGTCTCTGAAATACATTAAAAAATGAGTCAAATATATAAGAATACAAGTCATTCTTCAATTGATAAATAGTCAGAGGGTATGAACAGGCAATTCTTGAACAAAGTAACTAAAATTCTTTTTAGTCATGTTAAAAATGTTTTAAATCATTATTAATTAGAGAAATGCGAAATAAAACAACTCTGAGGTACCACTCCACGCCTATCAGATTAGCTATTAGGACAGAAAAGGAAAATTATGAAATGTGGAAGGGATGTAGGAAAATTGAGACCTTAATGTATTATTGGGGGAGTTGTGAACTGATTCCAGAGAACAATATGAACCTATCCTCAAAAGGCAACAAAACAGTACATCCTTTGACTCAGTAATACTATTACTATGTTTGTATCCCTAAGAGATAAAAAACAAAAAGCAGAAGTACCTACAAATACAAAAATATTTAAAGCAGTTTTTGTGTCTCTCTCTGTGTGTGAAAAGAATTGATGAGGGAGTATTTGCCAATTGTGAGATGACTGAGTAAGCTATAGTATATAATTGTAATGGAATACTACTGTGCTGTAAGAAATGACAAGCAGGAAGAGCTCAGAAAAACTTGAAAAAGCTTACTTGAACTGAAGCAGAGTGAAATAAACAGAACCAGGAGAACATGTACATAGTGCCAGGTATACTATACATTGAATGACTGTAAATTTGCTATTCTCAGTAATACAATGATCCAAAACTATTGCAAAGGACTCTTCATAAAAATGTCATCTGCTTTGAGAGAAAAAGAACTTATAGAGTCTGAATCTAGACCGAAGCAAACTTTTTTCCCCTTTTTTCCCTAAATTTTTATTTGAATTTCTTCCACAAAAGGATTAATATAGAAAAATGTTTTACATGATTACACATGTAAAATCTATAGGACATTGCTTACCATATCAAGGAGGGGAGAGGAAGGGAGGAAGAACATTTGAGACTCAATATTCTTTGAAAAATGTTGGAAACTTTTTAAATTTTTACATGTAATACCCAGTATTGACTCCAAGACAGAAGGTAAGGTTTTTTTTTTGTTTTGTTTTGTTTTGTTTTTTAAAACCCATACCTTCCATCTTGGAGTCAATACTGTGTATTGGCTCCAAGGCAGAAGAGTGGTAAGGGCTAGGCAATGGGGGTCAAGTGACTTTCCCAGGGTCACACAGCTGGGAAGTGGGCGAGGCCAGATTTGAACCTAGGACCTCCCATCTCTAGGCCTAACTCTCAATCCACTGAGCTACCCAGCTGCCCCCTGGAAGGTAAGGGTTTTAAAAAACAACAACAAAAAAAAACAGGGTCATAAAGACTCAGACAAGACTAAAATAGCTGAACAATAACAATAATGACATAGTACATAAAATCAATCATACAGTTTAAGCTCAATTTACCAAGCAGCAGCTGGGTAAATCAGAGATTTTATAGAAGGGATTCTGTAGGGGGTGGGAAGTTCAGACTAGATCAGTGATGGGCAACCTTTTGAGCTTGATGTGTCAAAATTTTCCAAAAACCAAGCATAACTTGGGTGGTGTGTCACTTCAAGAAAAAAAACAACATAATTTCATGATATTTATAGTTTAAATAACAAAAATGTACAATTGTAATATATAACTGCATTTAATAAATCAAAAACTAATTATTTAACTTACCTGTTTAGTGACTTCTTTGTTCATCTGTCAGTCAGTTTCTTTTGTTGGTCTTGATATTATTTAACTTGTGTGGATTTCCTTGAACTAAGATAAGTGAGAGGGAGGGGGAATTCTTTAACTAACCTGCCTATTAGTGACTTTTTTTGTTGCTGAATTTCATTGGCTAAATATTCAAGCAAGTGCTACTAACTTCATATGTCAATCTTTCTCTTTTGTTGGTTTTGATATTTTTTAATGCTGAGAATAAGGTCTCACAAAATTATGTAAAGGGAAAAATTGTGAGTAAAGTCATTGCTATGCTTTTCAGGGTGCTAAAAGTGTCTGGTAATCCGTTCCAGGCACTCCTCTTTTGCATGTGGGCCAGAGCCCCTCCCAGTCTTTGGCTTGGCCCCGCTCCACACTGCCCTGCTCCTCCCCAGCCAACTGGCTCAGGAGGACTGTGAGAGCAGCGGCTGCTGCCCTCCAGCAAGAGCTTCTCCTCCCCATCCCTGCAGGAGCCCCACATGATCCAGCTGCCTGGCAAGTGTGCTGCCCACTGCTTGTCCCCCACCCCTTCAGCCAGCATGTGGAGCAGCCCTCCCATTCAGGCATGGCTGGGGCATAGCCATGGCCATGGCTGAAGGCAATGAGGCACACTGAGCCTTCATGTAGCCACATGTCATCGAAAATGGCTACATATGTCAGTGCTGACATGTGTGTCATAGGTTCGCCATCACAAGACTAGATGATCTTTAAACTCAAGTCTTTCCACCTTTAAGATTTTCTAACATGCTATGTTTTGAAAGCTTCTAGCCTTTGATTCTTTAGAGTGTAAGTTCCTAGGGGAAGAGACCCCAATGTGAATTTTTTCTAATTGGTGCCCACCAGATGTTGGTAGTTCAGTGAAGCTAGAACTAATAGTATCTTTTTAAAATTTTTATTAAACAACAACAATAATAACCCTTACCTTTTGTCTTAGTATAAATTCTAAGAAAAGGCAAGGACTAGGAAATGGGGGTTAAGTGACTTGCCCAAGGTCACCCAGTTAGAAACTGTTGGAGGTCAGATTTGAATACAGGTCCTTTCAATTTCTGGCCCAGTGCCTATCCACTGTGCCACCTACATGCCTCCACTAATGGTACCTTAAGAGAATGGCATATCATTAGAATAACAATAGTCAGTAGGTCAGTCAAATAAACATTTACTTAACATCAACAACTGTTAAACACTGAAGCACTAGAGATGCAATGGTTAAAGAGTCTTCTTAATTGGGGCGATGACATGCAAACAAATATGGACAAACAAGCTATAGACAAGATGAACTAGAAATAATCAAAAGAGGGAATGCAGTAAGATTAAGAGGAGTTGAAAATCTCCTTGTGGAAAATGGGATTTTAACAGGAACTTGAAATAAGCCAGGGATGTGGAAAGTGGAGATGCAAAGCATTCCAGGCATGGAATGTTCTAGTGGAAATGTTAAGAATTGGGATGGATATCTGTTGAAAGAATAATCTGAAAGCCAGAGTCACTGGATGACAGGAGAGGAGCTGGATCTAGAAAATAAGAAAGATAAGAGGGAGTCAGATTATGAAGAATTTTGGATACCCAGGGAAGGATCTGAGATTTAATCTGGGAGGTGCTAGAAGCCTACTTGAATTTATTGAGTAGGGCATTAAATGATCAGATCTGGACTATAGGAAGATCACTTCAAAATCAGGGTGTAGAATGTCCCAGAATGCAACAAGACTGATGATAGGCAAATCTAAAAAATGATACTATTTTTAAAATTTTCCATATTCATTTTTATAAGTGAATAATCTTATAAAACCAAAAGCCCCAAACATGATCCAAAATAAACAAGTTAAAAATCATATACTTTCTTTTTTTTTTAATTTTATAGTATTTTATTTGATCATTTCCATGCATTATTCATTAAAGACAATGATCATTTTCTTTTCCTCCCCCGCACCCCCCCCCCCCGTGACGCGTTATTGCACTGGGTATCACATGTGTTCTTGCTTCGAACCCATTGCCATGTTGTTAATATTTGCATTAGAGTGTTCGTTTAGAGTCTCTCCTCTGTCATGTCCCCTCAACTGCTGTAGTCAGGCAGTTGCTCCTCCTTGGTGTTTCTACTCCCACAGTTTGTCCTCTGCTTATGGATAGTGTTTTTCTCCTAGATCCCTGCAGATTGTTCAGGGACATTACACCACCACTAATGGAGAAGTCCATTAAGTTCGATTATACCACAGTGTATTAGTCTCTGTGTACAATGTTCTCCTGGTTCTGCTCCTCTCGCTCTGCATCACTTCCTGGAGGTTGTTCCAGTCTCCATGGAATTCCTCCACTTTATTATTCCTTTTAGCACAATAGTATTCCATCACCAACATATACCACAATTTGCTCAGCCATTCCCCAATTGAAGGGCATCCTCTCGTTTTCCAATTTTTGGCCACCACAAAGAGCACAGCTATGAATATTTTTGTACAAGTCTTTTTGTCCATTATCTCTTTGGGGGAAAATCATATACTTTCATCTGCATTCCAACTCCAACAGTTCTTTCTCTGGAGGTGGGATAGCATTCTTTTCATAAGTTCTTCAGAACTGTGCTGGATCATTGTATTGCTGAGCATAGCCGAGTCTTTGACAGTTGATCATTCCACCATATTGCTTTTAATGTGTACAATCTTCTCCTGCTTCTGCTTATTTCATTCTGTGTCAATTCATGTAGGTCTTTCCAGCTCTCTCTGAAATCATCCTGCTCATCATTCCTTATAACACAATAGTATTCCATCACCATCATATACTACAATTTGTTCAGCCAATCCCTTTAGTTTTAGTTTCCAATTCTTTGCCACCACAAAAAAGAGCAGCTATAAAAATTTTTGTACAGATATGAACTTTTCCATTTTTTAGTCCCTTTGGGATACACACTTAGTGATATTATAGGATCAAAAGGTGTGCATTATTTTATAGCCCTTTGGGCATAAGAATGATACTATTCTGTACAACATCTCTTTTTCACTTTTATTTACTCCTTTCCTCCAGTAAGATTCTAAAGCATGGCATAAAAGGGGAAAAAAACAAAACAAAACAACAACAATAACAACAACAACAATAAACACTGATTCTGGAGTTAGAAGACCAGGGTTTAAATCCTGCCTCTGATGACCTTGGGCAAATCATTTAACTTTCTTGGGCCTCAGTTTCCTCAAATGTAACATGGGGGGTTGGACCAGATGTGCCTTTCATTTTTAGATTTATGATCTGGTCATGATGTAATCCTTATCACAAGGTGGAGAAAAACCTGAGCTTTTAAAATAAAAGCTATGTCCTACCAAGTTAGAAAGCTTCCCACTATAGACCAGCTGATGAATTTTGCTTGTTTCCTAAGGACCAACCAAACTATGGAGAAGTTCCTCACTAGAAAGTTGACTGCTAGGAAATGGACTTTGACAACTCACAAAGACTTTCACTTAGATGTAAGGCAGTTATAATTCATAACGTATAAGTTATATATAATATATATATATAATAATATATACAATATCATAAGTTATAATTCATAAGTTATAATTCATAACATATAAGTTCAGTGTCTACTCAATTTATTCCTGTGCATTTAGATATTGAATGTTCTTAGATCTCTTGTCATGTGACCCTCTTTCTCTTTTACTGCTTGTATCAATGGTCTTTGGCTTCAGCCCTTATTTTTTCTATTCTTTATTCTATCTTTTTTGGGTTTATCCAATTTCCTTTTTATGGTGTTTCATTTCCACTCCTGTTATTCAATTATTTCATTTATCTACCCTTGGCCAACTTTCATTCCAAGTGAAAGCCATATCTTCTGTAACTATGCTGTACATTTTCATATAATTTCACCTTTCTCTCTTATTACCTCTATCTTTTGGTTAATTTAATTTTGTGTTTTAATGATGGCCTTTAGCAGCCAAAAACAAACAAACAAACAAACAAAACCATAATCCCTGTAACTCAGAGCTCTAGGTCTGAGCTTATGCTGATTAAGTTCAATTTTGGGGACAACCTACCAAAAAAATCATATCTCTTCACAGCTCATTTTTCCTCCTCACAGTATCCCCAACTCCTATAAAAGATTTCCATTTGAAAAGGTATAATAGGGATAGGACAACTTTCATATCACTCCATGGAAAGTACAGAAAACACAAAGGTCTTATAGTAGCACCCAAACAATATAATTCTTCTCTCTTGGAAAGTTCTCCTTTTTCCTAGGGCACTATACAGATTTACAGACTCCCTTAAGAAAGGAAATGAGGGTGGCAGCTGGATGGCTCAGTGGATTGAGAGCCAGGCCTAGAGATGGGAAGTCTTGGGTTCAAATGTGACCTCAGACTTTCTAGCTGTGTGACTCTGGGCAAGTCATTTAACCATCATTGCCTAGCCCTTACCACTCTTCTGCCTTGGAAGATATTATGTCAAGGTGGAAAATAAGGGTTAAAAAAAAGGAAATGAGCTTAAGGTTGATAATGGGGCAATCCCCCATTAGTTTGGTGAGCTCCATTTTTAGGCCATAGATCTATAAGTAATACCCTGAAATTTTAGACTCTATCTGAAAGGAAAAATCGTTAAAGAGACAGTTTCCTTCCCACTAGACTTATTCCATCTGAATAATTCATGGTAATAATGGAAGGGAAAGTTCAATTTTTTGGCTCTTCCATATCATGGCTTCAGTGTCTTGCTGCTTCTTCCACTTTGGGAGCCACACTGCTGTTCAATACTCCTATATCTCTCTAAAAAACTGAATTTAGAGAACTTTTTTCTCCAAGAATATGTTACTAACAGGATTTTCCTTTTAGTCTTTAAAAATGTGTGTTTAGAATGCTTGACTTTTGTTTACAAGAACTCTTCTCTCAGATCATGAGGGTCTGAGCACATAAATTCCCATGTACAACATGCCCAAGGCAACCACTAATGACTCCCGGGGTGAGAGGAAGGAAGATTTCCTCTCTTCCCCATGGTGATGCCTCACTTCTATTATTCTCCAGCAGAAAGGAAGAGAAGGGAATAAACATTTATATATCTGTTCCAGGAACTGTGCTAAGCAGTTTACAAATCTTTCATTTGATCCTCATAACGCTGTAAAGGAAATGTGTTATCACCCTTATTTTACATTTGATGAAAGTGAGAAAAATGGAGGTTCTGTGATTTGCCCTGGGTCACACAGCTAGTAAATATTGAGTTTGAACTCCTTTTTCTGGACTCCAAGTTTAATACAACATTCACTGCTGCCAGTAACCGCCTAGCCCCTCTAGCCTACTTTCTAACGGGAAAAAAAAAGGAAAAGGCAAAATGGAGCTGCCTCCCTCTTAGAGAGGACCAAAGGGGGATGGGAGGGTTGGAATAATCCACTGTAGTAGAAATCAAGTCAAGATAGTATTGATTTACATCGTCTTTGAGCATGTCCACTCGTACAAAGCCCCAAAGAAAGACTCGCCATCATGTAAACTCATCCAATTGATTAAGGGACTCTCCTAATCAACCCTTTACAAAGCAGACTCAATTTTGAGCTCAGAAGGGAAGAAATTGGGATGACAGAAAGGGGGACAGAGCTAGCTCCCACTCAGGTCTCTCTGTGACAGCTGAGTAAAACCTGAGGCAACAGTCCTTTATTTTAAAAAGGAGGATACAGACGTCTCATTTGCCATCTAAGCAAGAAGATGGAAAATAAAGTTAGCTAGATTAAAGTGGATTTAGCTGGCAATGACTTTAGATAAATAGTGAAGCTAAAATAGGGAACACTTGGTAGATTTACCTTTCTTGTTCTCATCTTTTTCTTGATCAAGATTCCTAAATGACATTTGGATTTTAAGAACATCTGGACTGGGTCACCCAAGTACATTTCAGAAGCAATGGTACCATCCCATTTTATTATAGCCCTTTTTCCCATTGTGTTCGCCTACATCTTTTGTATCCCAGCTACCAACATGCTATTTGTTTGGCTATAATCCTCGGAGGAATTAAGCCATTCTAATCTCACTCTTGGAATTTGGTTTTAGTTTTTCCTGCCAATGCTTTACTGTGTTAGTGTTAATTTTCTCTAACACTATTATTTAAATATTCATTTCAAGCTAGGTATCAACCTTAGTCAATGACAGAAATGTACTAGACTTGGAATTAGAAAAATTGGATTCAAATTTCATGTCTATTGTGTGGACTCAGACAAGTCCTTTTGGCCTTAGTAAAAATAAAGAACTTGGACCAGATGATCTCTAACACCACTTCAACCTCTAAGTATAATGATCTCATAAGAGAGTATAGATTCCGATTTAGAACTCTGAGAGAATTTGGGAAGCTATCAAATGCCCTATCGAGTTGTTATTCTTCCCAGAGTGAACTTTTAAAGAAAGTGAGATTCCAGATCATGGCACTTGTTGCCTCTATCCCATGCGGATTCCATTATCTGTCTTTTCAGCCCTGCCTGTAATTATTATTGGATCAAAGATTTACAGAGAAGAATTTCAACCAAGATAGGATCTAGTAGAAGTCCTATTCTCACAAGGACACCTTAGAAAGGGTTGGGAAAGGTTTAGGAATTTTTGTAAGGGGGCAGCTAGGTGACTCAGTGGATAGAGCACCAAACTTAGAGATTAGAGGTCCTGGGTTCAAATCTATCCTCAGACACTTCCTAGAAGTGGTACCCCGGGCATGTCACTTAACCCCCATTGCCTAACTCTTAGTGCTCTTCTGCCTTGGAACAGTATTGATTCTAAGACAGAGGGTTGAAATATTTTTTTTGTTTTTCACTACTGCCAATGGCAACTCCCCTCCCCCCAGTTTTGCTTTTTGCATCATCAATTAGTCAATCTGCAAATATTTATTGATTATCTACTGAGTATTTGGCACTTGTGGGCAGACAGTTGCTTTTCTTAAGGAACAAGGACTGTGTGTCTTTCTCTCAACTTTGTATGTTCCCCAACAACAAGCACAATGTTCTGACACCACCCTAAATGCTTAATAATTGCCCAGTGAAATGGACTTTTTCTGCCGTACTCCAAGATGATCATGAAAGTCGTGGGTCATCCCTGGTTATAACGGGGAATCAGTCCGTGCATTTGTCTGGTTTCCTTTCACATACTAGTGAGCAGAACCATCCCAAACTACGGTCATCATTTTGTTGTTTTGGTTTTTTTACTGTGCCTCATTTCTCATACATAGTAAGTTTTCCACAGACATTTACTCATTTGGCATTTGACAAATTGCTAGTTCTGGGTATTCTGCCTATGGAAGAAGAGCGCTGACAATCCATTTGTGAGAAGAGTAATGAAGAAAGGCTTACTTCATTCACTCTTTTCCTCTGCTTACCCTTTCAGATGGACATTGCACCGTGGTGCCTTTGTCTGCCACACATACCCACCATGGGATCTCACCTGCCTTCAAACAGAAAATCAGGTCCAACGATGCTTGCAGAGGCTATTTGTGTTATTCTAACTGGAATGAGTCCAGGGCTCTGTCTGGGTGTACTCCACTGTTCATTTCCTTCTGTCCTGTCTATAAGAAGTAGAGGATCATAGATTTAGCTTTGGAAACACAATGCTTAACAATCATTTTTCAGGGGGAAACTGTATATGAGTCATATTTTTAAAAAATAAAACTCTCTACCTTCTATCTGAGAAGTATTGGTTTCAAGGCAGAAGAGCGATAAGGACTAGGCAATCAGAGTTAAGTGACTTGCCTAGAGTCACACAGCTAGGAAATATCTGAAGCCAGATTTGAATCCAGGCCCTCCCATTTCTAGGTCTGACTTTTTACCCACTAAGCCACCTAGCTGCCTTCTGTGCCAAATATTCAGTAGATAATCAATAAATATTTGTAGATTGATTAATTGATGATGAAGGAAGTAAGAACCAGAAAAAAAAAGTAGCCATTGGCAGTCATGGAAAAACTGTTAGCTTTACAAATGCCTTCATTATTAAGGTTTTTCACATTAATTTAAGTTTAAACAACCAATCAAGCCTTGATTTATTTATAGCTTGTTGATTTTCAAGATGTAAATGCTCACATCAAGAACTTAAAAATCAGCTCTCTCTAGGCACTTGATTTAGCTCCAGAATACCTCTGGTTGCAAGGGACATTCAAGACCATCTTGTCCAAGTGCTTCATTTTACAGATGAGGAAACTGAGGCCCAGGGAGGTCACACAGATTAGACTTCTGAACTTTCTTCCTGTATCATTCACAACCTGTATTCATTTAATTTCTTTTTTCTTTTTTTCCTTAGAATATTTTTCCTTCCCTCACTCCCCTCAAAGCTGACAAACAGTTCTACTGGGTTATACATGTATCATTGTTCAAAGCCCATTTCCATGTTATTCATATGTGCAGTAAAGCAACCCTTTAACAACAAAACCCCAATCATATCCCCATTGAACCATGATGGATACTATGTTTTTCTTTTCCGTTTCTGCTCCCACAGTTCTTTCTCTGGAGGTGGATAGCATTCTTTCTCATGAGTTTCTCTGGATTGCCTTAGGTCATTGCATTACTGCTGGTAGAGAAGTCTGTATTTATTAATTTAGAGAGTGCTTGTGTGTCCTCATCCAGATAAAAAGATAGCCCAGGTAGGACCTCTCATTTGCCCAGACTCCCAACGCTGGACAGTTCTACTTGACAATTGTTTTTGCCAAACTTATACTCCTTCCCTCTAATAATCTGTTCTTGTCTAGTTGCTTTCAGTAGAGTGCTGGCTATGGAATCAAATCCTGCCTCTGTCACTTGGCAAGTCATTTAATTCCTCTGGGATTCAGATTCTTCTGTAAAATGAAGAGTTTGGACTTGCTCTTTAAGATCCTTTCTGGGTCTAAAGCTATGAGTCTGAGATCTGAATTTCTCAGTTGGACATGACCAGTGGTGAGGGGAGTTTCTGCCTCAGAAAGAATAACTATTGTTGGAGGAGAAGCAGCTCACATACTGCCTTCAATTAATAGAAGATATTGATTTGACTGGAGTTTTTGGAGCAATGCAGAACTGAAGTAAAATGTGAAATGCGAATTTATCAGTTCTGAAAAATATTTTACATACTTATCTTCCCAGGAGAATGATTATAACAGCAGTTAAAAAGTTATTATAGTCTTTTAATTTTTTCAGTCTTCCTGTCAATGTGTGCTTGTGAGAGCTTTTTGCACTTAGCATTTCTTTCATGTGGAGGAAATAAATAATTGTCCTATACCTGATTCTACACCGTACATCGAGTACCTTTCTATTGTCTGCATTGGGGAGCCCAGAGGCATATGGTTAAATATTTTTTAAATAGTTTTTTGGAGCTCCAAGAGTAGAGATATAAAGAGCTTACGAGTGTGAGAAAAGAAATAACAGTTCTCATTAGGGGCTTCTCCTCTACTCCAAGCCACAACCTCTAAGATCCTCAGTTTCCTCAACTGTAAAACAAAGATGATAATACTCCTACCATGTATCTCATAGAGTTGTGGGAAAATGCTTTGCAAACCTTCAAGAGCCATAGAGTTATGGGCTGCCATTGTTATTATCCTTTAGATCTTTGGATAAAAGATGAAGGAAGAAAACAAGCATTTATTAAATAATTACTATTGCCAGGCATTGTGAAAAGCACTTTAAAAATAATTTCAGGGGGCAGCTGGGTAGCTCAGTGGATTGAGAGCCAGGCCTAGAGATAGGAGGTCCTAGGTTCAAATCCGTCCTCAGCCACTTCCTAGCTGTGTGACCCTGGGCAAGTCACTTGACCCCCATTGCCTAGCCCTTACCACTCTTCTGCCTTGGAGCCAATACACAGTATTGACTCCAAGATGGAAGGTAAGGGTTTAAAAAAAAATAATTTCATATGATTATTACAACAGTCTTGGGAGGTAGGTGCTATTAATGCTCCCATTTTACAGTTGAGGAAACTGATAAAAATAGAGGTTAAATGATTTGCTTAGGGTCTCACATCAAATAGGTATGTGAAACTGGATCTGAATTCAGGTTGTACCGACTTCAGGTCCAGTACTCACTTTATATATATACTTATATTGCATGTGTTCATTGTACACAATGAACATAATTACATTTATACACAAACTAAGTACTAGAATTGGAGGCTTTATTGCTCTACACACCTATTCCAAAGAATTAAAAGTCCAGTAGCTCAAAGTACCTATGCTTTATTTTATTTTTAGGGGAAAATAGGCCATAACATTTTGTCTGACAACAGCTCTACCTAGCTGTCTAGAAAGGCAGTGTATATCATTTATTATTTTAATCAAGGAGGTGTCACGTCTATTGTAACCACAGATTTCTAATCCCACCATTTGTAGAACTTCTTATCTCCATTGAGCCTTAGGTGTACAGGTTTCCTAGCGGATTCTGTACCCAAAAGGCAATTATCCATGTCTGTTCTTTGCTGATGTTTTTAGTGCTCCCTTTGAAACAGACATGACAGTGGTAAAGAAATTCTTTTTCTATTGTCACCGCTTGGGGGTAGACAGAGGGTTTTAACTTTGATGAGAAGTTCATTAAGGACTTGAAAGAACTCTGTGAACGATTACTCACTCTAATATAGAGTCTGTGCCTTAACTTCTGTCTCAAGGAATTCTTTAATAGCAGAATATGTTACTTTTCCCCTGAATGCACTAAAAAAAAAATTGATTATCACTTGCTTGGATGCCGGTGAGAAAGGAAACTGCACTATCATGTGGGGGGAATGAATGATACTGCTGAAGAGACCATAATTGATGTGTACCCAAATGCCAGGGATAAAGATTTTTGAGAAACTGCAGAAGATGTGCAGACAAATCTTTAAGTTTAGGTAAGAGGAAGCCAGAGAAAATTAGTTTTAGTCCAGTCCTCTGATTTCATTGGAAAAGGCATCTCCAGGTGAGGAAATTCCCATGTCCAGGGCAGTTCAGAAATTACTCTGTAACATAGTCTTATCATTTTTAGAGGCCCCCAGCATCCTCCAAATGCATTGCTGAATACAGTCAGCATATTAGAGGTGAGTCTGCTCCATGTAAGTCCTAGGCAGTACCACTGACAGTTATTCTCAAGTCTTTCTTTGAATTGTTCTAGTGGATCTTTTAGGACCTTCCTGGCCCAATAACCCTAGTATCCGTCTTGAACTGAGAATGGAACCTAATGCTGCCTTTTTTTTTTTAAACTTGAAAACTGAAACCAATTAATTTGGCTTCTAAATCAAGGGATTATGTTCTCAAATGACCAGAGAATAAATAATATAGAAAAAACAATACCTAGTAAATAAGTGTTTCAAATATTTGTAATTTTCCCTAAATGACCCCAGACAAATCTGGCCTCAGACACTTCCCAATTGTGTGACCCTGGGCAAGTCACTTGACCCCCATTGCCTAGCCCTTAGCACTCTTCTGCCTTGGAACCAATACACAGTATTGACTCCAAGATGGAAGTTAATGGTTTAAAAAAATTTTTTTTAAATCAAAAAACCTAAATCACCCCAGATGCAATTAGCTTGGGTATATCGGGGAGTTAGAAAAGACAAGTACAAATCTGGATTGTTAGATCTCCTTAAATGTATGCTTAATTTTAGTGTCTTGGTATAATTGAAATTGCTATAAAATAATTATGACATAATATGACTAGACAAGTCGGTCTGCTCTTCCTGATATTGATTGTTGTGGTAATGAAACTGATTCCCACTAAAAAAAAATGTTTATTATAAGGAACAGAATCCAGTGAGATTAAAAAAAAATAGTTCAATTTTTCCTTAGGTCCGTCTAGTTTTGTACAAACCTTCCTCAGAGGCTTAGTCTAATCTAGGGTTCCCTCATGAATTATTCCTCTGAACAAAGACTAGGAAACTGGACCTGCGGGCAATGGATGTTCTTTAGGACCGACATGGTCTTAAATGGATTTAATGTCCACAGACATTGAGGAATTGGCATGGTGCGGAGCTGGGCCAATCTCCCTCAGCTCTTCTTACTGCTTATTGCCAACAAAAGCCGTCCTCCTTGGACTAACCCTGTTCTGGGCTTGTCTCAGCAAGAAGCCAAAGGGATGTCAGCTTTGGGAATGCAGTAAGCCATTCCAATGAATACTTTCTCGTGAATTCTGGAAGAGAGCTCCTGCTGACAACGACTTGACGTTGGCTAGTTTCTTTGGGGGCCCATAGAACCTGTTGCAGATTTTACATATTCGAGAGACACTCAGGATGGAGATTTTATGGAAACTCATGCCTCAAGTTGAGATTCTGTCTAGACAGCACGTTGCCTCCCTTCATGATATTCTATCTTCTGATTCTGTTTTCCACAGTTTATTTTCCTAATGTGTGACCTGGACTACTTAAAAAATGGTTCCATTGAACTGGAAGGTTGCCCTGTTCTTGTTCCAAGTTCTCTTCCACTGTGTTCAAACTATATATATGAAGGTATTTTCTTTCTCTCATTCTTAACTTCGAGAGGAAGAATATGGGAACGGTATAGCTTGGTGGAAATAAGGATGAATTTGGAATCAGGGGACTTGAGTTTTAATTATGGCTCTGCCACTACTTCCCTGTGTGATCTTGGGCAAGTCAGCCTATTTGGGACTTATAGAATTTACAATATAATGGGAGAAGGCAACACACCAAAGAAAAAGGATGGGAGAGGGCAGCTGGAGAAGGTACCAAAGAAAAGTCCCAAAGTAGTGCAGAGATAAAATAAGGAGATACTCTATTCCTTACATGGAGCTGTTGGAGTTCATAACTCCACCCTCCAATTTGAATTCAGAGAATGATCCACTGAGTCGAGTTCCAAGGTTGATGGGGTCTTCCAAGGTGACGAAGTTTTCCCGATGGTTTCCTAGAGCATAGCAGAGAAGTCAGGAAAGCATGCACAATAGTTGCTGCTTACTGCCATATTTCAACATGTTTCACCCTGGGGAGTCAGTTTCTGGCCATAAGGGACAAGAGCTAGTGCTGTGTGATGATGAGGAATTATCTATTTGGCTTCAGAACCAAAAGAATTAATGATGAGGCTAGAATTTAATTCATACAAAGAAGGGTCCGGTCACACTCCCCTTGTTTCCTACTGCTCTTTTCTTTTCATTTTTCCTTCCTCAGTAGGAGCGAAGCAGTTCTTGTTTTGAGCCTCCATGAAGGGTAGGGGCAATGACAATAGCTCATCTATCTTGTTTTCCCATCCAATTGCAATGTGTCTGTGACTGTCTAGCATCTTTGTCTCATCTTGTGCTTATTCTTTCTCTATCTTAGATAAATGAGTATGTAAAAATGGAATGGACCAGATTAAGATCTTGAGAACTTCAGGAAGACTGGAAAAGTAATCTGTCTTAAAGGTACAGCAACTGGAGTTGGTGGCAGAGTCATCTGGTATCCAGGGCAGCTGGGTCCAAGGAGGAGCCAGTTCTGAAGAGAGACTTACTTGACTCTGCTGGGCTGGGTCTTGAGGTATTGTGCCCTGAATGCCAGGAAGTGACTTCATTGCCTATGATATATCCAGAAGTGAAGCTTTTTTTTTGGGAGGGAGGGAACTATAGGAAAAGAGAAAAGGATCCCCAGGTCCAGGAAGTACCCTTCCTCACAAGTTTCCTACAAGTGTCTCTTAGTGCCTTTGGGCATCAAGTTTGAATCCATTCTCTTTGGGGAGCATGTCTCTGTGTGTGAAAGAATACCACTATCAGTGGGAAGAAATATTTTGTACCTACCACTTTAAACTTGAACCCACTCTTCTCCGGGACTTTTGTATATATTTTATATTTACTACTCTATTAAATGTTATCCTTCCTCTTCTTCCCTTTACCAGTAGAATGTGAGCTCTGTGGGAACAGGGTCAATTGTATTTCTGTCTTTGTGTCTCCAGCATCTAGCAAGTGCCTACCTCATAGTAGGGACTTTTTTTTTAAACCCTTACCTTCTGCCTTGGAGTCAATACTGTATATTGGCTTCAAGGCAGAAGAGTGGTAAGGGCTAGGCAATGGGGGTTAAGTGACTTGCCCAGGGTCACACAGCTGGGAAGTGTCTAAGGCCAGATTTGAACCTAGGACCTCCCGTCTCTAGGTCTGACTCCCAATCCACTGAGCTACCCAGCTGCCCCAGTAGAGACTTCTTAATAAATGTTATTTGAATGAATGGGAATGAATTTTAAAACTAAAACAAATTTTAAAAAATAAGATAGTACAAACTCAGATTTTCCCCATTTTTCTGTTGGAGATTTTTGAAAAGTTGTTTTGAAAGTGAGAATGCTGAAGATGTCAAATGGATATTCCACAGGATATTACAAGCATTCATTTTGTAACCTTGCAATGTTAGCGAGATCCAGTTTTCATTGTGTGACTTTGCTGATAAATGCTAGATGTCTGCTCAATCCCAGTCGGGTGTTGCTGATCTAGGAGATTGTTCTTATTAAATAAAGGAATATAGAGAAACATGTAGGCTATGGAGCATGAAATCTTAAATTTAAAACTGCTGTACTTTGTCCCCAAAGAGCCCAGGCTTGGGTTGTGGAGTGGAAAGGCCATTCAGGAGGAAGGGAATGGTGTGTAGGCTGGCATTTCAGCTTCATTCACCCCAGAAAAGCACAAGTGTCCCCCATGGGCCAGAGAATGATGGGGAGAGAGGAATCCCCTGCTCATACTGTCCACTATCCTAGAAAAAGCACATTGGAAGAGGCAATTTACTTAATGGCACCATGGTCATCTGGAAGAGTTAATGGACCTCTGCTGAAAACACACCATTTTCTTGTTACCCATAGCATTCAGAGCGTGGCTTTGATTTGCTTTTTTGGGCTATACTTTTCACATGGACTGCATGGCCAACTCTGCCTTCCATAGAAAGACTTTGATTTCCCATAGTGCTGCCCCAGCAGCGTCCTCCTTTCCCAGAATCACTGCTGAGACCCTGCTAGAGCAGATGCAGTTTCTTGGCTTCAAACTTGAAACCTACTTGGAATAAGAAGCTTCAGAAATGTCAGGGGAACGTGTCACCTATTATAGGGCTAGACTTCTGTTCTCCTAGACCCCAATAAAAAGCCCTGGACAGCTGGTTTCCCCTTTGGGCCACCAGTGTGACTCCTTTCTAGTTCATCATGGAGGGAAAAACACTGACCACTTGCTTAATCCTGTTCTGTAAAAAGAACCAAGTTTTAACAATGCTATGTTGATCTTGGAAATTTTGTACTCCACCCAATGCCCCCCTGGGCTCTCCCGAGAAGCTACATAAACCACCTAGTTTTCAAATTGTCTAATGCACTTACCATATATTATCTTAGCTCCCTACTAGACTGTCAGGTCCATAAAAGCAGGTTCAGTCCCTTACTTAAGCTTTGTATCTCTCTCAGCACCCAACAATGCAGTACACAGTAGATACTTTATAAACGTCTGTTAAGTTGAACTGACTTTAAAGATCTGATTTTTAGATTTAAGTTGACAATCGAAAACTCAGCCTCATTCATTCAGAGCCAGAATAAATCTGCTTCCTTACTCTACTTTGTATCAATTGATTTAAAGAGAGAGCAGGAAAACCTTATCCTGAATTCAACTTCAAAGATACGAAAGAGATGTGCCAGGACTTCTTCATTTTCCCCTTGGGGAGGGAGTATGCTAAAGGTTAAATTAGATTTAAGAAATATTTATTGAGCATCACTAGTTCTGTATAGCGGTAGGCACTTGAGAAGTGGGATATAAAGGGGAATAAGACAGATAGTGAAGTGTAGTAGAAAGTGATGAAGTTCAAGACAGAAAATATGGATTTGAATTAGAACTGTGCTAGAGCCAGTTCCAACCAGCCCAGGAAAGCTGATTATTAAATTTTCAGTGTGAGCATTTATACTTCAGAAATCAGCAAATGCTATATAAGTCAGGGCTTGATTTATTTTTTTTTGGTTGAGTATTAGACATAAAAAAGTTCTAGAGAACATGTTAATTATAAAGATTAAACTTTGTAGATAGTTTATATTTATTTCTATAGCATATTGGTATGTCAATCTCCATTCTCTTCCTTCTCTCTCTCTCTCTCTCTCTCTTTCTCTCTCTCTCTCTCCTTGTCTTTCTCCCCTTGTCTCTTTGTCTCTCCCTTCCTCCCTCTCCTTCTCTCTCTTCCTTTTTCTCTCTCTTTCCTCTTCCCCCTCAACCTACATTCCCTCTGGCAAGAGGGAGGAGGTTTCAGTTGGGGGACTCCATGTTGGCACAATTGACTCAGATTCTAGGGGAATTGCTGATGTGGGGGGGGGAGGGACTTTACTTCTACTAATAACTCTTGAGCCCTCACTGTTGTGCTTCCCATTTTAGAAACCAGTCTGAGTGACATCATTTCTTCTTTTTTGTTGTTGTTGACATCATTAATTCTCTAACTTTTGCTAGACCAAAAGCAAAGTAAGACATAATGTTTCATCCATAAATCAGGGACACACTCTTCTACTCGTGCACATAGCAGAGGTAGCAGGAGGAGAAAGGGAACAAATTAACAAAATCATGGCTTGAAGGAACTTTACTGAGAGATGCCAATACCCAGAATAACTCTCAGCTCCTACTTTGGGCCTTTATGTCTATTGTCCCCCTTAGAAAAATCTTGCATGCCAGATGATAGCTGAGTAGTGCTGCTCCTCTTCTGTGCTCAGGGATGCTAACACAGTTACAAATATGAAATGGTCCCTTCCCTTTCTGAACTTATATTTTAATAGAAGGAGAAAACCCATGTAGGGCAGTAGTGGCCAGGGAAAGGAGTTTTCATCTACGGAGTAGAGAAATAGTTGATTTGATCCATAAGATGGTTATTGGACTTGCTATTTCTGGAAATGAGGATAGCATTGCTTTGATTACTAGGTCCAGAGCAAGAGATGGAAAAGGGAGTGGGGGTTAGGTGGTGATATGTGCATGCATGGCAGCAGGACAAATGGCAATTTGGATGGAGTGTGAAGCCATGATCTGGTCTGAGAGCAGCTAGATATGATGAATTTATACTCACTTTCTCACCAATCAAGATAACTCATTCCCAAGGTGTGAGTTCCAAAACTGCTCCCAGGGGATGATGGAAGAATGACTCAAGTAACCAACAGAAGAAACAAAGAAAAATTCGACTCTGGAAAATGAACTTAAGCAAATGTAGAGAGTAAGAAAGATAAGAATAAAGCCAGTAGGTTTTCTGTGGATTACATGGAACTGGGGATTTGCCATAATTTGCTTTTAAGCCAGAGATACTGCTTCCAGATATTCATTGACGTGATTCCAAGGGTCCTACACTCTCCCTTGTGCTAATTGAGTCTTGAAGTTTCTTTAACAGAGGAAGAAAATATAATTAAGCATCTTTTATAATTAAAGAGCTGACTTAAAGTGCAAGTCTCTTGATAAATGGCTAACCCAGATTTAAATTCAAACTAAGGTATTAATAAATGATCTCAAATCCTTTTCTGAGAACAGTCTTAGATAAGGGAGGAGGTATTAAGAAGCTACTGCAAGTCTAAAAGAGAAAGCAGAAGATATAGCCAAAGGGGTGAGGGGTTGGAGGCCCCAGAAGATCAACTTTATCTTCATCATTTTGGATTCTTATTGCTGTGTCACCAACGATTTCAGTCCTAACAACAGACATTAGTAGTGAGGCTGGCCAGGACAGCCTGTCCTTTTCTTTGTTTATGCCAGCTTTGTCTGTGTTTCTGAAACAAAATGAATCTGATTATCACTCTTGAGAAAAAGTCTTGTAGCTGATTGGGATGGGAGGGGGAGGCTGAGAGGTAAACAGAAAAGAGTAAAGATAGGAAAGCAGGAGATTCTGCAGGGCAGTTAGAAGACCTGAGTTTAAGTTCTAGTATACTCTTTGCTAGCTGTGCAAGCTTGGGCAAGGTCTTGGTCCTCTTTGAACCTGTTTCCCCATCTATAAAGTAGTACTCTAGCTATCTACCACACAGGGTTCTTGTGAAGATTAAGTGAGATAATATATGTTGAGTGCTTTGTAAGACGTGAGGCAGGTTATTCTTTTTTCTCAGTTAGTTTGTGCTCTTCCTTCAAAAGTGGTTAGCACTTTAAATCTCATCAGAAAAGTCTGTCTTTTTTCATAGAAGCCAATAGAAAGCTACTGAACCTATCGAGTAGGGAAATAGCATGATTAGAGCTGTGCCGCTGTAGAGACTAGAGGCGGAGAGACTAGGTGAAGGCTCCCTAGCTTTCCCAAATAAAGAAATTATTAAGGACTAGTAAGGGTTCATCTATTGGTAGTTTTAGAGATATGCATGAGAGCACTGGGAGGTTAAATAAGTTATACAATGTCACAGAGTCAGCAGGTTTCAGAGGCAGAACTTGAACCTAAATCTTTCTGACTTCCAGGTCAGTTCTGTGTCCACTCGGCCTTGTATCTAAGGAAATGTTTGTTTACTGGAATTGAAGGTCATCCAACTGGACCAGGGCTCATGACTATGAAGACTTTACCTAATACAGAGATAATGAGAACATATACTTTTGGGCAGGCATGAGAGGGGAATTCCACCATATCAGAATCCACAGTTGCCTTTCTATCATTTTTCTTTTTCTTTTTTCTGTTTGAAAATATTTTATTTCGCTAATTAAATGCAATAGAAATTTTCAACATATGTCTTCCAAATCGTCCCCACTCTTGGAGATGGTAAGCATCATTTTTATTTTTCAAGCAAATACTTACTAGGTAAAGATGCAAGTCAAGCTTTGAATATGTTGTTGTTTCTGGGCTACAGGAACATTGTCCTCTCCCCCACCCCCACTCCATCCTCACATTTCCCCCTTCCAAAAAAAGAATTGATGAGGGCCCAAGAGAGCAGGATTGGGTAACTGGAAAACTAGAGGAAGGAGAAATATTCACAAATGAAGGAAGGGAGGAACTTGAATGAAGTTCTCAGGAGAAACACAGGATATCTTTTACTCAAGAAGCTAATTAGCTGACGAGCATTTTGAGAGAGTCTAATTTCCTTTCAACAATCTCTGTACTCTAAGGACTCCAGGGGAAAATCATGGATCATCTACAAAGGACTAATTATGCCAACTTCACCTTGGCAATGACACTGAGGGGGTGGTAGTGGTGGCAGTACCCTTATAGCATCATATTTTAAGGTCTAACAAATATTAGGGGAAAGCCATTTTTAACAGTTAGAATGTTGACAGCCACTAATTTAAAAATGAGCTGAAGAGAGCAAAACCCATCAGTCTCACAATGGATGAATCAAGAAATTTTCCTGAGTAAGCAAAACTGACTTTGGATTATTTCCAAGGCTTTTTCTGGGCAAAATTGGGATGCTTTCTTCCTTTTCATTCTGCTATGCAGTCTTTTCCTCCTCTATTTTCCATAGCTACCATCTCTAGGCACCTAGTTCCTTCAAACTTTCTCTAGGCTATTCAGGGGTCACATGAAGAAAAAAGGTTTCCTTTTCCATTGGTGGAAATCATGTGTTCTTTAAGTGTCTGACTAGAAAAAACACTGAAGTGGGATGGATAGAAATTCTATCTTGTAGACAGGAAGACCTGAGTTTAAGACCTAAGCCCCTCACACATACTATCTGTGTGACCCTGGTTGGTTGGAGACCTTGCTGATAATATGGTGGAGTGATTGAGAAACAATGGAGTGCAATGGGCAAAGAGTTGAATTTGGAGTCTGAGTTTGAACCTCAACTCTGACGCTTACTGGTGGCTATTACTATGGGCAAGTCATTCAACTTATCTGGGCCTCAATTTCTTTGTCAAGAGGTGATCTTTGTCAAGAGGATAATCTTGTATTATCTTTTAGATTTTGAATGAGAGTGTATAAAAGACACTGTCTTTAAAAAGAGATTTTTATTAGTCTTTTGTTTTTACATTGCCTGGATTTCCCCCTACATTTCTTCCTTTCTCTCTTCTGGAGAACCTTTCCTATGTTATTCCTGGCTCAAAAAGCCATATTTATTGGACTCTCCTCATTCATAGAGATTAATTACTCAATGATCTTTGCCTCTATGAGGGATGGAATTGGTGAGAGCCATAGAGAAGAGAGT
Source organism: Monodelphis domestica (assembly GCF_027887165.1). Lineage (NCBI taxonomy): Eukaryota > Metazoa > Chordata > Mammalia > Didelphimorphia > Didelphidae > Monodelphis > Monodelphis domestica. The sequence goes on along the minus strand of NC_077229.1, from coordinate 504,413,143 downwards.
TCTTGGTCTTCTGGTATTCAGCTTTGAGAAAGCAGTCACACCATTCTAGACTCTCTTCAAGTCCCCAAAGGGAGAAAGACTATGGAAAGAAGCTCACATATAGAAGAGCTGGCACTGCCATCATGTTCCTATTCCTACCTTAATATGCTAGAAATTTGGGGAATTTTCCCTTTGGTGAGATTTGAGTTCTTGGTTGAATTGTTACTTTGCTCCCAGTGGGAGAGCTTCTTTACTCTCTAGTATATGGTATATACTTTTCTATATACATGTTCTCTAATTTTTGTCTTGCTCTCTGTTTGGATGCAATTTGCTATAAATATTCATTATGGAACAGTATCTGATGGGAAGGCAGTGAAGCCTTGGGTATATAACTTGGGACTGTCCTTCTCCATTTAGGGATAGAGATCAAGGTAACAGCAGAACCTAAAAATTACTTGCCCTAGATTAACAATATTTAAGGGAACCTATAGGTATGATTTTTATCCCAGTTTCCCTTTCTTGTGACCAGTTTTTGGCTCCAATTTCCTGCTTCCTTTTTGGGCATACATCAAAAAATCCTTGAGAAAGATGAGAGGAAGAGATTCTAAAGATAGCTCTCCTTGCCTTCCATTGAATTATATATATGACCCATGTGGTCACCCATGAGACACATAAGGAAAATGACAAACACCATCCCTACATTGAAAATAGTTTTTTTTTTAAGAAAGAAAAATAGGAAGAAGATGAAGGTAAATCAAACTACATCGAACAAATCTGATGTTATATGCAATGTCCCATACCCATGGATCCTAGTTTCTGAACAAAATTTGGAGGAGGTATCTTCTCATATCTTGGTCTTTATAATACTGCAACTTTCCATTTCAATTGTTTTATGGAGGTTGTTGTTTCTTTTGGTGTTGGCTGTTGTCATTTTGTACATTGTTTTCCTCTCTCTGCTTACTTCCCTTTGTATCAGTTCACATCAGACTTTCGATGACCCTTTTCTCATTAAGCATGTCATTTCTTAAGGCTCAGTAATATTCTGTTATGGCCATGTACCCTAATTTGTTAACACTCCTCCTTTGCTATGGATAAGGTACCAGATGCTGAGGCCCTTTTTCAGTTGAATTGCCGAGCTTTCAGACTCTACAGCAGAAAGCACAACTTTGATGGGTTGGCCACATTGTTCAAATGTCACATTACATTTTCTCAAAAGACTATTTTATGAAGAACTCATACAAGGCAAGTGCTCACACGGAGATCAAAAGTGATAAAAAGATACACTCAAAATCTCTGAAGAACTTTAGTATCAACTGTGAGACGTAGGAAACAGGAGCATAGGACCATTCTGCACGGTGTGCCAGCATTAAAGAAGGTGCTATGCTCAATGAGCAAAATGTAATTGCAGTAGATCAAGAGAGATGTGAGATGGGCAGGCAAATTTAGAGATAGCTCCATTCCAAATGCTTATATGGGCTATTTGTGCCTGACCTGTGGAAGAGCCTTCAAGCCTGTATGGGTCTGATCAGTCAGTTGGAAATATTGTATGTTGACTTACAGTGATGCGATGTCAGTTTGGTCCTCTTTAATATTTTTATAACTATCCTATATCCTATATCATATCCCAAGGAACACAGCTGAGGATCATGAACCTAAGAACACCAGGGAAAATCAATGCTTTTCAGGTCACCAGCCTTTTGTACTCAGGTAACCAGGAACTAATGTCAACCTCCTAAGTCAGGCCCCTTAGCCAATCAAGTTTCAAGGGAGAATTTAACTTTTTATTTTTTTAAACATTTGCATGAGCTATTTTGTTTTGACACAACAGACACTGCCCCACAACACACAATCTGCCTCACATTTCTTTTAAAAAATCAATTAATATTGTTAACAATCAAGAGAAATGTTCCCTTTAACTTTGACTACACAATACTAACATTAACCATTGATTTGAACAAAGACATCGTTTTTCCACTTCTATTTTATTGGTATTGTGCTCATTGTATGAATTGTCCTCTTGGTTCTGCTTTCTTCACCCTACATTGCTTACTCAAGTCTTCCATTTTTCTCTGGAATCTTCATATCGATCATCCCTTATACTGCAGTAATATTCCATTTTGTTCATAGATCATTGTTTGCCCAACTGTTCCCCAGTTATCAGGGCACATCTTTTGTCTCCATCTTTCTACTGTTGCCAAAAAATGCTATTATGAACTTTTTTTGTACATATGGGTCTGTTCTTGCTGTCAGTAACCACCTTGGGATCTAGTTTTCACTTTGAAAAAGAACTAGAGAGAAAACAAACTCCTACTTGACTTAAATTGAGTTTTTTCTGACCTTACAGATGCTGGGTCATCACTCCTTTACTGTTGTGCTTCCTACACCAGAACTTCAAGCACAAAATACAGCATATTTTTTATAGTGACATAGTCACCTCTATGGCATGGAAAGCTTTAGAAATCAGTAATTCTGACATGTCTAACATCTGTCTTCAAAGCTGATACTCTCTGCCCCTGAAACTTTCCTTTTCCTTTTTTTGGATTCTTATTGGCTTCAGGTAAGTTTGGGGGAACTCATGGCTGAGACCTCCATGGTCCATCTGCTGCTAAAAACAGTAGTATATTAAGTGATTTGTTTTCACATTATTCTATAGAAGACCGAGGAAGAATCTATGAACTTCATTTTAAAGTTGGGAAGAAAGAAAGTGTAGTAAGTTTTATTTTTAACACATAAGAAACTGAGATTTATGGAAATAGGATGACTTACCCACTCTTATACAACTGATCTATATCAGAAGCAGGGCCTGAACTGGAGACTTCTGATCCTATGCTTTTCCCATTACATCATATTGCTTCTTTAGGGTAGAAGAAATTAATATCCTACCTTTTAGCCACATATGACCAATATTCTGGTTAAGTGACCTTACAGAAACTTTGAATATCTAGATTTCCCAGGGATTATATATCCCTTTCAGCGAACTGCCATCCATATTGCATTATATAATTGTCTGACTAAAGAGAATATCTAGCCTTGGTTTAAGGAAGATCCTTCAGTTATCATGGATTCACTTTTCCCAAGTAAAAGACTTGTTTCTTTTCCCCTCTCTTTCTAGTGGTTAAGCTGAAAGCCCAAATGCATAGCTAAGGAATCTTATTCCTCATCACAGTATGGAGTAATTTCTTGAATATCTGAGTCTGACATAGGTGATATAATAGCCCAAGTTCACTCAGATAGGAAGTAGCTGAGATGGGATTTGTGTTCAGGTCCTCTGAATTTAAAACTGGTGCTCTGGGACTTCTAGGTAAGCATTGCAGCAGTCTAGATGTGATACGCTTCCTCTCCCCAGCACCCACTGATATAGACTACCTCAAAACACCAAAAAAAACATTCTCATAAGAACAGAGGGACTCTACAGTAGGGCTCAGCATTGAAGGTACATGGGATTTGGGCATTTCCATACTATAAGGGGGTGGAAAATCTCCCACCCAAAAGTGAGCTGATCTACCCTTCCCCATCCCACCTACGGAGCCAGAGTCAGAGCCAGTGCATGCCAGAATCAGAGAGTGAGAGAGGGGCACATCTAGAGTCAACAAGGGGCACCTCTAAGTCCTTGGGAGCTGACTAAGACCACCAAAGACCTACCCCTGAGAGCAGATAAAGCTGAAACCCTAGCAGGCTGGGGAACGCGCAGATCATGGGTGCTCCCAGGAAGGCAGAGCAGAGAAGAGCCAGCAAACAGCAGAGGCAGAGATTCAAGAGCTTGCCTCAGGCAAAATCCTTGCTCTATAACTCCATACACAGAGAACCTGCCCAGCTCACTCAGATTTCTCACTAAAAGGGGAAGGTAAAACCTCCATGGTGATGGAAAATTGCACACAGGACCAACAAACACTCTCCAAGAAAAACAAAAAAAAAGGCAGTGACTCTCTAAAATTTTTACGGATGAAAATCCCAGGCTACAGAGGAAATACAAGAGGAAATTCAAATACAGACAAAACCTTCTAAAAAATGGAAACTGTCCACAAGCTCTGGAAGAATTGAAATTGGAGCTTATGAAAAAGATGGAAGCCTTTTGGCAAGAGAAGTGGGAAATGGTTCAAAGAGAAAATAAAAAAATTAAAGCAGAAAACCAGGCCTTAAGGACAAGAACTGAGCAACTGGAAACAAATGATCTTGCAAAACAGCAAGAATTAATAAATCAAAGTCAAAAGACTGACAAAATAGAAGAAAACATAAAATATCTCACTGATAAGGTGACAGGTCAGGAAAACAGAGGAAGGAGAGGCAATTTGAGAATCATTGTTCTAATCAAAAAGCCATAAATAAACAGAAATCTTGACATCATAATACCAGAAATCATCCAAAAAAACTTCCCTGAGGTTCTTGAACAAGGAGGCAAAATAGACATTGAAAGAGTTCATAGAACACCCTACCCTCTACACTAAATCCCCAAAAGACAACTCCAAGGAATGTAATTGCCAAATTCCAGAGCTTTCAAGCTAAGGAGAGAATTCTACAAGAAGCCAAAAAGAGACAATTCAGATACCAAGGAGCACTAATCAGGATCACACAAGACCTGACAGCTTCCACACTAAAGGACCACAAGGCCTGGAACATGATATTCAGAAAGGCAAGAGAACTGGGTCTTCAACCAAGAATCACTTATCCATCAAGACTGACTATATACTTCCAGGGGAAAGTATGGGCTTTCAGAAAAATAGAAGATTTCCAAGTATTTGTAACGAAAAGACCAGAACTAAGTGGAAAGTTGGATATCCAAACACAAAGATCAAGAGAAACATGAAAAGATAAATAAGAAAGAAAGTAAAAAGGGGAAAAAGGTTTTTTTATTTTATTATTCAAACTCTCTTCTTTAAGGGCTACAATTAGATCAAATTATATATATATATATTAATATATGGGGAAAATGTTATTTGTAACTCTCAAAAATTGTATTCATTATTATAGTAATTAGAAGAATCACTCATAGGAAAAGATTAGGGCATTAAGGGCTATAAGATGATATGCAAAAAGAGAAAAAAAGGGTAGGGGGAATTGAAGATGGTACCAAGAGATACTTGAAGAAATAAAATAAATATAATAATCTTTTCACACAAAGATACACATGAGATGGGGAGGGGAAGAATACTCTTATAAGAAGGAGAGAAAGAGAGTGCTAATAGGTAATACTTAAACCTTACTCTCAATGAAATCAATTCTGAGAGGGAAGAGCATTTAGATCCATCAGGATCTTGAATTCTATCTTATCCTACAGGGTAAGTGAGAAGGGAAAACTAGGGGGGGGTGAGGGAGTACAAAAAGGGAGGGAAAGAGACGGGGCATGGAACTTAACAGACCCTAAAAAAAAAACAAGAATGGAACATAAAGGGAGGGACCAGAAGGGGAAGCATATCAAGGGAGGGGATTAAGGGCACTAATTAAAAGTAAACCACTGGTTTAAAAGGATATAGCAAAAGAAGAAAGGACAGAACTAGGAGAGGATGTCAAATTGCTAGGAAATTCACAAGTGACAATCATAACTTTGAACATAAATGAGATGAACTCACCCATAAATGGTAGACAAATAGAAGAGTGGATTAGAATCCAAAAATCCTACTATATATTGTCTACAAGAAACACACCTGAGGTGGGTAGATACTCACAAGGTCAGAATTAAATGTTGGAGCAAGACCTATTGGGTCTCAACTGATAGAAAGAAGGCAGGAGTTGTAATCATGATATCTGACAAAGCCAAAGTAAAAACAGACCTGATTAAAAGGGATAGGGAAGGTAAATATATCCTGATAAAAGAGAGAATAGACAATGAGGAAATATCACTAATCAACATGTATGCACCAAATGGTATAGCATCCAAATTTCTAAAGGAGAAACTAGTACAATTGAAGGAGGAAATAGATAGTAAAACTGTACTAGTGGGAGACCTGAACATACCACTATCAAATTTAGATAAATCAAATAAAAAAATAAATAAGAAAGAGGTAAAAGAGGTGAATAAAATCTTAGAAAAATTAGAGTTAATAGATATATGGAGAAAAATAAATAGCGACAAAAAGGAATACACCTTCCTTTCAGCAGCACATGGTACATTCACAAAGATTGACCATATACTAGGTCATAAAACCATGGCATACAAATGCAGAAAAGCAGAAATAATAAATGCAACCTTTTCAGATCATAAGGCAATAAAAATAATGATAAGTAAGGGTACATGGAGAGCCAAATCAAAAATTAATTGGAAATTATATAATATGATTCTCCAAAATTGGTTAGTTAGAGAACAAATCATAGAAACAGTTAATAATTACATTGAAGAAAATGACAATGATGAGACACCCTTTCAACCTCTATGGGATGCAGCCAAAGCAGTACTCAGGGGGAAATTTATCTCCTTGAGTTCATATATATATATATATATTTTTTTTCACTTTAAACATTATTTTGTTTGGTCATTTCCAAACATTATTCATTGGAAACAAAGATCATTTTCTTTCCCCCCCCCCTTCCCACCACCTCTCCCATAGCCGATGCATGATTCCACTGGGTATCACATGTGTTCTTGGTTCGAACCCATTTCTGTGTTGTGGTTTTTGCATTAGAGTGTTCATTTAGAGTCTCTCCTCAGTCGTATCCCCTTCCCCCCGGTAGTCAAGCAGTTGCTTTTCCTCAGTGTTTTTACTCCCATAGTTTATCCTCTGCTTGTGGATAGTGTTTTTTATATCCTTGCAGATTGTTCAGGGATATTGCATTGACACTAATGGAGAAGTCCATTACCTTCGATTGTACCACAGTGTATCAGTCTCTGGGTACAATGTTCTCCTGGTTCTGCTCCTTTCACTTGGCATTATTTCTTGGAGGTTGTTCCAGTCTCCATAGAATTCCTCTACTTTATTATTCCTTTTAGCACAATAGTATTCCATAACCAACATATACCACAATTTGTTCAGCCATTTCCCAATTGAAGGGCATCCCCTCATTTTTCCAATTTTTGGCCACCACAAAGAGTGCAGCTATGAATATTCTTGTACAAGTCTTTTTCCTTATTGTCTCTTTGGGGTACAAACCCAGCAGTGCTATAGCTAGATCAAAGGGAAGACAATCTTTTAGCACCCTTTGGGCATAGTTCCAAATTGCCCTCCAGAATGGTTGGATCAATTCACAACTCCACCAGCAATGAATTAATGCCCCAACTTTGCCACGCCCCCTCCAGCATTCATTACTTTCCTTTGTTGTCATGTTAGCCAATCTGCTAAGTGTGAGGTGATACCTCAGAGTTGTTTTGATTTGCATATCTCTGATTATAAGAGATTTAGAATACTTTTTCATGTGCTTATTAATAGTTTTTATTTCTTTGGCTGAGAACTGCCTGTTCATGTCCCTTGCCCATTTATCAATTGGAGAATGGCTTGATTTTTTGTACAATTGATTTAGTTCTTTGTAAATTTGAGTAATTAGACCTTTGTCAGAGGTTTTTATAAAGATTGTTTCCCAATTTGTTGCTTCCCTTCTGATTTTAGTTACATTGGTTTTCTTTGTACAAAAACTTTTTAATTTGATGTATTCCAGATTATTTATTTTGCATTTTGTGACTCTTTCTAAGTCTTGCTTGGTTTTAAAGCCTCTCCCTTCCCAAAGGTCTGACATGTATACTATTCTGTGTTTGCCTAATTTTCTTATACTTTCCTTCTTTATGTTCAAGTCATTCACCCATTTTGAATTTATCTTAGTGTAGGGTGTGAGGTGTTGATCCAAACCTAATCTCTTCCATACTGTCCTCCAATTTTCCCAGCAGTTTTTATGAAATAGTGGATTTTTGTCCCAAAAGCTGGGATCTTTGGGTTTGTCATATAATGGCTCGCTGAGGTCACTTACCCTGAATCTATTCCACTGATTCTCCTTTCTGTCTCTTAGCCATTACCAAATTGTTTTGATGACTGCTGCTTTATAATATAGTCTGAGATCTGGGACTGCAAGGCCCCCTTCCTTTGTATTTTTTTTTTCATTATTTCCCTGGATATCCTTGATCCTTTGTTCTTCCAAATGAACTTTGTTATGTTTTTTTCTAGATCACTAAAAATTTTTTTTGGAAGTTCCATGGGTATGGCACTAAATAGATAGATGAGTTTGGGTAGGATGGTCATTTTTATTATATTGGCTCGTCCTACCCATGAGCAGTTAATGCTTTTCCAATTGTTCAATCTAGTTCTTGAGTTCATATATTAACAAATTAGGAAGGGCAGAAGTCAATGAATTGGACATGCAAATCAAAAAACTTGAAAGCGAATAAATTAAAAACCCCCAGAAGAAAACCAAATTAGAGATCCTAAAAATTAAGGGGGATATTAATAAAATTGAAAGTTATAGATCTATTGAACTAATAAATAAGACTAGAAGCTGGTATTTTGAAAAAAAAACAAAATAGACAAAGTACTGGTTAATCTAATAAAAAAAAGAAAGAAGAAAAGCAAATTAACAGCATTAAAGATGAAAAGGGGGACAGCACCTCCGATGAAGATGAAATTAAGGCAATCATTAGAAATTACTTTGCCCAATTATATGGCAATAAATACACCAATTTAGGTGATGTGGATGAATACATACAAAAATACAAACTGCCTAGACTAACAGAAGAAGAAATAGAATTCTTAAATAATCCCATATCAGAAAATGAAATCCAACAGGACATCAAAGAACTTCCTAAGAAAAAATCCCCAGGGCCTGATGGATTCACCTGTGAATTCTATCAAACATTCAGAGAACAGTTAATCCCAATACTATACAAACTATTTGACATAATAAGGAAAGAGGGAGTTCTACCAAACTCCTTTTATGACACAAACATGGTACTGATTCCAAAACCAGGCAGGTCAAAAACGGAGGAAGAAAACTACAGACCAATCTCCTTAATGAATATAGATGCAAAAATCTTAAACAGGATACTAGCAAAAAGACTCCAGCAAGTCATCACAAGGGTTATTCACTATGACCAGGTAGGATTCATACCAGGAATGCAAGGATGGTTCAATATTAGGAAAACCATCCACAGAATTGACCATATTAACAAGCAAATCAACAATCACATAATTATATCGATAGACGCAGAAAAGCCTTTGACAAAATACAACACTTATTCCTATTGAAAACACTAGAAAGTATAGGAATAGAAGGGCCATTCCTAAAAATAATAAACAGTATATCTAACACCATCAGCCAACATCATCTGCAATGGGGATAAACCAGATGCACTCCCAATAAGATCAGGAGTGAAACAAGGATGCCCATTATCACCTCTATTATTTAACATTGTACTAGAAACACTAGCTGTAGCAATTAGAGAAGAAAAAGAAATTGAAGGTATTAAAATTGGCAATGAGGAGACCAAGCTATCACTCTTTGCGGATGATATGATGACCTACTTAAAGAATCCTAGAGAATCAGTTAAAAAGCTAGTGGAAATAATCAACAACTTTAGCAAAGTTGCAGGATACAGAATAAACCCACACAAGTCATCAGCATTTCTATATATCTTCAACCCATCTCAGCAGCAGGAATTAGAAAGAGAAATTCCATTCAAATCACCCTAGACAATATAAAATACTTAGGAATCTATCTGCCGCAACAAACACAGGAACTATATGAATACAACTACAAAACACTTTCCACACAACTAAAACTAGATCTGAGCAATTGGAAAAACATTAACTGCTCATTGGTAGGACGAGCCAATATAATAAAAATGACCATCCTACTCAAACTTATCTATTTATTTAGTGCCATACCCATCGAACTTCCAAAAAACTTTTTTACTGAATTAGAAAATACTATAACAAAGTTAATTTGGAAGAACAAAAGATCAAGGATATCCAGGGAAATCATGAAAAAAAAATACAAAGGAAGATGGTCTTGCAGTCCCTGATACCAAACTATACTATAAAGTAGTGGTCATCAAAATAATTTCGTACTGGCTAAGAGATAGAAAGGAGGATCAGTGGAATAGACTTGGGGTAAGTGACTTCAGCAAGACAGTCTATGATAAGCCCAAAGATCCCAGCTTTTTGGGACTAAAATCTACTATTTGATAAAAACTGCTGGGAAAATTGGAAGACAGTATGGGAGAGATTAAGTTTGGATCAACACCTCACACCCTACACCAAGATAAACTCAGAATGGGTGAACGACTTGAACATAAAGAAAGAAACTATAAGTAAATTATGTGAACACAGATATATAGTATACATGTCAGACCTTTGGGAAGAGAAAGATTTTAACACCAAGCAAGAAAGAGTCACAAAGTATAAAATAAATAATTTTGACCACATCAAATTAAAAAGTTTTTGACAAACAAAACCAATATAACCAAAATCAGAAGGTAAATAACAAACTAGGAAACAATCTTCAAAATAAAAACCTCTGACAAAAGTCTAATTACTCAAATTTACAAAGAGCTAAATCAATTGTACAAAAAATCAAGCCATTCTCCAATTGAAAAATGGGCAAGGGACAGGAACAGGCAGTTTTCAGCCAAAGAAATCAAAACTATTAATAAGCACATGAAAAAGTGTTCTAAGTCTCTTATAATGAGAGAGATGCAAATCAAAACAGCTCTGAGGTATCACTTCACACTTAGCAGATTGGCTAACATGACAACAAAGGAAAGTAATGAATCCTGGAGGGGGTGTGGCAAAGTCTGGACATTAATGCATTGTTGGTGGAGTTGTGAATTGATCCAACCATTCTGGAGGGCAATTCGGAACTATGCCCAAAGGGCGATAAACTGCCTTTTGATCCAGCTATAGCACTGCAAGGTTTGTACCCCAAAGAGATAATAAGGAAAAAGACTTGTACAAGAATATTCATAGCTGCGCTCTTTGTGGTGGCCAAAAATTGGAAAATGAGGGGATGCCCTTCAATTGGGGAATGGCTGAACAAATTGTGGTATATGTTGGCGATGGAATACTATTGTGCTCAAAGGAATAATAATGTGGAGGAATTCCATGGGAACTTTAACAACCTCCAGGAAGTGATGCAGAGTGAGAGGAGCAGTACTAGGAGAACATTGTACACAGAGACTGATATACTGTGGTTCAATCAAATGTAATGGACTTCTCCATTAGTGTCAATGCAATAACCCTGAACAATTTTGAGGGATCTACAAGAAATAACACTATCCACATTCAGAGGAAAAACTGTGGGAGTAAAAACACTGAAGAAAAACAACTGCTTGATCATGTGGGTTGAGGGGATATGGTTGGGGATGTAGACTCTAAATGAACTCTAATGCAAATACCAACAACATGGAAATGGGTTCTGATCAAGGACACAAGTAATACCCATTGGAATAATTGCACGTTGGTTATGGGAGGGTTGGGAGGAATAGAAAATGATTTTTGTATCCAAGGAATAATGTTTGAAATTGACTAAATAAAAAAATAATGTTTAAAAAAAGCTGGTGCTCTTTAGAACCCTGGGAAGAGAATCAGGATACATCGGTCCCAGTACTGGTTCTTCCCCTAAATAATTTCTTGAAGACAGTACCAATGAAGTACAAGCACTGGCAAGTCCAGACATTTAAGGACCAATGTGCCTAAATAATGATCAAATGAGATAATGTGTGTAGACTGTTGTGCAAATCTTTAAAAAGCATTATGTAAATATTATGATAACTAATATTGATAGATATTGGGTAATGATGTTTTTCCCTGATGATAGCAGTTCATTAAATTGCCCACTAAAAATGTAAAAGAGATTGCAGTCTTTGTCAGTGGAGGGAGCCCAAACTGAAGAAATCACAGGTTCTTGAAATGTTAAATGTTAAAGAACAAGGGTTCATTTCCACTAGATACTCATATTGTCCAAAATGCCCTCAGAGACAGTGACAATCTTCCAGGAGTCAGAGGAAATGACAGGTTTATTCAATCATCCCTTTCCACTTTCCTCTTTCCGTCCCAGTCCCTGGCTCTGCCACAAAGGAGCTCCATGATCTCAGGCAACTCCCTTAACTTCTCTGGATCTTAGTTTGCTCACCTGTAAAATGAGTGTTGGTGGACTAGAGAAGTGATGTCAAACTCAAATAGAAATGAGGGTCACTAAATAGTACATAAGAAGATCTGCGCTGCATATTGACTTAGAAAACTGCCAATGAATGTTAGTTATGTTCTAATGTATTTGGCCTATTTTGTCAAATAATTCCCAATTATATTTTAAACTGGTTCCAAAGCCATTAGGAATGTTGGGGCCTCATGCTGACACCTCTGGCCCGGAGGATCACACAGTTCTTCCACTTCTAGCTCTTTAGGGTTCTAAATATTTCCTGACTCCTTATTGAATCACATTGAATCTTTGCTTGTGTTATGCAGGCTACAAAGGAAGGATAAATATAGTCCTTTGCTCTTAAGGAGAGCAAGTAGGAAGACAACATTAATTAACAGAAGAATTACTATAGAACAGCATATAATGGGTTAAATGTTGCAACAATATGGATAAATGTAGTTCATATCAAGAAAGCATCCAATAAGGGCTGTGATATATTCCCTAGGCTTGAATTCAGGAAACTCCCAGTTCGATGGGTGGAGTGAGACAGTTTATTTGGTTTCAGGGGGCCTCAGTTTCCTACTGTGTAAAATGAGGGTGGGTAGAATAAGATGGCTTCTAAATCCAGACTGAATATTACATATAATTCTTTGAATAAATTCTGGTGGACTGATCCATATATGGAGGAAGAAGAGAACAAGAATTCGTGATGCAATGTTATAGTCTCCCTCCATACCTCTCACCCTCCATTCTCATGGATGTGAAGGAAGGCTCTTCAGATCAACCATTAGAGCTTTCTCAGTCATTAGAAAGGAAAATGAGATGTCTATTGCATGGGAAGTGGCTCAAGTTCCTTGGAAAGCTGTAGACTCGTAGCAGAGAATTTCTTTTAATTTCTCGAGTTATGGAAATCTCTCTCTCAGTTCTCAGCAGACTGGCTATTTTTTATAGCACCTTTTCTCTGGAGGGCTGAAGGTCCTGTTTTAAGGAGCCGAGGATACTATTTCTTATTCTTTCTTAAGTTCTCTCCGCTCTCCACAAATACAGAGCAAGGACTGACTATTACAGTTATCCCTTCCACATTGCACGAGTTGGGTGGTTGGAGCATCTGGGATTTGGAAAATTTATATAAAATTTTTTGGCCCTCTTTTCATACCAGAGAAGAAATTGGATTTTTTCTTTTCTTTTTTTTGAGGGCTGTTTATAGTACCTTACTATAAATTTTGGTAAAGAATGAATTTTAAAACTATTTTTCTGTGTTGTCTGCTGACCTATGTGTGTCATCTATGGCTTTTGCAGAACTCTCCCCAAACTTCCATTCATTTCTTATGTGAATCTGTGAAGTGGAGAAAGTCCTGATGTGGAAGAATCACCTATAGAGCCTAAGAATAGGTCCATACATTTCCCAGGAGGAGTTTATTAATGTCCACTGGGTTACCTACCAATGACAGAGATCAAGTCATTCCCTAATTAAAGCATTAGAAAATGGGACGTAGGAGAAAAAGGAAAAAGGGTTGCTAGAGAGGGCCTTCTAGTCTTCCACTAGAAAGGGTTGTTATTGTCCAAGGATTGTAATGAAATGTCTATGTGGGAAGTGGCACGTAGGAGCTAAATGCGGAATGCTGGGCCACAGGAAGAAGTGCAAAGTTGAGAGGGAAGGCATAATAGTGGGAAGCTTTGGTCAGCATAAAGACCCTGAATGTTAAAGATTAAAGTAGAAAGGAAGGAAAGAAACAAGCATTTGTTAAACACCTGCTGTGTGCCAGGTATAAACATTAGCTCATTTGAAACTCACAAGGACCTTGGGAGGTAGGCTTTATCATTATCCCCATTTTACAGTGAGGAAAATGAGGCAGACAGAGGTAAAGTGACTTACCTAGGGTCATATAGTAAGTGTCTGAAGCTGCTTAGTTCTGGTCTCCCTGACACCAGGTCCAGAGCTCTATCTTATGTGCCGCAAAGCAATTTCTAGAGGGGTACCAGAATGCAAGGTGACAAAAAAAGGAAAGGAGAGGTAAGAGGCTGAGGCTGAACAAAATTAGTGTCCCTGCTTTGAAATTTTTCCTGGTGTCCTACCGATGCCTATTTGGCAATAAAAGTTTTCTAATGTACTGTATAAATGGAAATTTTGTGCCTTTGAACTACATCTCCCAGTATCCCTTTCCTCTTTCATCCCCACCTTGTGTGCTTGCATATTGTATATAGCTGAGGTATAACTCCGTCTCTCATTCTCTTTTCTCGCTACAGCAGCTGTTAGCTCCCTTTTTACTCTAGCTTTTTATTTTAGTTATTATTCATAAATATTATTAAATATGATACTTGGAATTATTATATATTAATTTTTAAGATTACAGTGCCAGCGTCAGCATTTAATACAACATGTTTTCTCCAAGAAGATTAAAGTGGTTATTTGAAACTAGAAAGGGGAAGAACAATGTGTTTGCCTAGGACTAAAAGATACTTGAATTCAGAGGACCTTGAACAACTCTCTTAATATAGCTACATATCAGTTTATTGATCTGGATGATCTCTAAGGTCTCTTCCATCTTTAATTCTATGACCCCATAATTCCAAATATGGAAATATATAAGGACACTGGATTAAGATTGCTCCTTTGCTAATAACTCCTATAAACTGGAAAAGTTTTACATGAGAAAAATTAATACAGCATATAAAAAAAGCAGTGCAGCCCACTGGGGAAAAATTCACATTAAATATCTCTCCTAAGAGTCTAATAGCTAATATATATATATATATATGTGTGTGTGTGTGTGTGTGTGTGTGTGTGTGTGTGTGTGTGTGTGTGTATCTATATAGGCAGCTAACAAATATATGAGAAAAATTCCAATCCCCAATAAATATATGGTCAAAGGATATAAACAGTTATCAGAATTACAAACTCTTAACAACCACAAGAATGCTCTAAGTCACTGATAAGAGAAATGCAAATCAATTTGACAAAAGTGCCCCTACAATGGGAACAATTTCAGTCAATGTTGGAGGGATTCTGGGCAGATTGATACACAAAATACATTAACAGAGCTGCGAATTCGTCCAAACACTATGGGAAACAGTTTGGAATTATGTAAAATGTTCACACTTTCTGACTCAGATAGTCTAATGCTAGGCATCTAGCCTAGGCTTCTAGGTCTCAAGAAGACCAATTAAAAAAAGGTGCTGTATGCACCAAAATATTTATAACAACACTTTTTATAGTATTAAAGAATGGGAAAGAAAGTAGATGTTGCAACATTGATTGGGAAACAGCTAAACAAATCGTGGAGCATAAATGTAATGGAATACCGTGTGCGTGATACAAGAAATGATATGCAGGATGAATAGAAAGAGGCAGGGGAAGACATGAACTGATGAAAAGTGAAGAAAGGAGAGGCCAGGAAACAATATACATGAAACAAGATCATGGCCCCCCATAGTGTAGTGTGGGGTGGGTTACAAACGTACCCAACTCAATTCTTCCCTCTTCCCTTTCTGGTCTGGCTTGCTCACCTCAAATTGCATCTTACAGACGGATTGGACACATTATTACAACTCCCTCTCAAGGTCTTATGTAAACCGTGATGTAGGGAAGATACGTCTATACATCCACTTACATAATTTGTATCATCGCTAGCTAGACACATATATAGGTATTGCTGTTCATCCTTCCTTTTCAAAGAAGACCAGTGACATCATGGGGTGATGCTTGACTTGGATGTGAAGTGGATTGCATCAGGTTGCCAGGCTCACTCTCTTGAAGTCTAGGGGCAAGACAAAAGTCAGGATGAGCAGTGATGACTCAGTATACAGTGCCTGGCCCTGGCATCTTTGATGTCTGTCCAAGCTCTAAGCTCTCCATAGTATCTGCTTCAGCTGCCTTCTTGGCCACTGGAAGAAATTGCTCTCATCCGACCATTCAGCTGAGAAAAATCTTCCCTTTCCTAGGGGAGACATTCCCCTAACCCATGGGTAAGTGGGAGGACTGTCAGTTACCCTCAGTCTGCTTTAGCCCATCTTCCAAGAGAGTTTTCCTGCAGTTTCACTTACAAGAGTTTTTTGGAGCCTCAGCTGAGAGTTGGGTAAGAGGTGGACGCCAAAGGTAGAGAAGCAAACCCTAGTCCTCCCAGAATATCCCATATGCCCCTGGATATGTGTATACATAATAGGTATATTTAATGCACACCTACATATTTATCACCCAAAAGCATAGTTCCCAAGACCCTAGTGGTGTTCTTCCTATTAAAGATGACAGCATTAATTTTTATTAATGAAACATTTTCTATGCCGAATAAAAAGCAAGAAAAATAATAGCATAATAATATACCCATAAACACAGGTGATACTCTTCTATCAATGAACATAGTGTTTGTGGGGAAGAGTGGGCACAAATTTATTTATATATATATATATATATATATATATATATATATATATATATATATATATATATATATATATATATAGTAGGGAGGGACATTATTTTTTCATTTAAAAACTCTTACCTTCCAATACTGTGCATTGGTTCCAAGGCAAAAGAGTGGTAAGGGCTAGGCCATGGGGGTTAAGTGACTTGCCCAGGGTCACACAGCTAGGAAGTATCTGAGGCCAGATTTGAACCTGGGACCTCCCTTCTCTAGTCCTGGCTCTCAATCCACTGAGCCTCCCAGCTGCCCCAATCACATGTTTTTGAAACTATGTGAAGCTAATTATCTTAATAATTTAAGAAGTCTTTTTAACTTGGATATATAATTCTTTGGATTTTAGTCCACTTGCTGAATGGGAGTAGGGAAGCAAAGGACTTGGACCTTTAATTATCTATGGTTGTAAACTTGTTTTACAAGTACATACCTCTTGAATAAATGAATTTTGATATGATTTCCTTAAAAAAAAAAAAAAACAAAACAAAAAAGGGAAATCTATGTGCCCCTAGTGGTTCACAACTTCAATCTTTGATGTCCTTGGTCTCTTTTGGAGCAGCGTGTAACACCTGTTACATTTTGGGTAGAATTATTTCTCTACTGATTATTCCATTTGAGCCATTCCTTTGCAGGGGTCTAACAGTGTTACACTCTTTCCGCAAAAGCACTTTCCCTATTTCTTGATTCCAGAGAACTTCTCTGGTTGGCTCCCTTGCATAGTAGCAAAGAGCAAGGCAGACAGATCTCTCCTTTCCCAACCAACTCTGTTAGGCAATAGAGGATTCTTCTCCCTCTAATCATCTCTCAGCAGCATGACTTTTCCTCCAATCAGCTCAGTTCCTAGGAGCAGATGAAAAACTTATCTTCTTCTTGTCAGCTCAGCAGGAGTGAAATGAATACTCTAAGGTCTTCTCTCAGCTCTCACTTCAATTCTGTCTCTTTTAAATGAACCATCTGCTCAGCTGGACTTGGCTGATCTTGGCTCTCTTCAGGCAGCAGGAGGCAATCTTATTTGCTTCTCCTTTGCTCTACTTCTCTGTGCTTACATCTCCACTGTTTTCTGTATTCTTGGCTGGCTTTTCCTGTCTTCTCAGCTTCTGTCTTTGTTTTATTACTTCATTTTATTACTTCAGTTGCTGATTAACCTTTGCCTCAAAGTTCCTGATTCCCTCAAAACAGGCTCTTTTTGTGTGTGAACAGATTTACCTCTACTAGAGCGAGAAGCTGAAATTGACATTTATCATATGTGCCACAAGTAGGCAATATACGATTAATCCATAGTTTTAGTTATCAGTATTTCCTAGCTATCAACTGTAGTCCTCAGACCTCCCGCAATCCCTCTCTGTCTCTGTCTCTCTCCTCCTCCTCTCTCTCTCTTTCTCTCTATCCTTTTTCTTTCCTCCCTTCTTTTCCCACTCTTCTTCCCTCTCCCTCTTTTTTGCACTTCCTCATCTCCCCTTTTTTTCTGTGTCTTTGTATCTGTCTGTATCTGTCTCTCTCTCTCTCTCTCTTCCTCCCTCACTCTTATATTAGAGATAAAAGGATGTAAAGATTCTTAACATGGCTGTGTCCTGGCTGATTAGGCAGTTGGATAAGAACAAAATTGTCAGCTGGATGTAAGATAAGAAGAGATAAGAGAGCAGGCAGTAAGTGGGTGAGACCTATCTAAAAAGTGCAATTGTGAGAACCTGATTATCAACAATTGGAATTTCACTTCAACAGGAAGCCATGTATTTACAGCTCAGATAAAACAGACCAAATAGTCAGCTACTTGTCCACATCCAGTCTAATCTCAGAAGCCTAGTCAAGGACATCAAGGTCGGCTGTGACGACTGAGCAACTATCTTAATCAACTTACTTTTGAAAAGCAAGTTTGTTTTGTTGGATGTTAGGTAATACGTTACTCATAATAAGAAGAACTCACACCTTTTTATATGTTCCTTTAAGGTTTGTGAAGCACTTTCCATGTATTATATCATTTGATCCTCACAATAAGCCACTGAGGTAGGCATTATTATTAGAATTGATCTTTTTAGTTTTATCTTACCTTAATTCCCTGACCCTGAAATGTAGGAGAGCATCTCCTCCTCTTCCTACTCATCCTTCTCCCTCTCTCTATTCCTGGCACAATTTGAAACATATTCTTCCAGTATCCAAGTGGAGATCTGATGGTAAATGAAAAGCAAGGCCCAGAAGTTCCCTCATTTATTGACTCTTTTGGATCCTGAAGATATTGCTTTGCACATTGAAGCAAGGAATTTACTGAAAGTTTGAAATCAATCAACCAACAAACATTTATGAAGCATCTAGTATGTGCCAGACACTGTTAAGCACTAAAAAGAGTTAATTTAACATCAATAGTAGTGTCTTTATTCTCAACAAGAAATTCAGGCACTGGAAGATTGAGTCATCTTATTGAACTCCTCTGCTTTTGAAAGACTTAGTCCGGGGAGAGGGGAAAACTTCAGTAGTAGTAGTAGTAATAGTCTCGGTAACCGAGGATGATGATTGTCTTTGTGCATTTTCATGATGAGTGTGCACAAAGACACTTGTGCGTGAAGGAGATTTAAGTGGAAAAGTCGATGCATAGAGACAGTCCCACTCTCTCAGCATTGGAAGCCTGGGTCCATTGGCACAAAAAGTCGTTACACCTGGAGACTTCCTCAGTTGCATTGGATGGCCGTGTTGCCTTTTGTGCTCCAACATGCCCTAAGCACTCCACAGTGCTTTGCTGCGTTGCCCTCTCAGCCGTTGAACCTTCTTATTGGTTTCTTCCATCTGTTCGGCCGAAGCAGTCTTCACATGCTGGGTGAGCAAAGCCCTGGTTCACCAGGGATCTCTGACCCGATGGCTACCCTCACAAGGTTTAGCCGGCCTGTCGAAGCCATTGTCTGGGGTGTGACTGCTGCCGCATGCTAGCAGCTACTGGGAGCCACAAGGGAGAGCTGGGTGTCAGTTGGGGGTCAGAGGCTGGAGAGCTGCCCTAGGAGGGCACGGCAAACCCTCCATACCAGAGATATTACCCCTCCCTGAGCACCCCATACACCCCAGACATGGGGAAAACTCCAGACATGTCAATTCAGCTGCTTTTCTTTTTCTTTTCTTCTCCCTCCAGAAATAAAATGCCCTGCTTCCCCCTCAGCCATGTATGTTCCTTAAACAATTGGCTGTCATCTCTTACCCACAAGACAGTAGAACCACGACTTTCAAGGAATCCGGGGCTCCCTTTGGAAAGACAGTAAACAGTCCTGAGATATTCTGGCCATAGCATTCCTGTGCTGGGAGGGTGGGGGAGGCTTCCCAGGCTGAGAATCTATTCCACCAACCTCCTGCTACTCTAGCTAGAGCTTCTCATCCCCTCCACCTCAACAACCAGTTCTTTGTTCAAGAGTCTAGGAAAAGAGAAGGGGATTTCTCTTCCTCCTACAATGTGACCTCTGTGGAAGAGAGTACAAGACAAACTTTCCCCATTTGTTTTCTTTTATTGAATATGCTTGTTGAGATGTCTGTGTTCATAGTTAGAGGTGCCATTGAAACACATGACAGATAGAGAAGTAAGATTTCAAATGAGAATCACAGATGCCCTACGGGATTAAAAATAAGAAAGAAAATTCATAGTCTTCCTACCAAACCAATAGCTGAGCCTTGGAAGGCAGGTGGAGAAGGGGGAGGGAAGGGACAGGAATCCATTTGGCAGCAGAGCATATATTTGTAGGACAGGACCGGAGGCAATTTGAAAAGGCAAAATTTCACAAGTAAATCAGTAAAAAACTTCTTTTCCTTAGTGAGTTTTTTGCAAAATGAGGCTCATCAGCCTGGAGGAAACAAGCATATTAATGTAATAGATCAACTTCTGTCAGGAGCACTGGAGGATGGTGAGAATTGTGGCATTATAACTATGACTTTTGGACTGAAGTCACTCATAATTTGAAGATTTAGTGGTTCCTGCCTCTTGTCTACACCCTTCTCTCACATGTCTATGAAGTTCTTTGTATTCCTAGGAACCCATGGGCCACTGGCTGGTGACCCTCTGCCTTGGTGTGTTGGTGTTGTATTGGTCCATCCTTGGCATTGATGAATATAGAGGGCTGAGAACTTGACCTTGTAAATTCTTCATAAATACAACCATATCCTCAGCTCTCTTAACTCTTAATAACTGGTTCTCTGATCCATAGGCTTTTACTATTTGCTGTTTTTATAAGTGAGGAGGTTAGGTGGTACAGCAAATAAAGCCCTGACCTGTTAGGAAAACCCAAGTTCAAATCTGGTCCCCCTCCACGTATAAACTGTGTGACCCTAGGCAAGTCACTTGATCTTCCTTTGCCTTTGTTCCTTATATGTAAAGGAGGAATGCTCATAGACCCCACCTTTTAAGATTGTTGTGAGAAAAAAAAAATATAACATTTGTAAAATATTTAGCACTGTTTCCAGCATATAGTAGGTACTTAGTAAATGTTAGTTTAAAAAAAGATACATAATTTGTTCTTTCCAATGCTACAAAATCCAGATTATGGAGAAGCAGGACTAGGAGTGATTAACTTTGGAATTTAGGACTGAATGTGGTTTCTCAAAATTGTGGAAGCAACTGTGGTGGAAGGGGAAAAGGGAGCAAGGGGGCCAGAGGGGAGTAAAATCCATTGAAGAAATGATGACAAAGTCAATTTAGACATGGTTCCCAAACTGGAGAGAGGGGGTTGGGGAGAAGATGGTTTATGTTGTGAAAAAGATGGACAAGGAGTGGGGAGAGATTTGGAGCATGACTCAACCCTGACTGAAATAGTGGGCAAGGTAATGCAGTCATCAAATACGACACAGGAGCCCCTGGGTACACATTTTAGATGTAAAAGGGTTAAAATAAGACTTAAAGCATCATCTCTGGTCTAGTTGGGCTGGGGCCAGGCTGTTCAAGTAATAGCAAGCAATAAAATCCATAAATGTAAGCCTCAGATACCAGAGAAATCTACCAAATCCTATGTTTATCCTTATCTAGCCTACTCAGGACTGCTGGATTCAAAGATGCAGAGTTTCTGCTTGCCTGGGATTGGTGCATTTTTAAACGGCTTTTGGTCTCTTCATTTGACTCAGTCTAAATCTGAACAGGTTAGTTGGAAAAGTGGGAATAATATTGGCTTTTCTAGGAACTTATGTCAATAACAGGGTCCTCAGATTTTATAACTTAGAGGGATGACTCTAACTTTATGTCTCTTTTAATAGTTCTAAGATCAGTAAATTGCTTGCACTTTGTACTAGAATTTATCAACAATTACATAACATACCTTGAGTATGTAGGTTTTGCTAATGATTTGCATCAACTGTCAAAAAAGCCTATCAAAACAGCTGTGAACATCCCCAAGAAGTCTTTCGTCATAGACTGAGAATGATGGGACCACTGACTCTATTTACCCACAAATAAAGTCAGTTTTTCAGTTCAGACATGTTCCAGAGATTTCTTTATTTTTAACACGGGCAGTGGAGCTACAGTGACAACCAGAAAACAGTTCCTGACCTCAAAGAGCTTGTATTCTTTTAGGGGAGACAACATGTACATATAAAAGGGCATATAGAATCTTGGTCATTTGAAGGGGAAACCTTAGAAGCAGAGGATATCAGAAAAGGTCTCATGGAGGAAAGAGCTTTGAAGGAAACTGAGCATTCCAGTGAGGGTAAGACAGTATATTGTAGGAGTAGGACATAATTAGTGTAAAAATACTGAGATAAAAAAGAGAATGCTATGTTTGAGGAGCATCAATAAGGCTAGTTTGGCTAGACCATAAAGTAAAGGGAGTGATATATAAGGACAGAAAATGGTGGAAATTGGAATTAGGTCATGAAGGACTTTAAAAGTCCAACAGACATTATATTTGATTTGAGAGACACTAGAAAGCCACTGGAATTTCTTGAACAGAGGAGAGATGAATTTATAACTGTATAGAAAAATTATTTTGGCAACTATTTGGAGGATGGATTAAAGAAGAGAGAAACTTGAAGCAGGAAGATTAATTAGGAGACTACTTCAGTAGTCTCAAGGAAGGCTTAAACTACGGTATCAGCTATATGGGTAGATGGGGGGACAGATGCAAGAGAGGAGGTATAATTGATAGGAATGGGAACTTGCATATATGGGGTAAGAGAGAACAAGAAAGTGGCCAAAAATTGGAAAACGAGGGGATGCCCTTCAATTGGGGAATGGCTGAACAAATTGTGGTATATGTTGGTGATGGAATACTATTGTAAAGTAGAGGAATTCGATGGAGACTGGAACGACCTCCAAGAAGTGATGCAGAGTGAAAGGAGCAGAACCAGGAAAACATTATACACAGAGACTGATACACTGTGGTACAATTGAAGGTAATGGGCTTCTCCATTAGTGTCAATGCAATGTCCCTGAACAATCTGCAGGGATCTAAAAAACACTGTCCACAAGCAGAGAATAAACTGTGGGAGTAAAAACACTGAGGAAAAGCAACTGCTTGACTACAGGGGGGAAGGGGATACAACTGAGGAGAGACTCTAAAAGAACACTCTAATGCAAATACCAACAACATGGAAATGGGTTCGAACCAAGAACACATGTGATACCCAATGGAATCGTGCATTGGCAATGGGAGAGGTGGGAAGGGGGGGAGGAAAAGAAAATGATCTTTGTTTCCAATGAATAATGTTTGAAAATGACCAAATAAAATAATGTTTAAAGTGAAAAAAAAAGAGAGAACAAGAAGTCAAAGGTGATTCCAAGCTGGCAAACCTGGGTATCTGGAAAGATGGTGGTTTCCTTGATAGAAATAAGGAAATTCAGAAGAGCAGTGTGGTTTGGCAGGGAATGGTAATGAATTCTGCATTAGAACTATTCAGTATAAAAAACCTTTGGGATATCTAGTTCAAAATGGTCAATAGACAATTAGTGATGCAAGACTGAAGCTCAGGAAAGAGATTTGGGTTGAATATCTAAATCTTGTCATCATTTGCATGGAGATGATAATTAAAGCCATGAGATCTGATAAGATCACTGAAAGGAGAGAGAGAAAGGGACTGTAAAAATGGAGATTTGAACCACAGACTTCAATCCCCAGAAGTCCTTGGTACTTCCCAGAATTCCCTATAATTTCACCTAAGTCTCCACCTGGATGAGATCACAATTTATTATTTAAAGGGCTCTCTGCCTCTCAAGAGCTCTCTTCCTCTACTCAGAGATTGCAACATGTTGTAAGTAGGCTGTGAATGGGATAATTGTTCCCCAGGCACGTAGCTTATTATTTTGTATCCTTGATTTCTAATAATCGTTAATAAACCTCATAAAAATATAATACTTTAGTAGAGAAACTAATTTAATCTTTACAGTTTGGCTGACCATGTTGGTTATGATGAAATACCCTCAATCTTCTTAACTTTCCTAAATCTTTTCTCTACTGTGACTAAGTTCAGCTTTTAATAGCTACTGCCTAGATTTTTTTTAAGCTTCATTTCTCCAAGGCTTTTCAGAAAAGCCTCTTGATCAGCTCGAGCCTGCTTGCCTGCTTGTCTACTTTTGCGCTCCTGCAATCCAGACCTGTTTGATCCAGATTGCTCACCTAGACCCGGCCAGTCCAGTCCTGGCCCTGCCTGCCCAGCTCCTGCTCTTGCTCCAGCCCCTGACCCAGCCCTAGACTATTGGTAGCTGTCCTTGTGTCTTCAGAATCAAACACCATCTGGTAAAAACGGGGGTGATCTTTCCTTAGGCTACAATTAGCCTCCACGTGGGGGCTTTCATCCAGAAATTATCTTTTTTTTATTTTGATTTTTCTGATGTCTTTTTAATTTCTTTTGCCAATGGATTCATATACCTCATAACCCAGCCATGGATCCCTAAATGATCCCTGTGTTTTTCAATCACCCTCTTCAAGGGGAGAATGTAAAAATATTATTATTTTAAATTGCAAAGTTTAAATTCCTTTTGAGAAGAATTTTAGGTTAAGAAACATGATACCTCTCCAAATCCAGAAATTGAACTGTTTGAAGACACCATGAAGATGCCTCCAGACCACAAGCTGCATGAGAAGATCAAGAATGAACTTTGGGTGTGGTTGATTGAACATTTATTTGTGTGTATACTTTCATGCCAAAGGGGATTGCCCCCTAATTGTTTTTTTGTCAATGTGTCTAGCAATTATTGGTTTTGTTCTTTTTTCCTCTTATCCTCAAATTATTGTAATCTTTAAGTTGATTATGTTTTCCTGATCCTTTTGGGGAAACTGGTTTCCCAATAACGATCAAAGGGGGGGGAGGATATAAAAATGGAGATTTGAATCCCAGACTTCAATCACCAGAAGTCCTTGGTACTTCCCAGAATTCCCTATAATCTCACCTGAGTCTCCATCTGGACGAGATCACAATTTATTATTTAAAGGACTCTCTGCCTCTCAAGAGCTCTCTTCCTCTACTCAGAGATTGCAACATGTTGTAAGTAGGCTGTGAATAGGTTAATGGTGCGCTAGGCATGTGGCTTATTATTTTGTATCCTTGATTTCTAATAATCGTTAATAAATCTCATAAAAATATAATACTTTAGTAGAGAAACTAATTTAATCTTTATAGGACCCAGGACAGATCCTTGAAGCACACTTTCAGATAAGGAGCAGGATATCAATTATGAGCCATTAAAACACTGCTTAATGTGGAGAAGATGGAAAATAATTGGTCTTCAAAATAGTCAGCTGGTTGCAGGTCCTAACTTGGGTGGCCTCTGTAGACAAAGATAAAAGACAGAATTCACAGCTGTCATCAACAAAAAGTAGCAATGATGTTTATTTTTTTTAAATCTAACTTTAAATTAATTAAAATTTCAAATTCATTCACTATACTGACTTGTTTACATTATTCATCTTTTTCTTCTTCTTACACTTTTATTCATAGCATCAGCATAATCCTCAATGACATATTTCCTCCTTCCATAGTTGCTTCAACAGTTTTGAAAAACCCTGTCCATCCCTAAACCTCAAAGTTAATCACTCCTAGTCTTGCTCCTCCATAGTTTGGGTTTTGTAGCATTGGAAAGTATCTTTTAAAAATCAATCAATTAATTAATTAATTTGTTTGTTACATTAAAATACTCTATTAGAGAAGGCATCATTTGACAAAAAGATATATGTACCTTTTTAAAAAAACAAACACACATTTCATTCAGTACCTAATATCTCACAGTTTTGGATGAGATGGAAAAAATAAAAGGAGAGCTGTTGACAGAGACAATAATTCCTGTTTGAAAAGGTCATCTGCCTTTATCCTGCCCCCTAGAACTTTCTGCTGAAATCCATAAGTGAGCCATCTCTTTAGAGGGATTTATAGTTAAAGATCCCAGGGGGGAAAATAGGCAGTGTATGACATTTGAATTTCATACTGGGACCCTTAGATATTTCTCCCCTAATCCCTTCCACCTCACTCCTTTGGAACCTGCTATTTAATGTTAGACTTAAGATTGTGCCAAGGAATTAGAAACCTTGAATACCAAGAGAAGCCCCAAAGCAGGAATGATCTGAACCATGGAAATGCCTGATTCTGTGTCTTGCCTGCTAATTTATTCTGCCAACAAAATATTCTTGGTAAGAATATTCTAGACTTGGTGTATGTGTATCTAGCCATCTGGGAAATATGGGAAAGAAGAATGTCAGAATAGGTCTCAGCTTTTTGCTACCGATCATTTTTTTTTTGGGGTCTTATATAGCAAGGTAAAAAGCAAGAGACAGGAGGAGCAATTTTACTTAGAAGAGCATAAAACCAGAGATGGAAGGCAGCACAAATCTAGTTCAACCCCCTCATCTCACAAATGAAATGAACACCTGAGGCCTAGAGCAGCAAAGTCATTTGCCCAAGGTTATGGGGGACAAATAAAGGGAAGAATGAGGATTTGAACTCTGGTTCTTTGATTTTGAATTGTTCGATTTTTTTGATCAAAGACCCAGCTTTGCTTGAACTTTTGGGGCAGATCTGTTGGTGGGAATTTCACAGGTTGTTTGAGTTGGAAGGGGTTTAATTTCAATTCCCTCATTTTACAAAAGAGGAATTAAGGTAGGGAGAGGTCACACCACTAGCCCTAGAACCCAGGATTTTGTTCCAGTACTCTTTGATTTATACCATGTTTCAAATCCCCATATTTAGAGTTTAAAAGAAAATGGGAGTGGGATCTGATGAATAAAATACACTTTCTTTCTTTTTTTTTCTTGTGTTACTTTATTTTTTTATTTTTTATTTTTATTTTTTAAAACATTATTTTATTTGGTCATTTTCATACATTGTTCATTGGAAACAGATCATTTTCTTTTCCTCCCCCCAACCCCCTGCCACCCCTTCCCTAGCTGATGGGCGATTCGTCTGGGTATCACATGTGTCCTTGCTCTGAACCCATTTCCTTGTTGTTGGTATTTGCATTAGGGTGCTCATTTAGCTTCTTTCCTCGATCATGTCCCCTCAACCTCTGTAGTCAAGCAGTTGCTTTTTCTCGGTGTTTTTACTCCCTTAGTTTGTCCTCTGCTTGGGGATAGTTTTGTTTTTTGTTTTTCCTTGTAGATTGCTGCAGGTTGTTCAGGGACATTGTAAAGCCATTACTGGAGAAGTCCATTACGTTGTACCACAATGTGTCAGTCTCTGTGTACAATGTTCTCCTGGTTCTGCTCCTTTCACTCTGCATCACTTCCTGGTGGTTGTTTCAGTCTCCATGGAATTCCTCCACTTTATTATTCCTTTTAGCACAATAGTATTCCATCGCCAACATACACCACAATTTGTTCAGCCATTCCCCAATTGATGGGCATCCTCTTATTTTCCAATTTTTTGCCACCACAAAGAGCGCAGCTTTGAATATTCTTGTACAGGTCTTTTTTCTTATTATCTCTTTGGGGTATAAACCCAGCAGCGCTATAGCTGGATCAAAGGGCAGACAGTCTTTTATCGCCCTTTGGGCATAGTTCCAAATTGCCCTCCAGAATGGTTGGATCAGTTCACAACTCCACCAGCAATGCATTAATGTCCCTACTTTGCCACATCCCCTCCAGCATTCATTACTTTCCTTTGCTGTCATGTTGAACAATCTGCTAGGTGTGAGGTGATACCTCAGAATTGTTTTGATTTGCATTTCTCTGATTATAAGAGATCTAGAACACTTTTTCATGTGCTTATTAATAGTCTTGATTTCTTTAACTGAAAATTGCCTATTCATGTCCCTTGCCCATTTTTCAATTGGAGAATGGATTGATTTTTGTACAACTGGTTTAGCTCTTTATAGATTTGAGTAATTAGACCTTTGTCAGAGGTTTTTGTTATGAAGATTGTTTCCCAATTTGTTGCTTTCCTTCTAATTTTAGTTACATTGGTTTTGTTTGTACAAAAACTTTTTAATTTGATGTAGTCAAAATTATTTATTTTGCATTTTGTGACTCTTTCTAAGTCTTGCTTGGTTTTAAAATCTTTTCCTTCCCAAAGGTCTGACATCTATACTATTCTGTGTTCACCTAATTTACTTATAGTTTCCTTCTTTATATTCAAGTCATTCGCCCATTTTGAGTTTATCTTGGTGTAGGGTGTGAGGTGTTGATCCAAACCTAATCTCTCTCACACTGTCTTCCAATTTTCCCAGCAGTTTTTATCAAATACTGGATTTTTGTCCCAAAAGCTGGGGTCTTTGGGTTTGTCAAAGACTGTCTTACTGAGGTCATTTACCCCATACACTTTTTTAAAAAGCTCATACTTTCTGACTTACAATTGTTAGCAAATATTGACTCTAAGACAGAATTGTGCTAAAGGCTAGGCTACAGGGTGTGAAGATTAAAATTAACTCTCCCCTGATTATCAAGATTAAAATTGTAACCCCTGCCTATATTTTAGATTTAATCACCAAAAGTGTAAATACCCTATTTAAAAGTTGAATATGGAGATCTGCCCATTTTTAGATCTAATCACCAAAAGTGTAAATATCCCACTTAATCATTAAGTGGGAGGTCTGTGACCCATGTGTGCAATAGTGAATGATAAATCAGAATTAAACTAACTGCCCCTGGGCAGTCTTGAAACAAAGCTTCAACTGTGATTGGTAGATGTAAAATTAGGGGAAGATATAGGAAGTGATGAAAAAGAAGTGTCTTTAAAAGGAGTTGTCACTTCCTGTGAGGGAGAGTTCTTCATTCTTTGGATGTGGAGACTAGAGACAATTCTTCATTTTTTGGAGTGGAGGCTGAACCTGAGACCCTGTTCCTGGTGAGGCTTTAAACTGACACATGGTGAATGAAAAAGCTGACTCTTAACTGCTGAATTTTTCTGAAGAGATTTCCCCAGGTCCTTGGCTTTGCTGAGACCTAAGGACTAACTCTCCCTGCCTGGGGCTATGAGTAAATTACTTGGTGCTTAAGCTAGATATCTTACCCTATCCTCTCTCTGATTTTCTTCACTCTTCCTGTAATTTTGTAAATAAATTATAAATAAAACTCTTTGGAATTAATATAAATTCCTGGTGACTACACTCTTAAATGATCCAGTCCAACCCTTTTAAAAATAACCCCTTTTCCTCCTTACAGGAGGTTAATTAACTTGCCCAGGGTCACCCATCTAGGGAGTATCTGAGGCCACATTTGAACCCAGTACCTCTGTCTCTAGTTTTGGCTCTCAATCCACTGAGCCACTTAGCTGCTCCCAAATACATTTATTCTTTTTTAAAAAATAATTTTAAAATATTTTCCATGGTTACATGATTTATGTTCTCTCTCTCCCCTCTTCCCTTTCCCATCCTGGAGCTGACAAGGAATTCTACTGTGTTATACATGTGTATACTCAATACCTATTTCCATATTATTTATTTTTACAATAGAGGGATCTTTTAAAACCAAAACTCCAAATCATATATCCATATACACAAGTGATAAATCATATGTCTTGCTTATGCATTTCTCCCACAGTTCTTTCCCTCAATAGCATTCTCTCTCATAAGTCTTTCAGAATTGTCCTGAATCCTTGCATTGCTATTAGTAGTGAAGCTGATTACATTTGATTATTCCACAGTGTTCCAGTTACTGTATACAGTGTTCTCCTGGTTCTGCTCATTTCACTTCATATCAATTCACAGAGGTCTTTTCAGTTCTTATAGAAATCAAACAGTTCATCATTCCTTATAGCACAAGTATTCCATCACCATCAGATACCACAATTTGTTCAGCTATTCCCCAATTGAGGGACATTCACAAAGAGTGCAGGTATGAATATTTTTGTATAACACTTTAATTATCTCTTTGGGGTACAAACCTAGTAGTGGTATTGCTGGATCAAAGGGCACACATTCTTTTAAAACCCTTTGGACATAGTTCCAAATTGCCTTCCAGAATGGTTGGATTAATTTACAATTCCATTAGCAATGCATTAGTGTCCCAATTTTGCCACAACCTCCCAACATTTATTATTTTCCTTTACTGACATATTGGACAACTTGCTAGGTGTTAGGTGGTACCTCAGCTTTGTTTTGATTTGCATTTCTCTAAGTGGGAGTGATTTAACACACTTTTTCATGTGACTATTGATAGTTTTGATTTCTTCATCTGAATACTGCCTATTCATATCTTGTGACCATTTGTCAACTGGGGAATGGTGGTACATTTGACTTAGTTCCTTATAAACTTGAGAAATTAGACCTTTGTGGGGAATTTTCATTATAAAATTTTCCCCAGGTATTGCCTCCCTTCTAATTTTGGTTGCATTGGTTTTGTTTATACAAGAACTTTAAGGAAATTGAAATTATTCATTTCACCTCTTGTAATGTTTTCTATCTCTTTCTTGGTCTTAAATTCTTTCCTTTCCCATAGATCTGACAGGTATACTATCCTATGTTCACCTAACTTACTTATAATTTCCCTCTTTATATTTAAGTCATTTACCCATTTTGAATTTATCTTGGTATAGGGTGTGAGATGTTGATCTAAACCTCATTTTTCCCATACTGTTTTCCAATACTCCCAGCAGTTTTTGACAAGTGGTGGGTTTTTGTTCCAAAAGCTGGGATCTGTGGGTTTATCGAACATTAACTTGCTGAAGTCATTTACCCCTAGTGAATTCCATTGATCCATCCTTTGCCTCTAAGCCAGTATTATATTGTTTTGATGACTACCACTTTAGAGTACAGTTTAATATAATACATTTATTCTTAACATGAATAATAAAAGGGATGTTCTTTAAAAAGCCAACAACATTAATTGCTGTTGTTTCTGTATTGCACTTGTCAAGTCTGGTGTAGAAGAACTGAAATTCAAACTGGCACATTCAAAGTGAGAATTGGAGTCTCCTAAGTGGCTACAAAATTTAGGGAAGAATAGCTTATTGGCACAGTGGATGGAGAACAGGGCCTGGAGTCAGAAAGACATCCTCTTGAGGTCAAATCTGGCCTTACACATTGACTAGTTATGTGATTCTGGGCAAGTTATTTAACCCTGGTTGCCTCAGTTTCCCAACTGCAAAATGAGCTGGAAAAGGAAATGACAAACCCTTCTAGAATCTTTGTCAAGAAACCCCCAAATGAGGTCATGCAGTGTTGGACAGGGCCAAAATGAATGAACAACAATAAATTTGAGGCAAGCCTGGTCACTTTCCTGGGCTTCATCTTCTTCTTTGTCTACTCATAGCCTTTTCTGGAGGACTGAATGAGGTCATAGAGGCAGGAACCCTTTGGAAAAGTGTCAAATGATGAATTCTCAACCTCAGCTCTCTGCTTGCTGTGAGACTGGGGACTTGGCTCCATAAATTATAGGTTAAGAAGTGTTGGGCACCAATGGAGGTTTTATTTTGTTTTTCAAATTAAGACAAATAAATGAGGAAGTGGCTGTGAGGTACTTTGTCCTGGAGTCAGGGGGAAAAAAAGCATAAAAACGCATAAACCACATTCCCTATCCTCAAAGAACTTGCTGTTTAGTGGAAAAGATAGGTTGTCACATGTGTTGCTGTACATTGCTATGTTCATTCGTATATGTGTTCTTGCAAAGTGAGTTGAACAATAGTAATAATAGTTAATATTTATATAGTGCTTACTAGGTGCCAGGTATTGTGCAAACTTTCTACACTGTGCTTTGTGCATATTTTACAATTATCTTATTTGATCTCACAATAACCCTAGGGCATCGGTGTTATCATTATCCATATTTTACAGATGAAGAAACTGAGGCAAAAAGAGGATAAGTGATTTGTTCAAGGTCACATAGCTACTACATGGCTTAGGTTGAATTTAGATGTAGGTCTTGATGCCGGGGCTGGCACTTTCTCCACTGAACCACTGTCTGATTTGATGGTACAGATAGGAAGTTCTGGGGAGATTTGGAAGAGGCTGGGCCACAAAGTATGGAGAAGAACTTGATAGAATGGCCATTCCATGTTGGATGAAGAGCATGAACCAAGTCATGGAAGAAAGCCTAGCCTGCACTTTTTTTTTCCAGCTGGGTACGTGATGAATTGTCACACACCATTGATAACTTTGAAGGAAATGACTGATGACATTTGCTGAGAATTGTGGAGAAGTTCAGGCTTAATGGACAGCCAATGTTTCCATGGTGCTAGAAGAACCAAAAGGCATGACACCAAAAAGAAGTACCATGAGAAAACCTCCGGGAGTCAATAGGTACTGGTAAGCCTTGTCATTGTTGAGTTTCAGTTGTTTCTGACTCTTCATGATGCTATTTGGGGCTTTATTGGCAAAGATGCAAGGGCAGTTTACCATTTCCTTCTCCAGTTCATTTGACAGATGAGGAAAATGAGGCAAATAGAGTGAAATAACTTGCCCAGAATAACACAACTAATAAGCGTTTGAGACCAGATTTGAACTCATGAAGATGAGTCTTCCTGATTCTAAAACTAGAGCTCTATCCATTGCAGCTGCCCCAGTGAGTCTATTCATGGTATAACATAAATGACTGAAGCTGTGAGTGCTTCTGGAAAGGGTGTCCTCATGAGCTCAATATTAACTCTACCTATTTTCTTTTATCTCTAAACATATCCTTTTGTTCTTTCTGCCTTATGGGAGGCAATAATGCCTTGGTGGAAAGAGTTGGATTTGATGTCACAAGACCTGGATTTAAATCCTTCTTCCGTCCTACAGATGACTTGGGTAAGTCATTTGATTTTAGAGGCCTCAGTATCCTTAGTGGTAAAATGGGGGGTGGTGGTGAACTAGTTGGTACCAAAGTATTTTCAAGCACTAAAGTTCTGTGACATGTTATGACAACTAGTTCTTGGTGGTAGAAATTTTGTTCATCAGTGATTTCCTTCTTTTTAATAGCACCCATTATTTTTTAGTAAGAAGGTAAAAGAAGATAACTTTGACATTTCCAGGGTCGCTGCTCTTAGTCTCCTGGAGAAATACATCCAGAAATGAACACATTTTTAAATGTTTCTTTTAGGGAACATTCATTTCTATGTACTGATAATTCCCTCTTTTATCAGCAGGTTAATAAACAGATGTTTCCTCTTGCCAGAGACACTAATGTAATGGGAGCTTTAATGGAAGGGCTGCCTGTGCTTCTGAGGAATGATTCTCCATCAGCAAACATTTCAAATTACCTCAAATGGTTCTTGATATGGGGGAGAAATTAACATTTCAGGGGCCAAATAATCTGAGTAAACATACTTGTAAGACTTTGGAACAATTGCTTTCAGATCGTTGTGATAACACTTGATTACATCTTGAAGAAAAAATTCTTGATGCTGGAGATGTCTAGTCCCTAAGTATGTACTTACTGGGATTTAGACAAGTTTCAAGCAGAGATAATTGTCTAGGTTTTCCCTAACTCTCACCGTTTGTTAAAATTTATACTGAAATGAATATAGAGTGAATGTGAAATGTTGTCTGCATTAAATTTAGAGACTTGAATGAGATCTAACATGGAATTAGAAAGGAGGCAACAAACAACATTAATTGGTCAAGCCTCGAACAGGATTCAAATATTGGTTTTTTAAAAAACTTTCTCATGAAATGAACCAAAATTGTCTCAACCCAGTGAATCAATTTAAATCAATTAAAAACTAACTGAGTTTAGAAATTAGAAGTTTATAGAAAAATATAAACATTTTCTAAAGCTATTGACCAAAATGAAACCAGAATATATTAAAGTATTCTTTAAAAGGAATTTACATTTGTTCTCAGGGAGAGGTGCAGGATCTAGGGACTTCTTATCAGTTGATGATCCCTATTCTCCTGTTCTGGGGTCAAAAATTGGGGAATGGGAAGTTGTTGATCAGTGCTGAGTGTCTGGTTTGGTGAATGGGCAGAAAAAATGAATGTGTCCACTTCCCACTGTGAATTTTAAATTTACTCCACCCTGCTTAGTCTAACAAAACAGGAATGTCTTGTGAACTTTAGATTACTCCACTCTACTTAGTCTAATAAAACAGGAATGTCTACACCCCTACTTAAGGATTAAGGGTTGAGGAGGATGGCCTATGATAGACATGTGCTAGCAAATGACAAATCAGAAACAACTGACAGATCCCCTGGACTGTCCTAAGTCAAGCTTAAGCTACCATTGGTAAATGTGAGAAGCAGGAAGTGATGTAAAATGGTCTATATATTTCACATCACTTCCTTTCTTGGGATTCTGTCTTTTCTTGGAGAGGTGGCTCTGGCTCTTGTGGCAGAGAGGTGGCTGGTGGCAGTGTGCTGAGTGTCTTGTCATCTTGGCGTGGCTGCAGCTATTGTCCAGGTTTGATGGTGAGCATCCTTGATACAATACTGGGAGAAGCTTAGTAGCCTAGTTCAGGTGAGGCATCTTCACTAAGGTTTCTCAAAGTTTATACTGATTCCTTTTCCTTTAGTTTCCTAAAAATGCCATCCTCCTAGGTGGTTCCTCATCTTGGAGGAAGCATCATGGATAGAAGGTCTTTGAGCTCCCCTTGGCTCAGGCTAGGCCAGAGAAATCCTATACCCTTTTCCCTCTCTCTCTTCTTAATTCCTTCCCTCTATATTCATTAAACCACTATAAAATTTCCAAACTGGCTTGAGTATTTTATTTGGGATTTGAATTATCACTGGCAACCAATTAAATTTATAATCAGTCACAACCCTAAATTTACCCTTACACCATTGCATATTTGAGGAGATCTGGGAGCATATGTAGGAAGAAGTATGTACTTCAAGATTCTGATTTTAGTCCCAAAAGCTGGGATCTTTGGTCTTGTCATATACTGTCTTGCTGAGGTCACTTACCCCAAGTTTATTCCACTCATCCTCCTTTCTGTCTCTTAGCCAGTACCATATTGTTTCGATGACCACTGCTTTAAAGTGTAGTTTGAGATCTGGGACTGCAAGATCCCCTTCCTTTGTATTTTTTTTTCATCATTTCCCTGGATATCCTTGATCTTTTGTTCTTCCAAATGAACTTTGTGATGGTTTTCTCTAATTCAGTAAAAAAGTTTTTTGGAAGTTTGATGGGTATGGCACTGAATAAGTAAATAAGTTTGGGTAGGATGGTCATTTTTATTATGTTAGCTTGTCTCAGCCATGAGCAGTTAATGTTTTTCCAATTGTTTAGATCTAGTTTTAGTTGTGTGGAGAGTGTTTTGTAGTTGTGTTCATATAGTTCCTGTGTTTGTCTCGGCAGATAGATTCCTAAGTATTTCATATTGTCTCAGGTGATTTTAATGGAATTTCTTTTTCTAATTCTTGCTGCTGAACTGGGTTGGAGATATATAGAAATGCTGATGACTTAGGTGGGTTTATTTTGTATCCTGCAACTTCCATCTGCTCCTTTTTAAATGGCCTCTTTAGGATCAGTAAGTTTGTCTTTATAATAGTATTCTAACTAGTCTCACTGCCTCAAGTCTTTTCCTACTCCAATCCATTTTCCATTTAGACTCCAAGATGAATTTTAACAATGAGTTCTTGCAGTTTGCTCTTTCCTCCAGGATCACATATAAACTCTTGTGTTTGGCATTCAAAGGACTTTATAACCTGCCCCTTCTTACTTTTCAAGTCTTCTCCCACCTGACTCTCCTCTTCCAGTTTCTATATGACCAAAGCAATCTTGTACATTTTCTCACACACAGCAGTCCACCTTGTATTGCTGTGCCTTCCTCCTGGCTATCTCCTGTGTTTGGAATGCTTTGCCTCCTCTCCTTTGCCTTTTAGTTTTCCTGCCTTTCTTTCAGACAGCTCAGTTCCCACCTTCTTCAGGAGGTATCTCCTGATCCTCTCAGCTTCCTTCCCCTTTCAGATTGCCTTCCATATACCTTGTAATTATCTTGTTTATTCTGTTCGTTTACACATTGCATGCAATATTCTCTGGGCAGGGGTTATTCTTATCTTTCTAGTTATATGACACTGGATAAGTGTCTTTTCTCTTTTTCTGCCTCAGTTTCCTCATTTATAAAATGGTAGTAATAATAGTACTTACCTCTCAGGATTGGTGGTGAGGACAAAATAGGATAATAGTTTTTCAAGAACTTGGTAAATCTTAAAATGCTACATAAATACTAGCTATTATTATTATCATTAATGATTATTGTTTCATTGTATCCCCAGAACTTACATAGTACATGGAACTTAGTGAGTGTGCTTGTTAACTGACTGAACATGCTAGTTTGTTAATAGGTAGTAAGAAGTGAACATATAATGTGTTCCATTTGTCTTAAATATGTATATATATATTTATATATATATGCACACATATATATGCCCTTATCTTATTTAATCATTTCAGTCATGTCTGACTCTTTATGATTCCATCTTAGATGTTCCTGGCAATGATACTGGAGTGGTTTGCCATTTTCTTCTCCATTTTTACAGATGAGAAAACTGAGGTAAATTGGATTTCATGACTTGCTTAGGGTCACATAGCTAATAAGGGTCTGAAGCCAGATCTTCCTGATTCCAGGCCTCTCACTCCATCTACTGTACCTCCTAAGTGCCCTTAAGGATATAGTAGTAGTAGTCTCTCGGTAACCGAGGATGAAGATTGTCTTTTTGCGTTTTTGTGCACAAAGACATTTTTGTGTAAAGATTTAAGTGGAAAAGCCGATGCACAGAGACAGTCCCACTCTCTTGGCATTGGAAGCCTGGGTCCAGTGGCACAAAAAGTCGTTACACCTGGAGACTTCCTCAGCTGCATTGGATGGCCGTGTTGTCCTTTGTGCTCCAACATGCCCTAAGCACTCCACGGTGCTTTGCTGCGTTGCCCTCTCAGCCGTTGAACCTTCTTGTTGGTTTCTTCCATCTGTTCAGTCGAAGCAGTCTTTACATGCTGGGTGAGCAAAGCCCTAGTTCACCAGGGGTCGACGACGACGACCCAATGGCTACCCTCACAAGGTTTGGCTGGCCTGTCGAAGCTGTTGCTCAGGGTGTGGCCGTTGCCACATGCTAGCAGCTACTGGGAGCCACAAGTAAGAGCTGGGTGTCAGAGGCTGGAGAGCTGCCGTAGGAGGGCAAGACAAGCCCTCCATACCAAAGATATTACTCCTCCCTGAGCACTCCATACACCCCAAGGATATGTCTATATACATACACACATACTTTTATACGTGCATGTATATAAACATTTATATACATATAAACATATCTATATGCTATATATTTATTTTAACAGAGGTTTAATGTAATGGTGGCATTTTAGGCACTAGGGAGGATGAGGTAAAGGTTTAGCTTCTCATAATCTAGAGGGAAGAAGAGCACTGGGCAGGAATTTTACAAATTTGGATCTTGGCTCTTCTTTGTGCTCGCCATTGTGACCAAAGCTATTCAAAATTTCAGTTCTCTGCCTGGTAAAATGGGGATAATAACAGCTTCACTCCTCGTCTCCCAATGTTGTGAGAGTCAAATACAATAATATATATGAGAGCACTCAAAGATTCTAAAGCACTAAACAAAAAACTCTCATTATTGTTGCTGCTGATGTGAGATGATGGGGCAACATTAGAGCTAACCCTTCCTCCATGCTTGTGGGCTGGTTTAGCTCTGACTCAGCCCCAGGGAGGTGATCAACTTCATCGCCTCTTTTTAGCCCTTTCACTATGTGAGATTTGAAATGGAATACTTGGAGCAGACAAGGAGATGGGGAGCATGGAGAATATGCTGAATTCTTATTGCCCAGAAACAAAAACTATCACACAAACAGTACTTGGTTTTGTGACGTCTTTTATGATTAGTCAGTTTTTAGGTATGGAGTCAAGGAGAAAACCAAAACACAGTTCTTAATTATTCTTTTTATAATTAAATCCCAAATGGGATTCTTTAAAAAAAATTCTTACTTACTGGCACGAACTAAACTTCATTTTCCAGCCCTTTAAGTGTGCACAGCACAACACATTTCATATTAGTCATCGATATTAAAGTGACATCATTTAGGACACAGATGCATCTTGAAGGTGCAAAAAAGATTTCATATGGGACTCTTCCCTCTCCTTTATCTTCAGTTCCTGTCTATAATAAATCTGATGAATGAGATAAGGGCATGAAGCAAAGCTGTGTAGTTTTCAAATAGGTAGGCTGGGGGAGCCATTTTATTTCTGTAAAGTGGTTTCAAAAATAATATTAGGAAGATTTGTATAAAATAATGCAGAATGAAATAAGCAAAAATAATGCAAACTTCAATAACATAAATGAGAAAATCATTAAAAAAAAGCAGAACTCCAATTATTTGAAAAAAATAAAAACTGGTCCCTAAAAACAGAAAATGAAGCAAATATATCTCCCTTTTCCTAGCTTGCAGGTGGGGGACCACAAGTGCAGAACTTTATATAGTCATGTTTACTGTTTTTTGCTGAACTACTTTTCTTTATCACAAGGTTTGGGGCAGCTAGGTTGTATGAGTACAGGGTCTGGTATCAGGAAGATTGATCTTCTTGAGTTCAAATCCAACCTGAAACACTGCATGACCCTGATTTCCTTATCTGTTAAATGAACTGAAGAG
Source organism: Monodelphis domestica (assembly GCF_027887165.1). Classification (NCBI taxonomy): domain Eukaryota; kingdom Metazoa; phylum Chordata; class Mammalia; order Didelphimorphia; family Didelphidae; genus Monodelphis; species Monodelphis domestica. The sequence continues at coordinate 504,374,811 of NC_077229.1, read as the reverse complement.
GGAAATGGCAAACCACTTTATATGTTTGCCAAGAAAATTCCAAATGAGGTCATGAAGCACTGACTGAAATGACCGAACGCAAGGGTGGTGGTGGGGAGTGATATCTTGAAATGACTGTGATCTCAAAACAAAACAAAACAAAACAAAAATCATATATGTTGAAAAGGAGTTACTTACAACTCATACTCTATGACCTAAAAGTCCTTCCTTGAGTCCCCTGCTAACATTCTTCTCTGGGACAAGTTAGAAGGTTTTCTTTGGGTGATTGACTTTCTGTTTGCCCTTGGTATAAATTGACTGTTGGTTAGATGGATTATCTCCTACTAGTCCATTCCCTCTAGTCTCAGTTGGAAATACTCTCTACTACTGGTCTTGTGTCTCTGATCATATAGGCAAAGGGCAATGGGGGAGGAGAGAAGAGAGAGACAGAGACAGAGACACAGAGAAAGAGATAGGTGAAGGCAGAGACAGAGAGACAGAAACAGAGACAAAGATTGTTCCCCTCTCTTCACCCTAAAATCAATTTCTTCTTCTGGGACTGACTCCAACTCTGGAATGCTCAACTTCTGAACACTGGTCCAGTGGTGTGTCTCATTCTTTCACCTAATCACAAGATGTTTCCTTTGTGGGGTCATCTGTTGTCATCTAATTGCCCAAATCCTACAATATGGTAGAGTTGTAAAAAATGTTTAAAATATTCTTAATATCATTGATTATTTTAATGGATATTTCTTGGTCTTTTCTTATTACATTAAATGGTGTGTGTGTGTGTGTGTGTGTGTGTGTGTGTGTGTGTGTGTGTCTGAGAGAGAGAGAACTCTACACTTACAGAAGTTTATACTGTTCTTTAAAATCTTCAATGAGAGTTGTTCCCTCTCTGTAAAATTCAACTCTCTGTCTTTTAACCTACACTCCTATTGTCATTCCCTCTTCTTTTGGCCTTATTTCAGTGCTTCTATGGACTCTTAGTTGCTGAGATCTAGATGACTTTTTTTGAGTTTCTTTTTTAATCTGATGAAGAATTTGTAATAATGTAAGGTGAAACCTCATTTTCTACATTCTTCTCTATATACTTTATCTTCCCTAGCTTATTGAGATGGGGAATATTAAAGAAAAAGAGTTTAGAAATCATGATGTACTCTGCTGATATTCTCTCTGCCATATGTATTTCCCCTTAGGGTCTTTACTTAGATTTTATGAAAACAGAAATGAGTGAAGAGCAAACTGTATTAGGATACTATATAGCCAGGCAAGTAACTACAAAGGCAGAAATGGAGAACTTTTGGTTATGGAGATATTGTGTCCAAAGCTCTATTTGTTTCTTATTCTCTTTTCAATAAACATGAGCATCTTACTGTTTTATATTTAAAAAATAGCACTTGGTTTCATAAAAATGTCTTTCTACTTGCTAACCTAATGACTCCCTGGCACTCATAATTTGGTGAAACTCAAAACCACCTTTTCCTAGGGAAGCCAAAGTTATTCTAGGTTCTTAAGGAATGTTATGGACCACATTGGTTCTTGCATATTTTGATTCTTCTTTACCCAAATCACTGTAATTTATTTCTCCCCTGATTATAACAATGAAAATATGTAACTCTCCCCGATTGTGAAGATTAAATTGTAACCCTTGTCTATTTTTTTTAATCCCCATAAGTAGAAACTCAGTACTCAAAAGTTAAGTATGAAGATCTGCCCATTTTAGATCTAATCACCAAAAGTGCAAGTATCCCACTTAATTATGAAGTGGGAGGTCTGTGACCCACCTGTGCAATAGTGGGTAACAAATCAGAATCTGCTGACTGCCTTCTGGGCAGTCCTAGAGCAGAGCATCAGCTGTGATTGGTAGATGGGGAATTAGGGGAAGTGACACAAGAGAAAATGTCTTTAAAAGTGGCTTTCAACTTAGAACTGGGACTTGGAGTGGAAGTTCCTGAGAGAGAAAGTCCTTCTGGGAATTCCTCATTCTTTGGAGTACTGACTGGACCTGAGACCCTCTTTTCCTGGTGAGGCTGATAAAGAATCTGCTGACTAGACTGACATGGGATGAGTGAAAGGCTGACTTTTAATTCTCTTAACTGCTGATTTTTCTCTGAAGAGATTGGCCTTAGGAAAGACCTACTCTTGAGAGAGGCTTCCCCAGGTCTTTGGCTTTGCTGAGGCCAGATGAAACTAACTCTCCCTGCCTTGGGGCATTGGGGGGGGGGAGTGGAAGAGGAGATAAATTACTTAGTGCTTAGGCTAGATATTTTACCTTATCCTCTCTCTGATTTCTTGCTTTGCTCTTTCTACATTTGTAAATGAAATTGCAAATAAAATCTCTTTGGAATTAATTAAATTCCTGGCAAGCACACTCTTAAATTATAAAATCCAACCCCTTTAAAAATAAACCCCTTTCCCCCCTTACATCACTCTGAAAGTTTCATAGAATTTGAGTTTTGGTAAAAAAGAATGTTAAGAAAGAAGCTTTTAGTGTGAAGAGCTATGGGAGTGAATAAGAATGGTAGAAGATAGGGCCCCTACTTTCAAGGAACTGATGATTTTGGGAAAATGAAATGCGGAGAATTGAAAAGATATAAATAATTATAATCAGGACTGTGCAAAATTCTATAGTGGATGGCATCTTTATCTTTTGTATCTCCTTTCCCACACTAACTCTAACTTGCCCTAATTCTTGCCTAAACTGCCCAGGTGCCACATAGTGGCACCTTCCCTGGGTGGGCAGCGATTCACACCTTAACTCCTTCTTAACCCCCTTCACAATTTTACCTCATGGGTGGAGTTGTGTCCTATTTCCCCTTGGGTTCTGTTCTCAGCAAGAATAAGGAAATTCAAATTAGGCTGTTGACTAATGATTTAATGTGTTACTTCTCTTAGATAACATCTCTTCTGAAATAGCTTCTTCCAATCCTATCACAGAAAGGAAAAGAAATATTCATTTTGGCACTTATGGAAAGACTTATATAATAGACTTCTCTGAAAAGGAACTTTTCCTGGCATCCCTCAAATCACACCAAGTGGGTGGCTTCTCATTCCACCAATGTAGAGACCAGTTCTGCTGATAGAAAAAGAACTAACAAATGACAACAGTCAAAATGAAAAACCTAAGCAACACTTTTTCTTAAAAAAAAAAAAAGGATAGTTTCAACCCCATATAAAATTGGGGAGGAGGAAGGCAGCATGATGGAAGATGGTAGATAGTTGAAGTTAGCAGCACTGAAAAAGAACAATTTGACTTAAGGAGACATACATAGACAGCTGGGACTGCAAGAGATGACCTCAGATCTTCAATTCCACTTAAGACTGTGACCCATCCATTGAGAAACAGTCTCCAGTTCTTGGCAATGCACTATAGTCTGTGTCCTGAGGGCTTTTGAAGGGTGCTAGTGACACATAGGGATTTTCAAATACAAGTTTCATCTTTCAGTGACAGGGAAGTAAAATGATTTGCATGAGGTCATATAATGAACCTAGAAAAAAACAAGAACAAAAAGCTGGATGCCCACAGATGTAATTTCCTTTACTCTGTACTCAGTTCTCTTCCCTCAGCCACTTCAAAATTTGAAGAATTAAATGCAACCTCTTCAATGAATGGCTCTCTACATAAAATACAAACAACGTTGGGCAGAAGTAGAAATCTCTGGAATTTAATGAATTTCTGGATAAAGTGCTTTGCTTTGTTCCTCCACAGGTACTCCATCTGGAGATCTAAAGTGCAGTGCAGATCCCTTGTATTCTACCGAGCCCCAGAAATCTGACTTCAACTCAGTTTTATCTCAGTTACAATTAGGAATTCTTGGAACTTGGGGCAAATTCATTTGCGGGATGAGAGGGGGCTGTGAAAGCATCTAGGATATTATGGTGCCCGATCGTGGACTGTTGAGCGAGGTATTGTCTGTCCCCTATTGAATTTAATCCTGACTTTTTGGTGATTTGGGGCAAAGGTGGTCCAGAAGAGGGTTGGCATGATGACAGGACCCAGGGGGTAGCAACCTGCACACAGTGGCACAAGCTAGCAAAATGAGGAATGGGAATGGCAGTTGCCAAGAGGAAGAAAGGCATCTTCGGCAATCCACTCTGGTATGGAAAGTCCTTTTCACCTGGCATTAATATTGACTGCTCTAAATAGATCTCGCTGAGTTCAGTATGCTCATTTAGTGATGCTTCCTCTCCCAGTAACTGCTAATTAAGTTTCTGTTTTTCTCACTCTGATGATCATTTTTGTAAAGCCTTTAAAAAGAGTTTTGAATGGTCCTTTCTTAAAACAAAAAGTAATTAGGTTTGTTGGCCAAGTTATTTTGAGAAGAGTTGACAGCTGGTGTTGAAGGGTTCATTCTGCAAGGATTAGGGCAAGGGGAGGTATGCTCTTTCTCTTCCTCCCAGGCCACTTGGTCCTCTTGATCATCACGCAGAAAGGCATACATCAAATGGGGCCCACAGTCCCTCCATTATCCACGTACCCTACCAAACTCTAGTCACATTCGTCTAGTCCAGTCTCATTAACTCCATCACTCATCTTTATTTATGCCTTCCTCTTCTAGCAGATGATAATCTTTTCAAGACATCAGAGTTAATTAATTAGACAACTTGGGCAGGCAAGTAGTTCTTTCTCCATTCTAGCACAGTTACAATCTCTAATATTCACTGTTTAAACTTTGCAGCCAGTCACTTAGGAGTGGGAAGGTGTCATGCATTAGACACCAAAAGGGTATGCCATACAGGAGCTCCCATGCGGAAGGTTCAGTCTTTACAAAATCTGAGCCCTTTTCTTACTCCAAACACATGGTGGGTTGGGCATGGGGGGGTGTTAAAAGAAGACCTCAAAGCAAATAGGACATTTTTTGTTGCTAATCTTGTTAAAAATTAATATCCATCTTCCTTGAAAACAATAAGTAATGATTCTTCTGATTTGTGTAGTTGGATGTTTTTGCTGGGAAATTTGGAATACATTTTTAAGCATTTTGCCTTCTCAATTTTTTTTCGACGTGAAAAAAGAACAAAGATAGATCTAAGGTGAACTGTTATAATCTTCTCTGGGGAACTTTGTCAAATTGATCTGGTGAGGACAAAGTGGAACAGTTCACAGTGTGAACTCATATTTAATAAATTCCAGATAAAGTTTTGAAAAAAAATCTTTGTGGAAGGGAACAAATATTTATTAAGTGCCTCTGATATGCCAAGAAATGTGCTAAGAACTTTACAAATGCTATCTCACTTGATCCTCACAATGACTGGGAAGTAGGCGGTATTATTTCCCCCATTTTACACTTGAAGAAACAAAGGAGGATAGAGGTTGAGTGATTTGCCCAGACTCACATAGCTAGTAAATATCTGAGGCTGGATTTGAACTCAGGTTTCATTGACTCCAGTTCTCATACTCTTTCCACCACATCACTAAGCTTCCTTCAAAGTGCTTAACCTTCATCTGTATACTCTTTAAAAAAATAAATATAAAATTTTAAAACAAATATAAAAATAAAAATTAAATTAAATAATAAATAAAAATAAAATAATTTTTTAATTTAAAAATAAAAAAAAACAGTAAGGATTAGGCAGTTAGGATTAAGTAACTTGCCCAGGATTACATAGTTACAAAGTATCTGAGGCAAGATTTGAACCCAGGTCCTTCTGACTCCAGGCCTGGCACTCTATCCACTGTGCTACCTAGCTGCCCACTACTATATACCCTTGATCTTTATTCAATTTATTTCCCTTATTAAATTTATCTTACCTATGCTACATTCTCTCAGGGCACTGTTTGCACACTACAACTAGGGCAGGGTGATTGGGGCTTTGTCCCAAGGAATGAATGGAGGGTGCTGGCTTTAGAGGATGCTGGTAGCACTTGGAGCCCTTCTTGAGTGGTATAAAAATTAAAATTTAATCTCAAATAATAAAAAAAATATTTTAAGGGATTTATTAAATTATCATTAGAAACCCAGAAATAAAGAGTATACAAAATAAAAACCACATGCCCATGGCTGGTTAGCCATTTTCAAAATCCCCACCATACCACCATCACCACTGATTGCTGCATCATGCCAAAGAGTGCATGGGAGGAGTTACAGCCAGTTAAATACCAAGAATGTGATCTCACCAACATGGAGATGCAGGAGAGATTATAGGGAATTTTGGGAAATACTAAGGACTTCTGGGAAATGAAGCCAAAGGTTCAAAATCTCCATTTATACAGTGGCAGGGAATATTTAACTTTGGTTTTTCTAACCCTAGTGCTTACTCCAATGGCTGGCACATATTAGGCACTTAGTAATGGCGATCTGGTTTATTGACTGATTGCTACTGCACATTAGCATGTAGTTAGTAAGGATGATTAATTAAAATAAGAAGGTACCAGATGACAGGCTGTGGCAAATTTTCCCTCCTACCCAATCTTGCTCCTGACTTGGTAAGCTTCCTATTGATGAGTGGCTCCACTGATAGCTCAGGGTCTCTTGTCTCTCCTGCATGAGTCATTCCCTCTTCAACTTTGGCCAACTGAAGTGAACTTACTTTTTCTTAGCCTACATTTTGTGGTTGTTATTCTGGGTTTCGAAACTAGCTAGTTCTATTTTTACCCTGATCTGGGCTGCTTAATGTGATAAATAGATCCATACTAATGTATTTGGGTGCTAGTGAGTAAAAGCATTAACATGACTGTAACTTCACAGAAATCTTTTGAAGACAATAATTTAACTTGGTGGAGTAACTCTGGAACGTTGGCCAACAGAGGAGGTATTTGGAGCAATCATGCCTTTTGCTATCTCTTGGATATATTGGTTATAGAAGATGAATAAGATTAGACTTAATTTGGATATTCCGGCCCATATTCAGGATCATTGACCCCAGCAGGAATTGATGAACCCTTCACTAAAACCTAGAGATTCATGAGGGCATATAGTTAGTGGTTTGTAGCCACCCATCCATCAGCCTTCTCGTTGTAGATAAATTGTGTGTTGATTCCCTGGAAATTGGAAAACCTACTAAGTAATGTTTGATTAATGAAGGCTTAGTGGCATAGTTGGCTTTCACCTTGAGTATATTGATGAATATTCCCATTAACTGCTTTTTTTCTTTGGAAAGGTTATGTATCTCAGGTAATGAAAAAGTTTTAAAAATGAAATTAGCACCATATTTTGATATTAGGAGCAGAGATGAGAAAATGAAATTGCTTACCTTCATGCCACTGTCATCCTAAAAAGTTTAAAATAGTGCTCCTCTTTAACATCTCAGATTCAGCCTTCAGACCTGTCAAACCCTCTCACATTCAGGGGCTTCCCTGCTTGCAGTGACTCAGCACTGGCTTTTTCAGAGCATTTTCTTAGATGAATTTTTATCATAGTAGAGATTGTTTTAGGAGCAACTATGGATATAGCGGTCCAGGATTACTCTAGAGATGTTAATTTCTCTAGTTCTCCAGGTTCTAGGTTTTAGATGGATATTACAGAAAATGAAGTTTTAATGAGTTCCTTCATTTTAAATATCAAGAATATCTAATGTCCTATGTAGAGTTTGTTAGGATATACCTAATAGTTTCTAAGTGATAAGGTCAAGGGTATGTGTTCCTTCAAGAAGGCAAAGCCATGGAGGAGAAAGAGTACAAGATTTGGAATCCCAAAATCAGATTTGATTGTTGGCTCTCTTAGTTTCTAATTGTGTGAACTTGGGCAAGTCACTTCTTCTATTGAGGCTTGATTTTCTTTATCTATAAAAGGTGAGGTTCGCCCTTGATGATTTGTCAGCTCTTCTTTGCTGAGGTGGTGTAGTGCAGTTTAAAGAACACTGAACTCGGAGTCATGAGTAGGAATTCCAAATCAGGGCTCACTTATTCATGACCTATGAAGCCCTGGGCATGTCATGACATTCCTTGAGCCTCAGTTCCCTCATCTATAATATAAGGGATTTGGACTAGACTCTAAGGTCCCTTCTAGCTTTCATTTATGACTCCATATTGCTATGATCTCTACAACTCTAAATTTGTGATCCTGAAGTTTTCATCAGCAAAATAAATAGATTTGAAATTTGGGCAGCTAAATGGCAACAGATCTTGAGGTAGGAAGACCTGAGTTCAAATGACCTCAGATACTTTCTAGCTGTGTGACTCTGCACAAGTCACTTAACCCTATTTATCTCATCTGTAAAATGAACTGGAGAAGGAAATGGCACACCACTCCAGTATCTTTGCTAAGAGAATTCCTAATTGAGAAATGATCAAATTACAAGAGCAAACTTTGAATCATCAGTCCTACAGATACCTTTGAGGGATGCTTAGGGGTGCAGGAAAGTCCTCTTGCAGAAGGTAGGATTTGAGCAGAGTCATGAAGGGAGCCCAGGAAGCCAGGAGGTAGAGGTAAGGAAGGAGGGTATTAGAGGAAATGCATAGTCTTATGAGTGAGGAACAGCAAGAAGGCCATTGTTGATGAATTGTAGTCTATGTAAAGGAGAGAAAAATCTGAAAGGTAGGAAGAGAATAGATTGTAAAGCACTGTAAAAGCCAAACAGAGGTCTTTCTTCTACCTGTTATTTAAATGGAACTGAGGTTCAGAGTGTCTGGATGACTTAGTAAGGATTCCAGGTCGTAAGGACAGAGCCGGCATTAATTTAGGTCCCATGATGCCAACCCTAGCATTCTTTCCATGTAGCCTTCTTCAGTGTTGTGATGCCAGTGAGTGCTGAGATGCCAATGAGACATTCAATTGGAGACATCCACCAGATAAAGATGGCAATGCCAAACTGAATTTCAGGAGAAACATGAAGAATAATTTATCAAAGGGTTCCGTTTAAAACTTGCAAGAAAGAGGGTGCCTAGGATAGCAGTTGTAGCATAGTGAAAAGAATTCTGCACTTAAAGCCAGAAAACCTGGGATTGGACTATGGCACAGTGACCACCAGACTTTTTAATCCATTGATGGCACTTGTCATTAGGTGGTGGTGTGTTAAGGGCAATAGATGTGTGGGTTCCCCTGAATAAAAAAGGTAAAGAGCTAGCACAGCATCATGAAAAAATTAAAGGATCTTGGGATGACTCCTTGTGTGACATTTTGGATTCTCCTTTCTGTTCTTTATAGTTCTTTCCTGACCTTATTCCTTGTAGCTAATTCTCTCTTCCTGCCTTATTCTCATTTTGTTCTTAGACTTAAGTCATACTGAGTCTTTGGAACAGGGTTTCCCATGGGATTTGGTATTTTGACTTAACCAATTTTTCTATTCTGCCTGATCTTGGGTCTCGGATTGGACTATTTACTTTCTTCTTGCACTTCCTATGCCCCTTTAGTGTTCCCTGGCTCTAATACTAATCTATGATTTATTCCCACTACTTTACTCGCTTCATCCTCTCTCCTTGCTACATACTACACCTAACACATCTCAGAAGGATGGGGCAGCTACCTACTTTTTCCCTAAATGTTTATAAGGGATTAGATTCTACAACATTTCCCTTAGTTATAGTTCCTATAGGTTCCACTATAACCTCCAGTTGATTTTATGAAAGATATGGATTCAAACATTTCAAATAAGACTACTGTAATTCTACGTGGCATTATCCTGTTAGAATGTGAGTTCCTTGAGGGCAAGGACTGATTCAAGTATTTGTATGACAAACGGTGAGAGACATAATGGCATAATGTAGAGAGAGCTGACCCAAAGCCAGAAGACTTGAGTTTAAATTGTACCTCTGGCACATATTGATTTTGACCCTGGGTAAGTCTCTTAATTCCTCTATGTTTTAGGAAGTTTTCTGAGACTATAAGAAGGTGCCAGTATGCATTAGCAGAGGAAGTGTCCTTAGTTGGGAGTTACCACTATCGATGAAATCATAGGTCCTTTCCTTATCTCGTGCTTAGCCCTGTGCTTGGCACATAGCAGATATTTAATAAATGTGCCATTGACTGACTCTCTCCAGTGTTTAGCACAATGCTTGGCAAACTGGACTTAGTAAAATTCTTTTTCATTCAATCACTCATTATTTCACTACTCTTCTAGTCTAAATGAAATCCAAGAACTCCACTTTTAGTCCCTTTGCTCCATTCACTGACCTGCCAAACCCAGTTGTAAAGTGGAGGTACGGCAGATGGAGTTCCAGCTATTTATATCCCAACCATCTGAATTTAAATCCAGAATTATTTCCATGATGCTCCAGTTGCTATCATAGCCACTGTCCTTCTTGGCAGCTTTACCTGTAACCCTGTGGTGAGTTATTTATATTTCTTCTGAAATTCAGTTCCACATTGCCAACTTTATCTGGCAGACATCTCGAACTGAATGTCTCTTTGGCATCTCAAATTCAACACTGAAGGCTGATAGATCAATTTTGGGAAATTGCTGTTGACTCTTCCAATTGTGGAAAGAGAACAGAAAGAAGGGGTGGAGAGAGAGAGAGAGACAGAGAGACAGACAGAGACAGAGACAGAGGGAGAAAGGGAGGGAGGGAGGAGAGAAAGAGAGAGACAGAGAGACAGACAGAGACAGAGACAGAGGGAGAAAGGGAGGGAGGGAGGAGAGAAAGAGAGAGAGAGAGAGAGAGAGAGAGAGAGAGAGAGAGAGAGAGAGAGAGTGAGAGAGTGAGAGAGAGAGAGAGAGAGAGAGAGAGAGAGAGAGAGAGAGAGAGAGAGAGGAAACATAAGGATAGCTTTCAGCTTTTCATTTAAGGTTATCAAGAATTGTCTTCCAGTAAACACTGAGGCATTACACCAATATTTTATCTTTATCTCCCCTTATTCCTTACTCCCCTCTTTTGCTTATATTCCTAGTATTAAAACAGTGTCTCTGTTCCTGGGATACTTCTTTAGTTCTTAAAATTTGAGATTCCTATGAAGTCATTATACTTCGGTCTCATGGCAGATCACGATAATTTCCATAGCAAACAATCATGATAACAAAGATGGAGATGATGACTTCAGGTAAAGATTCAACAGCAAGAGAAGTTGTACTCAGGAAGACCAAGAGCCTTTTCCTAATGCAAACATTTGTGGTAGTGACATCTGCCATGAAATCTCAGTGTTCTAATAGATCAAAACTGTGTCTAACTAAAATATTTCCATTTTTTTAAATGAATGATTAGTGACTTTTAAAGTACAGTCTCTGTTGACAATGATACCACATGATTTTTAATTGAAAAAATTAATTAATTCATTTAGAATATTTTCCCATGGTTACGTGATTCATGTTCTTTCCGGCCCCTCCTCCTCCCCTCCACTCCCCCTCCCACCCCTGTAGCCGACACACAATTCCACTAAGTTTTACAACCATATGATTTTTTGGCATAAATGCCAATGTAGAAACTGACATAGTTTTTTTGACAAAATGTAATATAAATAGTTCATGGAAAGAACATTTTGACCAATTTCATGCTATTTCTCATAAGTGAGAGATAGAAGAATGATGTCATAACTTATCGATGACATTTAGTTATTTCTTGGCCATGCTGGTAAAATGGATGAAAACCAGTTTGGTAAAATTTTGAATCTCTATTCTCCTCTATTCTATTACATTCATCTCAAATGCCACTGAGAATTACAGTAGTCTTATTTGAAATGTTTGAATCCATATCTTTCATAAAATCAACTGGAGGTTATAGTGGAAAAAATATTGGATTTGAGCCAGGAGGTCTGGGTTCTAGTTTTTGCTCTTCCATTAACTGTGGAGACTTAGACTAGTCAATATCTCAAGGCTGAAATTTCTCTTTCTTTCAAATGAAGGTGTTGAGTCTTCCAGCAAGATTGTTAAGAGATTTTTGTATAACTCTACATGTTCCTCCATCACTTCCATGCAGATAAAACTGCATCAAATAATATACAAAGAACAATTACAACTAAGGGGGGGGGGAGTGGGAAAGAAGTTCTCATTAATAAATCACCGCAGCAAAGACAGGAAGGAAACTGAGATAATAAGCAAGTGAAGAACTAAGAATAACACATTTCTGTGGAAGAAAAGAATACCAGGAGAAATTTCCAGAAAAGAACAATTTTGGCAATAATGAGAATCCTAGAAAACAGAATGAGCTGGCTGCAAGAATACTGAGATAGGCAGAGTTAATTAAAGAATTCAAGGAAGGGGGCAGCTAGGTGATTCAATGGATTGGGAGTCTTGTCTAGAGGTGAGAGAAGTCTTGGGTTCAAATATGGTCTCAGATATATCCTAGTTATGTGACTGGGCAAGTCACTTACTCCCCCATTGCCTAACCCTTACCACTCTTTTGTCTTTGAAGCAATACACAGTATTGATTCCAAAATGGAATGTGAGAGTTAAAAGATAAAAGAATTTAAGGAAGCGATAGAGGGTAAAATGAAGTCTCCCAATGGAAAACTTGAAAGGAGAATCAATGGATTACAGCAAAACTTGGAAAATTTTCACTATGCTGTTGGCATGCTGAAAAAAGAAGGGGGAGGTAGCAGCTAGGTGGACCAGTGAATTAAGCACCAGGCCAAGGGATAGGAAGTCCTGGGTTCAAATCTCATCTGAGACACTTCCTAGCTCTGTGACCCTGGGCAAGTCACTTAACCCCCATTGCCTAGCCCTTATCACTCTTCTGCCTTGGAACCAATCCACAGTACTGATTCTAAAACAGAAGGTAAGAGGGTTTTTTTTTAATGGTACTATTTAGAATCCCAGAAAATGGAATGAGATGGTTGCAAGAACTCAAACGGGGATGGGCAAACCTTATTAAAGAATTTAAGGAATAGAAGGAGAATGAAATGAAAACTTTTAAATGAAAAACTTGATAGGAGAAATAATGGATTTCAATATAATTCACCAAAGTTTATCATTACTTAATACATGGCACATGGGCAGGCTCATTGGTTTGGTGCCTTTAATGTTGCTTCTCACACAGGGATCCTGCTTCCAGGAAGCTGTGATGGCATGTAATAGAAGGGAGAGAGGGACTTTGGAGCATGTGTAGAATGCTTTTACCCATTCTGCTAGCCACAGGTGTCAGGGAAGTCGTTTTGACTGGCTGCATTGTCAGAACAGAGAGTGCCTTAAAAAGAATGAGCCAAACAGAGCCTTGGCCATTCCCTCTGACTGTTCTCCTTTGGTGGAACTCTGCTCTTGACTCCTTCACTGACAGCACATGTTGAAAGACAAAACTCTAAGTTCCTTAGGCTCTTTTGTTCTTCAAAAATGCTACATGGACTTGTGAAAACAGACTGATCCTTCTGCCTTAACCTTTGTTCTTTCATTGTAGGATAAGGAGATTATCTGAGGTTCCAGCCTTGTGAATTAAAAAAAAAATAAACCCTTACCTTCCATCTTGGAATCAATAGTGTGTATTGGTTCCAAGGGAGAAGAGAGGCAAGGATCAAGTGACTTGTCCAGGGCCACATAGTTGGGAAGAGTGGTAAGGATCAAGTGACTTGTCCAGGGCCACACAGTTGGGAAGTATCCAAGGCCAAGTTTGAACCCAGGACCTCCCATCTCTAGGCCTGGCTCTCAATCCACTGAGCTACCTAGCTGCCCCAACCTTGTGAATTTTGAAATATCAGGAGGACAAGCTTCCAGGTGTCTGGTGGCATTTAATATGAGTTCAGTTTCCTCTTTATATATATAAAGGTTAAAATTATGGTTGAGACTGAGTGTAATAATTATTTTGGTCGCCGAGGATTTTATTTATAAAATCCTAATGAAGCACCCAAGTCAGATGGAAATTTTATGGTGATTTAATTGATAGTGGAGGAGATTAAGGAGAAGGAAGATGGAGAAGGAAGAAGGAAAGGAGTAGGTTCCTCCCAACCCCCCCTGCCTGGCTAGTAGAGATTAGGAGATAAGGTTTTGGAGTATGAAGAAGGAAGGAGTCAACTTGAACTCCAAAAAGGAAAGGGCTAAGCCAAGATGCCTGAACCTGAAATCAGCTCCAGGGCAAACTCACTGCCAAACTCAGACAAAATAACTGCTACCACTCCAAGATTGTCGGAAAGCCTAGCAAGCTGCCAGCCAGAGTCGCCTCTCCAGGGAAAGAGGAAGAGAGAGGAAGTGATGGGCCTTATATAGACAGTTTTACATCACTTTCCTGCATCTCATTTGTACCAAGAGTGGCTTAGCTTGACTTAGGACAGCCCAGAGGTCTGTCCACTTTTTCTGCACATGTCTGTTGAAGGCCATTTCCTCAGATAATTAAATCTTGAGTTTTGGTGCAGATCTTCCTAATCTTGTTAAACTAAGGAGGGTGGAGAAATTCAGGGTTCCCAAGACCTGATTCTGTTAGTCCAAGTATCTCTATTGTTATTGATTAGGAAATAGCTAAATCAGATCTTCTAAAGTATGGTCTGATTAGGGTGGAATAGTTTTAAAATTCACATATAGTAGTCATTTAAATTAATGTAACCTCATCATAGCCAGACTCCTCAGGTGTGAACACCTCTCATTGGGGCATGCTAGTGCCCTGAACCTTCCATTTCTTTCTGGGTGTAGTGTGACCCCCAAAGAAAGACTGCTCAGGGCCAGACTGGGCATCTTCCATCTGTTCCAAAGCAGCTACTTCCACCTCTACAGCATAAGCATCTTCTGATTACTGTTACCAGTTCAATCCCTCATACAGGACATGGAGAACCTCCAATGCAAAGAAAAGAAACTCCCTTGGACTCATATCTCCCATCTCCTACTGTGCCTGTCCTTTGAGAATAGAGGAGGGACACTCACCACTCAGTGATGAATAATCCCATACTAGGCCATACCTTTCCATGCCAGTGACCATCACGCAAACTCCATTTCACATCCCCTTCCACCCTATTCCTCATTCCAATCCCTTTCAATCTTTCCACTCCCAAGTTTCACCCTAATTCCATCTAACCCTTCTACTGTTCCCTATTTCATAGAGAACAAACTTCTTTTCACCTTAAGTAGTTTTCTCTCTCAGTCCTTTCTACTAGTTCTTACTGAAACCCAGATTTCCCTTAATGACCCCCAGTTCCCCTAGCAACTCTTTTCCAGTACTGGCAGTGCCTTCATTCATTTTATTCAGCTCATTGGTGGGGTAAGGGGAGTTGGAATAACTCTTGCTCCCCATAGCTGCTCCTGGGTTCTCTCCTATCTGCCATCACTCAGTAACTTTACTTCCTTTGACGTTCATATTATTCATATCTACCACTCAATTGAAATCCTGGTAGCTGTGGTCTACAGACTCACAGGTCACTCCCTTTTCTTCCTCAATGAATTTGATATTTGATTTACAATTTTTCTTTCCTTCCCAACTCCTGCCCTAATATGAGAAGACTTCAACATACATGTTGTTTTTTTCTTAAATAACCCAAGCATTCAGTTTTTCATTCTAATCACCTCCAAGATACTACTACTCCAACAGAGCCACATATAAAGATGGTCACATCCTTGCTATTGCCATCACCCACAAATGTACCACCACTGTGTTTAAGAATTTTGAAATTCTCTTATGCAACCATGATCTAATTGGCTTTTCAACCTTCCGTCTGTCTTCCCTTACATTACCCTACTCTTCATCCACACCATGCCTTCCCATCCACTGAGCCTTTAATTCTCTCCCAGGCCATTTGCCCTGCACTAGCCTCTCTTCTCTTCTCTTCTCTCTTCATTAACTCTTTGGTAATTCAATTTTATTCTACACTGTCCTCTCTTGAATACCTCCATTATGTCAATTAGCTCCAGACCAGCTTTAGTCTTGGATCACTCCCATCATTTGTCTTGTTTATGCCTACCCAGGTGCTACTTAACAAAGCAAGAGAAAATCATGCAACTGATCTTTTGCCACTATAAATTTATATTATATAACTTAACAGGGTCCTCACTGCTGCTAGGCAATCCTACTATATCTTTTTCTTCTCCATGTATTCCATTTTTTAAAACCTTTTACCTTCTGTTTTAGAATCAATACCGAGTACTGGCTTTGTTAAATTTATGGTTGGTCTGAATATATTTAATTGGTCACCAGGGATTTAATGACCCTGCATGTCAGTTCAATCAGTAGATTCTTTATCAGCCTCAAGTCCAGTAGAACTGCTTCTTACAGGAGGCTCTACTCCAAGTTTGTCTCTTCACTCCAAGTGTATCTGTGTGTGTCTCTGTTTCCACTTTTAAAGACCTTTTTCTCTTGCCTCACTTCCCCTAAATTTTCACCTCTACCAATCACAGCCCAGATATAACACTGATCCCTAATATACCACATGCTCTCTCTGTCTCTGTCTATGGTTTTCTCTCTGGATTCTAATGCCTCTAACCAGTGTCTGCTCTTTAGCAATGTCTAATCTCTAATTTATGATTGTAAGATTTAAATTAATGTCCAATACTCCAAGTACTAATTTTTATAAAGTTTATTAATAATCATTTGAAGGAGAAGGAATAAAACCCAATTATCTAACAAAATTAAGACCATGTGAACGAAATTCTCCTAGATTTCACCTTACACCCCCTCCTCCAAATGCAATCACAGGAAGAGAGAGAGAGGTGGGGTTACACAAACTTTATATCCTCCCTACATCAGCATGTAAGGTGGGAAAAAAGTGGGATGCTGGGAATAGTAGTTTATAGGGTTTAAATTATAATTACACAAGATCCAAAGCTACCTTCCTTTCAGGTCTGATCCCAACAGTACTTATATAACCTTCCCACAATTTCCAAATGGCTACTTAATTTGTTGTTTCTCAGTTATAACATTTCAAACTCAGAAAATAGCATTATGCAAATGAAGTGATGGACTACAATGTACTAAAACCATCATTACCTTAGTGACTGCTCTGCCTTTAGTGCATTCATCTGAGGGGAAATTCTCTCTCTGGTTTGCAGAAAAGACATATTTTCTTAAAATTTTTTTCCCAAAAGACATCTTCTCAAATTTGTTCAATGTTTCCCTTATGTAAATGTTCTTCCCCTTTTTCATTAACCAAAGTGTCCACATATAAAATGGGCAGCATATTACATGGAGATATGACAAAGCTTGGCCAAATAAACCAACCAATCTCAATATCATACCATCATGGTGAAAAGACATCACTTATTCTTGTTAATAACTGAGAAATCCTGTGTTCTGTAGAAGAATGTAATTTGAAGAAGTTGAGAGATATTTTAATGCTTGTTTTTTTTAGCTCTAATATTCCAAGGTTCGTGTCATATTGTCAGTCCTAGATTCTGCTGTGAAAAATTATCTGATATATTCTCTAATTTCTCTGCTTTTTTTTAATTCTCCCTGTCCTGAGTCATTGGATTTGTAGAATGACATGAACTAGCTTCTGATCACCTCAAATGAACCTTTGACTGATGCATGCAGTGCAATCTACTTCTATTTCCTTGACAGTTGCAGATGTTGACTTGAAGTAGTCCATTTGGTTCCCTAAACTGGAATTAAAATTGATAACATTTGCCTAGATGCTCCAACTTTCTAGAAAATTGTTCTCTGTAGTCCCTTATTGGCAGGGAGGTTGGTGGGAAGTATAGTTTTTCTCACCTTGAAGGAAAGAATGATGGGAGCAAGGAGTCACATGAAAGGGGACACTTGAGACTGGGAAATTTTGTGGTCCTCAAAGAGGAAAAATGAGGGAGATTGTGTATACATAGCATCAGAGAGATGACAGCAAGTGATGCTTGCTGCTACCCTGTATTGAACCGAATAAGCCTTGTTCAATTCACTAACCAGAATTAATGTCAATATCTCATTGGGGGAATTGCTTTTTGACCTAGATACCTCTTTTTATTATTGAGAGAGCAGGGCCCAAGGGGAAGGGGGACATATGCCTGGAAGCAATATCAAAAGGAAGAATGAGGAACTGAAGGTGGGAATGTTTTAAAAAGACAGCGTTTGTACAAGTAGATGCTCTTGAGCTTACTTTTGCTACCTTAGGTCTTGTGTTTTTGCCCATCTCTGTTTTATAATTGCTGTGCCTGGGGAATTTCAGCAGCAGAATCTGCCTGGGAGTATACATCTCTGATCCATGAACATCTGTCTCTCTGCATCAGAGATGGGAGAAAATGGATCAATGAGATTATCATTTCTCAAAGTTGTCCCATCCTGATCATGAATATGAATGTGGCTAAAAGGAATTCCGCTTACCATATTTTACTGTGTATTCTTGCACTTAAGGTCTCTTGGACTTAGCATGAAAATGTTGTTAACTCATCTTTATGGATGAGCCAGGGCACACGTTACAGCTCCAGCTCATTTCCGCTTGGAACCTGGAACTTTAGGGACCATTTCCCATCAGCCTCTTTCTGGAGATGTATACTTAGGAATGCAAATACCTTTTGATAACAGTCTAAACAAAACAGAATTAGAAGGAAATTTGCTGCTGGGGCTGTCAAAACCCCAAATCATAGAATGCCCTCCAAAGTTACTTTTTGGATTATTCATCTCACTTCTCCCATTAGCATGAATAATCGAGAGCCGGTTGTATATATAAACTGACAGGTAAATTATAAGTGCCTGCATGGCTTGGGTTTTAAATAGGCTGACTGCTTTGAGTAAAAGTGGTGACAGGCCAATCAAGATTCATTAGTTGCCTTCTGCCTTAGCCTCTGGTATGACCTTGGACATATTTGGCTCTGCTTCTGACTTCCTGGACGTTGTCCCTGTGTGTCCACTGATGGCTCACCCTGGAACTTCCTTAGGGCGTGGGACCTCCTCACCCTGGTACATTCCTCCACCGCTGGAGCCTGAAGCACCCCTCTAACCTGTTGGTCTTCATGGCTCCTTGGCCAGTTCCTTTTAAGACCTCTAATTCAGCCATCATTCTTCTCCTGGCTCTGTTGCTGACTTTCTAGATTCTGACAACAAGCTCCTGGCAAGCATCTTCACCTTTTCAGTCCTCTTCCCCAATTAGAATGTAAGCTCCTTGAGGGCAGGGACTTTCTTTTTGCTGTAGAGTTGTTTAACCAGCCCTTAACACAGGACCTACCATATAGTGAATAATTAATAAATGTTTGTTCCTTTACCTTGTATCTGTTAGCCATCACTTGAGGCTTTCCACCTCTCTCTTTGCGGACAGCCAGAAGCCAAGACAAAAAATGAAATTGCGATGGGAGGGTAAGGAGAAGGAAAATAAACTATAAGTAGTTCATGACACTAATAATATATATATATAATATTAATATATAAATAAAATATAATAATAATACCATTAGCAACTGATATTTATAAAGGACTAGAAGTTTTATTTTTTTTAAATCCTTACCTTCCATCTTGGAATCAATACTGTGTATTGGCTCCAAGGCAGAAGAGTGGTAAGGGCTAGGCAATGGGGGTCAAGTGACATGCCACATGTCACTTGCTAGAAAGTCACAGTGCTAGAAAGTATCTGAGGACAGATTTGAACCCAGGATCTCCTGTCTTTGGGCTTGGCTCTCAATTCTCTAAGCTACTTAGCTCCGTGTAGGACTAGAAGTTTGACAAAATTCCTTACACGTGTTATTTCATCTGGCCTTTAGAACAGAGATACTTAGCTTAGTTTATGTCTTGATCAACTTTGGCTGTCTAGTAAAGCCTATATTCTAATAAATCCTTCTCAGAATCATATCCCTAAATGTGCAAAAGATAAGAAAAATCAATTATTTTGAATTCAGCTAATAAAAGGCCAATCCATACTAAAATAAACTCCTAGACTTCAGACTAAAAATCTGCTGCAGAGATATGCCCAAGTGTCCAAAGTCATGGTTGCTCATGGAAATAGGAGTTTGGCTCTGGGGCTGCCAATGGTCAGTGCTGCTAGCCTCAATGTGGCCTCTACCTGCTCGCCTCTATTCAACTCAATGGCCCCCCAACACCCAAGAAAGCCAATGTGTTGGCACAATCATAAGATGGATTTTTGAAGGGCTCTGTTGTCGCTTCATAAATAGTTACTAACCACAGGTTAGTTCTGGCTTAAGTGATCCTACTTTCCTATGACCTTCCCTGGCTACATGAGGAAGAAGGAGAGGGAGAGCAGGTTAGGTTTGGGGAAAGAACTTTTTAAAAAACTAGAAAGCTGTCATAATTTAATATTAAAGGGGCAGCTAGGTGGCTTAGTGGTTTGAGAGCCAGGTTTAGAGTCTAGATATCTTGGGTTCAAATTTGGCTTCAGATACTTTCCAGCTTTATGACCCTGAACAAGTCATTTAATCCCAAATGCCTAGTCTTATTCTGCCTTGGAACTGACACATAAAAAGTAAAGTTTTTTTTAAAAATACTAATTATAAGACTATTCTTTCTACGTACATATTAAGAGAAAATTCAGTGAATTGTTTTTAATCTTCAAGATCATCATTGCTATTTGAGTGATAGCAGTTATTATAATTAACTTGCAGGTAGACCCAGGTTGGCCAGTTAGGAGTTATTAAATCTCACCCAAGTTCTCTGGATTGTATTCTTCTTCCTAGATTTCCACAGGCCTCTCATAACCTCTTGGTTGCTCTACTAGGCAGAAGGGACAAATTGTAGCCCAGATGACTGGTGATGATAGCTAAAGCTCAGTGCTGACTCCTTTTATAGGAGATATCAAGTACAGACAGAAATGTTTGTGCCAAATAGAATCCCCATCGCCTCCCATACAGCATATATATGATCTACATAGATATACACATATTTTGACACTTTTGCTTCCTTGTTAAATGTTAAATGATGTTATTGAATCACATACATAGTATGAGCAAATGCCACCATATATTAAATATAAATAACATGCAAGAAAAAATGCTAAATTACTAGCATATATATTTATAGGCATGGGTAGGCTAGTTAGCATAAACATTGTCTTTCCTTAAGATTTTCTAAGGATACTGCTCTTATATTATTTCACCTCCCTCCCTCATCTGTGATCTCTGAACACAATGGTCAATCGGTCATCTAGGTTCAAACATGGGAGGGCTGTGGATATCTGGGCTGTGTATAAGTGGAAGAAATAGAGAGAGAGAGAGAGAGAGAGAGAGAGAGAGAGAGAGAGAGAGAGAGAGAGAGAGAGAGAGAGAGAGAGAGGGAGAGAGGGACAGGGTCAGGGACAGGGATAAAGAGAGGGAGAGAGAGAAGGGAAGAGAGAGGGGGAGAGAGAGTGGGAGAGAGAAGGGGAGAGAGAGGGGGAGAGAGAGGGGGGAGGGAGAAAGAGAGAGAGAAGGGGGGGGACAGGGACAGGGATAAAGAGAGGGAGAGAGAGAGGGGAAGAGAGAGGGGGAGAGAGAGGGGGAGAGAGAGAGGGGAGGGAGGGAGGAGTTACAGCAAACTTAAATACAAACATGACCATGCAACATGGTGGAGAGAGGAGAGGAATTCTGGGAAATACTGAAGGATTTCCAGGGGATGAAGTCCATGGGTTCAAAATTCCACTTATACAGTTGAAAGGAAATGATCCAGATAACCTATTTGACTTTTAATGATTAAGGATTTGACACTCCTAAGTGGCCAATAAACACCTATGATAATGATCACCATTACTAAAATAAGAACAATGGTCATGGAAGCCCAGAGGAATTGGTTGATCTTTTACCCTTGAGATACAAATACACATGCACAGATTAGTGCAGAGATTGACAGAGGACCAAATCTTTTCCTCAGCATGTTTTTGAACCGTTTGCCTGAACTAAGAATGGTTTTAAATTTTTAAGTAAACCTTTCTTGTATTTAAAAATGCAACCACCATTTATAGTTCTAAGGGACTGGACAAAAAAAATGTGGTGGCACAGCATTTGACCCTCATGCTCTGGTCTATGATGGATAAGGAAAATGCCAGGGACTTGGGAAGACTTAGTTTCTAGCATTGCTTCAACTCCATATTGACTTCTGACTATCTCCTATCTCAGTGCTTAAGGCAAATTCTAAGAGTACAAATTGCAGAGAAGGTGCACTAATAGAAGTTCTTCACAAAGCATTCCCTTAACTGAAAAAAAAAATCAATAATAAACATTTGTTAAGTGCCTACTATATGCCATCTTATAAAAATGTAATGCCACTTTTGAAAGTTTATTATAATCTTTTTTATAATTAAATTAAATTTTTTACAAATTGATATAATTTAACAGTAATTTTCTTATATTTTGTGATTCACATTCTCTCCCTTCCTCCTCCCCTTCTCCACACACAAGATGGCAAATGATATGATTTAGGTTGAATATGTGTTATTATTCAACACATATTTCCATGTTCATCATGTTGTGAAAGAAGACATATATTGCTTACACTAGAGAAGAAATTCGTGGAGGAAGTAAGTGGAAAATGGTATGTTTCAATCTGCATTCAGACTCTGGCATTTCCTTCTATGGTGGTGGATAGCCCTTTTCATCACGAGTCCCTTGGAATTATCCTGGATCCTTGCATTGCTGATAATAGTTAATTCATTCACAATTGGTCATCCTACATGATTGCTGTTACTGTGACCTTATTATATTCTTGAATTTTGTAAGGGGCCTTGGTGAAAGGAACTTTTTCTCTCTCGATCCCTAGGACAGGGCTTCTTAACCTTTTCTCTGGCATGCTCTCCGTCGGTGGTCTGGTGAAGCTCATGTATCCTTTTATCATAAGAACGTTTTTAAATAACAGAAGGAAATGTTGGATTTCATTTACAGGTGAGGGAAAATAAATATGAAATTTCTTTCCCACCCAAGTTTGTCAATCTCCTTGAGAGCTATCCCCAGAAGATCTGTGGCTTCCAATTTAAGAACCTCTGCACCAGAGCTATGTGTGTATGAAGCAATGAAAGCCTAAGAAGGCTGATCAAGGGTAAGTCTAGCAAGCATGTGTATTTTGCTTATGATAACTTGTCACAAACTGACCTGGAACTTTCATTGTACTGGAAAGTCCTCAATTCAGAATCTGAGAATCTGGATTCAGATGTTGTCTCTTCTACTTCCTGTCTATGTGATTTTGAACAAATCTCTATAATCTCTGGGCCATACTTCCCTATGTATAAAAGGAAACATTTGGACTCAATGACTTCTAAACCTTTGAGTCTATGATTCCCTCATCTAAAGGCATTATTTCTCCTACTAGACTAAAAATTCTACAGTCACCTTTTAGGACTCTGAAAGTCTTTGTATCCAGGACAAATGCCAAAAAAGAGATTCTCCACCCCCCCCCCTTTTTAAATGGGAGCATTGCACTGTTGACATAAAGTTGCCTTAAAAATTGATCTACAATAAAAATCCTTCAAAAGTCAATCTTTCTCAATAGCTCAGTGCCTGGCTAATTTCCCTTCCTATAACAATCTCATTCTAGGGACTTCCAAAATGTATGTTGATCTTTCTTCAATTATGCTCACCTCCCAACTCATTTAAATTCTTAACTTCTATTATTTATCCCTCTATTTTGTCATATATTCTTAGTGATGGTCACTTTTTGGTCTTATCATCAACAAGGGTCAAGAAACTCTGACATTCCTTCATCAGATCACAATCTCCCACCATTTCACATATCCTTATGCTTTATTCCTTCTACACTCATTTAATCCTTGCTGTGACTTCTGGTTCTTCTACTCATGAGACCATCACACCTGCTCTGGCTCACTTTATAATCTCTACTTCTTAGTGATATAATTCAACCCTGTACTTTTCTCTCTTATTGTGCATCTTACCTATATTTATGTCTTTCTAAGTCTTATAGTTGGGTTATTCTCTCTATTTGCTTCCTTTGGTCCTCTTCATATACTGCTGAATAGAACTTCAAGAAGTCATTAAGTCTTGCTGATTAAGTCCACTACAAATTTGTTATTTAGTTTCAAGTAGGCTCTCACCTCAAGACAATTCTTTTATTCTTCACCCTGAGGCCATTCTACCCCTTCTCTCTTCAAGCCTTCCACAGCAGCATTTCATCAGTAGGACCTTAACTCACTCTTAATAGGCAAAATCAAGGCTACTAACCCCTTCTTCACTCTCCCCATCTTTTGTCTCACAACTCTTCAATATCATTCCTACCTACCTCATCCTTTGTTCTAATAGCTGATTAAGAAGTGGTCTTTCTCACCAAGACTAACTCAATTGTAAATGTCAATGATCTCCTTCTCCCACATCTTTGCCACATTTTCTCCAATATTATCCCTTCTCACTTTCTAATCTTAATTTTCTTTTTACTGGTTACTTCCTTGCAGCTTTCAAATATGCCCAAATCTCTGCCATATTTAAGTCATCCTCATCAAAATCTACCATTCTCTCCAGCTTCTTTCTTGTAAAAAGCTCTTTGTCTATTACTTTCTTCTTATTTTCTTTTAAATTCATGTTCTAATTGTTAAATCAAATGAATTTTTATGAATTTTCATCCTTCTTGATCTTTCTTCAATACATGGTACTTGATCAAACTCCATGTGTGTGAGAGTGTGAGAGACAGACAGAGAGAGAGAGAGAGAAAGAGAGAGAGAGAGTTTCTCTTTTATCTTATTATTCTTTCTCATTCTTCCTTGCTAGATTCACATCATGTTCACTAACTTTGGATATTCTCCAAGGCTCTGTTCTGGACTCTTCTCTTTACTCTTTCACTTGTTACAGAATCATCTCCTTTGGTTTCAATGATCATTATCTTGCATATGATTTCAAGATCTACATGTCTAGCCCTAGCCTCTGGATAAAAGAAGGATGCTAAACTATATGACATTTTTGTTTCCTTAGGATCTTATTCCAAGTGTCTATTGGATATTTTGAACTGGGTGTCCCATAGAAGTCTTAAATGCAACACATACAAAATGGAACCCTATATTTCCTACCTTCCCAAGACAACAACAAAAAATCCACTTATCTGAACTTCCCAATTACTATTGAATCTTCACCATCTTCAAATCACCTGGGATTACAACCTTGGCTTCCCATTCTCATACACTCCATATATACAATCAGTTGTCCAATCCTGTCATTTCTTCTTCCACATCTCTTGAAGGCATTTCCTACTCTTCACTCCCCTGGCTACCATTCTAGTTCATGCCCTTATTACCTCTTGCCTGGGCTATTATGAAAGCTTCCTAATTGGTTTTCCTACATCAAGTTTCTTTCTATCCTCTTCACAGACTCCAAAGTGATTTTTTATAAAGTTTAGGCCTGACCAAGTAATTCCACTCTTCAAACAACTCCATAGTTTCCTATTCCTTCAAGCATTAGCTATAAACTCTTTTGTTTTACATTTAAAGCTACTCACAAACTGTCCCAACTTATCTTTCCAGCTTTCTTACATAATATTTACCTTCATGCTGTGAAGATTGGATTTGGCTATCTCCTGATTGTAACAATGAAGGCACTCAGCTCTTCCTTTATTGTGAAGATTAAATTGTAATCCTCTGTCTATTTTTAGATTTTAATCCCCAAAGTGTTAACTCAGTATTTAAAGTAGATCATTTTAACTAACAAAAAAGGTGTTAACTAACTAAAAAAGGTATTAACTAACCACAAACGGTATAGCTAACTACAAAAGGTCTGAACATCCATTTCATACATTGAGTGTGAAGTCCTGGAGAGGAGTGTCTGCTGTGATTGGTAGATGTAAAATTTAGGGGAGGTGACACAAGAGAAAAAGATATTTAAATAGAGGAAACAGAGACACACGGGAGATCAATTGATAGAATCAAGAAGGAAGAAGAGTCACTGGGAGGAGAGACAGGAAGACAGACACTCAGACTTGGAGTGAAGACACTTGGCTGTGGAACTGGACCCCTGGAGGAGCTAGTATAGGAGACCTCAGACTGCTTTCCTTTTAGACAGTCACCATGATGAGTGAAAGGCTGACGGAGTTTCCTTGCCTTTCTGGAGGTGTGAGCCTCTGAGAAAGGCCCATTGTCTTGAGACTCCTTTCCCCTGGCTGGGACTTAGAATTTCTACCTGGCTCTGAGGAAGCCATAACTCTCTCTCCCTCTCTCCCCACTTTTCTCTCCTCTTTAATATCTTCCTTCTATTGTAAATAAACTACCATAAATTCCATTTTACTTTAGAAATTCATTTGGGGATTTAGTAATTAAATCCCTGGTGACCACCAATTAATATATTCAGTCCAACCACAATAAATTTAACAATGCACGTCCACATCCAAACTACTAGCTATTTTCACACATGATATCTGTCTCTTGTATCCTTGGCTTGGTCTCCTTGCCCTTGTATTTACTGTCTCTCCTCCATGCCTAGAATGCTTTCCTTTCTTACTTCTTGCTTCTAACTCTCAAAATCCCTGATTTCCTTCAAGATTCCATGATCTCATCAGCTTCTTAAGTTATTTTGTATCTGCTTTATATGTGCTTTTAATAATATATATATATATATATGTACAGGTACACATACATATAATTTTTCATATTATAAACGTATTCCCTTATTTGAATGTAAGCTCCTTGAGTTCAAAGTTTGTCTTGCTTTTGTTTTTTATTTCTAGTGCCTAGTCCAGAGTAGGTGTTTAAAAAATGATTAATTAATTTATTGATTAAACCTCTTAATACATATCATTTACAGACAGCAAGTTTGAGAAGGGAATTATTATCTACTGCGAAGGAAAAAAAAAGTGAAGACTCCTAGTATTTCAAGAGATGAAGTTTATAAATTCATTTCTATGTGTGTATTACCCTTCATCACCTATAATGAGATATGAAAATGCCCTTTGAGGGTTGTGTTAGTTTAACTAAATTCTTAGAAATAGAAATATGGCCTGTCTCTACCTTTGCTCATTTTCTCCCTTCATACAGATGTGTTCAAGTATTTGGGTTCATTTATGATACAACCACGGATCAATCTACCTTAATAATTAATATGGAGGAAACAACTTTATAGATATAGGGCAGATTAAGTCAAGATTTAGTACATTCCCTGAAATCACTCCTCAGGTCTTTTGGACTTTTTGCTCATTTTAAGGATCAAGCTATTTCTAGCAGTGAAAAAAAGGAAAATAAATTTGGGAGCTAAAATCCCAGATGTGTGAATTCAAGCTCCAAGCAAACCACTGAATTTCTTGTTAAATTTCAGAGACTAAGTTTGTTGCTTAAAACTTTTTTAGAGAAGTTGATATGAAATAATGATGTTCTTTCTACTCAGAGTGCATGACCCAGGCTCTGAATTTTTCAGAGGAATCTATGATGACCTGACATTTTCTCTACCTGTTTTAGGGGAAAAATACATGGAAACTCCAAAAAAAAATTTCTCCAGAAAATAAGAGAAAATAGTATTTATGTATTTGAGTCCTTTAAAAGTAAGAGGGCAGCTAGAAATGAGAGGGAAGATGTTAGATGCAAATTAGAATGTTTAGTCATTTCTTCAAATATTTTTATTATTTCTGTACTTAGCCCTTTCTTATATTTTGTGTTGGAAGGTAAAGGACCTTTGTTCTGTGGCTAAGATTCTTAGTGTGTATGTATTTTAGGGGGCTATGAGAACAGAATCTATTTCCCCCCCAGGGAACTCAGGTTAGACTAGGTAAGCCAAATATGTGGTTTTTCTTTTTGCTTCACCATATTGGTGCTACGTTATGTACTACACATATGTTCTTTCCCCCCATCCCTATAACAATCAGAACTAGGAGGACCATAATTTATATTTTAAAAAATCTTCAGGGGGAAAATTGTAACCCGGCAAGTATTTTTCTGATGGCACAGACATACCTTTCAGTATGACAGGATTGAAATGAAAGACTTATGGTGTTGTTGGTTTCCCATGACAGCTACACTGAGATATGTTCAGTGAGGATTGTAAGTAGAATAAGATGTTTGTCAAATATTTATGGTACTGCTCTGCTCCTGTGGCCTGAGGTTGATTTTGTGGTTATGTTTACAGCTGGTTACTTAATGTTGAGTGACCTGATTTTCCCTCTGAATTGGACAAATATTGTTAAATATCATTAAATATATGTTTTCAACTGGTAAATATTAATATTTGTGTTGAATTTGAAATTATATAATGGAAATTGTGACAGATAGTGCATTTACTGAAACTTTGCAAGGATCAACAATGAGCCCTGTTTTAGGGGGCATTTGTTAGTTCTTGACCCATGATTGACTGGGAATCTATGTTGGAGGGAGACTATAGCTCAACAGGAAGCCTATAGGTTTTGATTGCTTCCAAGGTAGAATGATATAGAAAAAGGCCTCCTTACTGCTCCCCTGGCCTGCACTCTGCTCCTTATCCAGATTCAGGGTCCCTGCTCCCTCCTTACCACAATCACTTTGTAATAGACTATGGAGCTGCCAAATGGTTCTCGAAGCTAGCATAGGAGTCCTTTGAAATCTCTTTCTGCCCAAATGTTCTGTCCCTGAGTTTTGGACTGTGTTTGGCGCCCTCTGCTATTGGTTTTGCAGCTGGTGCCTCTAAGTCAGTGCTCCTGGCTGGTCCCTATCCTAGAGCCCACAGACTGATCTTTCTGTCTTCCTAAGCTGCCCTGTGGCCCCCCCCCCCCAATTATTCACTGTGACTTTTTATTGTTTTTCCATCAGGCTTCAACTTGGTATTTTCTGTGGTTGTTTTTTGTAGGAGAGGTTTTAGGGGAAGTTTGGCAGTTTTGACCCTTTACTCTGCCATCTTGGACTCAACCCCCATCTTCTCTTTATGGCTTTTATCTTTAAAGTAGCATGCTAAGAAGGAAGAAACAGCTTCAGAAGTCCTAAGCAAGTGCCTGAGAAGTTTAGTTGTAAGATCAGAGTCAAGGCTAGCACTCTGACTACTAAGCCACATGACCCCCAACATAGGTTCTCAGTAGGAAGGGCTTTGAATGACAAACAGAACATTTTGTATTGGCTCTTGGAGGCAATAAACACCAATGGAGTTTATTGAGTAGGGAGGTGGGGTGAGGGTACATGATCTATCTTTTTAGAAAAATCCCTTTATTGGCCAAATGGAGAAAGGATTGGAGTAGAGAGAGACTAGGCAGATGAACCAGCAGGCTGGTGGAGTAATCAAAGTGGTGGCAGTTTCAGAAGAGGGAAAGGAGTATATTTGAAAGATATTGTAAAGGTGAAATAATTTGGCCTTGGAAACAGCTTGGGCATAGGAGAGGGGTGGTGAGAAATAGTGAAGAAAACAGGGTGACTTGAGAGGGACTGGAAGGATGACGTTGCCTTCTACAGTCATAGGGAATGATTAAAGGGAAAGAAAATAGTTCTCTCTCTATTTAAAAAATAAATTCTAAACCCTTATCTACTCTTTTAGAATCACTCTTGTATATTGGTTTCAAGGCAAGAGTGGTAAAGGCTAGGCAATGGGGGTTACGTGACTTGCTCAGGGTCATACACTTAGGAAATGTCTGAGGACATATTTGAACCAGGACTTCCATCTCTAAGCCTGGCTCTCTATCCACTGAGCAACCCAGCTGCCCCTATGAGCTATCTGTCTGACATATTACGTACAAGATGGTTACTGGACATCTAGTTCAAGATATCTGAAAGGAAGTTGGAGATGTGATATTGGACATCAGCAGAGAGATTGGGGTAGGAAAGGCAGATTTTAAAGTCATTAGCATTGAGAAGGTAATTAAGTCAAGGGAGCTGATGAGATCACCAAGTGAAATAGTATAGAGGGAGAAGAGAAGAAAAGAGGGTCTAGGACTGAACCCTGTGGGACATATAGGGATAGAAGGTGTAATCTGGAGGAGGGTCCAGCAAAGGAGAAAGAGTAGTAGTCAGAAAGGTAAGAGGAGAAGAGATGGGAGATAGTGGTATCCTGAAAACCTAGAGAGGAGAAACTATCAAGGAGAAGGGAGAGATCAAAGATTGTAGGGAGGTTAAAGAGATTGAAATAGAGAAAGACAATTGGATTAGTATTTAAGAAATCATTTATAACTTTGGAAAGAGCAGATTTGGTGGAATAAATGGCAAGGTTGGAAGCCAGACTGCAAGGGGTTAAGAAGAGAGAGAGAGAGAGAGAGAGAGAGAGAGAGAGAGAGAGAGAGAGAGAGAGAGTAGAAATACCTATTTTGGAGGACCTTTTTGAGGTGTTTAGTTTCAAAGAATATGAGATGAATGTATGATGATAGTAGGGAAGGAAGAATCAAGTGATGTGTTTTTTTTCCTTCTAGGGGAGACAGGGACATATTTGTGAACAGTAGGAAATGTGCCAATAGATAGAAAGTGACTGCAATAAGTGAGAGTGGGGATGGCAGGGAGCAATCTGTTGGAGGAAATGGGATGAAATGGGATCACTTGGACGAATGGAGGAGGTTAACCTTAATAAGGAACAAGAATACTTTATCATTTAAAACAGGGATGAAGGAGGAGAGAATGACAGAAGCACCTGAGGGATAGGACATGAGGAAGAGGTGAGAAGAGGAAATTTACAGTGAATGGTTCCAATTTATTTTTGTAAAATATGAAGCAAGGTTGTCAGCTGAAAGTGAGGAGGGGGAATTATGGAAGGTTTGAGGAGGGATGCAAAGGTTTGGAAGTGCCTCTGTGGAGAGTGGGATAGTGAGTTGATAAGGGAGGTATAGCAGGATTGCCTAGCAGCAGTGAGGGCCCAGTTGAGATTGTACAACATAAATTTGTAGTGGATTGCAGACAGAAAGTTACCTGATTTTTTTCACCTTTGTTCAGCAGCAACCACTTGCAACATCTTATTCATTTTGCTGCTATAATATCTTTGCATCTATTCTTTTCTCTTCACTCAGATGGCTACCTGATGACCTCTTGTATTGACATTTGCAGTAGCTTTCTAAAGCATCTGCCTGACACCAGTTTTCTCTTTTCTAGTCCATCTTCTACACAGCTGTCAGAAGGATATTCTTAAATCACAAGACTGACCTTCATGTTACTGCCCTGCCCACAAAGCTCTAAAGGCTTTCTATTGATTGTCTCTAGACTCATGTACAAACTTCTGGTTTTGGCATTTTGAAGTCTTTCCCAATTAGGCTCAAGCTTTCCTTTTCAGATATTATGCATTAATCCTCTTCATATATTCTATGCACCAGTCAAACTAGACTGCTTACTATTCCTTACACAGTGTTCTCTCTCCTTTTTCACAGCTTTGCCCTGGCCAGCCTTCATAACTGGAATGAACTGCTTTCACCTCTGCCTCACACAATCTTTAGCTCACTTCAAAGCTCTTCTCCTGTGGCTCATTTCCACTTCCATGAGGTCTTTCCTGATTCCTTTCCCTTTCCCCATATTCCTAGTGATCTCTCCCTTGAAATTACCTGGTATTGATTTCCTTCCTTCCTTCCTCCCTTCCTCCCTTCCTTCCTTCCTTCCTTCCTTCCTTCCTTCCTTCCTTCCTTCCTTCCTTCCTTCCTTCCTTCCTTCCTTCCTTCCTTCCTTCCTTCCTTCCTTCCTTCCTTCCTTCCTTCCTTCCTTCCTTCCTTCCTTCCTCTTTTCTTTCTTTCTTTCTTTCTTTCTTTCTTTCTTTCTTTCTTTCTTTCTTTCTTTCTTTCTTTCTTTCTTTCTTTTCTTTCTTTTCTTTCTTTCTTTCTTTCTTTCTTTCTTTCTTTCTTTTCTTTCTTTCTTTCTTTCTTTCTTTCTTTCTTTCTTTCTTTTCTTTCTTTCTTTCTTTCTTTCTTTCTTTTCTTT
Organism: Monodelphis domestica; assembly: GCF_027887165.1. Taxonomy (NCBI): domain Eukaryota; kingdom Metazoa; phylum Chordata; class Mammalia; order Didelphimorphia; family Didelphidae; genus Monodelphis; species Monodelphis domestica. The sequence goes on along the minus strand of NC_077229.1, from coordinate 504,343,456 downwards.
CCTTTCTTTCTTTCTTTCTTTCTCTCTCTCTCCTCTCTCTCTCTCTCTCTCTTCTTTCTTTCTTTCTTCTTCTTTCTTTCTTTCTTTCTTTCTTTCTTTCTTTCTTTCTTCTTCTTCTCTTTCTCTCTCTTCTCTCTTCTCTCTCTCTTTCTTTCTTTCTTTCTTTCCTCTTTCCTCTTTTTCTTCCTTTCTTCTTTCCTTCCTTCCTTTCTTTCTTTCCTCCTTCTTTCCTTATCTCATAGTAACAACTCTAAGATAGAAGGGCAAGGATTAGGCCCCAGATTTGAACCCATTTCCTCTCAACTACAGGCCTGGCTCTCTGTCAATGGTGCAATCACCACCTAGCTGCTCCTGTGTTGACTTTCTACATTTGATATTAGTGATATGTGCATCTTCCCAGAAGACTAAAAGCTTCTTTATAGAGTAGGGAATTTTGTGCTTTGTCTGTATCTTCACTGTAAAGCATGTTGTTTATCACATAGCAGATGATGAATGAATTTTATGATCAGACGATTAAAATGAAGATAATAATCCCTTGGGAGCGACAGCATAGAAGAGTAGATAGATAACTAGCCTGGGAGAGAGGAATATCTGGATTCAAATCCTGCTTCTGATACATACTGGCCACGTGACTGTGGATAAATCACCAAAGCAACAACTTTCAGAGAAGGGAAAAAAAATATCCATGTTGCCAAACAGGCAGCTGTGGATAGAGTCTTGGGTATGGAGTCAAGAAGACCTGAGTTCAAATTTGACCTTAGCTACTTACTAGCTGTGTGACCCTGGGCAAGTCCCTTTAATTATGCCTTAGTTCTTCATTTGTAAAATGAGAGCTGGAGAAGGAAATGGTCAACCACTCTAATATCTTTGCCAAGAAAACCCCAAAAAGGGTCACAAAGAATCAGAAACAACTGAAAACGACTGACCAACAACAACAATGTGCCAGTCTCTCTGCTAAATGCTTTACAAATATTATCTAATTTGATTCTTATCACAGTCCTGGGAGATGGGTGCTATTATTATTCTCATTTCACAGATGGGGAAACTGAGACAAATAAAAGTTAAGTGACTTACCCACCAAGCTAGTAAGTATCTGAAGATAGTTTTGAACTTAGGTAGGGAGCTTTCTCCTTGAGGGGTTTCCTATGCCAATTAAATCACAGGCCCATCCCTCTATGGAGTAATCCCCTCATACTTTCCTCACTGGAATCTCAAGGGAGACAATTAAAATATTTTGTAAATCTTAAAGAGCTATACATGTCAGTGATTTGTATTATGTGATTGTATTTTCCCCAATGTAATGGTGTAATATATCTTGTTTTTAGCAAGGCTTAGATTCATCTATCTCTTCCCTCTAATCCACCAAACTTGTCACCCTGTCTTAAGAGAAAATCAAATTAATTTGACAGAATATGTTCTTAATGGAGTCATGGTGGTTATTACCCAGAACCCAGTTTTCTTCAAGGTGATGGAAATTGGATTTTTCTCATTCACGGCCTCCCAATATCCTTTATTTCTCCCTTCACTAGCCCTAGTGAAGGCAGTTCTAGGAAATGAGACTCTTCCCAGAAGAGTCAGTTAGGTCAGCTTGGCTATGGCAATGCCCTCAGGTCTTTGCATCGTGCCAGGCAGGGAATTCACTCGTCTCCTTCTTTGTACTGTAAAAATTAAATTAGTTTTTCTACTAAAAGTATTATATTTTCAGAGGTTTATTAAAAATCATTAGAAATCAAGGAAATAAGAAAATATAAAATAAGAAAGCACAGGTCTAGGAGGGCTGAAAAGCCCATTCACAGCCACTTACTCTACACCTTGAGGGACGTGTGTGCTTAGAAGCGGAAGCAGAGAGATCTGAAGTAGGTGGAGAGTCAGTTTAAATACAAATTGTGTTCTCGGTCCAGGTGAGCACTCAGGTGAGATTTTAGGGAATTCTGGGAACTACCAAGGACTTCTGGGGATTGAATTCTGGGGTTCAAATCTCCATTTTTATAGTACCTAAGCCCAGATGTAGCAATAACAAAAGCCTCCACCTTCCTTGACTCTCATTATTTAAAAGATGCTGCCTCTTAGGGTGGTGCAACAGGTTTTGGGAAGTGGGTAAAAAACTTAGGGAAGACATGTTAACAGTCCCTCATGGACTGGATACTCTTGAACACATCCTACCAAAATCTGTCTTTTGCATGTTGACTTAAGAATGTGTCTGGTATCACAAATACTGTTCACATTAATAATGACAATGCAGCAGGGATCTTGGCAGCCCCCAAAATTGTTTGCTACTGTTTAATGTTAAAAATAGGGATGGGAAGACTTCTTTATGAGCTGTTTGGTGAGGTGGTGGTTCACTTAGGGTGTGACAATCACAGGGAAACTGCTTAGGATCATAGATTTAGATCTAAGAAGGATGGAAGAGGTTATCTAGGTCCTTTTCCTCATTTCACAGATGAGAAATCTCAGGACCAAAGAGGGAAGGGGAAGAAGCATTTATGAAGCACCTACTATGTGCCAACCACTGGACACTTAACAAACATTATCTGGTTTGATCCATACTATCCTAAGAAGTAGGTGCTATGGCTCAACCAAGTGACTTGTCCAGGGTCCTGAAGTTAGTAAATGTCTGAGGGCAGATTAGAATTCAGGTCTCCTTGACTCCAGATCTGCTACTTTATCCATTGCTCCTTATATTGAGTAAACTGGGGATTTAACTCAAGCCCTCTGGCTCTAAGTCCAAAGCTTTTTTCACTCCACCATCACTTAATTTTCATTTCAAAAAAATGCCTTTTGAGGGCAGGGATTGTCTTTTTCTTTTTGGACTTGTATTCTTAGTGCTTATCACAGTATATGGCATCTTGTAGGCACTCAATAAATGCTTATTGACCCTATTGGTTGTTAAATTGATTTGATTAAGTGAATATATAAAATACATATATAATAATTGCAAAATGATTTTGAGGGTAGGGCCATTAAACAATTGAGATATGCATGTGTTTTAACTTGAGCTGTCCATTGAAGGAAATGAATGATTCTGAGAGACAGAGCTCTTTCCAACTCTTGGGTTTTATGTTTTATAAATAAGTCCAGGGAAGATGGTTAGAAGCATGTATGGAACCACCAGGATCATCGGGATTTGATTTTAGGCGTCGTTGGCAAAAGTTCTCCAGATGGAGCCACAGGTTGAAGACTTTTGGCAGCTCTTGCAGTCCCCTTCTGTCTAGTCCTTAAAAGAGGTTGACTAGGCTGAGCTTTTAGTATGATAGTTTTGTTAATTTTCTTAACTGCCTTCAGTTTTTGAGTCACATTATGCTAGAACAGAATCTTCATTCAAGATGCCATTCCCATAATTCTCTCTATGCTTTTTCTTCTAGTGTTCCCATTAGTTTCTATGGGATCCAAGATCATTGCTACACAAAACAACCTCGTAACCAACCTACCAATCAGCAAGTGTCTTTTAAGCATTTACTCTATACCACATGCTGAGATGCAAAGAAAAAGTGAATGCAGTCCCTGCCCTGAAGGAGTTTGCACTCTAATGGAGAAATCAACATGTATACAGGTATACTGAGTACAGACAAGATGCTTATAGAGTAGATGCCAGCCAGACTTGGAGGACAAGGCAAAAAGAGTTGGTAGGGTCTGTAGAACATCTTTCTTTGGTTGGCATTTGAGCCAGAGCTTGAAGGAGCCAGTGATTTTAAAAGGAAGTCTGCAGCTCTGATTATGTGCCCGCCCTGCTCAAGTAGTTCCAATGTTTTCCTCTTACCTGTAGAATAAAACATAAATGCTTTTGTCTGGCACATAAATCCTTCATAATCTAGTTCCAGACTCCTTTTACAGGTTAGTATGCATTATGCCCTTTCTTTTACCCTATTTTCCAAGAAAACTCACCTTCCTGATGCTTACCTTAAAAAAAACATTTTCTTCTACTCCTATGTTTTTGAATGAATTGTGCTACCTCCTTTTTCTCCCAATTCATGACAATTTCCTCTTAACTTCATATTTTCCCTTAATTTTCTTGGGAAGCGATTCTTCAGAAAGGCATGAATTAGAAGAGCATAGGATTTAAAATTAGTGAAAAAAACCCCATGATAAATTATCTCGTTCATACCTACTCTTCTTTTTGCATAAGTGGAAACTGAGCCTCAGAGAAGGTAAGGCATTTATTCAAGTCTTATGCAAGGTCATACAGTTAATTTGTAATAGATTTGAACTCAAATCTTCTGACTTCAACACCATTGTTTTTTTCTACTGTACCATACTGTTCTGCTCTGACATCTTAATGTACCGTAGAGGTCATTCTGGAAGACTACTCCAGTGGTGCATAAATTCTTTCTGGATTTACCAAGTTAGAAAGGCTTTGAATATATATGGATTCAGGAAAGATTTGTGCATCTGTTATTTAAAAACTAGCATTGCTAAGTAGGAAGAGGCTCAGCACCAAAATTATGAATTCTGGGCAATCATTTTTTCTTCAATATCATGAAAACAGTCTGCTAACATGATGCGTGTCAGTGTTGGGAGTATTCCCACACAGTGAAAGGAGACAGTGTTCAATGTTCAATCAATTTTTTTAGTTGGGTCCAAGTCTTCATGACTGTTTTTAGGGTTTTCATGGCAGTGATAATGGAGTACTTTCCCATTTCCTTCTCTAGTTCATTTGATAGATGAGGAAACAGAGGGAAGCAAGATTAAGTGACTTGCCCAGGGTCACACAGTTAGTAAGTGTCTGAGACCACATTTGAACTCAGGAAAATGACTCTCCCTGACTCCAGGCCCAACATTCTATCCACTGTATCACCCAGTTGCCCTTGAAATAGAAAGTACACAAACAAAATTAATCAACCATACTACTTACCAATAAGAAATATTAAGTTGAGTAAGGCTTGGACTAGAGGGGAAATTTCTAAATACCAAAGAGTATATTTGCTAAATAAAAATCAATGTTGTTTATTTATGGCTGCTCTGGGGTTATGCTAAGTCTTCTGTGGGCTGTTCTCATCACACAAAGATCCTTTCTTTCCTTATCTTCTCCACTCCCGCATTTAGAGATCATAGGAGGTTTAGAGCTGGAGAGGATGGCTTAGTCCAATCTGTTTCACTTTATGGATTAGGAAACTGAGACCCTAAGAGAGGATCGTTAGTGAAATGTCACATAGGCAAGTAATAGAATAAGTAAGGATTCATAGAAATTTTAGAGCTGGTAAAGACCTTATAAATAATCTATTACAATCCTTTCATTTCCCAGAAGAAGAAGGAAGAACCAGAGAAATGAAATAATTTTCTCAAAGTCTCCAAGAGTAGAACCTAGGACCACTGGCTCTAAATCCAGTATTTTTTTTCCCCAGAGTCCCTGTTATTTCTCTGTTAGACTTACTCTAAATCCAGGGACCTTTTAAATGGCAGCTTTTTAATAGACCAAACATGTTTTTTCTCAAGTACTCTATAATATATACATCCTATCAGAGAAACACAGAAACCCTTGATAAAATGTTTAGTTAACAACACAGAAGATGACAATTTCAGGAGGATGTTCTTGACCACCAATAATAGTTTGTCCTGATGAAAATTTGATCCTGTAAAAGTTTAAGGGAAAAAAATCTCAGTCATTGAATTTATTTACAAGACATTTTATTAGGCAGTAAGTAGTGGGAGTTCAGATCTGACTTGATAGACCTATAGTTGGTCATTTCTTGCTCCTATGTGCATAAGAAATAAAAAAACTGTCAAAAAGTACCTAGGAATTTCAACTTGTTCTCTAACATCCCTCTCCCCCAGTCCCCCATATACGGGATGGCACTATATGCACACTTGTTCTACTCCTTAAACTGCGTCGATGATGTTTGGGTATTTCCTAGCATTGTGTTAGTATTTCCTAGTGTGGAAAATTGATATTGAACTGTAATAATTTTCATACGAAACTTTTCTTAAACTTTGGATTTAGAAGGTCAGCCAGCTTCCAAGTTAAAGTAACTTACTCCCAGATCTCAGGGCATCTTGGGCTGGCTTTTGTGGGAGGCAGGGTGGAAACCTCTTCCTTATTCATCTGTAAACAAGAACTCTCTTGGGTGATGAAGTCAACAAGCTTTAGTTGCCATGACCTAAGCAGCCACCATTTTGGACTAGAATGCCCATGGGCAGATTGTATTGTCATTTTCTGGATCTCTTGGCACCTTTAGGATGCTCTCCTTCCTATGATGGGAATGATTTGAGGTCTTTGAGTTGACTTTCTTCTCTTATGTGACTGTTTTCCAATCAGAGATGTCTTGGAGAAGGACAGTGAGATGACAACACAAGGGATATATACTGGCTTCTGCCACAGGAAGACATTCTTTTTTTTGTCCTTCTCTTCTGGCCATGCTTTTGCTTTGTTTCAAAATTCTCCTGCCAAGCTATTCAACCTTGGGCCCCAATTTTTGGCTCCCTTAGATTCTTCAAGTTCTTTCGCATCTATTTGGATTGTGGAAGGAATCCACTGGTGAATTAGATTTTTTAAAAATTAGTTTTAAATTTTAATAGATCCAGCATATGGAGAATTTCATTCATATTAGAGTGTTACCCTAAAATAATTAATAGAATTATCGAATTAAAGATTTAAAGTTGTAAGAGAACTTAGAGGGCAGTGAATCTTACCTCATCATTTTATAGATGAAAACAAACAAACAAACAAATAAACCCAGGGCTAAACCTTACAGCTAGTAAATATCTGAGATGAGATCTGAACCCAAGACATTCTGACTCCAAGTCCAAGAGCCTGTCCATGAAATTTCAATGTCTTGGGGAAATTCATAGGAAACTATTATAAAAAAGAAAATGGTTATGGTAATTTAAAAAATCTTTTTATTTTAAAGATTTCATTCTTGATGAGAATGAAAGGATATTATTTCAATGAATTGAAAAGATAATTATGTAGAACTATCTATATGCTCATGCAGCTGGGTATTAGTACCAGTATCCCTTCTACATTCTGACTTTCCCCATTGCAGTTTCAATATATCACAAGTCAGCATAAGAAATTAAGTGTGAATTTTTAAGGAGTTTTACAGAACTGCGGATGACACTTGAAGGTCAGCAGATAACACAGAGAAAGTTTAGAAATTTAGAAATTAATAAAAAATATACATATAGTACTGTATAAAATCAACATATTTTTCTTTTAACATCATAAATATACACAATTTTCTTTTTTAAAGTTAAAATAAGTAAAAAGTTGAAGTTTGTGAAAAGAACGTGAAAGCCAGTAGATGATTCACAAAGGCTAGAAATGTGATGATATCTTAACATTGATCTATGTGTAGCCTATGGCCAAATACTTAACCCAAATTTTATAATAAGCTACTGTATACACCCCAAAAAAGAAAAAGAAAAAATCTCTGGTACAAAGGAAGGGTCAAACAGCTATATGAAGGTTTTCCAGGTTACCCCACCTTCAACTCTTGCAACGTGGAAGAGAAACCTGAAGAGAGAAAGCAGAAATCATAAGCCTCCTAGTAGAGCCTAGAAACCAGAGGTTAGTATAATGAGGTAAGGGAATATGTCCCTTATCAAAAGAAGTTTCATTTTCTTCAGCATGTGTTGTTCTGCCTGGTTTCAACTCCTTGGAATGCTATGATTCTCCCAGGTTAAATATATCACCTCTAATTTCACCACCACAGCTAATTCAAGCCTTGACTGATATCATTTTCCTCAGCCATCTCTCCCTTCTGATTGGAAGGATATAAGGTAAAGTACCAAAACTCCTCCCAATGCCTTCCTTTATAGATGGCAGGTAGGAACTAGACTTTTCATCTTATTATACTCTGTATCTGCTGCTCTGCCTGGCTCCAAATCTATAGAACAAGATGTCCCCATTCTTGGGCAACCTCTGTAAGAAAATACTCTGAAAACAGATATTATATATCTGAAAGGGGGGAGAGGCATGGATGGATGCAAAATGTAAATATGTATATATTTAGTGTGGATGAGAGAATTACAGACTGTATTGCAAGGACTTGGTTTATAAAAAAAACACCAGGAAGAAAGAGGATGGAATTCTCCTGTCAACAAGGGATGGGGCTAGAACCTCTAGCCAAGAAAAGCAAATCAGCAGTTGGAGACAGGGTTTTTTTTCTCTTTTGAACAAGAAGAGGGAAGAGTATCTTGCTGAGCTCAACCTGTCATGGTCCCTCATTTATCTGAAGAAAAATCAGATTATCCATCAATTCCTCATTAGAGGATAGAGACTTTTCCCTTTGGCAAACAGAAGAGACTATCCACCTAGAAGACATATTTTCTATCTGTAATTTCTCTAGATCAGGAAGAATCCAACAGCCTGATTCTACATCTCTCCAGGGACTTAGGTCCCCAAACCTGAGCCATCAACCTCTGAGAGGAAATTTAGGATTAACAGTAATTATTTTCCCCTCTACCCTAAACCCCACATTCCTATATACTCCAAAGAATAAACAGACCTTATTATTTTGATGAGACTGATCATACTTTTTGTTAAATTTATTGGTTGGACTGAATATTTAATTGGTGGTCACCAGGGATTTAATTTCTAAACCCCCAAAAAGAATTACTAAAGTCAAATGGAATTTATGGTAGTTTATTTTACAATAGAAGTAAGATATTAAGGAAGAGAGAAAAGGGAGAGAGAGATAGAGAGAGCTCTGGCTTCCTCTGAACCAGTTAGAAATTTTAAGGCACCAGTCAGGGGTAAGGAGTCTCAGAGCTTCACACCTCCAGAAAGGGCAAGGAAAGAAAAGTCAGCCTTTACACTCACCATGGTGATTGTCTAAAAGGAAAGCAGTCTGAGGTTTCCTGCATGAGTTCCTCCAGGGGTCCAGCTCTACAGCCAAGTGTCTTCAGTCCAAGAATGAGTGTCTGTCTTCCAGTCTCTTCCTCAAATGTCTGTCTTCCATCTAGATCCAAGTGACTGAATTCTTCACTCCAAGCTGGAGTGACTGTTTCCATTGATCTCTGTGTGTCTCTGTTTCCACTATTTAAAGACCTTTTTCTCTTGTGTCACCTCCCCTAAAATTTACATCTACCAATCACAGCTGACACTCCTCTCCAAGACTGCCCACTCCTTCACATGTGGGTCACAGACCTCCCACTCAATGTAGGAAATGGGTGTTCATACCTTTTGTGGTTAGTTCACACCTTTTTTGTGGTTAGTTCATACTTTTTTGTGGTTAAAATGGGTACATCTACTTTAAATATTGGGTTTACACTTTGGGGATTAGAATCTAAAAATAGACAGGAGATTACAATTTAATCTTCACAATAAAGGAAGATCTAAGTACCTTCATTGTTACAGTCAGGGGAGAACTAAATCCAATCTTCACATTTTTCATTTAATGTGCTAGGGGAATCAAGATAATCTCTATGAAGGGAAGAAACCAGAAATCAGAGACTAATAAGAGGATGTCCTCCTTACCTCTCAGCTCTGGACTTTGGTCAAAACTTCTCCCCTTCCCTTGTGTAGTCCTATCAAAGAGAGCAAGTAGTACTTTCTTTTATCTCTCCCCTCTCTTACCCAGACCTTTCTAACTTTGGTTCCTGACCCCTCTAGTACATTAGTTCCATAAAGTCTTAGACAAATAGAAAGATCAATAGATATTTCTATTTGACTGACATCAAGATTAGGGAACTATGTATATTATTGTATTTTATGTAAATAGTCTCTGTAAATAATGTACATACTATAATTAGATTAGTAACAGTGATAGAGTTTGTAAATATGTAACATAGCATCTATATAGATTGTACACAAGATTAGGTTCTATTGTATGGAACAGGGGATCTTGAATGATGAACTTCTCCACTTCAATGAATACACATAATCTCAGCAGCCAAAGTATAAGACAGGCTTCATTGGACATCCCTGGCTTGGATGCCCAGAGGTGCCTGGCAGCCATCCTAAGGGACAAATGCCATGAATGGCAAGTGCCCTAGTGACAAAATGCAAATGCCTGCATATAAAACAGACCTTTTATAGTAATCTGGATGCAAGATGTCCCTCTTTGTAATGTTACCCACTTTTACTGTCTGATCTTTGTTTCAATATACAAAAGAATTACAATCCCCCCTCCCCAACAAGAGTTTCATTCCTGATAGTCATCTTATCAAACTTCATTTTACTATACGTGTAGGTTTGCAGAACAATGAGATAGGTTTGAGGAGATACAATTGCAAGGGAACATGATATAAAGTTACTGAGTTTTGGATGGGGACCTCCTGTTCTAATTGTATCTTGTCCCTTCCTGGACTTGTTACTGGCCTGAAGCCTGCCTCTGAATTGAAGCCTTAGATGAGCCATCCAAGGTCTCTGAAATTTAGAGCAGACAGGCTGGATGTTTCATTGGAGAAAGAGGGGGGCAGTCTAATTCTAAGGGGAAACTCTGAACTGGGGCTCTGAAGAAATGGGGTGACAAGCCACATATCATTACCCTGAGAATTATATACTTAATCCCATCTGCCCATTTTCTGCCTCCTTTTGTGTTGCCTCCCTCTTTATAGTGTAGGCCTTGAAAGAAAGAACTGTCTTTCTTTTATTAATATCATTCCCAGTGCTTAGCACAATGCCTGACACACTGGAGTTGTGTTGAATTGAATTGGATTACAATATGGTAGAGGAGAATTTACAAGTCCTAATTTCTAGTTCCAATTATGTCCTTTACTTAGTATAAAGTGCTTAATAAATGCCTCTCATTCATTCATTTATCATGTGACCTTGGGCAACTCATTTTATTTTTCTGACCTCGGTTTCTTCATCTGTAAAATGGAGATGAGAAAATTTATACTGCTTACTTCATAGGACTGTTTTGATGAAAGTGCCTTATACCATATGCTATAAACAGATGACATTATTTCTGCTTATTTTTGAGCAAAAAAACCCACTGTGGTATAATGGATAGAGTCCAGTTGTGGCCTCAGGAATTCAAGCCCTACCTCACATACTGGCCATGTGACCTGACCAGTACACTTAATTTCTGAGTACTATGCAATTCCCTAAAACCATAATCTTTACAAAAGAGTCACCAATATGCATCCGTTGAGAGAATTTTCACATGGAAATAACTAAACCAATGAAATCACAGGTCTGGACCCAAAATGAAATTTTAAAAAGATTTAAGCAAAAAACGGTTCATTTGGTTTACAACACAATTGGACTAATTTCTGTTTTATAAATTTGCTCAAAGTTTTGTACTCCATCCAGAAACTAGATGGGCTTGTTTGGCCACCTGGTGAGCCTGACTTTATTATGAGAATAAGCCGTCTTTAGGGGAGTGTATAAGGGGGCAAGTCTTCAGGATCTGGGCTTTAGGGAGTTCCTATGGCTGCAGGTGGATGGAGTTGTTAGGAGACCTGAGGCATGAGAGACATATGTAATTGTCTCAGCTACTGTCTTAAAAAAAAGCCCAAGGCCATGTATATAATTAGGACATAAAGGCCATTTCTCTTCTTTGCTTTCTCCTCTCCCTTCACCCTGACTACATACTTCCTGAGATAATCTAGAAGGCAGCTTCATCCCTTTTCACCTTAAATGACTGCCTTTGATCTTCATTTAATCTAAATTTCATTTGTTTAATAGAACCCATAAGAAAGATTTTTTTGAATTGAAAAAAAAATTATTTAATTAATTAATTTAGAATATTTTCCTTGGTTCCATGATTCATGTTCTTTCCTTCCCCTTACCCCCCAGCCAATGTGCAATTCCTGAGTTTTTCATGTGTCATTGATCAAGACCTATTTCCATATTATTAATATTTGCATTAGGATGATCATTTACAGTCTACATCCCCAATCATATTTCCATCAACCCATGTGATCAAGCAGTTGTTTTTCTTCTGTGTTTCTACTCCCACAGTTCTTCTTCTGAATACAGATAGGGAAGAAAGAATTTTTTTGCATATGGAGGCAAAATAGTTATGTGTGGGCAATGGAGGTAGCTAAGTTAGAGAGCAATGGCAAGCACAATCACAGTGGAAGAGGTGGAGTTCAGCCCCTTTCCCTAAAGAAAATGTTGGGGAGGAGGATCCCAGGAGAGAGGTGCCCTTCTCTCAGAACTTTCTTTATTTCCTTTTACATCTATTCTTGGGAGAGAGCTTGATCACCCCTTCTTCTGGTGTTATAGCATCCATCCATGTTCAGCCTCCTGAGCCATACTGGTAGTGCTCAGCAATCTAGGCAGATAGAGGATTTTGGGACAAGTTGAAGTTCAGGGATGATAACTGTCATTAGAAAAAAGAATCTACTATATGGCATCATCCTTGGGCAAAGCTCTATTCATTGCCTGCTATTGATAAAGGATAGAAGTATTAGTTATGGAGAGAACAGATTAGTTGTTATTTACCCAGGGTTCTGCAGGTCTACCTAGGGATGAGACTCTTTGGATACAGGGCAAGAAAGAGGATTGAAGAGATCTACTGAAACTCACATCCCAAACAGGAAACCTCTCTCCCTCACTTTCTTCCATTCTACAAACTTTGAGGTCAAATTGATCATGATATTAAAAAAACAAAAACAAGAAACTTCTGCCTCCTTCATTGGTGGGTTGCATAGCAACTTTTTAAAAACCATCTTTTAGTAAGTCTTTCAAGAATTCATTGTAATTTCATAAGAAAGTTATTCCATCTTGGACACTATATTGGGTCCTGCTACTTTACCAAGGCTATTAATTATTTCAGTTGCTGATTCTCTTGGGGCTGTATAAACCATCATGTCAATTGTAAAAAGGCATGATTTTGTCTCTTCTTTTCTTTCTTTTTTTAAAAATCCTTACTTTCTGTCTTGGAATAAATAGTGTTTATTGGTTCCAAGGAAGAAGAGTGCTAAGGGCTAGGGTCACACAGCTGGGAAGTACCTTGATATCTCTTCTTTTCTGATATTTATGGCTTTAATTTAATTCTCCTGTTTTACTGGCATCACTAGCATTTTTAGAACTATGTCTAAAAGCAGAAGGAAGATGGGGCATCCTTGCTTTCCTATTTGCAACTGGAGCTTGGCTTTGCCTTATTTTCCACAGGCCCAAATTACTTAAATTTTTTTTTCAACTTGAATAGTATTTTCTTTATTTACAAGTTAGAATCAACAGACACAGGAAAAAGGGAGAGGACTTGGCTCAAAAAGCCTCTTGGGGAGTCAGAAGGTATGACCCCAAGGGCCCCAACAGAGTAGGATGTAGGGATAGGTAGAAAAAAAAGTCAACGTAAAAAAAAGAGCTCCCCTCTTTCCCTCCCCAGTCTAGGGGACTCCCCCCCCTAGCCTCACCTCCCTCAACCCTGTGCCATTTAAAATAAATTAAAACAAACAACTTCAGAAAACAGGCCCTTGGAGGAGAGAAATTTTGGGGTGGGGAGAGAATTTTGAATTTCTTTACCACATTGGTGGGGATAATCTATTTTTATTGGTGACATAGCTAGATTGGGACTGACTCTCTCTCTCTCTCTCTCTCTCTCTCTCTCTCTCTCTCTCTCTCTCTCTTTCTCTCTCTCTCTCTTTCTCTCTCTCTCTCTCTCTTTCTCTTTCACATCCAGAAAGGGTGAATAAGGTCATGTTGACTCACCAAATGAAGCCATTAACTGACTAACTGTATATATGAAGAGCCATTCCCTTTTACCCTGTAGCCCTAAAAATTGTCTTGTGGTTAGAATTTGTTGTTGAAGATGGTGGAATACCCACTACAACTGGGAGCTCAAGTCAGGAGCCTTTGAGAACAGGATTCTGGGAAGGATATGTAGCCAGACAATCCAAGGAGGGAAGCCCTGAGGAACCAGGTGCCCTAAACTTGAGCCTAAGGGAGTTTTTGGTCTTGAAATTTGGGATTATGTTATAACACAAGAATTGAGTTTAAATGTGACCCTAATTCCCTTCCCCTCTCCAGAGTATAAAGTGGCATTGAAGGGCAGGTATTATGTCTCCTAGGTATTGGTGGGAATGTTTATATGTTTAGTCTCTATATTTTTGAAGTAACCTTTGTAAAAGTTAATCTGTTAAGCATTTAAATGGAACTGGGTTGCAGGGGACTTCTATAATTGAGGAACACTATTGGTGGGGCCTGGATCCAATGCAAAGAGATTAGACAACCTCCCCATCCCCTACTCCCCTTAAGTGTACTGTAGAGCCTTGGAGAATTGGGTAAAAGGTAGCCCTTCTGGCCTTCAGGCAAATATATACATACATACACACACATATACGAATACTGTTATATATTCTCATTTATTATAGGAAAGATTTTGCCTTTGGAAATAACACTAGTTTTTGGAGAAGGCAGAGGATGGGTTGTGGCAGTGCCTGCCTTAGACCAAATTCTAAAGTGGGTAAACATCATTTTTGGTGATCGTTACTATCATTGCTCTTCTTCTTTCCATTGGTACAGCCTCCTTGAGCTATACTTTTAAATTAGGTTTGCCCTTCCAGGATGATAGCATTAAACTAATATATGCCCTGTGAATCTTCTATAAAATAGCAAGCCAGTTCAGGATTTTAGTGTTTGGCAAGTTTAGAGAAGAAAATAGTGCAAGGCGGGTCTTGGAAAGGAAACTATTTGGGAGAGAGGCTGGAGGAGAAGAACTTCTGCCTGCCTCTTTGAGGGCAGAGCCAATCTTGCCCTTTATACTGATATCCTTAGAGCTTAACATGCTGTTTGGTACATAATAACAACTTAACAAATATTTTAAATTATTAAATTCATTAATTCCTTATCCTGATGAAATCATAGGTCTGGACCAATAAAAATCCCCACCCAAGAGAAAATTATATAGCATCTTATAATTACAAAGTGCTTTCACACACTTTCTTATTTGATTTTGTGAAAAATCTTGACAGTTACAGTGAGTATTGTTAGTCTTATTTTATAGATGATAAAACGGAAAGTCAGAGTTTTACAATCTGTCTAAGATTACACAGTTGCTCCAGTCAAAGAAGGAACTGTCGGAGTCTGATTGCAGATTAAAGCATGCCATTTTCACTTTATTTCCTTCATGAGCTTTTTTTATTGTACATTTGATAGGTGTCTTCTGTCACAAGATGAGCAATATTGAAATACTTATTGCATGAAAGCAGTGATATAACCTATATCAGACTATTTACCTCTTCAAGAAGAGGGGAAGGGAGAGGGGAAAAATAATTAGGAATCCTAAAATGTCAGAAAAAATTGTCAAAGATCATATCTATATGTAAGTGAAAAAAAAAAGGATTACACAGGTGATCACAGTTTACCACTAAATTCAATCCTCTTCCCTTTTCCCTCATGCCCTGTTGAGATTTAGCTTTGGCCCCACTCTTCTCAGCCAACTATCCTAACTGAAAGGGAATGAGCGAAACTCATCTCTTATACTGTATAAGGCTTAGTAGGGTAATCCTTCAAGTTTGCTTATATTTTAGCAAAAGTTACTAAAAGGGGGGAAGCTGGGTAGCTCAGTGGATTGAGAGCCAGGCCTAGAGACGGGAGGTCCTAGGTTCAAATCTGGCCTCAGATTTCCAGCTGTGTGACCCTGGGCAAGTCACTTAACTCCCATTGCCTAGCCCTTACCACTCTTCTGCCTTGGAGCCATTACACAGTATTGACTCCAAGATGGAAGGTTAGGGTTTTAAAAAAAAAGTTACTAAAAGTTCAAAGCTTTAATATTACCCAATGAATAAAACATAGGCTGAGGAAATTAGTCATAATGGTTTGTGTGTCCATGGCTGCTTCGTGCTGTCCCATAAGTTGTCTACTGCTTACATCTATACATAAGACTAGAACTTGGTGGTTTGCGTCTTGGCTCAGAAGAAGGAGGTGATAATTAAGGGACTAGGTGAATGCTTTGCTACATTCAGAATGTGACTCATTCTAACCGCCATGTTAACTTGTGAGGTACAAATCTTCAGTGATTTTTCTTGAGACCTTAATAGTTCTTAAGCAGGGAATATATTATCCATAGGGCTTGCTTTATGGCATGCTAGAAACCCAAACCTCTCTTCTTGGGTGAGCAATATCTCTTGTTCATTGAGTTTTCGAGGAAGGAGAATTTCATGTCACAATGACTCAAAAGTCAATCAACTTTACTGAAAACCATTCCTGGGGAGGCCAAGCATTTCCTCAGAAAGGATCATTAAAATTTAGAGAATCTTGTTTTCTCTTACTTAAGAAACGAACAAAAAACTTTGGCCACTCAACCATGCCTATTTGACTACTTCAGTACAATCTTTTTCATCTAAAGTCCTATTTTGGATTTGAGTACCAGGACTATAGATGCAGAAACAGATCGAATCTGGAGTTTGAGTGCTTACTGTTTTTTTTATTACTGTTATTATATTTTATTTTTATATTAAAAATATATATTTTATTACTGTTATTATATATATATATTACTGTTAATATTAAGTCAAGCTTAAATCCTTTTTGTTGACAGTAATCTTTTCATTATGCTGGTATGTTCCCCGTAAAAGGAGCCAGCCTGGAATATATAGGGCTCCATTTTCTGGAAAGTCTCCACATGAGTATTTGTTGGCATAACAACATGCTTCATGACCTGCTTGAAATTACGGTCAGATATCAGTGTCTGTTAAAAACAGATGACAATGAAGTTTTCTCCCTGTGTTCCATGAATCTTCTATTGGTACACAATGATGCTGCCATAATCCATCAGGGGTTGATAATTTTGCAAATAATGGCTCTCTTCTGTGTCAGAACAAAGCATCTCTTTTTTCTGATTTATTTACCCTTCTTAACAACTCCCCTTCAAGGGAGACATTCAAGGAACATTTATTAAGCACTTATTATTCAATGAGCATAATTTTAAGCATCAGGGATTCAATTGAGATGAATTGAGGCAGCTAGGTGGCACAGTGGAATGAGGACCACGCCTGGAGTCAAGATGATCTTCTTGAGTTTAAATCTGGCCTCAGACTTTACTAGCGTTGTGACCCTTGGTTATTGCAGTCCTTAGAGTGAGAAGCAGAGGGATTGATGTGAGCTTCCTCATCTGTAAAGTGAGCTGGAGAAAGCAATGGCAAATATCTCTAGTATCTATGCCAAGAAAACCCCAATGGGGTCCCAAAGAGTCTGATATGACTGAAAAATAACGCAGTAGATTAAATGAGCATTTATTGAGTACCTACTTTTTACTAGCCATTGTGCCAGACACTGGAGATAACAAAAGCAAAATGGTCCCTGTCCATGAAGAAATTTATACTATTGGGGGATACATCTTCACAACTCAAAAGATTATGGTTTAAAAGCTGGAGGGAACTCAAAGACCATCTAGTCCAATTCCCTCATTTTGCAGGAGAGTTAAGTGACTTGCCTAAGGTCACAGTGAGTACATGTTAAACACAATCAGAGTAAATATCAAGTAGATTTTTTTTTGATAGATGGGAAGAGTACTAAAAGCTGGAGCTATCATGAAAGTCTTCCTATGGAGGTAGCATTTGAGCTAGCATCTTTGAGGAAAGATGGTCATTGTATGAACTTTTGTGATGGATGATAGATGCAAATACATTAAGAAGGGTTTGGGGATATTAGAGGGCAGGTATGTGACACAGTGGATAGAGTGCCAAGCCTACAGTCAGGAAAACTATACCTGAGTTCAAATTTGACCTCAAGACACTTAGTAGCTGTGTGACCCTGGGTAAGTCACTTAACCATCTGCATCATTTTTCTTCATCTGTAAAATGAGCTGGAGAAAGAAATGATAAACCATTCTAGTAGCTTTGTCAAGAAAAACTCCAAATTGGATTAGGAAGAATTGGATATGACTAAAACTGATTGAACAATGATTTCAGGGGTGAATTTATGTGAGGGGAATAATAAAAATAATAATAAAAAGAAGAGATGAAAGAGATTACAATAGCAATAAAAATGTTAATATAGTGCTTTTAACCTTGAAAGGTACTTTCCTCACAACCAGTCTGTGAAGTTGGTCACATATAGTTGATTGCTCCCATTTGGACAAGGAAACTGAGTCTCTGAGGGGCCTTCCCTGTCCATGGATAAAAAAATAGTGAGTATCCAAAGCAGGATATGCATTTAAGTCCCCTTGAAGGTGTTTGTTTATTGGAAAAATCATATTACATTACATATTAAATATTACAATTTGAATGTGTTATAATATACTTTCAAATGAATATATTATATGAAATAAAATAAATAAAATAAAATAATTCTTTTTCAGTAAATTCAATCAGGAAACTTTTCTTATTACTTTATTAATAAATCCTATAGAAAAGCAGAATTCATCTTTATTAATATATAACAAATTATAATAAATATGCTTATCCAAGAGAAAATTTTTTAAAGAGCTACACTTTAATGGGGGAAACAATAAGTCAATTGCTAAATAAATATGGGATATACAGAAAAGAATTCTAGAAAAAAAGTTCTAGAAGGCCTCTACTAAATGGCCATTAGCAAGTATTAAAGTAATACCAGATAAGTATGTTCTTTAAGGCAGGGACACCTTGTGAAGCCTGACAATGAATTGGTTCTTGAGTGGAAATCAAAGGAAAAGAGCATTTTGGGCCCAATTAGTCACTGGGCAATCTTCTGTCATTATTCCATTCTCTGACCGCAGGCACCTTACAGTCACTGTCCTAATTTGTCTTCTGCCCTCAAAATAACAAGTCCAAACCAAAGTGACTCAGGAGAAGCTACTTGCTTTATAATGAAAATTGCCTCATCATCCCCTTCTGTGCCACAGAAAGTGCTTTGCACAAAAACACATTCCTGGCTGTGTTTCACCATCTCCATAGACTTTTCCCATGCATTTAGGTGAACAATGTGGAGGGAGCTGGGAAGGGTTCTTGGGAGAACAAATGCATGCAAATACCTGTGTGGCTCTTAAAGGGCTCATAAGAGACATCTGGGTGGCTCAGTGGATAGAGAGCCAGGTCCAGAAATGGGAAGTCCTGGGTTCAAATCTGGCCTCAGACACTTCCCAGCCATGTGACCCTGGGCAAGTCACTTAACCCCCATTGCCTAGTCCTCACCATTCTTCTGTCTTGGAACCAATACATAGTATTGGTGCTAAGATGGAAGGTAACATTTTAAAAAAAGAAAAGCAAGAGGAATCATAAAGGCAATAAATTATGGCACTAACAAGCATTACCACAATGGTAGCCACTTGGCTGCTTTCTCAGAGACCCTGACAGAGACTGAGTTATTCTTATTCTGCTAAGTTACCTCTCATTACAGAATCATCTATTTAACAGCAGACCATTAAGTACCTACTGTATTCTAGGCAGCTAGATAGCTAAATAAATAGTGCACCCAGCCTGGAATCAGAAAGATTTGAGTTCAAGTTGAGCCTTAGGCACTAACTGTGTGACCCTGGGCAATTTACTTAATGCTGCTTGCCTCAGTTTCTTTATCTGTAAAATGAGCTGGAGAAGGAAATGGCAAATCACTCCATTATCTTTGCCAAGAAAAAGCCCAAATGGAGCCATGAAGAGTCAGACATGACTAAAACAACTGAATAACAAATATTATAGGCACTGTGCTCAGTTCTGGGGATACAAGGACAGCAGGTCCAAACCTGGGGATTTGCAGGCAGAGTTAAGGGGGAGAGGAGACAAAATGCACCCAAAATGTAGATATATATATAAATTATAAGAGGTGATTTGGAGAAGGAAGTCACTAACAGCTAGGAAAGAAAGGCTACCAGTAGAACGGGGATTCTTCCTCTGGAGTCTGTGAATTTCTTTAGAAATATGTGTTCTTATTATGATATTTCAATGTAGTTGGTTTCCTTTACAATTCTATATATTTTATTCTCTGCCTTTAAAAAATTCTGATGAGAGGTTCACAGGTTTCATCAGGCTGCCCAATGGGGCCATGACACACAAAAATGGGTAAGAAGCCCTGATTTAGAACATGGCACTTGGATTGAATCTTGAAGGAAAGTAGGGATTTCAAGAGGCAGGAATAAAGGGGACACACATCATAGGCATGGGGAGAGCCGGCAGGGAGGCCAGAGGAATAGCTGAAAGGCTGCTGGTTAGATGGTAGCATGTAGCATGGGGAGGAATATGTAATAAGGCTGGAAAAGGTAAGTCACTCCCAGCTCATGACAAGTTTTAAAAGGTTTTATATTTAATCCTAGAGGTAATAGGGAGCCAATAGAGCTTATTGAGTAGGGAAGTGACAAGTAAAGTCTGCTTGAGGAAAATAACTTTGATAGCTGTATGGAGAATGGATTGGAGAGAGGAGAGATTTGGGAACTTATTGCAATAATCCAGGTAAAAGATGGTGAGACTGAATGAGGGAGATGTGAGTAGAAACAAAGGAACTGATTGGAGAGAGATTTCAGAGTCAGAAATGATAAAATTTGGCAATGGATTAGAAATGTGAAAAGGTTGGGATTCTTGGACTCTGAAACAAAGTTGGAGCCTTTGAGATCTCTAGTATACTCTGAGCATGATCAATGGCAGTAGATGGATCTAGGGGAAACTCAGGAGCCCCAGGTTTCTGATTAAACCAGAAGGGATTCCCATTTCAGTTTTGTTTTGTTTTTCAGTTGTGTCTGACTCTTTGGGGCCCCATTTGGGATTTCCTTGGTAAAGGTACTGGAGTGGTTTGCTCTTTTCTTCTCTAAGAGGAAATGGAGGCAAACAGAGTTAAGTGACTTTCTCAGGATCACATAGCTAGTGTCTGAAGTCAGATTCGAACTCAGGAAGATGAGTTTTCCTAACTCCACGGTCAGAATTCTATCTTTTGAGCCACCTAGCAGCCCTATGAATCTCAGTTTATATACCTCCATCCAGTCCATCTCAGTGTCTACCAGGAGCCTGAATGTACATATCATCTAGGAAGCTCCCCCATTTCTTGGAATTATTTTCTAGAATTCAAGTAAAATGTTTAGAGTGTAGGAGGGCCCTTCTACTAAGACAGAGAGCCTGAAAGCAGTCAACAGATTTTCATGAACATAAAAAAAAAACCAAACTGGGAAGATTTAATATTCCTTGTTGAGCTCTAATTTGCATATATTCTCATCTATTTCCCTTGGAGATCCTCTTCAAGTTTTGCTCTTCTCTGCCCTGGAAAGATGGGGACTGTCAGCAGCTCATTTCTTTCTCTCTGGTGATGAACAGAGACCTTTGTAATTAAGAAGATAATTATTTGAGGGTTGAAAGCCTTTATTTAATGCTGCTAAACTCACACTGCTATTCAACTTAAGATGCCAGCAATGTCGTCGCAGTCCATTCCTTATTCCTTCAAGTGGTAATCATTTGCAAAACTCTTCTTTAATGGAGGAAATATTTCAGAGGTAATTGAGCTAGGAACTTCTAGGTAAGCTATTAGCAAGGTAAACACACTATGTTTCTTTCGACAGTTTAAAATATATACAGCAGAAACACAGGCAGATTTGACAGTCTTTTGTATTTACTTGGACGGCGAGATGAGAGCATTATTGGATAATGAGTTTCTTTTATAGTTTTGACATAGATAAGGCATTTTTATTAGAACAGACACGGATAAGACTTCTATTAAACTTATTCTTGCTTTTCAGTATTCCAAACTGCTTTAAATTTAACTTTTTATTTCAGATTGCAAACCAGAGAACGGGGTTTTATGTGTTTAATCCTAGTTATCACTGTTTGGGTTCTTAAACTCTCCCAATATAACTATGGAATCTCTTTGCCCCAGATACCTGATGTCACAATGGAACCAAGTTAAATATCTACCATAAAGAAAAGGTTACTTGACCATTCAATAGACTTGATAGAAAAGGTTAACAGATTGACTTCTGTGGGAGAGGAAAGTAGCAAGCATTTATTAAATGCCTACTATATATCATGCACTATGCTAGGCACTTTACAAATATTATCTCATTTGATCCTTACAAACAACCCTGGGAGGTAGGTGCTATTATTCGCTCATTTTCTAGATGAGAAAACTGACAGACAGGACTTAAATAACTCACCTAGGATCACTTAGCTGGGAAATGTCTGAGTTTTTCCTGATTCAAGACTCAGTGCTCCATCCATTTTACAGTTTGGCTGCCTCTAGAAAAGACTATACTGCTATTCTGTGACCTCCAACACCACTAGCACACCCAAGAGAATTGGAGGGAGAGCTTATAAAGCCCCAGCTATTTCCATTCAATAGAATAGAAACTACTTGAAAGCAGGGATTATTTCATTTTTGTCTTAGTATTGAGTGATGTGTTCAGTACATAGTAGGCACTTAATAAACGCTTATTGAGTTGAATTGAGAGGAGGTTATCAAGGACAAAAGTTATAACTGATTGCCACTGTTGCCTCAGTTTTCTGTGCCCAAGAGGCCTTAAGCCATAGCTAAAACATGTATAGTATAAAGAGAGTTTTGCCTCAGGAAACCCACATGGGGCACACTTTCTCATAATAGCAACTAGCATCTCCATGGGCTTTCTACTGGTCCATGCCACTCCTAGCCCCAGAGTCCTATTGCTTGAGCTACTGTAGAGTACAGAGCTCTATCAATCAAGGACTCTCACCCCATTAATTCACTGAAGGGGCAAGGACCAGACTAGCCCTTCTCCTGGTCCTGTTGACCATGACATCGTCCTCTCTGCCCCAATTATTTTTGGCCCAGTTGAAATCAAATACTGTATTCCTGCCTTTGGTGTTTTCCATTATTAGGCTTACCCCAAACTACTTTTAGGGGAACATAGACACAGTCTCATAGGAAAATCCACCCAGGATCACTCTCGCCCCAAGAGCAACACAGCTTTCCCAGAAAGGGGTTTCACTCCAATCTTAATGTTTCTTCTATTCTGATATTGAGCTTTGTGGGAGAATGATAAGAGCCAGGTTAGGAATTCCTATTCTTTTATATGTTGCTTTTAGGTAGCTTCAGAGAAAGAGAAAGGCTGATGCCTTTAAGGTTATTAGAAACAGCCTTTGCCGTCTGCTCCCCTGGATTAATTGTCTTGCCTTTCTGATTGTGGGAAAAAAAACCAAACTATTTCAATACTCAGGTGTTTGACAGTGGTTTAAAGGTGGTCCTATTTAGCGGAAGGGGACTGGAGTATTTCTGGGATTCTATAATCCTACTGTAAATACATTTTAAACAAATATAAGCTCAACATGTATATGAAAAGATCTTTATATATAAGGGCTAAACCTTAAAAAAAAAAAGTATTTTAGTCCTGCTATGTGGAATAATAGATAAAGCTTTGGACCCAGAGTTAGCAAAGTTTGAGTTCAAATTCAGCTTCAGACACTTGAGTGATTCTAGGCAAGGCACTGTCTGCCTCATTTCCTCATCTATAAAATGAGGATCAAATGCAAAAACAATTTGTAGAGAGCTTTGTAAAATGTATAAAATCTACCCAACAAACAAAATTTATCCTAACAGGGACAGTAAATATGACTCCAACTCAATAGGATCCCACAAACTATTGACTGGGATTCTGGTTTCAAAGGAATCAGAATGCACTAATTAGTTTAAATCTAATTATTTTGCTGATAATTTAGCCTAATTCAATCAATCAGTTAAATTCAACAAATATTTATTAAATGCTGAGTACACCTAAGGGGCTTCATTGAAGTCCTACTAGGAGGTCTCAAGGATCATAGTGAAATGATTGAAGCATGTGTAAATCACCCAGCTCACTAGATACAAAGGTAACACATTTCCTGCCTTTGAGCAAGTGATGGATTCCAGAGTCTTTGGAAAGGTACATTTGGTCCAACTCTTTTAGATGGACAAATTGGGGCCTAAAAAGGTGAAATGACTTGCCTGAGGCCATTGCGTATAAGTAATAAGTAAGGAGCAGAGCTGGGATTTGGAAACATTCTTTTGAATCCAAATTCATCTCCTTTTCCACTTCCCCAGAGTTTATAATCTAAGTGGAGCTCCAGAGAAGGAAAGAATGATATCCATGCATCAACGTTTCAGAACTTCCATTGAATGTTTTGTAAATATTTGTTTGTTTCATCTGATATATATTGAAAACCTACTGTGGACTCAGTACTAAAACAGAAGAAAATCTATAGATATCACTACAGCAAATTTAAAAATGGTTTCATTTCCAGCCAGCTTTCATGGCATTTAATGTCTCTTATTTTTCTCTTCTGGCATTAAAACATTTTTGCCTGATTGGGGTGTGTATGAGAATGGAAGCAAGGATAAAAATCAGATCCAGCAATTTGAAGTCTTATATAGTTATTATGGCTTTTGAAATAATACATTAGTGGAACTAATGGAATATCTGTTAGTTGAATCACTTATATGTGCTTTCAATTTAAGTAGAAATATTAGTAAAGGTAATGACTTCGAACCTAGATTGTGGTTTTCCAGTTATCAATGTCTGTAGACATTCTTCTGCTTTTTCTTCCTTCTTCTGCCCCCCGTCCCCAATTCCCCCAACTCCAACCCCAACTCTGAGTGGATGAAAAAAAATTTTTCCAGTATTTTCCCCTCTTCTATTTTTATTAATAGTTCCATTTTACAATAATGCTATTTGCTATGTTGCATATTTTTCTTTTTTTTATCTTTTCTTTCCCATTTATCCTAATGTTTTTGTCCTTGTATAGAATGTGACTTACTTCTTACTTCAGAGCGTCTCGTATGTAGTGTTATGAAAAGGGCATATATTCCTTTCACATAAAGACTGAGGCTGGGACACTTCTTGACAGGCAGGGGAATAATTGAATGCTCACCTTTAGGTTATACATGGGGTGCCAGTTAATCTCTAAGTCTGTGTCAAATTCCTAAGAGCTAACGTTATTCTAGAAGGTCATGGTATTTGGCCACTTGTAGAAGAATGTTTTGTTTAACTTCTAAAAGCCTGCATTATTCTTTAAAATAAATCATTATAGACAGGTCATTAAATCTTATGAGCTATGAATCTACTTAGTAGCACAATATAATAACAATAATAAAAATCTCTTTTGTTTTCTCCATGGATTATTGCTTTTAACCAAGGTCATGCTTACATTTCTAATAGAGCTGACTGTGTGAAAGATGGTTATTGTAACAAGAGGATTGGCTCAAGACTCTCAAATTTATAGAGGCCAGAACTTATATAAGTTTTAGATGATATTTGACTTGATGAGGAGAATAGGTTAGATATTTCTCTATGTCACTAGGAATGATAAATGCTTATATGGGAAAAAAATGATGTAGAACTGGATCCAAACACTTACTTTATAGGACAAGAGCTATGGAAAAAAGGATGGTAACCAATTTTTACTTTAGGAGACAAGTTTAAAAACAAACATCTCTATTGCGTCTATACCGTTTTTCAAGTTTGGTGCCATACTAATCAAACTACCAAAAACTGTTTTATAGAACTAGAAAAAAATAATTAAAAATAACAAAAATCATCTGGAAGAACAAAACATCAAGGATATCCAGGGAAATAATGAAAAAAATATGAAGAATGGGGGCCTAGCAGTACCAGATCTTAAACTGTACTATAAAGTAGTGGTCATCAAAACAATTTGGTACTGGCTAAGGAACAGAAGGGTGGATCAGTAGAATGAAATAAGGGTAAATGACCTCAGCAATCTAGTGTTCGATAAACCCAAATAATCCAAATTTTGGGATAAAAGCTCACTATTTGACAAAAATTTCTGGGAAAATTGGAAAAATGTGTGGAAAAATTAGGTTTAGATCAATATCTCATACCCAGTACCAAGATAAAGTCAAAATGGGTAAATGATCTAGACATAAAAGGGAATATTTTAAGTAAATTAGGGGAACACAGAATAGTTTACTTGTTAGAGCTATGAAGAAGGGAAGAATTTATGACCAAACAAGACAGAGAACATTATAAGATGTAAAATGAATAATTTTGATTATATTAAATTAAAAAGGTTTTGTAAAAGCAAAACCAATGCAACCAAGATTAGAAGGAAAACAACAAACTAGGAAACATTTTTATAACAAATTTTTCTGATAAAGGTTTCATTTCTCAAATATATGAAGAACTAAATCAATTTAATAATAAAAATCACTCCCCAGTTGATAAATAGTCAAAAGATATAAACAAGCAGTTTTCAGATGAATAAATCAAAGCGATCAATAATCATATGAAAAAATGTTCTAACTTGGCCTTGATTAGAAAAATACACATTTAAAAACTCTGAGGTACAATCTCCCAGGTTGGTCAATATGATAGTAAGGTTGGTAAGTAAGTGTTGGAGGGGATGTGGCAAAATTGGGACACTCATGCATTGCTGGTGGAATCATGAACTGATTCAACCATTCTGAAGGGCCATTTGGAATTATGTCCAAAGGGCTATTAACCAATGCATATCTTTTGATCCGATAATACCTCTACTAGATCTGTAGCCCAGAGAGTTAAAAAAAGAGAAAAGGACCTACTTGTACAAAAATATTTAGAACTGCTTTTTTTGTGGTGGCAAAGAACTGGAATTATCCAGAAGTCAGAATTCTCCAATCAAAGAGGCTTGGGAAAGGGCTGTCAGGAAGGGCATAAACGGAAGTACAGGGGAATAAGTAGGGGACTTTTTCCTCTGAACCTGGGACTCTTGGAAAGGAAGGTGGCTGGCCACATGTAACTAGTGAGGTACTCGGAAGATGGTATTTCCATCTTCCATCCATATATAACAAATCTTGTTGCAAAATACTTTGGCAGCTTTTCTGAAAAAGGTGAAGTCTGGGCCCCCAAATCCTCATAAAGATTAATGTTATTAAAGAAAAGAGCCTAAAGCTATGAAAGAAATAGTCCTCTCTTCTCCTAGTTCCTTGCTCTTCTCCTCTGGGAGTGCTTCCTCCCAACCCCCATCAAGCTTGGCAAGGTTCAGTATGTTCAAATATGAGGAGAAGGGTTACTTAGTGACTGTAGAGCAAAAAACAATCTATTTACTTTATAGGAAATACCTTTTCAGGCAAATCAATTCTTTGAGTAAACTTGGGGCCTGGGAGAGAGAAGCCACTCTTTTTCAAGTCCAGATTCTCTTTGTCTGTCCTTTCTTTTGCATTTCTTGACTGAAGAAGCAATTCAATTCCACAGCCTCAGAAACTTCATTTTGCTTAGGAAAATCCTTTTTTTTTTTCTGAGTAAATCCTGGATCTCTTTTATCTAAGCTTGGAGAACCTTTTCAAAAGTTAGAGGACGTGCTGAAATAAATATTTGATGCTTGATTGATCTTTGTAGATTGAAGAGTGCTATCAAACATCCAGGTGCTGTTGTCATTGAAAATGGGGAGGGAAATAGAGAGGGAGGGAATGAATGCAAGTCTTGATTCCCCAAAACCTTGAAAGCTTAATTTGAATGTTCAGTTCTCACAAAATCCCAAATTTGGTTATTTGCTATAAAAGTGACAGTTTGAGCAGGGTATGAAATTCTGCTCCCTTAATAGTCTGTAACCATTTCAGGAACAAGTCTTAACTTCATATTAGCATCCATCTGACAGTGGGAGACCATTACTGGATTGTGGACTCACACTCCATCCAAGTTATCTTCTAATTAGCTTGACAGATTCTCTATCAGGGGCCTTCTGCTGCCTACATGGTGTGAATATGGACACCAAAGGACCACAGTGTTCCTTACCCAGGTAGTATAATGAGCTGATTTGTTATTTCCTAATGTAAATCGTGGTTCTGCCTCTATGAAGCCAAAGCCAAAGGAAGGGAATAACTGTCTAGGTGACAGAACAGGGGAAAAGTAGCTCTGTTGAGAAATAGTAGCTTCTGAGAATCTACTTCCTTAAAAGGCAGTTAATAAATATAAATCAGGCAAACCAGAAAATTGACATACACCCATATGTTGTTATATGGCCCCAAAGCAGTACATATGTACTTTGTTTCATACATGAAGTGTGTTTTTGAAAAACTGAGTAGAAATTGAATTCCTTCTTCTGTAGTAGATTTTTTTTTTTAATAAACCCTTACCTTCCATCTTGGAGTCAATACTATGTATTGGCTCCAAGGCAGAAGAGTGGTAAGGGCTAGGCAATGGGGGTTAAGTGACTTGCTCAGGGTCACACAGCTGGGAAATGTCTGAATCCAGATTTGAACCCAGGACCTCCCATCACTAGGCCTGGCTCTCAATCCACTGAGCTACCCAGCTGTCCTCTGTAGATTTTTTTTAATGTAAAGGAATCATTTTAATTCAATGTAATAAGTATTGAATGAGTTCCTACTATGTGAAAGGTACTATGCTAGGAAATATTTATGCAAATAAAAAAAATGAAAAGACCTACTGTGGATCTTTTTGTGAGATGCATAATCATTCCCTCATTTATCTTCTCAGGCAGTTAGCATGACAATGAAATATGAAGGTACTCATGACTTTTCTGTTGTTCTCTATTTACCAGAGAGTAAACTCAGCTTAAGAGCTGAGGCCCTTCTTAGGTTAGTGAAGGGCCCAAAAACTTTTTATTTGAAAATGTAGAAGAACATTTGAAATGTCTCATAGGGAAAACAAAACAAAACGAAAACAAAAACCCAACCTCGAAAAATAGACCAAGGAGAAATAATTTAGGAATTTTTGAACTTCCTGAAAGCCATGATCAAGAAAAGAGCATAGTTGTCATATTTCAAGAAATTATAAAAGAAAACTGCTCAAGTCTTGGAAGCAGAAGGCAAAATTGAAATGGAAAAATCTACCAATCATTAACTAGATGATGAGCCATTCCACATTTAATCAGGCTGGTCTTTAGAAAATAGACATATACTTGAAACTTATTCAGCTTTTAAGGCCTTTCAGACTGTGTATTCTGCCAGCATAGCCTTCAAGAATCTTTACTCCATTTAGAGGCATATGGGGTAGGTAAGTGGGTAAAGCTAGAGATGCAAAAATAAAAAACTAAAATTAATAAAACACATAGAAAAAAATAAAAAATAAATACAAAAGCAAAAATAGATTAGTTTTTGTTATTGGTTTGTTAAATTAAATTATCTATCTATCTTAGTTCTTAAAAGGCAAACCCTGTAACTGAAACTCAGTTTCTTATACAATTCTTTCTTGTTCTTTGAATATTAAAATGTTTGCTGATAATTGCTAAATTCACAATTAAAAAATACAATCCATATCAGGATGAGGTATCAAAAGACTTTAGGTAGTGTCATAGTGGGATTTGTTAGGGGAAAGAACAACAAGGAAACATATAAATAATTAGGTTTATTTTTGGGAATGTTGAGAGGGAAGGAGGGTAAGGGAAGGTTGTTATAATTAATCCCAAAACCTAATTCCTATAAACCTATCTTATCTAAGCTTAAATGCATTAAGTTTCCCTAAACAAAAATCTCACAAATGGAGATCAGTGCATGAGTCAAGATCTTCAGAAGAAACTGGCCAAAACAGGTCCAGTAGAGAAGTGGTTCTTTAGTCCTCTGTCCAGCTGCCAGTAGCCAGTCCAAGCAGGATCCCTCTCTCTCAAGCTGGTAATTCCCAAAGGCCAGAAACCTGGTAGATAGATGGAAAAATCTCCAATCTCCAAAACCTTGTTCAGGAAAGAGAGTCTTTTTCAGTTGGAACCTTGAAATCTTCACCCAGATCTTCACCTAGGCTTCCATATGACTCACCATCACGTGTCCCTGTCAATCACTTGGAAGTTCACATTGCAAAGCCTTTTTTCAATCTTTTTCTTCCTATTACATTCCCCACTTTTGCACAAGGCAAACATCATGGGTTGGAAATACTTACCAATTACCTAAACTAAGATGTCTACCCAAAATAACAAACAACCTACACTCAACTCTTATTCTAACTAATACTAACCAATTCTAGGGAATTTAACAAGAAAAAGGGAAAATGAATAAATAATGAACAAGTACAAATGTCAAACAGAAGCAAAAGCAAAACAGCAAATAGCATCAAACAAAGGATGAACATAACTTCCATGCAAACCTCAAACTCAAAATACTCTTATCAGTTAATATAGAACATTGTACTACGATTGCAGTACATTAACATTAAACTTAGAGAGAAAAATTTTGAAAATTACAATAAACACAACATTGCATAAGTTTTACACTGAAAATTAAACCAAACATTAAACTCACTTATGCAAAATACATACAACAATAAATATAATTGAGCTATGTACATAATCTACACACACACATATAATACATACATGTATGATATACATATGCACATATATACATTTATGTACATTTCATATTTATATATTTTACATATATACATACACTATAATACAATTAATTTACAATCCTATTATATATCCTATTTACATATATTTACATATTTATTTACAATTTTGTTTGATATGTGATGTCATATGTTGTTTGTGTTGTGTAACGTATGATGTAGTACAAGTCAGTATCTAATCTTCTTATTTTACTTAATCCTACGTAAGTAATCGCTATCTTCAAATTTCTTCTAACTAGATTTCTATACTTAAACTAAATCTAAGTATCTATCTACATTTTGTTAGTAACTAACTTATCTATAGCGAATTATAACAATGTTAGTACCTTAACTATACATTATTTCTCTCATTTAAGTAGTGATTCAATGTAACCTAACCATGTTTATGTTTTGTTATATTGTTACTTTTGCTATGTCATGTTTTGCTAGTGTAATGTCAGTGTTACTGTCATGTTAGAGTTATGTTACTGTTGTAAGCAACATACTTACCCCTACTTTGGATCTTTCTTTCTCTTCTCCTTCTTGAAGTACTCTTGTTCTGCAATTCCATAGTAGTAAATATATTTGTGTTTGTATGTGAATAAATGCTATGTTATTTTGTTCTATAATACATTACTCCAAAGTATTAATTCATTAATCCATTAATCCTGCAATCCTCTTTATTGCAAATTTCTCTAAGCCTTTAAATTTATAAATTCTCAGTCTTTTAATAATGTCCATTTATTCCTGAATTATCCTCTTTATCTGCATTGTCTTCTTCTATCCTCTTCTGCGGGGATGGTCCTTTCCTTACTGATATTTTTGACTGGAGACTCAATTTGACTGATGATTCTAACTTCCTGCAATCTCTTCTTCATTTTCTTCTTCTTCGATGATTTGTACATTTTGATTATTAATACCACATGCTAATTTTATATTTGAACAATGATACCATGAACATCTACCCAAAACTTTTACTGAAGATGGAGAAACTAGCACAATAGTGTAAGGACCTAACCAACTTTCCTGTGTTGCTGATGTTTTAGCAAAATTTTTTACATATACCATATCTCCTGATTTGTAATTATGAAGAGAATAATCCAAAGGACCAGTTTGAATTAATACTCCCATATCATGTAATTCTTTTAGTCTTTGTTGTAAAGCACTTAAATAAGAAGCAAGTTGACCATCTCCTCCTAAGAGAGATGTATAGACTGTCTTACAAGTTTTTGCCTGTAGTCGAGTATGTCCAAAGAGCATTTCATTGGATGGTATATGTAAATCTGCTCTTGGTCTCTTATGTAGGTAAAACAAAACTATGGAAAAAATCTCTGGCCATTTGAGATGAGTTTCAGCACAGATCTTCCCCACCATAGTCTTTAGTTCCCTATTTATGAGCTCCACTTACCCTGAACTTTGTGGGTGATAAGGAACATGATATTTTGGTATTATTCCTATATTTTCATAGACTCTTTTCAGGATATCTTGAGTAAAATGAGATCCCTTATCAGAGTCTATGGTTAGTGGTACTCCAAATCTAGGTATAATTTCCTTAATCAACACGTTCACCACAAAGCTAGCTGTATTTGTATTTGATGGAAAAGCTTCAGGCCATTTGGTCAATCTATCAACAATTACCAAGCAAAACTTGTATCTTCTAGCTTTTGGCATGCTGATGTAATCAATCCACAGACTCTCAAATGAACAATATACTAAAGGTCTATCATTTGATCCTTTCTGTCTGAATACCCCTTGATTGAATTTTTGGCAAACAGAACAGCTTGAGCAGATCTTATTTGCTACAATACTTATTCCAGGAGCTACCCATTGTCTCTTTATTGTGTCATTTACAGTTTGAGTACCAAAATGACCTTTTGTGTGAATGGCTTGACACAAATAGGTATAGAGTCTTTTGGTAATAGTGGCTTTCCAGTATCTGCTAACCATATGCCATGTTCTTTTCTTGCTCCAAACTTCTCCTTTCATTTTTGTATTTCTGAGTTTATATAAGATTTTTCTAGATCATCAGATTCTATAGTTGATAAGTTCATGACATACACTGGAGCATTTCTGGCAGCAAATTTTGCAGTTATATCAGCTCTATGATTTCCTTTAGCAACTGAATCTTGCTATTAGTATGATTTCCATGATGGATTACCACTAGCTGTTTAGGCTTCTGGATAGCATCCAACAACTCAGTTATTATTTCTGCATGAGCAATTGGTTTTCCCAATGCAGTAATAAAACCTCATTGTTTCCAGATCTTTCCTGTAGCATGACACACTGAAAAAGCATAATGGGAATCTGTATACACATTTGCACTTTTACCATCAGGCAGAAGACATGCTTGCTTTAAAGTGACCAACTCTGCACATTGAGCACTAATGTTACTAGGTAATGATCTATACCACAGTGTCTCAAATTCTTTGACAACTGAAGCACCTGTACATTGAATTCCATTACACAAATATGAAGAACCATCTGTGAAGAAAAGCAAATCAGGTTTTTTATAGAAGTGATCTACTACTTCTACACATTCATGTAAAGGTTCACCATTCTTTGGCAAATCAGGAAGAAGTGTAGCAGGATTTAATACACTATATCTCTTCAACTTGATGTTTTCACTACTTAGAAGTATAATCGAATACTTAGATATTCGTTGGTTGGAATAAGCTTGAGTATGAAATTTCCTCATTAGTACTTCTATTTGATGTGAAAAATACCATCAATGGACATCCCAAAACTAAATCTGATAACTTCTGAACTAGCACAGCTGCAGCAGCTACACCCCGTATACAAGGAACTGTACCTCCAGCAATTGGATCTAGCTGACAACTATAGTATCCAATTGGATGATAACTTTGTCCTAAAGTCTGTGTCAGTACACCAGATGCAATTCCTTTGGTCTCATTCAAAAATATAATTGAAAATAATTGAAAAGGTTTAGTATAGTCTGGGATTCCAAGAGCTGGTGCAAATAAGTCGCTTCCTTAAGTTTACTTAAAGCTTACAGATGTTCAGGTTTGAGTTTCAGGGGTTCTGGTTCTGTATTCCTGGTTAGATCTGTAAAACATTTAGTAATTTCACTATACCCAGGTATCCATTGTCTACAGAAGTCAGTTGTTCCAAGAACAGCTCTGAGTTGCTTCTTGGTCTTAGGTGCACTCAGTTTCTGGATATTCTTTTCTGAGTGATACTTCTGGGACCCTCTGACATCACAAAAACAAGATATTCAATGCGAGGCAATACCCACTGCAGTTTTGTCTTACAGATTTTATGTCCATATTTATATAATTCAATCAAAAGAATCTTGCTATCCCTTAAACACACTTTAGCAGATGGAGATGCTAGGAGGATATCATCAACAAAATGCACTATTTTACTCTCCTTGAATGTTATTGTTTTAAGGTCTCTGTTCAAAATTTGTGAGAATTGACTCTTCCTATTACAATAGAGACCAGAGGGTGATTTCTATTCAATACTATTCATTTCAATTCAAGTGAATTTAATAATCATTTATTATTTTCTATGTATTAAACATACTAAGCTGGGTGCCCAATGGGGACAAAACACATATATTAGTAATTGCAAAACATATTTATGCATTTACAAAATGATTTCTGGAAGTTGGCATGGTAGAGAACTAACATTAAGAAAGGCCATGTGAAGGAGATGGAAAAGAGATAAATAAACCCAGGGGAGCTGATGAAATCACCAAGAGATTCAATATAGAGGGGGGAAAAAGAGGGAGCAAGATAGAGGCTTGGTGAGGGTGGGTTACATTTATAAAATATGGTGGTCAGGAAATTGGTGATTAGCCAGCAAAGGAGAGTAAGGAAGAACAGTTAGATTGTGGTAGGAGGAGTACTGGAAGAGGGTAATGTCACAAAATCCTAGGGAGAATGGAATATCTGGGAAGAGGGCTCAGTCAATAGCATCAAACACTACAGAGATGCCAAGAAGAAGGACTAAGAAAAGGCCATCAGAAAAAAAAAGGAATTGAGAGATTGTTGGTAAACTTGGAGAAAATAGTTTTGTTGAAGAGGTGGAGGTTGGGAACTACATGGCAAAGGGATGGGAAGTGAGTAGGATGAGAGAAAGTGGATTAAGTGAATGTAAGTAGCTTTTTCTAAGAGTTCAGCTGTGAACAAAACAAATTCAGACCATGTTGAATATCAGAGATGCTCTGACAAGCTTATGAAAAAGGACAAGCACCA
The DNA here is from genome assembly GCF_027887165.1 of Monodelphis domestica. Lineage (NCBI taxonomy): Eukaryota > Metazoa > Chordata > Mammalia > Didelphimorphia > Didelphidae > Monodelphis > Monodelphis domestica. Next base: position 504,309,231 of record NC_077229.1, on the reverse strand, counting down.
GAGGAATGAATGCTCTTTCATTATTTCCAAATCTTCACTTTTCATTTAAAAACAATTGAGTAGAAATCTGGAAAAAAAAAGGATTTCCTTTCCACTCAGATATGTCCATGTGGCCAGTGAAGAAAAAAATGGGGATGCAGAGTGAAATGTGACACTTTCCCCTAAGTTAGTGTGGAATCAAAAGAGTGACAACCCAATATTTTTTTTTTTACTTTTTGAGTCCTCTATAGGAGGAGATTGTCAACTTATAATACATATTGGAGGGGGCAGCTAGGTGGTTCAGCTAGGTGAATTGAGAGTCATGTCCAGAGATAGGAGGTCCTATATTCAAATCTGATATCAGGCACTTTCTAACTGTGTGACCCTAGGCAAGTCACTTACCCCTCATTGTCTAGCCCTTACCACTCTTCTGCCTTGGAACCAATACACAAGGTAAGAATTTTTAAAAATACATATAGGAAGGTCCAGAGACTTTTTTCCTTCCATATTCCCTGAAAAAGACCCAGTAGTTTATAACCATATTTTCCAAACACCAAATACAGTTAATGATCTGACTAATTGTTTTTTTTAATATTCTTTCTGTTTGTAAATAGAACCAGTGATTTGAAATTAGGACCATCCAAAAATACTCCAGACATATGGTAGCAATATCCAGAGGAAACTTAATTGTAGGGGGAAGCTGGAAAGCAGAAAGAAGTCTGAACCACTCACTAGAGAAGGTGGTGAAGGAAGATGGGTCAGAGACATGGAGACTTGGGGAATTGTCAAAGAAAATAATAAAGCAGGAGCCTAATAGAGGACAATCAGGAGTTTCATCCTGACTCTGTTTCCAACTTGTCTCTTATGTGTGTTCTTCTTTTAGCCATGGAGGTATGAAATTGGTGTCTCCTCTCACCCCTTCTGTCACATCAGGCACTGGATTTGTGTTGGTAAAGTTTGGATTAGAGTGAGGATTCTGGAATGAGAGGCACTGGAGCTGCTACTTCTATTGATGTTCCAAGGACTGGAAGCCCCAGCTGCTTCCCTACAACTTGGCTCAGTTTACTCCTTTAACCTCCATTTAGATCTCAAAATCTCCCAAACAACTTTGACTAAAATAGGCTTTGGGGGCTTTCAGAGCTTAGTGGGTTCCCAGGCACCTGCTGCCAGGATAAATGCAGCTGCAGTGGCTCTTGGAAGGTGAAGAACAGCTCAGGCAGCAAATGAGTTGGAATTGTTGTGTGTACTTGTTTATCATTTCTCGTTTGTGTTCTCTGCAGAGTTCTTGCATTGCCTTGTGGAACTAGAGCAGCTTTAAAATAAAATCTGAGAAACCCTGATGTGGTTTCAGTATTTTAAAACTGCCCTTTTCCCTCACCCTCTAGAAATGAAAATCACAGTGGGAAAATCCTAGAGTGGCAGATTTGAGGCTTCGAAATTAATTTGTACATATCTGTATGTAATTTGACCAGCCTTAGGTTCCAATCAAGGAATATTCCTAATGGTATTGAAATGAAATCATGAGCAAGGTGGTCAATAGAGCCTTGAGCATGAACACTGATTCAAATTAACTTGCCCCTGAAGGTCATAGCAATCTCTTCGGCACAATCATTGGAATATCCATTCTGATCTATAGACTGCAGGCATGTTCTTGGTAGTCTCTCGGTGACCGAGAATGACGATTGTCTTTGTGCATTATCATCTATTGATGTACCCTCATGTGGCTTTGAAGTCCAAAGGCTGAGGCGCAAAGTTTGTGGCACATGGGACATGGGATGCCAGTTGTTACGGGAGGTGCGGCTGTGGCCTGGTGTCGGCGTTCACGCACAACGGCAAGATGTCGACGTCATTCATCTTCAAAGGTGGTGGTGGCTTGGTTAATGTGACCACAAGTATTTAGTGTGCTAAGATTCCACATTGCTTTCCTTCACATACCTTATGTTCCCAAAAAGCTGTTCTACTTGCTGTTCTGTGTACACAACATCCCATCTGGCTGGCTGTCCAGCCTAGAGTCTTTTCACTCCTTACTTCTCTACTTCTTGGAATGTCAAATCCGTTTGAAACTATGTGAGACCTTTCCCAATCTGTCTCAGTTGTTAGTACTATCTTTAAACTAGTTTAATTTATTTGTGCTTATATTTATTTAATGGATTGCCTTTTTCCATTTTCCTTCTCTATTCTTTACCCCCCAACGTTTAAAAATAATATTTTATTTTTCCTCAATTACATGAAAAATTTTTTTTAACATTCATTAAAATTTTTTTAAAATTCCAAATTCTCTCCCTCTTTCCCATTTGCCCTCCCTCCTCCATTCTCTACATGGCAAGCAATCTGATATAGATTTTACATATGCAATCACGTAAAACATTTTCCCACATGAGTCATTTTGTGGAAGAGATCTCAAATGAAGAAAAAAGGAAGAAAGAAAGGGAAATATAGTATGATTCTGTCTGCATTCAGACTCTATCAGTTCTTTCTCAGAGGGCAGATGGCATTTTTCTTTGTGAGTTTCTGGGATTGTCATGGATTATTGCATTTCTGAAAATAACTAGGTCATTCACAGTTGTTGATCAAAAATACTGCTGTTACTCTGAATAATGCTCTTCTGGTTCTGCTCATTTCACTTTGCATCAGTTCCTGTAAGCTTTTCCAGATTTTTCTAAAATCATTCTGCTTGTCATTTCTTAGAGAACAATAGTATTCCATTACAGCCATAAATCACAACTTGTTCAGTCATTCCTCAATTGATAGACAACTACCCCTACAATTTCCAGTTCTTTGCTACCACAGAAAGAGCTGCTATAAATCTTTTTGTACATATAGGTCCTTTCCCCTTTTTTGATCACTGGTATTGCTCTTTAAACACAGTTTTAAAGTCCTTTGAGTATAAGTTCCAAATTGCTTTCCAGAATGGTTGTGTCAAATCACAACTTCATCAACAGTACATTAGTGTTCCAATTTTCCTGCAACATTTATTAGTTTTCTTTTCTGTCGTATTGACCAATTACATAGGCATGAAGTGTTACTTCAGAGTTGTGTTAATTTGCATTTCTCTAATCAAGAGTGATTTGGAATATTTTTTTTCATATAACTATGGATGGCTTTGATTTCTTCATCTGAAAACTACCTAGTCATATCCTTTGACCATTTATCTATTGGAGAATGACATTTTTTAAATGTAACTTAGTTCTCTATACATTTGAGAAATCAGATCTTTACAAGAGGTACTTGTAAAATTTCCCCTCAGATTTCTGCTTTACTTCTAATCTTGGTTGCATTAGTTTAGTTTTTACAAACCCTTTTAAATTTAATTTAATCAAATTTATCCATTTTATATCTTATAATATTTGCCATTTCTTATTTGGTCCTAAATTCTTCCCTTATACATAGATCTGACAGGTAAACTATTTCATACTCCCTTAATTTGCTTATGGTGTCACCCTTTATATTTAAGTCATGTATCCATGTTGATTGTATCTTGGTATATATGATGTGAAATATTGACTTATTACCCATCCCTGCCATACTTTTTCCAATTTTTCCAAAAGTTTATTTTTAAATCAAATAATGTGCTCTTTCTCCAAAAGCTTGGATCTTTTGATTTATCAAACTCTAAGTTTCTATGGTGATTTATTACCAGGTTTTGTGCACCTACTCTATCCCATGACCCACCACTTTATTTCTTAGCCAATCCCAGATTGTTTTGATGATGATTACTGCTTTTTAATAAAGTTTGAGATCCTAGGCTACCTTCCTTCACATTTTTTCATCAATTCTCTTGATATTTTTTACCTTTTGTTCTTCCAGATAAATCTTACTTTTTCTAACTCTATAAAATAATTTTTGGGCAGTTTGAATCAGCATGTTACTAAATAAGTAGATTAGGTGAGATAAAATTGTCATTTTTATTAAATTTGTTTGGCCTACCCATTAGCAATGAATATTTTCCAATTGTTTAGATCTGACTTTATTTGTGTGGAAAGTGTTTTGTAATTAAATTGATAGAGTTCCTGGGTTTGTCTTGTCAGAAAGACTCCCAAATATTTTAATATTAATTTAAATAGATTTTCTTTTTCTATCTCTTGCTGCTGGGCTTTGTTGGTAATATATAGAAAAGAGTGTTAGCTTTTCAGGACAGAGACTATTCTATTTTTGTCTTTGTATCTCCCTGGTTTGGAACCTGGCTTAACAAGTACTTATAGAATTGAATGCTTGTTGAATTAAATTTTGGAGTATTTGAATATAAAGGAAAATTACTATATAGGTTGAGCATCTGGCAGGAAACTGTAAATTTTTTTTTGTCACATACAACCCCAGCTTCAGTTTGCTTCACAGCATTTCCATATTCAGGGGCCTCTATTTGAGAATGCTAGGAACACTTTCCTTCACTTTTACAACTCTTGCAGTGCTCATCCCTTTGATGAGTGAGATCATTTCAACTGTACTTAGATCTCCTTGACAGGACAGATGTATTAACCTTTTACCCAACAGCCCCTTTCTCCATTTTATAATGTTTGCATCTTGATGGTAACCCAACAACAAGTCTTTATATAGTGCTTTAAGGATTATAAAGCACTTTGTAAATATTATCTCATTTTATCCTCACAACAACTTCCATTTCTCCCTTTATTTTACAGATGAGTAAGCTGAATCCTGAATCATCTTGCTTGCATTCTCAGTAGGCAGGGGAGGGGCTGGAGGGAGGGAGAGAATTTGGAACTCAATTTTTTTTAAATGCTAAAAAATAAACAATAAATAAAAAAAAAGAATTGGCTCTTGGGTGAAAAATGTGTGAAAGACATAGTTTTCAGTTTAATCTGCATTATTTACATTTTTTCCATAACTTTCTTAAGTCTAGACAATCAACAAAACAATGCCAAGTACTAATTTTGAACATTTGCTGATTTCTGAGATGTAAATGTTCATGTTGAAAATTTAACAATCAGCTTTCTAGTTTGAGCTCTGTCCAGTATGTCCCTGTTACTACGCTGTTTACAGTTATGAGTCTGTAACTCTAAGTTATTTGAAGGAAAGACTTGCCTTTCCTTTTGCTTTGTCAGTATCTATCACATAGTATGTATTTAAGAAATTATTATTTGGATTTTATTGAACTGATGTCACTTGTCTACTTGAATTGTTCATCCTTCATCTTAGAATGATGTCATCATAAATTCTCTTGACTTGCTGTGTCCTGGATTTAAAAGTCATCAACCTCACTTTCCCTTCCAGAGACATCAAAGTCCAGTGTCAAGACAAAAGTCAGGATGAATAGTGATGAATTGGGATGCAGTAGATCTCCCTGATGTCTTTGATGTCTGACTAAGTTCTAAGCACTTTACAATGCCTGCTTCGGCTTCCTTTATGACCTTTGGAACAAGTTGTTATTGTTCTTGCCATAGACATCTTCACATGCTTGGGTTAGAAAGCCCCCTAACTCACTAACAGGTTTAAAGTTTATCAGCTACTCTCAACCTGGTTTAATCTGTCTGCCAACACAGTTTTAGGGGGATGTGGAGGCTGCACTTGTAACAGTTTCTTGGAGCCACAGGTGAGAGTTGGGGAACAGGTGGACATCAAGAGTAGACAAGCAAACTCTCACACCAGAGGTGCTAGTCCTCTTTCAACAGAGCCCTTTACTGGACTATTCTATGGGCCAGTTTTATAAAATGATTTGGGAGAGAGTCTACATGATACAAAGATCTCATTTTAGTATGGATCTTTGATTTCATTGGTGTGAAAAGAAAATAAGAAAACTCCCTCTACCATTACAGATCAGCTAGTGCTCTACAGCTTAGAATCTTGGGAAATTGCCTGTGACAATGATATATTGGATCATTTGATTCAAGACCACACAGACAGCAGGTGTAAAAAGAGTGGATTTGAATGGATCTAAGGCTGGATTCCTGATTCGGTGACTGGGTCTCTCTCAGTCCAGTATGCTATTTTGCCTTTCAAAGATATGTGTGATTATTTATGAGATGCTGAATGTATGTTCATTATATCAACTTAACCAGTCCAATAAATATTGATGAAGGGTTGGCTTTGTGCAAAGAGTGGGTCTTAGATTTAACACAGAAGCAGCCTCAATTACTTCCTCTTTATGTTGTAGATTAGATGAGGAAGCTGGGGGGTAAAGTGGCTTGCTTAAGATTTAACAAAGCCATGAGTAATAATTCTGGCATTTGAACTTGAAGTCCACCCCCATCACTGATATAAGAATTTGCTACAAATAGTCTTCTTTTGCCTTTAAAAATGCATGATGGGTAACCATCTCCTGGATGGTGGCTACAATAAAACTAGCAGATCCCTTCTCAGTGGTTTGCCCATACTCCACAGACCAACAGGCAGCCTTTATGGTTTACCCGATTAAGCATCATAGAAACTTTATGATGGAATCTCCATTCTGGTCCTGAAAAAGAAATATTCTTGGGTTTTGTTCACTGCCTCTGCCTCAGTCTCTGTCTTTCTTTCCTTTCCCTTTCATCTCCATTGCCAAGGTCTAATGGCATTTGCATTTCAGGCTTTGAAATCATGTTTTATTAAAGTAGTCAGATATGAGGCACTTTGTCATTGTCATCTCACCTCTGTACTCTGGCTTGCAGCTCCAGGAGGAATAAGTTTAATCAGCTTCCTTTCCCATTGGAAAGTTTTTCAGGAAATTCTTTTGTGTGCATATATTTTATGGGTGCAATTAGATACAAACAGTATTTAATGAAGTTTTAGATGAGATGTTGTTCTTATTGGATCTCTATCTATTCTCCAAAACTTTTGCTAACCCTCTTCAGAATACCAGTGTGTTCAATAAAGCTTTGGATAAGAAAAAAAAGTATTATTGGGTTTAAATGGAAGCTCCTTAAGGGTAGAGATTATTTTTCTTTCTCTTCTCCCCAGTGTTTTGTACATACAGAATACCTTATCAATCTCTGGTGAATGAATAATTAAAAGTAATTTTACGTTTCCCTTTTCTTAATGTCTTAGATATAGCTGCAAAAATCCTTTGCTAGGATCAATACCTTCTTATCACCACTTTATATTTCCAATATGGCATGAAAATGCATGAAAATGAATCCATATCTGATGCTTGAATTTAATTTTCAGACCTATCTAGTTACCCCCAGGTTCTGGTCATGTGGGTTTGTGTTTATGTGATAGATAGATAAATAAAGCATTTATTAAAACATACTCTGGGCCAGGTACCATGTGAAATGCTAGGAATATAAATACAAACAAAACAAGTCAGTACTTACTCTCAAGGAGTTTATATTCTCTGTCTCTTTCTCTCTGTGTCTCTCTCTGTCGTTCTCTGACTCTCTCCATCTCTGGCTCTCTTTCTCTGTCTCTGTCACTATCTCTGTCTGTCTGTCTGTCTCTGTCTCTGTCTCTATCTCTGTCTCTCTCTCTAAACCTTTACTTTCCATTTTAGAATCAATACTCTATACTGGCACCAAAAGAGAAGAATGGTAAAGGCCAGGCAATGGGGAAATTCAATGTCTGGGCCCAGATTTGAATCTAGGACCTCCTGTCTCTAGACCTGACTCATAATCTACTGAGCCACCCACCTGCCCCCCAAGTTTACATTCTTTTTTTTTTGGTGTTTCAGTCATTTCTTTTTTTTTAAATTTTATTTTGTCAATTTCAAACATTATTCCTTGGTTACAAAAATCATATTCTATGTCTCCCTCCCCTCTTCCCACCCCTCCTGTAGCTGATGCACAATTCCACTGGTTATTACATGTGTCCTTGATCAGAACCTATTTCCATGTTGTTGATGTTTGCACTAGGAATATCATTTAGTCTACATCCCCAATCATATCCCCCTTGACCTATGTAATCAAGCAGTTGTTTTTCTTCTGTGTTTCTACTCCCACAGTTTCTCCTCTGAATGTGGATAGTGCTCTTTCTCATGGATCCCTCCTGGATGTTCAGGGTCACTGCATTGCAACTAATGAAGAAGTCTATTACTTTCGATTGAACTACAGTATATCAGTCTCTGTGTACTTTGTTCTCCTGGTTGTGCTCCTCTCACTCTGCATCAATTCCTGGAGGTCATTCCAGTCTCCATGGAATTCCTCTACTTTATTATTCCTTTGACCACAATAGTATTCCATCACCAACATATGCCACAATGTGTTCAGCCATTCCCCAATTGAAGAGCATCCCCTCATTTCCCAAGTTTACATTCTAATGGAGAAGAAAACACATAAAGAAATGCTGAAATTGGAATGGGGCAAGGGGGAGAAAGGTAAGGCCTTCCTGTAGGAGCAATAGAGTGGGTAAGAAAGAGGTAGATTCTGGAGAGAATACAGGTGATAGTGAGGTGAAGTAGGGCTTTGGGTCCTTCCTAAAATGGTGGTCAAATCAAGTCAGCAAGCATTTATTAAATACATACTATATGCCAAGCATTATGCTAAGTTCTAGGGTAGGAGTTCCTAACAAGGACAGGAGGGCTACAGGGTGGATATATCTCAGATATTTTTTGAATTAATGGGTTCATTGGCTTTTTTTTTTAAACCCTTACCTTCTGTCTTGGAGCCAATACTGTGTATTGGCTCCAAGGCAGAAGAGTGGTAAGGGCTAGGCAATGGGGGTCAAGTGACTTGCCCAGGGTCACACAGCTAGGAAGTGGCTGAGGTCGGATTTGAACCTAGGACCTCCCATCTCTAGGCCTGGTTCTCAATCCACTGAGATACCCAGCTACCCAGCTGCCCCCTGGCATTTTCTTTTTAAAGGAAAGACAAACTAGGATAAGGTTATTTTTTCTTTCCTCTGAATTTCTCTTCTGAATCTCATCCTGGCATGGAGTTTGCCCTGGGTTCTTCTAAATGGCTAAAGCTGTGGAATATTAATTCTGGATAATCCTACTGAGCTGGAAAGGCTTGTACTATGAATTTTTCACTTATTCCAACCTATGCTTATTATATACTACCATCCTTCACAAATTACAGTACACTCAAATTGACCTTGCTATTTCTTAAACTACATGCCTGGAATGTACTCCTTCATCACTTCTTCCTTTGTGATGAGTAAAATCTGAATTAATTGAGGAAATAAAGGTTTGAGCTTCTGAACTTATCTATTTCTTAAGCAATGCATGCCAATTGCACATGCTCTCCAAATACAGGGGAGACATTTTTTTATGCATTAAAAGAAAATAATTAACAGAATATAAACTAGGATATAAAAGTAGGTAATTTTATTTTTAATTGGAAGAAAAATTCTGGATTTTCCAAGTTGGGAGGGGGTGAAGAGTAAATTTCAGTTGAGTTGGGAAGGGATGAATGGGTTTTGAGGTCATTCTTTTCCCCAAATTGATAGATGTTAATAAATTCCATCTCTCTGCATTTTATGAAACAGTAGATGACTTATGCCATCTATTATCCCATTGCTGAAAAATAACAAGATGGAGGAGAATACATGTGACAATACAAGATGAAATTATCATTCTTGAGATGGAATCCAATTGGTTCTCTTGGCTCTTACATCAAATCAGCTCCATTTTGTAACTGGCCTTCTCTCTATTTCTTTACCTCTTACAATTCTTGGTTTCCTTCAAAGTTCAGCAAAAATGCCACCTCTTACATAAAACCTTTCCTGATTCCTGCTCTTCAGTGGATTAACTCCTCTTTTATTTATTTTGTTACTGTCTTGAATATACTTATTTTTTTCATATAGATGTGTGTGTGCATTGTCTCTAGAGAATATAAACTCCTTGGGGGCAGGAGCTATTTCATTTTATGATATCTCTAGTGTGAAATGAGAGAAGTTGGTTGATTCAGTGTGTGATTGGAAGCAAACTAGTTCTGCTATCTGAAGACTAGCTTAGCTAATTTTAATTCACTTCTAGGTCAACCTTAATGAAGAAATAAAAATCTCTAATTCATAATTAAGCAATAAGCCTCCTCTTAAGAAAGCAGCAGACTTGTTTCAGAAATTTGGAAGATTATTTTAAGCTTAGAAGGCTCCTTTGTTTTAATTACTTTTTTGAAGAGTTACTTATTTGTAAGGGCTTATACTATTCTAGGGACTGACTGCAACCACCTTTTCTTTGGTGTTCCTTTTCTTGGAATTTTGTTGCATCTGGTTTTCTCCTGCAGACTTTTTTATGGAGTTACTTGATAGTTTTCATTCTCTTTGAATGTATAAAACAATTTTTATGAAGTTTACTTTTTGGGGAAAGATGATCTAGTCTAAATTGCACCCAAAGATCTCTCTTCCATGAAGTAGTGAGGTAAAGACTTGTTCTTGATAAATTTGGTGCTGTGAATTTATTTCCTTGCCAATTTCTAACTCAGAAGTTCTTATCCTTAGGGCTATGAACTTGAATTTTTATTCATATCATACTTCAATATAATTGGTTTCTTTTAAAATTCTGGATATTTTATATTATGCATTTAAAAACATAATTCTGCAAAGAGGTCCATAGGTGCTACCAAATTGCCAAAGGGGATCAGAGGTTAGGAAGTCCTCTAGCTGATGATTTTTTCATTCTCTGCAAATCATGAAATCATTTCCTAAAAAATAAATGGAGGGTTGTGACCTACAGAAGTAGAGCCAGCTCTCACGTCTATATGCTGTCTTCTGGGGGCATGTTTCAGAGCTTCCTTCGATTTGTCAAGCTTGATGATCACTTTTGACAATTAATGTCAGGATATATGTCACCAGAATGAGTCATCTGGGAATCATTATTAGGGATAGAAAGCCTTGAGAAAGAAAGTAAAATTATTCTGGGTGCAGGTGGTGTTTCATTGTTGCTCCCAACCGAAAACAGGGACTTCAAAAGATAAGGAAGAGCAGGGGAAGTGAACAGCTGATTGAGAAGATTGTGTCTGAGAAGAGAATTTAAACTTTTGGACTTAAAATTTGGGTATGATGACTTTTGAAAATTGTAAATTAAACAACCACAAGCAGGCATAAACATTTCAAGACACACACAAAAAGAAGATAAAGGATTATGTAAGAAGCTATGAACTTCTACTTTGTAAAGAATTTTTTTAAAAAGGCAAAAGAATAATAAAATCTTACTATTTGTATCCCCCTATTTTTCTTTCTCCATTTAAAACGTATAATTTTTGCTGCCTCCCTATGAATTTCATTCTCTCCTTTGTTACAAATAATGTGAAATTAAGCAAACTAATACATAAACTATACCTGAGAATATACATCTGATTTTGCACCATTAATACATCACATGCCAAGCAACAGTTGGGAGGGACATTTCATCATCCTTCTTTTGAAAGCAAGACTGGTGTCACTTTGGTCAGTGCTCAAGTCTTTCAGACTTATTTCCCCTCCTCTTATTATTGTGGCCATCATGTAAACAGTTCTTTTTGTTTTAATCCTTTAACTAAATCAGTTTATACAAATCTTTCCATGTTTCTCTGAATTTTTCCTAGTATTTCTTTTTAAGGGAGAGCAAAATCTTTTTGCATTTATGTACCATAATTTGTGGACCGTCCTTTTTTAACTGATGAGCATTTGTTTCAGTTCTTTGCTATGATGGAGTACTGCTCTAGATATTTTTACATTGGTATTTTTTCCCTTTGCTCATGGCCACCGTGGGGGACATGCCATATAATAGCATTTCTGATTCAAAGTATTTGTACAGTTTAGTTGATTTGAGGACATACTTCCTAACTGGTTTCCAGAATGGTTGAATCAATCCACAGATTTTCTGATGGTGTATTAGTGTGCCTCATTCCTCACAGTCCCTTCAGCAATTGCCATTTTCCTCTTGTTTTGTCTTTGCCAATATTTTTGTATGAGCTAGAACTTCAGAGTTTTAATTTGCATTTTTTCCTTATTAGTAATTTGGAGCCTTTCTCAAACAGTTGGTAATAGCTATTCCTATTCTTTGATAGCTTATCTTTTGGGGGGAATGACTCATTCTTATATATTTATATCAATTCTTCATAATTATGGATATCAGGCTTTTGTTGGATAATTTTCTGCGTAGAAAATTTCCTTTAATTAATTGTTCCCTTCTTATTCTATTTCTTTGCTTGTGCAGAAGCTTTCCCATTTTATGCATGTGGAGATTTCCCTTTTATTTATTTTTTTAGCCATCTCTGTCAACAGTACCTACTTCAGCAGCCTTCATGGTTATTGGAACAAATTGTATCCATCTGCCCATTATGTTGGGGAAGTCTTCATGTGCTTTGGGGTAGACATCCCTCTAAGTTACTGATGGGTTTGAGGCTTATCACTTACTCTCCACCTGGTTTAACCTATCTGTCTAGACCATTTTTATCAAAGTGTGGCTGCTGTGCACACTATAGCTTCTTGGAACCAGAGACGAGAGTTGGGCAAGAGAAGAACACCAATGATAGATGAGTAGTCCTGAAAAATATCATGCAAGTTCTCAGACCACAGGTACTAGTCCTCCTATTACCTATTATAGTCATAGCTTTCTTAATCTTGAACCAGGCCTGAATTCCCAGCACAAATCCAACCTGATCAAAGTGGATAATTTTTTGGTAATGTTGCTATAGTCCCCTTGCTAATATTTTATTCAAACTTTTTGTATCGGTTTTCATTAGATAGCTGGATCTTTGGTTTTCTTTCTCTGTTTTCCCACTCCCTAGTCTAAGTATCAGAAATATGCTTGTTTCATAGAAGGAATTTTGTAGGATGCTTTAGTTTCCCATTTTTGCAACTAATATTTTAGTAGTAGAGCTTATTGCTCTTTGAATGTTTGATAGAATTTCATGGCAAGTCCATTTGAGTAGGGTTTATTTTTAATTTTTTGATTTGGGAATTCATTTATGGTCAGTTTCTTTTTTTCTAAGATCAGGCTACTTATACTATTTCTTGCTCTATTAATTTGTGAAATTTATAGTTTTATAAGTATTCCCCTTTTTAAAAGTTATTAATTTTGTCAACATATAGTTGGACGAAAAAGTTTCTAACAATTTCCTTCTATTTTCTCTTGTGATTTGTCCTTTTATTATTTTGGTGATTTGTGTTTCCTGTTTAAAATGATCAAATCAGTCAATAATTTGCCTATTTTAGCAGTCTTTGAAAAAAGAACCCAAGGTCACTCAGACAGCATAAAGGTAAGGTAGAATTTGAATTCAGATTCTCCGCATCAAAGCCAAATTTTCTTTTCATTAAGTAATGACTTTGCTAAGAATAGCAATTATATAATTGTAGCAAAATGTACTAGCTTGTAAACAAAAATAGGTATTTCCTAGTACACTGTGAGCCTGGCAGTTTCAGAGCTACTTTTTGCTTTAGTATTTAATATTTGGCAGCTTAAGTATGAAATTCTTCTCTCTGCATTTAATATGTGGTCTTTAAAGAACCTGCCTGCATGAGCTATCTTTGATTTTGCCTTTTTAACAATCACATCTGGATAATTGTATCATGTCAGTCAACCTTTTCTTTCTTTCTTTTTTAAAGGTTCATTTTCATGATAATAAAGTAGAAAGCAAACAATAGAGTGAGGTATAGAGGTACTTAGAGGCAGCTTGACATAGTCTCTGAAGTCAGAAAGACTTGGGCTAAAGCCCTGTTTCTGACATATTCCTCCTTTGGGACCCTGAACAAATCACAAGATGTGGTAATCAAATGAGATTAGGCTTATAAAGTTCTTTGCAAACCTTAAAACCTTCTTAAGTATCAGTTAGGTGGTATTTCCTGAGATCAAATGTGGCTTTAGACATGTACTGGCTGTGTGATCCTGGGCAAGTCACTGAACCTTGTTTGTTTCAGTTTCCTCATCTATTAAATGAGCTGGAGAAGGAAATGGCAAGCAACTCTAGTATCTTTGCTGAGAAAACTCCAAATGGAGTCACAAAGGTATTGTTAAGCACATGTGCTTAAATAAATATTTTGTTTGAGAGACTGGGAAAGACATATTGCCCTCATGAACTTACAGTCTGGTAGGGGTATAAGTAGACCCCCTTCCCAATTTTTCTAGGAATCCATTATTGAGTTGTTAAAGAAGGAACTCTGTCTATGTGGACATAAGGCCTTCTCCTACTTGGAGAAGGTGGCATTTGAATTGGTCTTTACTAGACGGGTGGGAATTCAACAAGTGAAAAGGGGAACAGACTACATTTTAGGTCCAGGGGCAGGAGGCATAGAACTCATTTGAAGGACAAAGAGTAGACTAGTAGGGATGGAACATGGTGTGTGTGTTGTTTTAAGAAGAGATACCATTGGAGCCAAGCTGTAGAGACTCTAGAATTTCAGACTAGGGATTTATTAAGGAAACTGTTGAATTGTCTCTGAAGACTTTTGAGCAACGGAGTGACATTAATTAATTAATTAATTCTACCAGCTGGACCAGACCTATGAATAAGAATAATTGTTCTAGTAGAAACACAATTCACAGCAATACATAGCATCCCTGGGAGGGAGAACACCAATCTTAAGCGTTTATGTTTGCCTCTGACAGCTCAGCATTTCCTGTTTAGCTGAGTAATTTCCATCCATTGCCTCCTATTTCTTCTGCCCTTGACGTGACTCTCACATCTTGCTCGAAGGTGAATGAAACTGGAGACAGAACAGATCAGTATGGACCAGATCAAAACTTTATGGCTTTCAAAATGTTGGAGGAATTATTAGATGTCCAGCCACAAGTGCATAGCAGAGTTGACTGATAGATACAACAGTCATATTTGATGAAGAGACAACCCAGAGGAGTAAATTGCTTCATGTAGCCTAGTAATGAATTGATCTAGCTTCAGAGACTACATCTTGCAAACTGGGGAGCAACTTGTCCATCACTTCTATGATGTCTGGTACTGAGCTTGGTGAGGAGATGCTTTAAGTCTCCCCAAGCACCCAGGGGATGTATAGAGAGGAAAATATGTCCCAGGTTGGGGTGGGGGATTTGTTTTTTCCTTATTATAAATTCTTAGTCAATATCCTTTTGTAGAAACTAATAGGATCAACTGGTTAAATGATATAGATGAGATATTGATATTGGGGAGATACTGGCAATTGACAAATTGATAGTGGGGAAATATAATACTAATGGAGTCTCATAACCTACAATACCAGCAAAAGCTACCTCTCTTGCTCTGGGGAGTTTTTTAGTTTCAAATGACTTTTATTTGTGGCTCACCTAAAGGAAAAATATCAGAAAAAGAAAACTATCCATCGTAGAGACAATATTTTGTAGCAAAGAAACAGAAATACAGAGGTGGTTTGGAAGAGTAAGTCCAGAAACTATATATGTGCTCTATGTATAACTAACAGTAATAACATATCTAACACTCCAGGCAACTCGCCTAAACCAGAGACGGTGAACCTTTTAGAGATGGAGCACCAGGTCCACCCCCATCCCTCCCCACCCAGACCAAGTGCTGTGTCTGCCATCCCCTGAATGTGTCCCAAGCCCCTCCTCCACATGGAGTGCCAGACCTCCCACTCTCCTATTACCCCACAGAGGGGAAGGAGGAAGTACTCCCATTGGAGTGGGAATGTGAAAAAATGTTGTCAGGCACAGTGGAGAGGAGGAGGGGAGCAGCTCTGCTTGAGTCTCTCTGCCTTTCTAGTAACAAACTCTCTGTGTGTGTGGGAGGGTGGCCACATGCCCACAGAGAGTGCTCACTGTGCCATCTTTGGCACCCGTGCCATAGGTTCACCATCAGTGGCCTAGACCATAATTGGCAATTTAAATTGCTGAAGTGCATACATGTCTGTGGCAAAAGTTCAAGACACCAAAAACAGAAGTCAAATGCTTTTCTTTTTTTCTTTTTCATCAATAGGTCTACTCACCTTTTCATCCAGACTTCCCATTTTTCAAAATAATGATAAGCAAAGAAGATGGAAATGGAAATTTATAGAGAAGGAAGGACTTACTATTTGTGTATCTTTCTGTCTATATATTTCTATCAATCTATCCATCCACATAGCTATGTATCCAATTATTTTTAAGGGGAGAAAATATATAAGTAAAATAATATTTATTACTTTGCTTTGTATGATATAAATGTCATTTCCCTGCTGGTCCTTTTTGTTTTTTCAAGTATTTGAGTAGTTCATATAAGCACAATGTTCTTTTCTGTCTGTAAATGAAATGTTTCATTTTCTATCAAATACAGCTTTTGTTTTATACTCAAGTAATTGAAAAATGGCAGCATGGATAGTAATTTTAATTATAATTAGGGCTAACATTATATAGACATTTTTAAATGATTTTTTCCCAGAAAATTCAATAAAAGTTAATTAGTTTCTTCTTTAATGTTGGAAAAAAAATAATGTCATATGTGAGGTCTTGGCTTATTCAAAGACTTAATTGTTTTTATAGTTGTTAGTGCTTTTAAAATATGAATTCAATTCACTTCAACAAATATTTATTAAGCCCTTCAAAGCAAACATTTATGTGCCATGCAGAAAGAATATAAAGACAAAAATAAAATATTCTTTGTCCTCAAGGAACTTATATTCTACTGTTTGTGGGGGTAGGCCCGGGTTAGTGGGGAGGGGGAAATGGGATAGGATAGGAATTGGGATGTCTGAAATCTTAGGAGCATTGGATCTGACATTGCAAAGTACCTTGGAGATTACTTGTTCCATGTTCCTCTTTTTTTTTTTTTCCCAAAACTGTGACCTAGAGGAAAATGGTGACTGAGTACTTAAAAATTTGAATAGGAAATTACATATAAAGCCATTTTAGTTATTTATCTATGAATCTTGGTCCCATTGTTAGGGTCAGACCTGTTACTTCTTTTCAGTTACCCTGAGGGCTTGTTTGTTTTCCAATTTTGTCTGTTTTCCAATTTTAGGAATCCAGTGAGCATCAGGCCAGTTCCACTTAACCACTTAACATTGGATTAGTTTTTACAAAGCAACTTACTCCATAGAGATAGGATAAAGAGCAAACATTTCCCACCAACATTTTAGGGGCATAATCTTCTCTTCACATTTTAGTCTCTTTGAGGGGTGTGCTGGGGGTAGGGATTAGACTCACAATTTAGGTCAATTCCTACATAGTAATGGTCCCACCAGGTTTGTGTCCAAATCTAGAATCTTCTGGTCTAAAGTTCTGGATCTTTTCTCCTCAGAGCACTGCTGAAGTTGACTGCTAAGACCTAGACTCTACTCTCTACACTTAGAAATTGAAGGAAAGAACAAACCCCCTCTGAACACCCAGGTTGGTTTGAGAATTGGAAGAGGCTTCAATTAATCCTCTAGTTAATCCATAAATGAAAAAGGACCTTCCCCCCACATGCTCAAAGGAAGAACCAGTTATCTCCTGGAATAATCCAGATACCTTTCAGACAGATCTAATTCTTTGGAAGTATTTACTAGCATCAAGAAATTTGCCTCTTTCTAATTTCTACTCACTTCTAGTTCTAGTTAACTCTTGGAGTTAAGAAGCGGAATCTCACTTCCCTAGTTATATCTCTTAAAATATTTGAACATGTAGTTTTGTTGGAGCAGTGAGGTGGAACAGCAGCACGGAGTCTTGACCTTGGAGTCAGAAAGACCTGAGTTCAAACCCCACTTCAGACGTTATTATGGATCCATGGGAAGCAATTTAATGTCTGCCTGCCTCAGTTTCTTCATCTATAAAAAGGGAATTCTAACAGCACCTAATTCCTAGGGATGCTGAGATTATACATATATATACACATAAAGGGATAATATCTATAAATTGCTTTGCAAATCATAAAGTATGATGTTATTTATTATTGTTATTATCATTACCCTTGTTCTCTTACTCCAGAGAGATCACATTCAAAAGCATGGAGAGGCTAGGGCAATGGCAGATTCATTTGGAGGGAGGTATTTTATGGCCTGTGGGAACTTGTAGAATTTCTTGAATATCATCACTCCATAAGAGTGGTTTAGAGTACCTCTTAGAAACCTAGGATGAATTGATGACGTTGGGTGGGCTTGTTGTCATCATCATTTCCCTTCTAGATATTCACCAACTTTAGTGATATGGAATTAGCAATGATAGAATACCTGGAAAGACAAAGAAAGATGATAAAGTTCCAGCATGGCTGCATCACAAATATCACTCTCTAAAAAATCTTCTATTTTTCTTACTGGTAATTTGGTAGAGCAAGTCGTCCTCTCAACTTAGAGCCAGAAATTCAGGGGTTTAGGCCCTAATTTTGGAATTTATTGGCAATGTGACTGTGGCCAAATCACTTAATCTATCCAAGACTTGGGTTCCAAATCTATGTACAGGTTTAATTTGGAGAGATATTGAAGTTTGGTTCCAGATTACTGCAATAAAGCGAATCACATGAATGTTTTGGTTTCCCAGTGCATTAAAAGTTATATTTATACTGTACTATAGTCCACTATGTGTGCAAAAGTATTATGTCTAAAATAAATGATATAAAAAACTTTAATTAAAAATACTTTATTGCAAAAAAAAAATCCTAACAATCACCTGAGCTTTTAGAGTCAGAATCTTTTTGCTGGTGGTGGGTCTTGTTTCATTATTGATGGCTGCTACTGATCTGGGTAGTGTTTGAAGGCTAGGGTGACTGTGGCAAAAAAAAAATAAAACAACAATTAAATTTGCTACATTAATTGATTCTTCCTTTCTCTTGAACACTGAGAGGTCATTGTAGGGTTATTATTAGTTGGCCTAATTTCAATATTATTGTGTCTCAGGGAATTGGGAGACTTGAAGGTGGGGGAGAGAGAGACAGAGAGACAGAGACAGAGACAGAGAGACAAGAGAGACAGAGACAGAGAGACAGAGAGAGAGAGACAGAGACAGAGAGACAGAGACAGAGACAGAGAGACAGAGAGAGACAGAGACAGAGAGACAGAGAGACAGAGAGAGAGAGACAGAGAGACAGAGAGAGACAGAGACAGAGAGACAGAGAGACAGAGAGAGACAGAGACAGAGAGACAGAGAGACTGAGAGACAGAGAGAGACGGAGGCAGAGAAAGAGACACAGAGAGACAGACAGATAGAGAGACAAAGACAGAAACAGAGAGACAGGGACAGAGACAGACAGACAGGCAGACAGGCAGGCAGACAGACAGTGAGAGGCCACCAGTAGATGGAGCAGTTCAGCACACACATAACATTTATCCGTTAAGAAGTTCTTTGTCTTATATGGCCACAATTCATGGAGTCCCAATACAATTACAGTGATAACATCAAAGATCACTGATCACAGATTATCATAACAGATATGATAATAATGAAAAAGTTTGAAACATTAGAGAGAATTACTGAAATGTGACACAGAGATGCAATGAGAGCACATGCTGTTGGGAAAATATCACCAATAAACTTACTTGACAGTAGATTGCAACAAACGTGCAATTTGTAAAAAACACAATTTGTGAAACCAAATAAAATGAGGTGATAGTGGAATGATATTGATATGGTGCTTACTTCACAGGGTTGTCATGGGAACAAAATGAATTCATAAAACTTGAATTATTATTATTCTTCTTTCACTTGCCTCACAGAATGTTTACCGAACAACTTGATCTTACCGGTAAGTAAAATGTTTGCCATCTGAAGGGTTCATAACTCTTCCAGGTCAGCAGAATATCTCTTAGAAATCTAGGATGAATTGATAAAGTCAGACTGGCTCTTTGTCAATATCATTTCCCTTTCTAGATATTCAACAACTTTAGAGATAGAGGATTGCTATTGAGATGATAGAATAATACCTGGAAAAAGAAGCAATAATGACAAACTGCTAGTATGACTTCATCAAGAAGACATTATGCTAGAGAGCCAAGGCTAAAGATTGGAGGCCTTGGGTTCAAATCTGTCCTCTGATACTTCCTAGCTGTAGACAAGTCATTTAACCCCAATTGCCTAGCCCTTGCCACTCTTCTGCCTTGGAACCAATACTTAATATTGATACTAAGATATAAGATTTTTTTTTAAAAAGGAAGACATCATGCAAGATTGTCTTCATTTCCTCTCTTTTTGAAACAGGATTTTTAAATTGGTAAATGAGATGAAAGTTGTATATATAGGTTGCCTTGATTTTAACAAAATTAAGAAAATAAGGTACTTCCTACTATCCTTACAAGAGGGCGAGATATGTACTAGGTGATAATATAATTAAATAATTTCAGAATTGGTAGGTTGGTTAGACTCAAGGAAATAGTTGCTCCTGGTTCAATGTCAGTGGGACAAGAGATTTCTAGAGGAGTGTTCCGGTGATCTATACTTGACCCTAAGCTGCTTTATAAAAATAAAAGTACAGAATTTCTTTATCATGACTTAGATAAAGGCATAGATGGCATGCCTCATCAGATTTATAGATAACACAAAGCTGGGAAGGCTTGTTGGATGCCATAAGAGCCTGAGGGAACTTAATAGCTTGCAATGTTGGGCTGAATCTAATCAGATAAAATTCAATTTGGATTCATGTAAAGCTCATATTTGTGTACAAAAACTAACTTCACAAGCAAAAGATGGGAGTGAGGACAAGAGTTTGTTTAGACGTCATTATTCTGAAAAAAATATAGCAAGTTTTTTGCAGGAAGACTTGGCCCTCTTCCAATAAAATCTAACTTTCTACCATGTCTTGGAGAATTTTGACTCTTTGACTTTACCTAAATTATCTCCATCAGTGGATTTATTTTTCCCCACAGAAGTACACTCTCCAGGGATGTCCACATAGATGAAGGAGCGTCTGGGAGAGAAGAGGTATTAGGCTGCCTACCAGTCAGAAGGTCTACAGAATCATTATGCTGACTTCCTTGTTGTCTCCCTCTGAAGCCTGGACAATCTGCCAGAGCTGTGCCAGAAAATTGAACTGTTTTTGTTCAAGTTGTTTAAATTGTCTTAGGGAGATTCTGAGGATCACATGGCAAGATAAGGTAGGTGGACACTGAGGTCCTCTCTTGAGCTGGACTGTCTTACATTCAAATTTTTCTGCAGAGATGACAACCATGATGGCCTCGGTTTACCTAAAAGACCATTTTACGTGAACTCACACAAGTCAAGCACTTACATGGAGGCCAGAAGAAGGGGTTCAAGAACATACGCAAAGTTTCTCTGAAAAACTTTTGGTATCAATTGTAAGACATGGGATCCACTGGCACATACGGTATGGTGTGCCCCATCATTTACTCTATGAGCAAAGCAGAATCAATCTCTTTGAAAGGAAATGTGAGATATACAAATCTGGAGATAACTCCATTCCAAATATTCAAATGGACTATTAAAAAAAATCCTTACCTTCTGCCTTAGAATCAGTTCTATGATAAAAGAGGGGTAGGGGCTAGGCAATTGGGGGTTAAGTGACCTGTCCAGGGTCACACACAGCTAGGAAGTGTCTGAGGCCAGATTTGAACCTGGGTCCTCACTACTTAGGCCTGGTGCTCTATCCTAGCTGCCCCTCAGATAGACTATTTGCAACTGACCCATGGTAGAGCCATCTGAGCTTGTGTTGGACTGATTCGTCGTAGTCAAAAACACTGTACCTTGACCCCAACATTGGGTTGCCATCTTCCAGTACAAAGGACAATGAAGTGCCACTTTCTAAAAGAACCCTTTCCTAGTTCTCCTTCATCTTTAAAATTTCCTTATCCTCCTTTTCCTTCTGAAAGTCCTCCCTCCCCCTGACCTATCCTGTATACATTTGTTTGTACACAGTTGTTTGCATTCTGTCTCCCCCATTAGATTGGGAGTTCCTGGAGAGCAGAGACTGTTTTTCGCCTTCCATAGTAGCTTTGGTGTTTGGCTTACAAAAAGTGCTTAAGAAATGTTAGTTGACTGCCCCAAACCCAGGAGGTTAAGTGTTTAAATGACTTGCCCAGAAGGTCTCAGTTACCTCTCACATGAGAATGGGCAAAGAAGTCTGGAGAAGAGAAAACTGGGAGTGGGATTGGGGGTGGGTGGGTGGGGAGGGAGCACAAGAGAAGTTTCCCCAAGTAACTGAAAGGCTTTCATTGTACAGACTGTGCTTGAGGTCAGGA
Source organism: Monodelphis domestica (assembly GCF_027887165.1). Lineage (NCBI taxonomy): Eukaryota > Metazoa > Chordata > Mammalia > Didelphimorphia > Didelphidae > Monodelphis > Monodelphis domestica. The sequence continues at coordinate 504,287,376 of NC_077229.1, read as the reverse complement.
AAAAAAAGATTCCTCCCAGCTAGAGCTGTCCCACAATCTAATGATCTGCCTTGGGTGGGAGGGGATGGGTTGCTCCTCCTTGGGGATGGTGAAGTATTGGCTGGGTGACCCTTTGTCAGGTAGGTTAAAGTGAGGATTCCTTCCTCTGTGGGGGGGACTAGATGGTTGCTGGGTTCTCTGACTCTCAAATTTGGTGATTCTATAAATAACATGTTAAATGAACACTTAGAAGAAGTAATTGTTCCTTTCTAGAAAGCTACCCATTCCCTCTTCAGTCAGGCCAACATTTTGAATTCTATGTAGAAAAGGAGCTATATAAAATTTTATTCTATGGGGCAGCTAGGTGGCTCAGAGGATGGAGAGCCAGGTCCAGAGATGAGAGGTCCAGGTGCGTCCTAGCTGTATGACCCTGGGCAAGTCACTTAACCCCCATTGCCCACTTCTTATCCCTCTTCTGTCTTGGAACCAAGAGAAGGGAAGGTTTTAAAAAAATAATTCTAAAGGAAAATTCTGACCATCCCTCTTCCCTGCTCATTAACCTCCAATGGTTTCCTCTGGCCTCAAAGAGAAAATGCAATCATCTCGTGCTAGTGTTTAAAGACCATCACCATCTGGCTCCTGCCATCCTTTCCAGGGTTATTTTACCTTGTTCCCCTTCATATACTCTTTGTTCTAGCCAAACTGACCTGTTTGCTATTCCTCAGACTCTACGTTCTATCTCTGCTTTAAAACATGTAGATGGCCCAGTGCCCACATGGCTTTCACTCCCCATCTCTGCCTCTGGAAATCTCTGACTTCCCTCCAGGCTAAGCTTGTATGCCATCTCTTTCAGAAAACCTGGTTTCAATATTTCGGGTAATGGTGACCCTGGGCAAGTCCCTTGACCCCCGTTGCCTAGCCCTTACCGCTCTTCTGCCTTGGAGCCAATACTCAGTATTGATTCTCAGACAGAAAGTGAGGGTTTTAAAAAAGTCTGGTTATTAGTTCTCCCTTCCTTCTCAAAATGTTTTGCATTTGCTTCTTTGTAGCCAGACCCTCATTACCTGTGAAACTGTCTCCTTCCTCAGTGAGATGAAAGTTTCTTGTGGGCAGGGAGTTTCTTCCCCTTTGTCTTTGCATCCTCAGCGCCTAGAACAGTTTGTTATACGCATCAGGCTCTGAACAAATGCTGGTTGGCTTAAACTGGCACTTGTCTCCTTTTTTATTTCAAAGCGACAAGACCCACAGAAGTCACTTATTCCTGCTGACTGCTGGCAACAGAGAGAAGCCAAGAGCCCTGCAGAAAGGGAAGCAAAAGATCCCAAAGGACTTGCGGTGTGTTGGGAGACAAGCAGAATTTGCACAGACTTGTCAGGTGGGAAGCAGATTTGCTCTTTTTTTACCACAGGGAGAGGCGCTCATCTGCCAATGTACATTTTGATCAAGTCCAGTGGAAGACTTTGTAATTATCCTTGTGCTGGCAGTGCCATCTCTTGAGTTAAGTGATGAAAAACTCCTGCCACCTGGAGGGCTGGTTCACACTGCAGAGGGGCTTCACACCTGTGCTTGGGCACGTACATGTGTGTACGTGTGCACCTGTGTGTATGTGTATTGGGTGTGTGTATGTATGGTGAGGGAGCCCTCATGTCCAATTCAGTGTAAAATCATTATGAACATGTGCATATTCTCAGTTCATGGGCAAGTAGAACAATAGATTCTAGAAAAGGGAGAGATGTCACGAAAGAGTAGAAAGCATGTTTCCCTGTATCTTCCTTCACTGCTCATGGCTTTCTAACTTTGGCGAATCTTTTTGCCCATGCAGCCCTCTTCTCCCATTGGTGAGTTCCAATCTAGCCCTCTTTTTTGGGGAGAGGTTCAGGCCTGCCTTGATTCCTCTCCTGGCTCTGCTTCTGACTTTCCTGATCTCAACACCAAAGGGGATTTCCCCCCCCCCCCCCAATGAGAATAAAAGAGGCAAAAGATAGTCCCTGCCCTCAAGTTGTTTATAACCTAATGGGGGAAGACAGCATGCAAATAAATATATACAAAACAGGCTATATACAAGATAAATTGGAAATAATTAAAAAGGAAAGGCATTGGGATTAGGAGAGTCTGGGGAAGACTTCTAAAAGGAGGTTGGGTTTTTTGTTGGGACTTAAAGCAAGCTAGAAAGCTCAGTAATGGGGGCAGCAGAGAGAAGAACATTAAAAACATGAGGAACCACCAGAAAAAATAATCTTGGAGCCAAGAGATGGAATGTCTTGTTTGTGGAACAGCCAGAAGGCTAGTGTCACTGAATTGAAGAGTACTTTCTGGGGAGAAAAGTATAAGAACACTGCAGAGATAGGATGGGGCTAGGCTATGTTGCCCTTTTTGAATGCCAAAGTGAGTATTTTGTATTTGATTCTGGAGGCAACAGGGAGCTGGTTAGAGTTTATTCTTTGGGCCACAGTTTCCTTAACTATAGAATTAGGGTTCTGGACAAGAGGGCTGCTGACTTTCCTACTGGCTGTAAAATCATAATTTATGACCTAAAGTCTACACACAGTTTCCTGCATGAAGCAGTCACTTAATTTTTTTTTTTTAAATTTGGATTGGATTGAATGGAAAGGATAGGATAAGTGAGGAAATTTAGGCAAAGGGATTAAATGACATCTAAGATTCCCTTGGTCTATGGTGGCAAACCTATGGCACACATGCCAGAGGGGGCACTCAGCCCTCTCTATGAACACACATGCCATTGTCCTGGTACAGAGTTTGCCAAAGTTCATCACTAGAAAGCCAGAGGTATGTGGGGCTGGGCTGCTCCCCTCCCTCTCTCCACAGGTACCTGAGGAACATTCTCATATCACCTGCCACTCTAAAAGGTTCAACATCACTGCCCTAGGTAATAAGTAGAAGAACCAAGACTCAAATCTTGGTCCTCTGACTCTAGATTCAGAGTTTTTCCTACTGTACCAGCTGCTTCTCCCTCTAGGTTCTTTTTGGCAACTTATCATTTAAGTGTTCTCAAGAAGTTTTCCCTCTTCTAGAATCCTATTATTATAGTTTCGTGATATCAAAACTAGTTTAAACATTCAGTAATAATAATGCAGTGTTTCTACCAACAATAAGAGAAGGGTCATCCTGTCTCACCCAATTAAACTTCAAATCCAGGTTTTGGTCAACAGCAAGAGTGATTTCAGAGGAAGGAAAGTCATTAAAAGGAGATGGTCATTTGGGTGAGTGAGGAAGAGAAGTCAGGAGAGGTGAAAAGGTTGAGGTGGAGAGTCAACATGACACAGAGGCAAGAAGGAGAGACATCAAAATTAGGAGGAGGAAGTCTATTTTATAATTCAGCCATCAGCCCAAATGGTCATTGCTTCTCTAGGAAAGACCTCTTTATGTGATCAGACACTATCCCCTTATGAGGTTTGGCAGATTAAGCATAGCCATTCATGATGCTTGGGCCAAAGTACTTTTCCTTCAGTCCTCTGAAGAAGGACCAGATGGCCTTGTCATTGCTAATCAATGGATTACCATGCTCTGGCACACACCGAGGACTCTCTGCTTTGAGCCAATTAAAGTCAAAAACAGAGTCAGAGCTGTGAGTTTAGTTCTGCCCCAGATTGAGTAATCAGCCCTTTTCTCTAATCCTATCCATCTTGGAAGTGTGCCTATGACTAACTTGGGCTAAAAGGCTTCAAAATAGAAAGAAAATCACTTGGGCTAAATAAGGAGTTACTGGAAAATTCCCATATGTGCAAGGAACAGAAACCTTAATCGAGACTGCCTATTGAGGACATGCATAAATGCAACCCAGCAGCATCAAACCCATTCTGCTTTGCTAGTGTAAGATGGAAATGAGTCATTTTCCTTTGATGGAAATTAGAGTTGGCATGGCATGGTGGAGAGAGAACTGAACCTGGGTTCAAATCCTACCTCGAATACTTAATGATTGTGTGATCTAAAGCCAGTCACTTAATCTCTCAGTGACTTGATTTCCTTATCTCTAAAATGAATTCTGAAATCTCTCCTATCTCTAAATGTTTGATCCTAGGAAATCATGGTGGCTAATTGTGATGTACATAAAAAGAAGAGGATGGATGGGAGAGATATTGAGGAGGTAGAATCAACAGAACTTGACAACTGTTTGGATATGTGAGATGAGGGTATGAAGATATGAAGATGACTTCTGGTCTACAAACCTTGTTGGTGCCCATGACAGAAAAAGAAATTTGGAAGAGATCTGGGTTTGGGAGGATGATGATGAGTTTCAAATGCACCAGATTGCTTCCTCAACATCTTTAATCCAATTAAGATAAAAGATGATTTATTCAGTTAAAGAAAGGGTTTTTTAAAGGTTTTAATGACTTTGCAGATCTGTTCAATTACTGACAGGGAAAATGGCAGGTGAGCTCTCTGATGGAGTCATGAATAAATTCGTGGCAGATTTGAGGATAATTCTGAAGGGCACTTTAATATAAGTAGGGGAAATATAAAATACTAAAAAGCCTATTGTTATTTTGTACATTTGTTTATCTCTTGTGGCAAAACGTGCTGTATAAAATATTTCTTTATCAGCATGTATGTTTTATCAGTCCACTCTTAATTTATTTAGTATTGCTTGTTTTTATACATGGCTGAGGTTTTGGAAATAGTTAAATTTCTGTTTATAAACCAAAAGCAGCCAGTGACTGATTTTAATTCTAATTCTATTCTCTTAGGAAACAGATTTAATTCAAGTTTCCCCCATGGTCTAGCTACTCTGTCACAGATGGTGAGACTCCTTGGCCTTGAAATCACCTGGTGGCAGCCTGATGAAATAATTATCACAAGTGGGGAATGAACTGAGATTTCAAATCAGTGATTTCAGAGGAGACTCATGCTTTCTTGATATTAAAATCCTACTGCAAAATCCAGCTCAGCCACACCGAGAGTACTGAAAATGTAGTTTCTTTTGTCATGTAATATAATGCACATGTGGACAAAGAATGGTTTAAAGACCTGGGGAAATCTAACCTGAACCCAAGAAGATTTGTTTGAGGTAGGAGTTTCTAAAGGAATTCAAATATTTGAAAGGCACTCACATGGAAGAGGAAGGAAATGTTATATAATTTGAGGATTTGAAATGTTCCTCACCAATGCCTCCTTGTGGTTTGGAGGTTATTCTATGTTCTTGAAAGTTATGCAGACTCTTAAAAAAACTAAGGAATCCTTCCTTCCTTCCTTCCTTCCTTCCTTCCTTCCTTCCTTCCTTCCTTCCTTCCTTCCTTCCTTCCTTCCTTCCTTCCTTCCTTCCTTCCTTCCTTCCTTCCTTCCTTCCTTCCTTCCTTCCCTTCCTTCCTTCCTTTCCGTCTTTCCTTCCTTCCTTCCTTCCTTCCTTCCTTCCTTCCTTCCTTCCTTCCTTCCTTCCTTCCTTCCTTCCTTCCTTCCTTCCTTCCTTCCTTCCTTCCTTCCTTCCTTCCATCTTTCCTTCCTTCCTTCCTTCCTTCCTTCCTTCCTTCCCTTCCTTCCTTCCTTCCTTCCTTCCTTCCTTCCTTCCTTCCTTCCTTC